>NW_026638015.1:0-699563 GCF_028554395.1 Pezoporus wallicus | reverse complement strand
CAGAGCTCCTGAGCAGCTCTGCAACGACCCATCTTCTGCCCTGCCTAAGACAGGTTTGGGTTTATTTCCCCCACCTTTCATCTCGGTGGGGTGAGCTGGAGGAGGTCATCGGTTATTGCCACCCCTGCTCTTCTCATGTAAAAACTGGTCTGGTATGAAGCAGGATACAGAGGTGCACGCACGGATGAGAAAGAAACATCACTGAGGTAACAGCTCAGAGGCGGGTTTCAAAAGCGGTTACCCAGGAAGCCACACAGCCTGTCTGCCCTCACCAGTGGCAACGTCCAGGTACACGTGCCACAGGTGTGACAGCAAAGGAGGGCAGCAAGGCCAAACTCCATCTGGTCCTGGCACAGTGTGTCCTATGTCCAATGCCCTCCTTCCACAGCCCAAAGGAAAGAAGAGCCGAGCTCAGAAACACTTGGCTGAAATGCTCAAACCACATTTGCCTCCCCAGCTGAAAGACACTTATTTTCCCTCCTGTTTCTACCTCAGCAGGGGGGGTTATGTCTTGCTTGAGACTCCTCTACCCCACAAACCAAGCCCAGTACTCACTAAAGGAAGTACAAACCAGCTTTTCCTTTTTCTGGTGTCTCCGGTATAACCTTCTCTCTGGCACCCAGGGAGCAGCACACGCTCCATGATCCTTGGAAGGAGCAACAGAGACAAGAGAGCTCTTCCCTACAGACAAACATAGCCTGCAGTCGCAGCCAGAAACCGGCTGACACAAGTGATCCAAGGGGTTAGTCAGAAACGTGACTCAGTGTGAGAGACTCCCTCACTGAAATCCTTGCAGAGAAGGGCCTGGTTGTGCTCCCAGGACAAGGAAAAGCGGACAGGAAGTTTCAGGATGTGAAGCATTGCTGCTCCACCGGTGATCCAAGGTTGGCTTCTGGTCCAGAGCAAAGCACCCCTCCTGACACACCTGCGGCACGACGAGTGCCGGTGAGACGGCACAAGGAAGAGCCACCACCAGTGTAAGCAACGTTACCTTTGAACAGCACCCCACAGGCTGACAGCTGTGCAGACACCCTTGTGTCCTAGAAAAGACCTGGGCTGACCGGATGCAACGGGTGAACGGAGCACAGAAACGCAGCGGTGAGCCGAGGAGACAAGGGAAGACGACAGCTGACAAGTGTCCACCGAGCACACATCCCTGTGCTGCACGTCCCGGCAGCATCCCAGGGGACAGCGGACGGTAACGCGGCTCTTCAGACGCACGGCAAGCGCCATCCCACCCCGAACTCCTGCTCTCGCGCGCCAGGTCCCGCCACCTCCTGCTGCCGCCCGACCCAACCCCTGCCACTGCGGGACCGCGTCCCTCTGCTCCGCGATGGGCACCCGAGGCGCGGGGCCGGGCCCCGGTGCCACCGGCAACACCGACCCCACACCGGCTCCCGCCTTCCCTCCACAGAGCGGAGGAGCCCGGCCCGTCCCCGCCAGGCCCGGGGAGCTCAGCGGGACGGGACAGGCCGCTACCGCCACCGCTCTCCCTGCCAGCGCCTTCCAGCGCGGCCCGGCCCGGCCCGGCCCGGCAGCAGCACGCGGCGCTGCACCGCCGGCACCGGGTCCCAAGAAACGCCGCCGCGGCTCGGGCCGGCGCAGGCCGCGGGGCGGGAGAGCGCGTCCCGATCCCCTACCGGGAGCCCCGGGCACGCGGAGAGACCGCGTCGGGCCCGCGAGGAGGAGAACGAGGACGAGAGGGAAGGAGAAGGGAACGAGGCAGGGGCGCGCGCCCGAGAGCGGAGCCCAAAGGAAAGTTACCGGAGCGGCCCGAGGCTCCCCGGCGCTGCGCGGCCGCCGCCCCCCCCGTGCGCAGGTGCTGCGGGAGGCGAGGGGCGGCCCGGCCCGGCCCGGAGCGGGTCCCGTCCCGGTGCGGGTCCCGGCGGAGCTGCGCTGATGTCACGCGCGGCCCGGCCCCGGGTCACGCGCAGCTCCGCCCGCCCCGCCCCGCCGCCGGCCGGCGCGCCAGGCCCCGCCCACAGCCCCGCCTCCTTCGGTGTGTGGCGGCCCTAGGCCACTTCCGGTGTGTGCGGGGCGGCCGAGTCCGTGCGGGCTTGCGGGCGGCTGCGGGTCGGTTCCGGCCCGGGTTGAGGCGCGATGGCGGCGGGGCGCGGCTGGGCGGGCGCCGTCCTGCTCCTCGCAGCGCTCTGCCTGCAGCCGCCGCCCGCCCGGCCCCGCGGGCTCCGCTTCGTAACGCTGGTGAGGGGGACGGGGCGGGACGGGACGGGACGGAGCTGCCCTGCCCTGTCCCGGTGCGCGGTGTGACCCGGTGCCGCCCGCAGGTGTACCGGCACGGGGACCGCTCGCCCATCAAGGCCTACCCGCGGGACCCCTTCCAGGAGGACGCGTGGCCGCAGGGCTTCGGGCAGCTCACGCAGGTGCGTGCGGGGCCGGGGCTGGAACCGGGACCGGGAGCGGTTCCCGGGCTGTCAGTAACGCGCGGTGCCGTTGCAGGTGGGGATGCGGCAGCAGTGGGAGCTGGGCCGGGCCCTGCGGCAGCGCTACCGCGGCTTCCTCAGCCTGATGTACCGGCGGCAGGAGGTACCGGGGCTCGGGGGGCTGCGGGGAGCGGCTTCCCTCGGCGGGGGAGCGCCGGGGCCGGGTCTTGTCTCGGGGTTTGTGTTTCCCAGCCCGTCCCCACCGCAGGCGGGAGCAGAGGCACCGAGCAGCGGGGCTGTGGGGCTGCCGGAGCCGCCGGCTCGGGCCGCAGGGGATACACCAGGCGCGCTGTGCGGTGGCCGGTGCTCCCCGCTCGCTCCAGGCTGTAAGGTTATTGTGTGTGTATGTGCGTGTCACGTCGGCTGAGAAGAATGCAACCTGTGTTGGCTCTGTGGGGCACTCCAGGTACAATCCCATGGGTGTCTGTACACACAAGCAGTAGTTACTAACCAGCAGTGACCCTCTCATTTGTTTCCACCTATAGAGGACCGATGGCTTCAGTCCCCCAAAGCTATTAATTTCCTGCTCTCTCTCTCCAGGATGTTGCCACACTTTACAGTAGCTCTTGAGACATAGGTAGGTTTCTTGTGTAAAGAGTCGTGGGGCCCCGGTGGAACCATGTGCTGAGCACAGGGGAAAACGTGAAACATCCACAAATGGAAGGAAATAAAAAGTCCTCCCCAAATACTCCTGATGAGTGTGAGTCACCAGGAACATGAGCAAGTGTCACGATGGGAGGCTTGCCATCACGGGGTTTGGGTGGGCAGCGGGCAGGCAGACCCTGTGCCCCACTACTGGCTCTGCATTGGCTCAGTTGTTTTATCCGTGCTCACTTAGGGGGATTGACCACACTGAGAGCCTCTCTACAACTTTCTGTCGTCGTTTCCCCCCTTTTCAGGCTCCCCAGTGCATCCCCAGCCTGCCATAGTTCAGGCTGCACCCCTTCCTTGACATTTGCTTCATCAACAAAACTTCCCGAATTGGCTCAACCAAGATCCTTTAACATTCCTCAGCGGTTCCTTTCCAAACATACTTCATTCCTATAAAGCTTTTGCCCACGGAATGTTTTCCTTCCCATGTTTGAGAAGGAAAAACAAACCCAGGCGTATGCAAACAAAAGCTGTTCTGCAAACCAAGCCCAAAGCCCTGCTCCAGTTGAGCAACCTCCTTTAGAAGAAGCGTTGCCTCTGGGTGACACCCTGTGACCATCTGTCACCTGACTCAGCGACAGGCTGGAGCCCTGGCAGAGGGGCTGAAGGAGGCACCCAGGGCTTGATCAGCTTTTGCAACACTTCCACCATTAGATCCTTATCCACTAGAATATTTCCCTTCTGTTTCTCCATAGCTGACCATGGATGGAAGCAGCCCTGGGTAGGGAGCGCAGGGGCAGTGGTTTTCAACCCATAGTTACAAGTGGGTAGAAACCATCAGAGAAAAGGCAACTTTTTGTTTTCCTAGCGACTGTTTTGAGGCACCCTTCACATGAGGGATGCTCCACACAGTGAGCATACATAGTTTTCTCTCCTCATTTAACATTAAAGAAAGAATTCCCCATCTTGACATTGTATTCCATTCTTCTGGCTTTTTATTCATGTTGTTTCAGGTTCAGCATCCTGGTTTCTAGGTCATGCCTTCATGATTTCCTGTGTGTTCCTCATGTTTTCTGACTGGTTGCTCTCCAGTCTCCCCCCAGGTGTTTCCAGCACACAGATGCCACAATACCAAAGTTTTGCCATTTTGACCTGCTGAACTTCTCAGTATTTTTCTTGTTTCTCTCTTTTCTCTGGCTCAGATCTCTCCCTCTGAGCTCTGGAATGAGAAAGTCTTGGTCCATCAATACCAAGAGTCCACAAGGATCAAATAAAATCCCAGCTCTCCCTTTTCCTTCTCTCCCGTTAATCAATCACTCTTGTCTTCATTTCATAGATGGGAAAGTGTGGAGAAGCCTTTTCTGCATCTCACTCTTGCTCTTATAGAATCCCAAACTGATTTGTGTTGTAAGGGACCTTAAAGCTCATCCAGTTCCAACCCCCTGCCCCAGGCAGGGACACCTTCCACTAGAGCAGGTTGCTCCAAGCCCCTGTGTCCAATCTGGCCTTGAACACTGCCAGGGATGGGGCAGCCACAGCTTCTCTGGGCACCCTGTGCCAGCGCCTCAGCACCCTCACAGGGAAGAACTTCTTCCCAGTGTCCAATCTAAATCTCCTCTCTAGCAGGTTAAAGCCATTCCCCTTGTCCTGTCACTACTACTTGTCCAAAGCCCCTCTCCAGATTTCCTGTAGCCCTTTTAGGCACTGGAAGCTGCTCCAAGGTCTCCCATGAGCCTTCTCCAGGCTCAACAAGCCCAGCTCTCTCAGCCTGGCTCCGGAGCAGAAGTGCTCCAACTCTTCTTTTACTCTTCTCCATATTCAGACTCCTCTCTACCTGTAACCCCCGCACAGCACCTGCCCATCCCACTGATCCAGAGCAGCCCACTGCAGTGTTACACACACAGTTGTCTGTGTATCTGCCCATACAGTTTTGGACAGGCTGACATCAGCAGACTCAGTCCCTTCAGCTCCCATTATCTTGTTGTCTGTGAGCAGCTGCAGGGTGCTTGGCAACATTCCTCAGCGAGTGCATCCAAGGAGCATCACCGCTTACACCAGCGTTACTAATGGTGCACTGTCCTGTCCTGGCAGATCTTCGTCCGCAGCACAGACTATGACCGGACGCTGATGAGTGCGGAGGCCAACCTGGCAGGAATGTATCCCCCAGAGGGAGCACAGATCTTCAACCCCAACATCTCCTGGCAGCCTATCCCTGTGCACACAGTAGCCAAGTCTGATGAAAGGGTAAGTTAGGCTCAGGGATACGTACTCACTACCGCGTGTTGTTATGCTGACTTCCCCAAAAGTCTTTGCTTCAGTCTTGATTCAGGTTAAATTCCTCCTGGGACCTCTTTGCAAAGGTTCTTCTGTCCTCAGATGAGAATTCAGGGGTTGTGTTCACTCAGCATGTTAGATACAACACCCCAGCAGCCCGTGGATGACCTGGAGTACGCCGAAGGCAGGACTTGAGGCTGTTTAGAGATGCCTCCTGCTCATCGGGGTTTCGTTACAGTTGCACTTTTGACTGCAAGTTCTGTGCTTCCATGTTCAAGCTGCTGTTGTTGTCTCTGTCCAGCTACTGAAGTTTCCTTTGGCCCCCTGTCCACGGTATGAACAGCTACAGAATGAAACCCGGCACTCAGCAGTATACATAAATAAGACCAAAGAGAATTGGGTAAGTGATTGTTTGCATGAGATAAGGTGGTCTTAGGCTTGTAGTTAAAAGTATTATCACCTCTACATCATAGCTCTGGGAAGAGGGTGGGAATACCTGTGTGTGTAATACAGCATAAGGTTTGAAAACTGAAGGCCTTTCTCTTTTCTCATACCTACAGCCATTCCTGCAGATGGTGGCAAATGAGACTGGGATCCAGGATGTCTCTCTCGAGGGTGTTTGGAGTGTCTACGACACGCTGTTCTGTGAAGTAAGTTGGGCCATCACCGCACAGCCACTGGAATTTGGTCTGTGGGACTCTGGATTTTCCTTTGAAAAATTACTTTGCAAAACCCCATAAAATCTCCAAAACCTCTCACCATTCCCACCCTGCAGTTACAAATAATGAATGCAGAATAACAACAGTTCTCACTCACTAAAGGCATGTGCCAAGACTTACCTGCTTGGCACTCCCTAACCTCCCACTTTGTAGCTTAGGCATCATGCCAGAGCCAGAAAAAGTTCCTCCTGCATAATAAATGCCTCTTTTGCAAGTCACTAGAAACAGCCACAGGTGAAATCTTTAGATCTCTGTGGACAAGGCTGAGTTGAGACTGTATGCACGTGGAGTTTTGTTGAAAGCCTGTCTTGTGAAGGCTTAAGCCAAATAAAAGATCGGGTTTAGCTGTGCTTTGATAGTGCTAAAGTAGAGGTTATGTATCCAGGAGACTTACAGTGCTCACACACAAATTTATTTGTGTGTAGCATTAGAGTTCTTTCATGTCAAACTAACTGAATGTGAAGGAAGCCATAAACCTGAGCAGTCTGTCATGCTAATCCTGTGGAGGTGCAAGACTCCTTGGCTTGCTGGCAGTGGTACACAGTGGTATGTACTATTTTGGGGATGTGAAAGATGAATCTGCATGGAATTGCACTTTGCTATGTAAAGCAGCAGCTTGAGTTGCTGCAAGCTGAGAATATTCCAGTCCAGAGCTGTGTTGCACTGTGTAAATTTGCCCTTTGATACACAAACCCCATCTCCTCTCCTGGAATAGTGAATCAGAGTGAAACAACTTCTGTTAGTAACAAAAATCCCTTGGTCAGAGAGATCAAGAATATCAAATCTTCTTCAAGACTCAGTGAGCTCACACACTGGGCCCCAAAGGCCAGCTGACAGCCCCTGTAATCCCCAAGAACCTGCAGAACAGCTTCCCAAAATGAAACCAGGACATTGTGAACAAGGGGAGTTTTTACTCTCAAAACTATACCCTCAGGTCTCACCTGCTTTGGGCTTCTTCCTTTTTCCTAACTCATACAAACACTGCCCTAAGAGGAGGATTGTTTTTTCTCATCTGAGCCAGTAACTTCATTCTACCATAAGAAATAGTTCAGCTTCCCAGCCATTCTCATTGTAATTTACTGAAAAGCTAACTAAATACCTGTGTTTGTGATGGGAGTTTCTCCACACCACTCCGAATGGGCCCTTAAGGATATTCAGCTTCATCTTCTGGCAGTTTAACGGGATGTGGCATAGAAAATTGCTCCATGTAATGCCAGGAAACCACAACTGCTGTTTGCCTGCCAGGATAACTAATCCTTTCTTGTAATGGGTTGGCTGCAAAGCAAATTCTTCCCTTGGTTCCCAGTTCTGTGTGTTCTGGGTTGGCGTGCGGGGCTTTGTAAGTGGTGCATCCCAGTGTTAGGTCTGTAAAGCACTTGCTAACCTTCTCCAGGATCCTTCAGCAGCCCTCAGAGCCACCAGGGCAGTGGTACCCCGGCAACCTCGAGTTCATGCTCGCTGCCTTATCTTTTCTGTTGGGTTTTGTGTTTGGTTTTCTTCTTGACTGCATGCTATCTGCAGGGCAGAATCAGCCACATGTAAAGTAAACGCCCCGAGATTATTGTTATCAGTGGTACAACACGATCTGGCACTCGAGTTGTGCTTTCACAGAAGTGTAGCTCCTACATTTTACTCCTCATGCTTGTCATTAGGAATTTCTGGAACAACATTAAACTCTGCATCTATTCTCTGCACACAGCACAGCAGTGTGAGGACAGAAGAATAGGAAAGGGGCATATTTAACGCAATACAGGAACCCAGAAGCAGGATGGGCAGGACTCCAGACCCCCTGACTCCCATCCTCTGATCAACCTGTGCTCCATGCTACCTGCAGATGAGTGTTGTGTTTCTCTTTCTAGCAAGTACACAAAATGGACTTGCCTGACTGGGCGACACCAGATGTCATGACTCGACTGAAGCAACTCAAAGACTTTGGGTTTGAATTTCTGTTTGGGATCCAAGATCGGGTAGAAAAAGCTCGTCTGCAAGGCGGTGAGTGTACCAGGAGGGACCTTCATGCTGCTCTGTCTAGTTTCAACCTCTTAGTAGCTGTTCCCTTCCTTCAGGGGTCCTGCTGGGTCACATAAGGAAAAACCTAACCAAAGCAGCAGATGTTTCAGCCCACCAGGACCTGAAACTGCTTGTCTATTCAGCGGTAAGTCAGAGCTCAGGGGCTTTTATCCATCTCCTCCTCCTCCTTACAGGGAGCTTGGGCTTGGTGATAAGTTTTAACCCTTTCCGGCTTCTCTACAGCCTGCAGTGATCAGGACATGCACCTTTGCCCCTGGCTGGGTGGGGTGTGCAGAATCTGGCATCATTCCCAAGCTGCACTTTGTTCCTATTAGCTCCGGCTTGTGGATAAGCCACTGCTGTGTTTATTTGGTAGATGGGTTGATGCTACTCAGATATTTCCACAGTGAGGCAGAGTCATTCCCTGTTCCCAGCAGCTGACTGACTGGAAAGTTGAGTGTCTCCCAAATTGCTCCCTAGAGATTAATTCTTAAAGAACCATTCAGGATACACAATCATGTTTCACTTCCTCCCCTGGCACCATCACAGATCACCACTCTAGCAGTACAGGTCCTCTCCCATCTTCCAGATGGAAGTTGCAAAGGTGACATCCCCTCAGCACTTCCCTGTCCGTTACTGGTACAGACTGAGCTGCCACATCCCTAAGGGTGACTGATTTGGTTTTTTTCCCTCTTCCTCAGCATGACACTACACTTGTGGCACTGCAGATGGCTCTAGATGTCTACAACAAGATTCAACCACCATACGCCTCATGTCATTTATTTGAGCTGTACCAAGAGGATGATGGGTGAGGGCTGCAGTAAAGACGTCTGCTGTGATTTCACTTCAAGGGTTAGATACCTTAGGCCAGGCTCCACCCTAGGGGGATGCAAACTTGCTCTTAGTGGCAGACTTAGGAGGAAAACTACCACCAGAGTAAAGGAAAGCGTGTGCACACTGAGGTTATGGGAAGGGATGACTTCAGCTGGAGAAAGAAGAACAAACCTAAACACGTGGCTGTTTCGTTTTCAGTAACTACTCTGTGGAGATGTTTTACCGGAATGAGAGTGGGAGGGAACCTTTCCCACTGACAATCCCTGGCTGTCAGCATAAATGCCCACTGCAAAGGTTCTTGGAACTCACGGATCCTGTTATTCCCCAGGACTGGGAGCGAGAATGCCAGGTAGCAACCATTGTGCACGACACAGGTGAGCCCATACTGGACCCCAGCGTGACAGAACGGGGAAACTTGGCTGATCCCAAGTTGACCACTTGTTTTCTCCCTTGCAGAACTGTTTGTGGGTCTGGCTGTCTGTGGATCCATTCTCCTTCTCCTCATAATCCTCCTCTTGACTGTACTCTTTCGCATACAGTCCCAACACCCTGGCTACCGGCATGTTTCCAACGAGGGAGAAGAACAGG
The DNA here is from genome assembly GCF_028554395.1 of Pezoporus wallicus. Lineage (NCBI taxonomy): Eukaryota > Metazoa > Chordata > Aves > Psittaciformes > Psittacidae > Pezoporus > Pezoporus wallicus. The sequence continues at coordinate 690,106 of NW_026638015.1, read as the reverse complement.
CCTGACAGTTGCTTCGACTCCTTCCCAAGCAGTAGGAGGGAGCAGAATTGCCCCTAAGGATGATTGGGCACCTTCAGTTACTGAGCATTCTTTTACTTTGGCCTTTGCTTCCCAGAATGAAGCAGGACTTGATTTTTGGATTCTTGCTAAAGGCAACGTCCCAGAGGGGGAGAACTGAGCTGCTCTAATGGAAATGACACCTTAATTCTGCAGCCAGTGTACTGGGTGGTGCCAGCAGTCCTCTAGAGCTCACCTAGCCTGGGATTCCCAACATGGCCAGTGGGAGCTGGGCAAGGGTTTTCCTCTGTTGAAGTGATTGTAAATGTTACCACTCACCATGACTGTGGCAGAGGGGCCTCCAGGAGCTGCCGCATGCAGTGCAGTCAGGAGCTGCGTGTCTTCAGGGTCAACCTCCTCCGAGTGCTTTTCCCTCAAGCCACGGGCTGCTGATGGTGGTGGGAAGGCTGGGCTCAGAGCAGAGCAGCAGTGCACCAAGACTCATCTACTGGCCATACAGAGGGAGCTGCTGCAGATGATGGCAGACAGTCAAAAGTGTTTCTTGAAGTTGCTGCCAAGTAATTGCTACTGGCAACTGGTCTTTCTTTTCCTCCTCACATTGTAGCTCAAGAGAGGACTGGCCTGGAATCAGGACAAGACTGGCAGTAGTTTCTAGGATTCAGCTCAGAGTAGGTTACATACGATCCAAAGAAGCTCTAAGTGCTTCATTTGAAGAAAGAGATGAATTCCTTGGGTAAAGATTCAGCCTTTGAATTTCAATTACCACCTCTGAGCTTCAGGCACCTACGACAGCAACAGCCAGTTCCACAGGCAGTCCAGATTTCAGCTATGAGCCGAAGGAAGACACTTTACCAGCAGAACGGTTTTACGCTGGAATTAAAGAGATGTAGCAGAGCTGTACCTAAGACTAGATTAAATGCCAGGGTCTGTAGTTTTCCTTCCTACCTTTCCCACTGGATGGACAACAAACAGAAACCGCCCACCCTCACTTGCCCCAGGGTTTGGCATTTTGTCCAAAGCGTGGTTCTGTTTCTGGGCTGGCCTCTGTATGCAGTGCAGCTGCTGCAGGCGCTCCATGCCAAGCACTCACCACCTGGCCCTGGAGCTCTTGGCAGGAAAGGAGAGACTGCGGCAGGCACCAGGAGCACAGGCTCTTCACATGGTGATGCTGCACATTCACTTCCCACTTTTACTTCCCTTTCTGGTGCACTTCCCTTCCCCTCTTGGCGGCTGAAGCCTACTCTTAGGTTTTCTTCCCCTATTGGAGTACCATGGGAACTTCTCCCTCCACCATAACTAGCACCTCCTAGCATGGGAACACTAAATCAGCAGAAGCAGCTTGCTGTTCTCAGCATCTTCCTCACCTTTCTGTCCTCTGAAAATATAATCTAGGTCTTCTGCACAGCAAGACAGTCATGAAGAAAAAGCTACTGCCCGTGAGAACACGCACAAGAGGTAATAGAAAGTGCATTGAAGAGGCCCAGACCTGTTTTTTAAAGTCAGCAAATTTTGCACACAGAGGAAAGGTTTCTATGATGATTTAAACACTTTGACTGTGAATGATTTTCTGTAATTGTTCCGATACATTTCATGATTAAAATCAAATTTGCACCTAACTACTCCTCATCTTCTCTAAGAGCTCACAGGGCACTAGCGTGCTCAGTGCTGGAAAACAGGCAGTACTAACTGCAGTGCACCCCATCCCAAAGTCACTCCCTGAAATACAGTCACCCTTACAGCAGAGAATTCAAACTACTTTTGACTACAGCTAGAACTTATAACACAACCCACCCAACCTGGAATGGTCTGTTGCAGACACAGTGCTATGATACTTCCACAGCTGTTCTAGGTCTCTGTTTGCTCCTGCAGAAGGATCCAACTCCTGCCCCTGTATAAAGCAGTCCAGCAGGATGCTCAAAGCAGCCACTCTGTATTGAGGAACTTTAGTACAAAACTTTATTAATATCAATACTGCGAAACTATAAAAGTGAACACAGAGAATGTGAGCAGGCCTGGAGCCCGTCCCAACCCCTGGGACAGCAGCAGGGCCCCAGGCAGCCTTGTAAACAAACTAGAAAAAGCAAAACCTTTCAGTTTAACAGCAGTCTTGAGATTTGGCTCTGAGCAGGGATGTTTCAAAGATGTTCCTCACATCTGCTTTACATCACCTTTTAGCCAATGCTCTGAAGCACAGAGGCATGGCTGCAAAAAACTCCCATTAAAGGCAAGAAAAAGCCTAGAGCTCTGACAACAGGAACTACAGCATCATACTGCCCTTGCATCCCATGAAGTGGATAGAGAGCTCTGGCAGCATCATGTTCTTAATGGTCTAGTTTAACAGCTGCAAGCACAGAATAGGCTAAGCCTGAGGTCTTGATAGACATTCTCCAAGCCTGCATACAACAGAGTCTGATGTTCCCTGAGGTACCCACTGCCTCACCCCTGTGAACATTCCACCTTTTCAGGATGTTCATCTTGTTAGCAAAGGGTTTCTCAGCACAGTTTGACTAGAACAGGCTGGGGACCCTGTCAGGAGCTGCTCCACAGCAGACTGCAAGAGGTGGTAACCTCTGACAAGTGATGACAAGCAGATGTGGCAGGCTGGAAGCAGTCACTTCATCAGGATGTCAGAACACCTCTGAAGTTTTCCTAATGCCTCAGAAAGTGGGTAGTAACTCCCCATGGAGGAGGACTGAGTACTGACACAACTGTCTAGAAAAGGAAGCAATGAGAATGAGGGAAGCAAGATCAGATCCAGGGAGGAAGGACAAAGTAGAAGTCTAATGCCCTGCACAGCTTATAGTGCCCGATGCCAACACTGAACTTGTACCCTGTGATCCAGAAAGGACCAAAATACTGAATCAGTTCCCCACATCCTTCCCTTTTGACTTCCTTCCCTGGGATTTTGTGATTTAGAACCGTTGCTTTTTGTTCCCATCTCCTCCAGCTCCCAATACAAGGTTAGCTTTGAGTTTCTTTGTCCCAGGTTTTGCCTGCCTCTGCCCTCCACATCTGGACAAACTCCAGCTTCCAATCCCCTGTTCTGTCATGGCTTTCAAAAGATGTTCTTGCTTCTTGGCCACCATCTCCTCCCGGCTCCAGATCAGAATATTAAAGCCTGAGAGGAAAAATTAAACACTGTGCATCAGAAACTCTGCACTGCATAGAATACCTTAAGCTATTTAAGTGCCATTTTTAATGCCAGAATCCAAAATGCTTTGTCTGTTCTAGTGCCCCGGGTTCTCTTTTACTTACCCATGCCAGAAGCCAGCGTGTCTCCCATAGGGTTAAATTTATTGAGCTGAAAATGGAAACACAGAGTCTGTAAGAGCATCACTGCTTATATAACACGGTCATAAGAGCACCACAGCTTATAGAACAGCAATAAACCATCTGGAAAACCCAGTGCTCGCTAAAGAGTATCACAAAAACCCCACAGATGACCATGGACCAGCCCTGCTCGAGTCAGCAGCTTTAGCTGGCAGCCCCATGAGAGCATGAGTCTGTTACAAGTAAATAGGATGCTCCTGTTGTTCTAGACCCTAAGCCGTGTCCCTCTGCTGTGGCTCAATACACAGCAACCCTTTTACCTGCAGTGCTCAACTCACCGAGATGATGCCAGAAGCGTTTGGGTCATAGAGCTGACAAACCATCTCGCCAGTGTTTCCATCAAATACATCAACAGTTCGTAGCTCATTCACTGTGTATCCCGGGAACTTGGGGTCTGGGTAGCGACCTGCCACAATGAGGTCGTAGCGAGGATGCCACGTTGCCTGGTCACAGAGCAGAGCAATGGGGGGTTAGGAGAAGGGGACAGAGATTGTACTGAAACACACCAGACAACTGGTAGACGGAACAACGGTTTCTACACCCCACCCACAGCTTGAGGAATGTGAGTATCCTCACAACAGCACTCCGCTGGGAGTTGCAGAAGTGTGACCATCCACCCACCAGTGCAGTATCCCGACCAGAAACCAGACCATTCCTGATTTATAGCCATCCCTTAATACAAGTGTGATACTCTTCTCAGGCTGCAGTGGCTTAACTCACCTTAATAGGTGTGAGGTGCTGAAACTGCCGATGTGGATGTGGGATCAGATGCTGCGGCTTGGTCCAGTCTGAAGACGAGTAAACCCTGATTTCACTGTGCTGGTCTGTGCTTAGGAGCTTGGCACCATCTGTTGGGCTGAAGTAAGCTAGGGGAAGGGAACAGGAAGGCAAACAAAAGATCACAGTGCTGTGACTGACGACAAACACAGACATGACATTTCTCTCGTTGGAGACCCATTGCTATTTCTTTAATAGGGATGTGAATATGGCCATGTGTCCCAACAGACTTTTCCTGTCTCAAACTCAAAGCTCTTATAATCAGTAAGCTGCAACTTACAACACAGGGTTACAGAGGAAGAACAATTATTCCCATTTTAGAATGGCAGAAAGAGACACTGCAAAGAAAGGAACTTGCTCGCTCAAATGGAAAGTTAGTGGGAAAACTGCAAACAGACACCTGCAGTTCAGACTTCACTGAACTGATAAAACTGCACCCAGGAAAACAAGAAGTCTGAGTCCCAAGCTCTGCTTTTGTCAAAGGAACTGTCCCAATAAATTGAGTTTTCTGATCTCAGCCATTGCTGATGCTACCATACTGTCACCCAGGACACATACCTCTCAAAGCACAGTGCCACAGGTCTGTATGGCAAGTCTGACCGTGCTGCAGCTGCCCTACCCACCTCCCTGCCTCCAACCACACATTCCCAATGCCCTCCTTGCTTCCAGCTACTGCACGACTGCAGGTCTGAGTGAAAGCTACACTGCCACAGCAATAAAAGCTGAGCTGAACGGACTCTGCACACATCCGTGCAATGAAATTCTTAACTCACCTGCATTGACAGGTTTCTCATGAGGAAGCAGATGAAGAACACTCATTTTGTTTTTGATGTTTCTGAGGTCCCAGATTTTGACTGTCTGATCCACAGACGCTGTGGCCAGCAACCACTCACATCGGGAGTTAAACTCCACATGAGTCACTTTCTTCTTGTGCAGTTTCAGCTTCCAAATCTGCAGCAGAGAAAACAAGAAAGTCACACAGAAAAAAAGTAACCAAGGTCTGGAGTAAGGAAATGGAACAATTCTACTAGTGCGGAGTAAAGAGGTCTCACATTCAGAGAGTAACAAAACTCATAAAATACACCTCGAGTTTATCCACTGGGAAAAAGAAAGGAAAAGAATGACTCTGGGAACTATTTAATTCTAGGAGAACTCTGATCCACTGATTTATTACAGCTCCAAGAAAGGAAAACGCAATCCCTGGTTCATGGAGGGAAGTATTAGTGCCACTGTGTAAAGCAAGGTCACATCTGGCAGTTCTTTACACAGTGTCAGTCATCCACCTCCAGAAAGATTAAACCAAACTGGAACAGGGACAGAAAATCATTACCAAGGTAATAATAAGAGGCAAGAGACTGCTTTGTGGGAGAAGACCAAAAGAGCTTGCTTTATCTCAGTAAGAAAGGTAAAAGGAGATATAATTGGCTTCCAGAAATACAGCAGCAAAGAAACATGAGGGTAGGAAAACTATTTTGGTTAACAAGAACAAATGGATATAAACTGGACATGATTAAACTTGTATCTGAAGCTGGAAGATTATTTCTAATCAAAAGGGTGAAGTCCACCTTCCCTACAATAAAACGGGTATCTCCCAAGTGCAGAAAAGACTGTCACATTCTTTGAGGAGAAAAAAGGAGAGGAAGCAACTAACCTTGAATTAGCACAGATCATTGGAGCACTCCTGACTCTGCCCACTAATGTACACAGCTGCCTCTGGCCACTGCTCAGTCGGTGGCAAACCCTTACAGATGTTACCTGCCGCCACAGGTAGGAGAAAGGGTAACACAGCCTTTGAAAGCCCCCAACGCGTCTCTATCCCAGTTCAGCCTCCAAACCTGCCTCTGCCTGCCCCCTCGTGTCTGACGGCAACAGCGCACTTTCTGTCCCAGCATTGGCTGAATTCCCGCTGCGTACCCGCTCCAAGGTCACAGAAGGGTATACGCATCAAAGCAGTATCCCCTAAACGACGCCCATCAGTGCACTGTTTCTGGAAGTGATGGCTGTTGGCAGTGTGCTCACATCATGATACCCCACAATTAGTCTGGCCAGTGGCAACTACTTTTAAGGAAGGTGCAGCACATAACACAGTCCCTGTTTGGGAACTGTTACCATTACACTCAACAGCGTGAAAATACCTAATGAATGGCAGAACTGAGGACTTCTCACCACCTAGACAATGAGTGAACTCATTTCCTGAGCTGCAAGACACTTGCTCCTCTTTCCAGGGTCCCTGTAGTGTAGGAAAGCACATGAGCCAGGAAGATTCCCGTAGAGGAGACGCTGCATGGAGCCATACAAACCTCTTCACCAGAAGTGCTGAGCAGGACCACGTTGCCCACGTTATCACCGGTCACCACCGCACGGCAGCTTGCAGAAACATCAACGCTGCAGTACCAGCAACTAGGGGGAAAGACACAGCATCAGTGCTGCCTCCCACCGGCAAGAGAAGGCAGCGGAGCTCTAGTTCACATCTCGTCCCTGACAAGGGAGACCGTAACTGCCATCTCCTGCCTGCTGGTGTGGGCCTGAATACTGTTGCTTTCTGTTGGTCACTGAATATGAAGTAACTGCCTAGTCGTTTGTGAAGTGTTCATCAGATGGAGTGTGACACATTTGGACAGTGGAACATAACATGGAGGCTGATGAGCCACTTGGTGCCTGCACATGGACACACCTTAGGAAAGATCAGAACACCCTTGTGACATTGGCAAACACAGAAACAGCTTTAAAATGCCATTCTCCACAAACACTGAAGCAGCAGTAAAGAAAAAACAAAAACTTTGGTCTAGCAAGTTGCACATCAAACTGTCTCCATGCTCCAGGACACAAAACTGAATACAGCCTTATCTGATAAAGACATATAGGTCTTAAGCCCAGCTCTGCTGGGAGGGGAAGGGCAGCAAGAATAAAGCTGGGGTCCTTCAGGAACTCACTGGGAAACGTTCACTTGCAAAGATAAATCATGCTAGAATACAAGGTCATGAAAATAGCAAAATGAACCTGGAGCCTCCAGAAGGGCAGCAGGGTAAACTCAATAACCTGAAACTCCAATTGTGCAGGAAGGTTTTGTGGCTTTTCTACACTACCTGAGCTGCTACGGACAAAACAGAACACTGATGGCAATGAAAAGGAAGTTTCCTGCTCTTCTCACCTCACACTTTATGAAGTGAAAAGCTGTCAGCATCTGCAAGCCAGGAGATGGCGTCACCAGAAAGCAATACCAGAAGATGCAGGCAGCACGCTCAGCCCCTGTAAAAGCAGACCTGCCCTGTGGCTGCCCTGCTTCTCACCCACCCGGCAGTGTGGAGCCCGTTTCCAAGTCCTCTCACGGGACCAAATCATACCAAAGAGTCTCCTACCACTGGCAAAGATGAAGATGCTACAGAGCACAAGCAGCAGCACAGCATTAACCCCGAGGAACAGAGAGTCAGCCTCATGGTGCTCCCTTCTCACCAAACATTATGGTGCTCATGGCCACAGTCCGGGGCACGGGAGATCACCTGCACCGCTCTGCCCTCAAGGTCCTGCAGGCTTAGGGTGCCATCCCCTGATGCCACATAAAGCTTCGCTGCCTCATAAGGACTGAACTTGATGTCTCCAAGAGAATCTCCTGGCCCCTTCTGGAATACACACAAAGCCAAGAGGCACCAAGGTTAGAGTGCAAGATAAAACCTTAATACAACACACCTCCTGGGACACGCTGCCGTTTCCCTGGGTATAATGCACAGATTTCTGATGGGGCATGGATATAAAAACTCTTTCTAATGCTTCCAACTTAAGCACATACAATCCAAACCTATAAATTCAATCCCACCACTTTGGGCTGCAAAGCTCATCATTGGCCTTGCTTTTTCTGCCATGGGGTAGGACTAATCTTCAGTGAACCCACCTGGCTCAGACCAGGCTTAGGAGATCATAAACAAAACCAGCACCATTGCATTCCGAAACCAGATAAAAACCTCATGACAGCTCTGCACTAAGCTTTTCTTGCAGAGACTTCATTCACCAGTTCCCTACAGGCTGCTTCCAGCGCTGTATCTGGTCTTTCTCAAGGTACCAGCAGGCAAGATGAGAGTGGTGCAGGGAGATATCCTACCGATAACCTTATGTTCTGTGATATGCTCTATCATTACTGTTATATTGTTTTGTTATGTTGTTTTCCTCAAATCTATCTACTGAGGAAACATAGAAACCATACACAAAGACAGAAAAGAAGGATGCTACCTGGGAGTCCCCAAATTCTTTGATACTCAAGAGCACTCCATCTGCTGCTCACAATAAAGTCTCACTGTAAATACTAGATTTAGTAAAGCAAATGAAGATACAAAAGAGGCTTGCCTGTCCTCACAGCAGCAGCAGGCCATGCCCTTCCAAATGCAGGCATCACTGCTGTGACAGGCATCCTGCTGGGATACAAGATCCTTGTGTCCCAGGACCCAGTCTATCCCTCCCTGCTCACCTGGCCAGTCATCCCAGGACTAGTTCTTCAGCCCTATTACCAGGCTCCATCTGGAAAAGCTAATTCGGAAACCAACTATGGAAGTTGCCACCCAGAGAGAATCAGGTGGGGAAGAGTAGAGGAGGCTAACCCGAATTGCCTCACTTACCTTTAAGCACTGAACTGAAGTTAACTAACTGAAGAGCTCAGGCTTCCTTATGAGTCCACAGAAAGAGCAACAGTCTGAGAGGGTGATTCTAAGCACAGGCAGACAGAGTTGGCTCTAGCGACTCGTCTCCTCTTTCCATTCATTACTGAAGGAGCCCAGACTCTTAATTTTGGTATATAAGAGAAGCACCAAAAGTGAGGTGGGATGAATTGGAATGATCCTGATGACACGCACTGCTTGAAGTCAATGGCATTTGTGGAGAAGCACTGAGGTGACTATAAATTGTCCTGTAAAAGCCATTTGACAACAAGCAGCAGTGCTAACAGGTGAGGAGGTTAGAAGGTCTCCAGGGCTATGGGAGGTTTAAGAACAGACAGCTGAAGAAATCCATTGGCACCCCCTCACTTTCCCATGTACAACAGGAAGTAAACAGCACCAGAGTCCCTCCCCTTCATGAAGTAAGGCTCTCTCCTGCCCACCACCCCATTTCAGGGAAAAATTAAAAGGGAGAGTGAGCCTCCTTGGAAGAGAGAGGATCCCTGGAATTCAGAGGATAAAGGACAGGTATGTGTAGAAGAGGAAGCCCACATATTAGAGACAAACATCTCTCTCTTTCTCTCTGTCTCTGTAGCGCTCCTGCCAGCAGGACACAGAGGCCCAAAGCATTCTGAATTTCTTACTCCCAGTCCTCGGTGCTGGTGAAGACCCGGACAGTATTGCCATTAAAATCCTGCAGGGCGGTAGTGCCGGCAACTGACGAAGTGTACAGCTGACTAGGGTTAAAAGGGTTAAACTTCATTCCTGTGATGGACCCTCCAGCTCCCATCTACAAGGAAGGGGATGAACAAAAGAAAAATCCACTGAGTGATGGGCAAGCAGAACAGTGTGTTCTGTAAGTCTGCATTCACTGCTATGTCCTTAACAGCAACAGTGAAACACACCACAGCCCTTCAAGGAGGCAGACACAACTATGCCTTCCCACATGATGGCTGTCAAAGACAGCTGCCCTCTTGGAGGACAAAACTGCAACTCCTTCAGTCCCCAGGCTACGTATTCCCTGGCTGGCACCACACTATTTACAAAAAGAGAAAGATGGCTCTGGAATTTCTGGAGGACAGACCTCCTCCCAGTGTATAGCCTTTAGAAAGGGGATAAAAGTTAGAGAGTCTTTGAGCCTCTGTCAGAATGGGAGGCTGAATACAGCAACAAGGAGGCATGCCAGCTACATAAACCATTCATTCTACCTTCATTTCTCACTTTACATAAAGGGGATTGGTTTCTCCCCACTCAAAGATGTTTCCTCATCTGACACAGAACAAAAGGTGAGCAGAGAAAGATCAAGACTAAACGAGACAGACCCTCTCTGCCTACTTGCTTCTGGCATCCTTTTTAAGGTAATTGTTTTGCCAGTTGCTGTATTAGTTTTCCACTGCACACACACCAAGTACTGCTTCATTATCAACTTAATCAACATGCTCCAGTTCTTCCCAGTGCTACAACAGTCTGGGACTTAGGAACAGACATGCTGTTGCCCCTCAGTCCTGCCCCATAGCTGGCTACTCAGCAACCCAAGACCCTCATGTGCTTCCCACAACAGACCTCAGTTTTGATATGCAGTATTTGGGGGTACTCCAATTTTCCCTCCCTCCCACCCATTCCATGCACTCAGTGGCTTACCCCTTTTATGAAGCAGGTTTTAGTAAGTACTTCATAGTCCCAAAGGATGATGTCTCCACCTTTGGAACCAACAGCTACAGTACTAGGGTGTGTTGGATGCCATTCCAGGCATGTCACTCTCCTGTCAAAGGGACTTGCTGTTCGAAAGAGGCAGTATGAGGCAAGAGAGCGCAGAAAGGGCAGCTGCAGACACTGGGAAAAGAGAAAGAGAATTATTACTTTTGCAAGGATCCCCAAGAGTCTCTGAAGAAGGAGAGCTAACAGTTTCTGCCATCAGTGTTAGAAAACTCCAAGCCTCTGTGGAACAAAGAGAACATGCTGTCCCCAGAGAAACAGCCTGTGACCACGCAAGTCCGCATCAGCCACAGCACTCAGAGAACAAGACAGAACTGAGAGTTATCACACTTCAAATGAAGCCTTGTGGGCTGAGCTAAAAAAGCAGGATAAAGGGAGAAAACCATGCCTCCATACCAGTAAAAGTCACTTAATGACTGTCTTCAATGAACATCCCAGAATGTTATATGTCATCCAGAGATACAATATTATGGTCCTCCACCCAAAGTGCCTGCAGCTCAACTGTACAGCATAACAGAACACTTGAAATAAGGAATGAGAAACCATGACACCACTGTATTGTTATTCAGCTGCAGAAGAGGTTCTGCTTGGATGAGTTTGGTGTTTTCTTTATCATTTGAATGCTTAAAAAAGGTAAATCATCTGGACAATAAAGCTAGCCCAGGTGCTTCCCAGCTATGGATGTTACAGAAAAAGTTGATTTTCAAATGGAAGAAGGGGTATGGCTCTGAGAAACAGTAAAACAATATGGACTTGATGGAATGTCTGTGAAGATCAAAAATCATACTAAACCCGATGAGCAAACTAGAGTGAATACAAAACTAGTATGATGAAACAGTTGGATGAGTGTGCAAAAGTAGCACTGTGTAATAACTCAGATGGCAGAGCCGGTAAATTTAAACATGTGTCATAATTTAATCCCAGCTGGTAACTAAGCTCACTCACTGCCCCCTTCAGCAGGATGGGGAGGAGAACTGGGAAACAGGTAAAACCCATGGGGTGAGTTAAGAACAGTTCAATAATTAAAATCAGGTGTAATATAATAACAAAAAGGAAAATAACAAAAAGAGAGATTAAAAAACAAGCAGCAATGCACAACACAACTGCTCACCACCCGCTGACCAATATCCAGCCTGCCCCTAAGCAGCGATCAGTCCCTTCCAGCCAACACCCCAGGTTTATATCCTGAGCATGATGTTCTATGGTATGGAATATTTGCTAATTTAAATCAGGCATCCTGGCTGTGCTCCCTCCTAGTTTCTTGTGCCTCTCTTCACTGGCACAGCATGAGAGACTGAAAAGTCCTTGACTTAGGGTAAGCACTACTTAGCACCAACTAAACCTTCGGTGTGTTATCAGCATTATTCTCAGACTAAAGCCAAAACACAGCACTGCACCAGCTACTAGGAAGAAAACTAACTCCATCCCAGATGAAACCAGGACAATATGATTCAAGAAAACACAGATTTAACAGAGGATAAAATGTAGAGTGACAGGGCTGGGTCAATCAAAAGGGAAAGCCATCTCAGCTCTTGCATTATACAGGATTAAGAAACATAAGGGTGTTCCAGATTTGGAGCCACAAACTGTATGTGAAGAACTTTAAAGTTTCTCTGCTTCTGCTGATGTTTTTATCTAAGGAACTGAAATGTTGTACTGGGATTGTGCGGCAAAGTTTTGGTAGCAAAGGGAGCTACAGGGGTGGCTTCTGTAAGATGCTGCTAGAAGCTTCCCCCATGTCTGACAGATGCCAGCCAGCTCTGAGATGGCTTCAGGCACTGGAGCAGAACGTTCCCTGGAGCCTGTGGTGAGGCAGGCTGTGCCCCTGCAGCCCAGGAGCAGATTCCACCTGCAGCCCATGGAGGACCCCACACTGGAGCAGGGGGATGCCCAACAGAAGCTGTGAGCCCATGGGAAGCCCATGCTGGAGCAGGCTCTTGGCAGGACCCTTGGCTCCATGCAGAGAGGAGACCACGCTGGAGCAGTTCATGAAGAACCGCAGCCCATGGGGAGGACTCATGTTCATGAAAGACTGTCTCCTGTGTGAGGGACCCCAAAATGAAGAAGGGAAACAGTGTGAGGAGTCCTCTCCCTGAAGAGGAAGGAGCAGCAGAGACAATGTGTGATGAACTCACCACAGTCCCCATTCCCTGTCCCCCTGTGCCACTGCAGGGCAGGAGGCAGAGAATTCAAGAGTAAAGTTAAGCCTCGAAAGAAAGGAGAGGTTGGGGGAAGGTGTTTTTAAGATTTAGTTCTATTTCCCATAGAATCATAGAATAGTTCGGGTTGGAAAGGACCTTAAGATCATCCAGTTCCAACCCCCCTGCCATGGGCAGGGACACCTCACACTAAACTATGTCACTCAAGGCTCTGTCCAATCTGGACTTGAACACCGCCAGGGATGGAGCATTCACAACTTCCCTGGGCAACCCATCTCAGTGCCTCAGCACCCTTACAGTAAAGAACTTCTTCCTTATATCCAATCTAAACTTCCCCTGTTTAAGTTTGAACCCGTTACCCCTTGTCCTGCCACTACAGTCCCTAATGAAGAGTCCCTCCCCAGCATCCTTACAGGCCCCCTTCAGATACTGGAAGGCTGCTATGAGGTCTCCACACAGCCTTCTCTTCTTCAGGCTGAACAGCCCCAACTCTCTCAGCCTGTCTCATAGAATCATAGGATAGTTAGGGTTGGAAAGGACCTTAAGAGCATCCAGTTCCAACCCCCCCACCATGGGCAGGGACACCTCCCACTAAACTATGCCACCCAAGGCTCTGTCCAACCTGGCCTTGAACACCGCCAGGGATGGAGCATTCACAACTTCCCTGGGCAACCCATTCCAGTGCCCTACTCATAAACCTACTCTGATTTGACTGGTAATAAATTAAGCTGATTTCCTCAAGTTGAGCCTGTTTTGCCCATGATGGTAACTGCCGAGTGATCTCCCCCAGTCCTTATCTCAACCCACACAAGCCTTTCATTATATTTTCTCTCCCCTGTCCAGAAGTGGCCACCTAGCCTCCAGCCAAAATCAACCCACCACACATGTCCAAGAGGTCATGAAGGAGAAGTTCCTCACCTGTCTGAGCTGTGCCCGAATGGAGCCTCCCAGCATGTTCTGGTACACATAATGAACAATGCTGCACTGCCGCTCCAGCTGATGGAAAAGGACTCTGCTGTTTCTCATCAAGGATCCGCCTCTACTCCAACCTGCCAGAAAGGAAAAGAGTAAAACTTACTGAGATCAGCCTGTGATGCTCACTCACTAAACAACATGGGAAGACATCTGCATTTGCTGCTACATCCATCAAAAGTTCCAGCCACAGAAGTCTCTAAATGATTCTTTCACGTACAAGATGCAGCAGCCTCTGCAAGTATAGAGTCCCACAGCCTGCCAGAGATTTGTGTGTGCTTCCTCTTGTTAAACCTTCCTTCAAAACACAGTGACGTTATCCAAAGCCCTAACAACCTGGAAATGTGCCATGGGAGGTGGTTAAGTCCCTGGGTAGAGCAAAGGGAAGGTCAGACGTGTGACCAGCAGAAAACCTGAAAATTCCCCAAGCACAGCAACATGACTTCCCACACTGTTCCTGAAACCTCCTTGACAATCAGAATGTTCGATCTGCATGTGCTGTAGCCTGTCAGTGCGGAGTTTTGGGTTTGATAACAGACCTGCTGACTCCTCGCTGCCTGAAAACCTTTCTGTTTGGAGTGATTTTTGCTGAGAGTACATCATGCTTCTGCATTTTGTTCATGTTCCAAGTTTTTTTATCTTCAGGGACTTTTACATAAACCCCCGATCTGTTCAGTCTCGTGTCTGTGATCTAATCACCCCCACGGCAATGGTCCATAACACCCCAGGGGATCTGGCTGATAAATGCATTGCTTAAGAAATAAAACTGTTATTTTCATTGATGGATATTTATTTAAAACAAATCCATAGGGACCATTATATATTAGAACCTAAACGAAATCTTTAATGCAACACTGGAGCCTAGAAATGAACAGGTATGAAGCTAAACTTCTCTGTTCACATGCCAACATAGTGCCAACATTTGCCACACTTGTTAAAACAGATATAGAAGTATTTATATTCTAATTCCTTTTTTTCTTTCCCCACAGAAGAATTAGCATCCACAGAAATTAATGTATTTTTTCCAAATTCCTTTATACTTTGAAGGATAATTTATGGAGAAACAAATTTTAGGCCTTTTTAGAATCTGCTGGAAGAAACCCCTTAAAAAGGTGTTTCAGCTGCAGGAAACCTGGCCAAGGAGGAAAAAAGTTGGTTTTGCAAAACACATAAAAATCCAACCTGGAACATGGAATAGGAAAAGCTCAAATAGAAAGGTCCTTATCTTTTAAAGAAGGTTTAAGGAAAGATATGATTGCCCTCAATTTTCCAAAGTACTACCTACATCCAGTTCCCTCTGACTCTTACAGAACTGCAGATGCTTACCAGAACTGAAGACCAGGCCACAAAGTTCCAATGAAAGTCATGCAGCTAAATTAACTACAGAAGACGCTTCAACTATTCACAATTATTCACAGAACTCCTTGCAAACAATATTTAGCCTCCACATCCATTCCTCACACTGCTGACTGCTCCAAATCTGGAGTTACGTACCAGACAATGAACACAGTAAAAATCATAGAACTCTTCTATCTCTGACTGTAATTTCTGGATCCTTTAGGCCAAAATTTTATAGAGAGCGTGTGGGATTTCCACACAAGGCAGAACCTCCAATGATCTCCTAAACAAACACTGGAACTAAAGGTTCTATCTGATAAAAACAAGGAGGCTCAGGGGGACCTGACAGCTCTCCACAACCACCTGAAAGGATGTTGTAGTGAGGTGGGAGTTGGTCTCTTCTCCCAAATAACAAATGAGAGGACAAGAGGAAACAGCCCCAAGTTATGGCAGGGGAGATTTAGGTTGGATATCAGGAAAAAATTCTGCACTGAAACAGTGGTCAAGTTCTGGAACAGGCTGCCTAGGGCAGTGGTTGAGTCACCATCCGTGGAGGAATTAAAAGACATGCAGATGTGCAATTAGGGACATGGTTTAGCGGTGGACTTGGCCAGGTTAACGGACTCCATGCTAGGTTAACTGGACTCAATGAGCTTACGGGTTCTTTTCCAACCTAAACGATTCTATGATTCTACAAAAATAGCCCTTATTGAGCTGAAGCCTACATAATGTCTTCATAATGCAAAGCATTAACCTTTCCAGTACCTTAGAACTTAATCACCTCTCCTCCTAAAGGAATAAAACGCACATGAGAAGTGATTAGTGGAAACTGTGTCCAGCCTAATCTGAACACAGAGGTAGGAAATATTCCTACTTACTGCAGCAGAAGTTAGAATATGCAAAGAAACACCAGTTTAGGCTGCATGATGTAAGATACCAACCTTATGACTATGGAACTGCATGAACTGAATGGGAGAAAAAGCAATGTATTACCAAGATTGGTCTGCCCTACGAAAAAGCAAACATCTGGTAATTCAGGAATTACATAAAGTCTAACCCCCCTCAAATGAGCTGTGACAGCATCTTCAGGCTTCTACCAAAGGGAGGAGAGTCTCAAAAATGAAACATGCATCCATGAACACACATACATACCCACTAGGCAGGTA
Organism: Pezoporus wallicus; assembly: GCF_028554395.1. NCBI lineage: Eukaryota > Metazoa > Chordata > Aves > Psittaciformes > Psittacidae > Pezoporus > Pezoporus wallicus. The sequence goes on along the minus strand of NW_026638015.1, from coordinate 673,987 downwards.
ACTGGAGGATGTACTACCTCAGTATATGTCTATGTATCACTCTGATATATAACCTCACCTGAACACTCATGCCTGAACATGCTTCTTGGCATTCTCCCTCTTCAACTAGTCAATGCCTGTCATTTAGGGTAAATCTAATTGGGAGAAACAGTAAGGATCTGAGGAAACGTTACCAATTTTCTCTGGGGGTTTGGATGTTTTTCTCACAAACAACTTCTTTGCTTGTGGCTCATTCCCTAGCTCCTTGTAGTCCTGTTTCCTCTTCCCAGCTGATTTTGCCTCTTCCGGCCAATGCTCATGTGCCTTCTCCTGCTTCTTGTCCTTTGCTTGGTTCACTGGAGCCATTCTGTCTGACCACTAAAGGCAAACAAAGCATGGAAGGTAAGACTGTGACACACTTAAATAGAGAACAGAGAGGAAAACTGGAATGAAACTACCCCAGTGGTCTGAAAGTAGTGATTATACCTGCATCCTCTTTCATCAGCACGACACTAGCTTTTTGTTGTGCTCTGCTGGAGAGGGAACAGGTTCAATAAACTCTTCTTTGTTCACATATGAAAATGAACGCATCCTAGAGCATCAGAATATGTTTTGACAGATGTGCTTCCACCGAAGTTTTAAGCTTGAAACCCACAGATCTGCATAAAGTACATTTGTGAAACCACATAATACCCTAACTGTTTCTGTAGTAGCTCACACTGAGCTCTTCAGATTCAGCTAAGGAAAAGGTCAGAGCTTTTACGACGATGGCCAGGGCTCACTTGTCTTGCACCAAACACCCTCAGAACGTACCTCCTATTTATCAACACCACTTCCTCACAGCCACCAAGCCACCACCTTGGACCGCGCTCCTACCCCGGCTGCCAACCACCCCTGAACCGCTCTTCTGACTCGTGTGTCCTGTTGTGACAACCAAAAACCCAGCACGCCCCTGAGGAGAGGTGCGGGGGCTCCCACAGCCCTCCCGGAGCTGGGACCCCCAGAGGATCCTCCGCCAGGAGCGCCGGGCAGCCAAACTTCGCGACGATAGCTGAATGGCTGCCGCGGCTGTCCGCCCGCCGTGAATACAGCTCCAGCTTCCCTCACAGCGCCCGCCTCGCTCCCCGGCCTCCCCGAGCCGCCCCTCAGGCCCCGGCTCCCCCGCGGCCTGCGCGGGAACGGCCACCCCGCTCTCACCTGCGCTGCGGCGGCCTCCGCTCCCCCGGCCAGGCCGAGCACGGCAGGCGGCAGCCGGCCCCTCCCCCGCCGTTTCATAACCGGGGCGGGAAGGGAGGGCAGCGGCCCCGCGGGAAGGGCTCCCCCGGCCCTGGGCAGCGGCGCCGAGCCTACGGGCCCCGCTCTCCGGCCATGGCGGCCCCGCACGGCACCCGCCGACCCTCCGCGGCTGAGGGGCAGCGGTGCCTGCTCCAGCCCGGGCCTCCCCCCACAGCCCTTCCCTTGCCGGGCTGTCCGCCGCGCCTGGGGCCTGGCCCAGAACGCGCAGGCAGAGTCCGGGGGCTGTGCTTTGCAGCTGCTTGTTGGTGTGTACTGTATTAGCTTCCAGAGCGCCACACCGGCACAACAACCACAGTAATCGACATAACTGATACCCTATCCTGGGCTGCATCAAAAGCAGCGTGACCAGCAGGTCGAAGGAGGTGATCCTGCCCCTCTATTCTCCTCTCGTGAGACCTCACCTGGAGCATTGTGTGCAGTTCTGGTGTCCCCAACATATAAAGGACATGGAACTGTTGGAACAAGTCCAGAGGAGGCCACGAGGATGATCAGGGGACTGGAGCACCTCCTGTATGAACACAGGCTGAGGAAGTTGGGGCTGTTCAGCCTGGAGAAGAGAAGGCTGCGTGGAGACCTCATAGCAGCCTTCCAGTATCTGAAGGGGGCCTATAGGGATGCTGGGGAGGGACTCTTCATTAGGGACTGTAGTGACAGGACAAGCGGTAGCAGGTTAAAACTTAAACAGGAGAGATTTAGGTTAGATACAACGAAAAACTTCTTCCCTCTGAGGGTGCTGAGACGCTGGCACAGGGTGCCCAGAGAAGCTGTGCCTGCCCCATCCCTGGCAGTGTTCAAGGCCAGGTTGAATGGGTCTTGGAGCAAGCTGCTCTAGTGGAAGGTGTCCCTGCCCGTGGCAGGGGGGTTGGATGAGCTTTAAGGTCCTTTCCAACCCAAACCGTTCTGTGATCACAGGTGCATAAACCAAACAGCAACCAAAAAACAATCCTATTTCGAAACAAGTTCCACAAGAAGATGCAGCTGGTGTTGGAACTCAACACACAATAAAAGCGCACTTTACAGACAGATAAAAAAGTCACAGCAAGATCAGCTCAGAGCCTAACAGATTTTATGTGATGAAGCAGACAAGAATGGGGAAGGAGGAGCCCCACCAATGCAGCTGGAGGTACTGGCACTTCACCTGTGAAGGAGGCTGCTGTCTGCTGGCCATGCTACCAGGGGAACTGTATCTGTGGAGCACTGGGTTCTGTGAGTCATGCACACAGCTGGCTATGAACACTGGTCCTAAAATGTCTGTACATAACCACTCCTTGAATTGTGGGGCTTTAGGGTTTGGGTGTTGGGGTTTTTGCGCTATAAATACAGTTCTCTATGGCTTTTCTGACACATTAGGAAATGCATAGAAAAGCTATTAAGAAAAACAAAGACTAAGACTATCCTTTTATCCTGAACTGCAACAAGGTTGTATTAGTTGCTGCCACCCTAATAATAAGCATCAGAATGACGTACATGAAAATGCTAACCACTGACAGGCAATGCAGTCATTTTTGAACATATATGCCAACCCGATTAGCAGATCTTAAAGTCTTGTCAAGCACTTGTGTAATGCACAACATTCTCCTTAGAACTGTACCCATTAGCAAAAGGAATAAGTGGAAGTAGTACTTCCCTCCCTCCTCCAGAGCCTCAAAGGCTTGATTTCAGAACAGTTTTCACCAAGAGAACCACCAACCATTGGAATAATTTCCCCGGGGAAGGGGTGGATTCCACACTATTGGACACCTGTAAGACTCAGCTGGACAAGGTGCTGGACCACCCAGTCTAGGTCATGCTCTGCCTAGGAAGGTTGGACCAGGTGATCCTTGGGTCCCTTCCTACCCAATATTCTGTGATTCTGTGATTTCCAGGAAAGAAAACTACTACAGAAAAAGATCGTTCTTATTTTGACAGTGATCAACAGTTTCATCTGCAGAACTCATCAGCATTGGAGACCGAACCTGTGGAATTCAAGAATCATCAACAAAATTGAACAAATCTGAGTATCTTTTTGGTTTCATACGCTTTAAAAGGTTACAATTTTCAAAATTTGTATCTGAAAAGAGTGAAGATTTAGATTAGACATTAGAAATAATGTCTTCTTCTCTGTGAAGGTGGTGAGAAACTGGCACAGGATATCCAGAGAAGCTGTGGCTGCCCCATCCCTGGCAGAGTTCAAGGCCAGGTTGAATGGGTCTTGGAGCAAGCTGTTCTAGTGGAAGGGGTCCCTGCCTGTGGCAGGGGGTTGGAACTGGATGAGCTTTAAGGTCCTTCCAACACAAACCATTCTATATTTCTATGAGAAAAGGGGCTCAGATACCAACCTTCTTAAAACTAGACTGAAAGACTTGTTAATTGATTTCAATGTTCTATGTATAAATCCCAGAGAAAACTCTGATACTGTTAACTGACAAGTTATCTCCATGAAAGATGTGCACTTTCCTGACCCTGCTCCATTTGGCTCGAGCAGAAGTGTCCCCATGAAAAGCGCACATACAGTAACCTACATGTTTCCCTTTCCAAGCTATCATGGTTAGCTTTTTCTAGAATGGAATGGAATAGAATAGAGTAGAACACTAGAATATTTCAGTTGGAAAGGACTTACAATGATCATCTGATCAATTTAGGCCTGATCAAAAGCTAAAGCATGGTATTAACTCATTGTCTAAATGCCTGTTAAAACACTGACAGGCTTGGGGTATTGACCACTTCTCTAGGAAGCCTGTTCCAGTGTATGGCCAAACTCTCAACATATTCAAGGACCTTCACATCCTTCTTAAATTGTGGGGCTCGGAAGTGCACAGTCCTCCAGGTGAAGCCACACCAGCACTAAATACAAAGCTCTAACTACAGTAATTTTATCAATTACTAACACCAAGTTTGCTTTCTCTCTAGAGAATCACCAGCTATTTCTGTAATGATTATTCACTAAGGACAAGAATAGCAGATAGCACCCAATTCACCCACAAAATGTGCCACCAGCTGGGGTGCCACAGCTCAGAGTCAGCACACTGAACAAGCTAGACTATAAAGAAATATTCCTGTGTGTATTTAGAGTCTCACACTCTTCAAACTACAATGTGCATCGAAGTCAGAGTATAATTACGTATGAGCAGAATATCAGGCTTATTTTTGTGATGCCTTTCGTCTGATGTACAGTTACAGTGAGGCTGTGCCTCAGTTACGGGATGTGGTTCTCTACTGCAGGACAAAGCTGTCTTGTCACTGGGTCTGGTAAAGCTATATTGTGACTGAGAAGATGAACTTCATGGTATTTGTTACACTATTAGTTATTCCACCTCCTCGTTGCCAGGATCTTTGTCCAAAGCATGAGTATTTTGGCTACTTTAGTCTGACTACCGATGTCAAGAGTACCAATACAGCAACTAGAGTTTACTGTGTGTATGAAAACAAGCCTATATTCCACTGAAAAGTAGGATAAATGACAGAATCCTAAAGAGATAAAAGAGTAAAAATTATGCTGACCTCCTCCTATCCCATGACCATTAACAAACATGAATTTGATAATGGAATTAACATCTCAGAATTTAATTGAATTAGCGAACATCTATGAAAAAGTTGGGTTTGGTTTTGCTTTATTAAAATACAAAGTTGAGGCTATATATATACTCTCAACTATGATTAACTCTCGAGGATAAGATAAGCATCTTACATCACTTTTGGAAGGATGCTTATGGTCACACCACAACCAGTGACCTCTTACGGGTGCCCACCTTCCAGGGACCCCACACTGGTAAAAGTAAAGAGAGGACTGGCCTGGAGTTAGGTTTAATGGTTTCTAATGTCCACTTTCCAACCCAGCAGTTCATCCTATCTGAATGCATCAGTACAGATATTTTTCTGGATCCTATGAAACCCGAGACAATTGTAAAGAGAGAAAACATTCCAGTACTGCTCCAGAGAAGGAGCAGCACAGATTTACGGCATGTTCTTTCCTCTCTCCTGCAAGGCTCTCAGTCTTTCCTTTCTCCACCAATGGAATAAACATCACTGCAAACACGCAGCTGGTCGTTAGAGTTGCGTCCCAAGTCACTTGGAAGCAGTCAAGAGGACACAGGCCAATGAGGCTTCCCAGCACTCCTCTTGAAAGCCCTGGCCCAGCATCATGGGGAATTGCACTGGCAGCTGGCGCTGGAAATGGAAACTCTGGTGGGAAAACTCCATGGCATTTAGGGAAAGCTGGGTTTAACAGAGACTCCGAGGGCTTAAAGATGAGGTCTGGGTTATTCAGATGGAAGTTTTCAGAGGAAAGGCAGAGTGGCCGAACAGAGTTAGCAGGGAACTAGGCATCTTAAGGCCCTTTCCAACCCTAACTATTCTGAGACTGGGATGAAAGAGGAAGATGCCAAACGGATCCGAGGTGAAGCTGCTCTAGCAGCCCCCGCAGTGACCAACGCTAGGCTCAGCAGCAACGCCGCATCTCCCGCTTGGGTGTGCGCGGGGCTTGGGGAGCCCTCTGGACCTCCTGCTCCAGTACACCCGGCGGGCTCCGGGCCCTAAGTGTGAGCACACCAACTAACACACTAAAAACTAAGTGAAGCCCTGCATCACTGGGCTCGCAGCACAGGCAAGAGCCCAACTCCTACCCGGGCGGGCAGCTCTTAGGGCCGCCTTCCTCCTCCTCCTCCTCCTCCTCCTCCCGGTGCCCGCCATGCCGGACAGAGCTCCCCAGCCGGGGGAGCAAGGAGCAGCCCCCGCCCGCTCCTCGCTGTTCAGAACCGGCGGCTCAGGGCCGCCCCCCGACCCTACCCGTGTTGGGGAACCGCGTCTGCAGCCGCCGTTGCCCTCCCGGCCGCCCCCTCGGCCCCACCTGCCCGGGCAGAGCCCGGCGGCCGCCCGTTAATTGGATCAGGAGCGCGGCGGTGGGCGGGAGCGGCTGAAATAGGGGGAGGGCCCGGGCCGCTCTTAGCTCAGGTGGCCGCTGCCCGCCGGGCGTCCCGCCGTGTGGAGCCGTGCTGCCTGCGAGGTAAGCGGCGGGGTCACCTCTGCTGCTGCCGGGGCGCTTTGGGACCTCTTCCCCGTGGGGTGCCGGGGGTCCCGGCGGGACGGCACAGCACAGCCTGGCCCGGCCCGGCGGAGGGCAGCGCGGCTCGGGAGGCGCTGGCAGCTGCGAGGGAAAAGTTTCCTCATGGAAAGGGGACGGACGGGGGGAGGCGGTGCCCGGCGAGCGCTGCCTGTGGGGAGAAGGGGACCGGGAGGCGGCTCGGAGTGACACGGAGCGGAGACCCGGGGTAGGCGCGGGGAGCGGCGGCGGGTGCGCGGTGCCGTGCAGGTTGTTGGCGGGGGGCTGCGGGGAGCTCCCCGCACATCTCCGGTCCTTCCTCGCCCCTCGCAGCCCGGCAGCCAGCCTGACCTTCACCGGGTGCTGCCGCCGCTGGGGGCTGCGGAGACTCCTCCGCTCCGCGGCGGGGACAGGGGCCCCTTTGTGCCGGAGCCGTGTTGAGCCGCTTCCCACTCTGAAACCGGAGCCGCGGGCGCTGGCAACGCTGTGGCGGAGGGCGGTGAAGCGGCTTCCCAGGACCCCTGGGGGAAGGGGCCTCGCTGGGGCCCAGGCTCGGGGGCTGCACCCCCGTGCTCGGGGGTCCGTGTTGTCGGACCGTGAGCCGGGCTCAGCCCTGCCCTCGCTCGTCCTCTTCCCCTTGTGTGGCTGCCGACAGCGGTCTTGGTGTGCGGGAGGGGGGTGCAGGGTGTGGGGCAGGCGAAGGGGTGCTGCTTGCGGCCGTGTCAGCCGGGCCCTGGCAGGCTGCTGGGGTTACCGTGTCCTCTCTGGCCCAGGGCAGGAAAAAGCTGATAAACATGGAGGGTATTAGTGGGCCTGAACACTTAGTGCTTGAGGAGACAGTCTACGATTTGTCACTGTGTGCGGGAGGAAGGATCAGCGATCTCCGCGAAGCTATTGATAAATGAAGTTAATATGGCCCAAACATATTAACCAGTTTCACTGCTTTCCGTGCCAACTGTGTGTTCTCTGCATGCTTCAGTTCTTCAGGCTTGCAGGAGACTCAGAGCATGGTGGTGAGGGGGAGGTTAGCTGACCATCTCTTTACGCTTGCTCCTGGCCCTAGGATGTAGTCTGGCCTTTTTGTTCACTCTCCTCACCCAGCTGGAGCTCGCTGTCTCCTGAAGGAGGAGATGAGCCCCTTTCCCCTTCAAGTCAACCACTGGTCTCACACAGTGGAATTCCTGATAGGAAGGTAATTGACTGCAGTGCAGAACCCTGGCAGAGCCTCTCACTCCACCCTGGAATTCACATGTCACCCAGAAGTCCCTAAGCGTGGCAATGACTCAAGTCGCTCTGGGTGCGTAATGGGAGCAGAATGCACAACTGCAGTGTGTGGGCTAAAATGACAGGGTCCAGATACTCCTTGCTTCAGGTGTGAGCTGGTCTCGGGGTGGAGCCTGAGTGGAGCTTCTCCCCATGAATTGCATAACTGCACACATTCTTTCGGGCAAGGGTTCACTTTTCTGTGGAGTGTACAACATGCTCTGTGTGAGCCGGAGTCTGTTCTGCTGTGACAGGGTTTTGTGGTATTAATAGTGTTTCACTAGAAGGTCCCTAAAATATATACTAGATCATTCTTTGATTTGCAGCTTGGAACAGAATGTGTGAGCTGGATCAGCTGCTTGTTGCTCCCCTGTCCTGTGCTTGCTCTATTGTATTGCTTTATTGGCTTTCTTTTTTTTTCTTCTGACCCATGAGTTTGAGCTTCCCTGGCTTGCCTGCACTTGTCCAAGTAAAGACTGTTTTCTCCTTCTCAGGCTGCATAAAGCAGTAAATTCAGTGTGTCAGCGATGTATAGGCTTGAGAACAACTGTCCACTTGGAACTCCATTCTCAAACATCAGTGAGTGAATAAGGATTGTGTGTAACTGAAGTGTGCCAAAATGCTGCAGGTCCTTGGCAGATTCTGTGTGTAATCAAGTCATAAAAGCCTGAAAATCTTACGGACCCAAATTAATTTATTTGCAGGACAATGGTGCTTTTACTCATTATAGGTTATTATGGATTATACAAGAGCTAGCCTGTATCTGCTGGGCTTTCTCTAAATGATCATGAGTTTCAACATAAATATATATATGGAGAGGGAAAGCAAGATTTTGGTTTTAAATGCAGCAGTTCTGTCAGGTATATTTGTAATGTGACTGCTTTTAAGGGATGATAAACTGAGAACATGTTAGTCCCTGCACCGGGGCAACATGAGCTTCTGTTAGAACTCATATCGCCCAGCATGGCAAACACTGTATATTCTTTATTCTGGCCATCTTGAGGGCTGGAGGCTGTTCAGTTTGTTGTTTGAACTATTTGGTCTGTGTCATGGCTGACATCCAGGGATTGAACTGGGGACCTGGAAAGCTAAAAGTATCTGCCTGTAGCCTGAGTGGAAAAAGCTATGCGCTTGATCAGAGAGCATTAATAAACTGCCCCTATTTCTGTCATCAGCTGATCAGTGATGTGTGAATTTGGGCTGCTCTGGAGAGTTTGTGGGGAAATGCCTAAACAATAGGAGAGCTGTGTAAGCCCTTATCTTTTTAAAGCAGACTTTCTGATCAGGCAGGCTATTTTATCACTAGTTACTCAGTGTGATGGGTGTAGAGGGGACTGTGTGACGGGGAACTGTGTCAGAAAGATTAATAAAAAAGCCATAATTCATTAGTCTGAGGGCTTAGTGGGTGGGACAGTAAACAATGGCTATTGTATCTGGAAGTTTTAATGAAGAATATGGGATTTTGCCCTTTGAAGACTAATGAAAGAACTTTGCATCCTTGGAGCAGTTAAGGAGCTGTTTAAGAGGTAGCTTTTTGTCCCTAGGTTGTGGTGTGGTGACCACTAATTTAACATCCAAATTCACTGATTGTCTGGCCACAAGTTTTTCCAGCAGCACGAAGTGTAATGTCCATGCAATGCCAGTGGTGCATCCAATGCTGTAATCGTCTAGCTTTTTTTCAGTGATGAGTACATTAGTTTTGTGTTCCTTCAAGCTGAAATGTGGGCTGAAGCCGGGCACTGCCATGAGGCACTATATGTGACTGGCATCTTAATCATACTTGAGTCTTCAGTGGTTTCTCCTGACTGTGAATGGCACGATGGGAAAGACCCTTTCAGACTTGTGACGGTCAGAATCTGTGCATTAAATCTAGTGGCTGTCACTGGGCATTGTAGTTTGTTGAAGAGGCATGTGAGAGATCTCCATGGTACCCGGGGCCTGGATGCAGTCATTAGGCTTGTGTGGGCTTTCATGTTCTTTGTAGGTGGCTGTGGTGGGGCTCTGTTTATTGTGACCTGTCAGTAAGTTTTTCCAGGTTAGAGCAGTTAGAATTGCTGCAGGCAACCCACAACTAAGTGTTAGTAAGTCTTCAGCTTCCTTAGTTCTTGTCTATGCCATGAGCTTGCCCAAGCTGTATCTCTTCTGTTTGCAAGAAGATACGCTAGTTGCCTCCTGGGTTGTTGGGGACATGGTCAGTGTTCTCACTTGCCTGTAGGTGATTATCTGTTGGCAGTAACTTCCTCCTCTCCTCAGTATCCCTGCTCCCAAGCCAAACCTCTCCTGCTCCCGGGAGGGCTGAGCTGTATCAGCTACTGTTAAATAGAGTTCTGAAGTAGGCTTGTGCCTGTCTCTGACAAGGGCAAGAAGCTTCATGGAGGACTGGGAGAATACATAGGATATTTCACTTCTGGAATGATTCTAGGTATTTATTTTTGTTTCTTGGTGTTTTCAGTCAGCTATTTCTTGTACTGGGACTGCTGACTTGTGTGAAAGCCTGGTGCTTACTCCAGCAGCAATGCAAGTCAAAACCCAGGGTTTTGAGCTGTGGGATAGGAGCTGCTTCAGGAAGCCACTGGGAAGAAATAAACCCCACTGGATTGCTCTGTTTGTGCTTTCTGGTTTAAAAACAACCTCTTAGTGTTCTTTTCTTACATGCCAGGTTGAGTCCAGAGGATCAGAAACTGAGATCATTGCTTTGGCAATGGGCTCAGAAAGCAAATGACTTTCCAGTGATGCTGAACAGTTAAAAATCTATGCTGTGATGTGTGCTCTTTGGGCTGACTGTCCCATTTGCTTGTATTTTCCTGGGGTCTTGTTGATATGAAGTAAATTACATTAATAGTCCTGTTCGTCAAGCTGAGGTCCAAAAAACTTACTTGAGGAGGCACTACTGATACCACAGAGCAGATTCTGTGCAAATAGTATGAAAGGAGATAAAATTTGCTCCATGACATACAGGATAATGAACTTCAAGAAGAATGCATGAAATACGGTTCTGCACAGTGCAAGCCAGTTCCTAATGGCTGCCCTACTTCACCCTTGTTATCTTCTGACATGGGAAGAATGTCAGAAAGGCACATGAGTATCTTTAGGAATGGAGTACCTACAAAGTGAATCTACCAAACTTCTTGACCCAAGAGATGCTATGAAGGGAATTGAAGTTACTGAATGTTCTCTCCAGTCCACAGATCAAACACTTTCTTTTTATGTGCCTCGTTCCATGAAAGACCCTGTAAAGACTCTGTAAAAGCTGGTCTATAGTTCTGCCAGTCTGTGGTACTGAAGCCTGCCTTACAGTTGTTCTTTATGTTGTTTAGATTTTCCTGTGAGGAAGCAGAAGCAATTGAGTAAACCTGGCTATGGTGGCAAAAGGTGAACAAAGAGCCTTGCCATTGAGTGGAGGAACTGACCACAACATGGAACAGAAGCACTGGGTGTGATGCCTTACCTCGTTCTTCTCCTTTACCATAAGAGCTATTCTAGGACTCAAGCTCATCTTCTTCAGCTCTCACTTTAAATAGTTGGTTGTACTCCCTTCTACAGCATGTTTGGGACTCAGAACTGTGAAGGGAACTAGATGAACTTCAGGAATGTTTTGATGATGATCTTTCAGGTCCTTGTCTCCATTAGATGAATATTTGGAAGCAAAGTATTTGCATAATAAACAGCTTTAGTAAATTAGCTTTCATAAGTAAAAGCAGAAACCTGTTTGATATAACCAGAGATAAAGAAATGCAGTACTTCAAATTCATTTGCCATACATTTGCCACACTTGGTCTGAATGACAAAATAATATCTGCCATTCTGCTTCCTCAAAAGGCAGCTAATGGAAAAGGCAGCTATAGGTAAAGTGAAGCCAGAAGCTTCACAACAGCAGCTGGGTAGAAAAACCCACTGTGATTTCCAAATGGGAAGAAGGGGCAGAGAGGGCTGATTGCACAGTAGTCGGATGTCTCCAATCTGGTGAAACAAGAAACTCCCAAAAGCTCAGTGTTAGGATGGAGCTAACTGGCTTGTGCCTATAGAAGCTGTTTGATTGCACTGATTGCAGGCTGCTTCCTTAAGACTTCTTAATGCATTCAAGTAAACTCGATCCCTGCTCTTGGGGTTGCAAAGTGATTCAATCACAGGTGAATATTCCATTGACAGGGACTTGGAGGAGTTTGCTCCCCCTGTTCCCAACCACAGGAAACATCCCCAATCACCACCTTCTGTTCCTTTTTTCTTGGCTCAGAGCTGGATGAAGCTGGAGCATTTTGTTCTCTTTGTTCAGATCTTTATATGAACAGCAGTGATCCAAAACTTCTTTACCCAAAGTCTGGTTGGAATTGGGTGGACTGGCAGCTGGGTTACAGGATGGACTGTTGATCTTGCCAGGCACATTACCAGGTAAAAATGTACATTAAATCCTTGGGAAACTGTCTGCATTCAGTGCAGACTGAGACTGCCGAGGAGGGGTATAATAGCTTTGGCTGGAGCTTTGAATACCTATTTATTAATGATTTAGGAAGAAACAGCTTCCAGTTCTTTGGAGTCTGTTGTGATTAAAAGGGAGGTGCTGACTGCAGGTATTTGCTGGCAAGCCTGGTGTTTGTTTGCAGAGGCTGATGCAGCAGGGTAGGAAGAAGTACCAGGCATGTGAAGCAAACAAGTGAAGAGGCTCAGGGAGTGAGACAGCAGAGATTACAGGTTCTCACCATCTACATGGCTTAAAACATTGGCCTGGGAGAGAGGTAAGGCAGGGAGTGTGAGAACTGGGCAGTGGGCATGCAGACTGATGTGTGGAACAAGAGCTATGCTATTCACAGCACTGAGAGAGTAGGCTGGTGTATTGCTGTTCCTAGTAGCTTGCATGTGTCTTTTATTAAGCTACCCACTGATATTTGTAGCTGCCTGTTAAATACATAGACACAGCATACATGTCAAGATTATTCTGGCAACTGTCTTAAACATACAAAATGAATATGGCCTGTTGCCCTCTTAGAGTATGGTACCCATGGTCCAACACAGATTTCCTCCTCCTTTTAGCTCTGTGGATATTTGAGATTATAATCAATTTCTTCATAGGAAGAACAACTGGGGGAAAAACAAACACAGACCTTGACAGCCCAATACATTCCTTCACTAACACTGCCTCATATTGTTGTGTTAAGCAGCAGTCTGTGTTCCTGTAATGCTAAAGATCTACATCATTGGAAAAGCAAACAGGATTTCTCCTTATCTTGTGAAACAATTTCTACCTGGTGAAGTTATGTCAGTAAGGAATCTTAACCTTTAGAGCAGTGGCAATGTGCTGGTAGAGCCTGTCCTGTAGCCTTGGCCTCTGAGAACCTGACAGGGAATAGCTACTAAGTGTAGGGAGTATTTAATTCTGAATGAACATTTTGAAAGCAGCCTGGGGTTACAGACAGGGGGATGTCTGTCTGCAGTACATTGGCTTGGTCTGAATGTCAAGAAGACCGATATAAAGAAGCTGTAGTCTGAAATAAGAATAAAGCAGTACATATGCTCAGGATGTCAGTCCTTTAAGTTGATCAGGATCTTGTCTGCATTTTAGTACTTCAGTATAATCACAGAGAATTTTGCTAGCAGGCAGAAGCATGATCTCTAGAGAATCACTGTATGGGAGACAGGCTTGCACGTAGCTGAAGTGACCTTTGTGTGCAGTTGCTCTTCAGCCTGGTGTCCCTCTGACCTCTCCCTGCCTGGAGAGATCAGCTGAAGTCTTGCTTGAAACTGCATTTGACAGCCCTGGCAGGCTTCAGTCCTTAGGGAGTGACTGGAAAGCACTGGCTTCTAGTCCCTTTCCCAGTCAGGTGACTCTACCAAGGGTGTGACCACAGCACTAAGATAAACATCCCTAAAGGAAGTTTTGGGGAATCATCACATTGTTTGGCACCCTATCTAGCTATAGAGAAGAACCAGCCCCTCTTCAGAGGGGTGAGTACACCTGTAAATATCAGACCTCTTCTGTAATGGCAGTGGAGAGCACATCATGAATAGTAATCATTATATAGTCATCATCAATAGTCACTGGTTCAGAGCTATTGGATGTGCACCTCCAGAGATGGTGAGGCTGGAAAGGACATCCCATCTCATGCCCCATTTTTGTTCTCTCCGTCAGGGAGCTTCCCAGCTCTGCTGTACCAGCAGCAGTCCAGTTCATTCCACTGCTGGAGTCGTGTGGAACCTCCTGGCTCCAGCTCTCTAGTTCCATTCTGACACGTTAACAGGAAAAAAACTCCCCAAGGGTTTTCATGCTGCCTGTTCTGTAAGGGGAGGGGGCTGCCATCCTTTTGTGTATTTGTGTTGTTCAGATTGAAATGGTTGTCTGTAGCCTACACCAGAAGTGCCCTGGAGTGAAAACAGTCTCACCAGTGCCTGCTATATACAAAAGTGACTCTGGGAATCCAACAAATTGGCTGCAGAAGTCTCGCATTGCTTCTTTGTGTTAGTTGTTGTCTTGACGTGGAAATAATAGCAGCCCAGTCCTGATTTAAACTCTTGCTTATCTTGGCTTTAAAACTTATATAGAAATTGGTCCATAATAAAAATATGCCTCGACCAAAACCTCAGCTACTGTTCCTGAATAAATATAACTCCACTTGTTCCTACATGTGTCTGCATCCAACATTTGCTGTTGCACTTGGGAAAGGGGATAGGAGTTGGGCAGAAAGTTGTGTCATGCGCAGTGTACAGGCTCTGTTCCTGTGGATGTATTCCTGCAGGGCTGCATGCTCCAGCCCTTGGAGCATTTATAGAGTTCAGAGGCTTGCTCTTGGCAAACTTGGGAAAACAATTGCTTAAAAGGAGTCTTGAGAGGCAGTCAAGCAATGCACAGAAGTGATGCCTTGGGCATTTGGAGGCTGGAATTATTGGAGTGTGGTGTAGAGGGAAGAGGATCTCTGTGGTTTATGTGCCTTAGGAAAAGGTTTCTGAAGAGTGATTATTACTATTGGGTCTAGAAGTTTTATTTGTGGATGAGATGCTGTCTTATTCATGTTGTGCAAGCATGTTACCTTGTAGTGTGTTGCCAGGTTCCCACACCTTTTGAATGGGAAGGTTTGTTTTGAATGACACGTTGGTCTGAGGGCAGGGATATGTGCTCAGAGATGTGTGACTGACTGGAGCAGGGGTGAGATTAACAACATGGTTAAAGGTGGAAACAGCTCTGCCATGACAAGCCCTGTGGCAGTTCCCTGTGTGGAGCTCAGTACCAGTGAGGCAGTCCTGAACCATTGTGCCTTTCTGCAGCTGAAGACCAAGAGCCATTCTTTGATAACTTAACAGGGAGTTGATAGCAGGTGTGGCCTAATAACTATGTTGGTCATAAGTGAGGGAAGGTATTTGGGGCAAGGAGGGAATACCTTTCTAACAGTGCTAGCAGGAAGGGTTGTAGCTCTGCAGGAGTCACTTGCATGGTTAAGTTTGTCTACCTGATGTTGCTGGTTGTAGTGGTACCTGTGATGCCCTTGTCCATGATCCTGCAGAGGTGTGAAGTTAATAAATGTGTAGTCACTCTTTCCTTCTTCAGAGAGCTTGTCTTGCAGGAGCTGCAATGAGGTCTCAAGTAGCTCTTAACTGTGAGAGCCGACAGAGGAAGGTGGGGAGGTAGGGATAAACATTCCTTTGCCCTGTAAATATGATCTGCTAGATAGCCTCCTATTAGCAGAGGTGGCAGCAGCATCAGAAGGAGTCTTGTACATGGTGCTGACTCACAGGTAATTCTAGTTTACCCAGTATAACTTCAGCTATATGCTTATACTGTCCAGGCTCTGCCAGCCATCCTGAATCATGTGGTCATGGTCATAGAATGGTTTGGGTTGGAAGGGATCACCTAGTTCCAACCCCCTGCCATGGACAGGGACACCTTCCCCTGGACCAGGTTGCTCAAAGCTCTGTCCAGCCTGGCCTTGCTATATCCACAAGGTAACCCTGTCATCTGTGCTGCAAAGCAACCTCTAGGCTCTGGCATCTGTAACTCAAATATTTGCTTTTCCTGGCAAACTCAGGTTTTCCTTGGTCTCAAGCTCTTGGTGGCTCACAGCACGTAAGGTGTTTTGGGAATAACTAGACATGAAGGGGCAGAATGACTATCTATCTGCTCTTCCAGGGCTCAGGATGACAGCAGCAGCTGTTATTCAGCCTCTGTGTGCAGTACCAAGTCCTTCCCCATGTCTGCACGCGTTTCCAATTTGATCTGATGACTGACACAGGCTCATGGAGAATATGAAGTCCAGAAAAAGCCTGGCAGAAAAGGGTCCTCCTCCTTCTTTGACCTTTTTGTTTCCACCAGGCTAGATCTTCCTGCACTTCCATAAAGTCTATACAACTGCTATGGAACTATGTATTTGACTGGCTGCTACTCAGGTCATGGAGATTTGCCTGCAGAAATGCTAGACTACTTTATTGTATTCTCTCACCTAACTCCTGTGCTGATGATTGCAGGATAGCCTTAAGCTGTGGGATACTTTGCCACATGATATTGTGGATGCTGAAACCTCCTGTGGCTTCAAAAGCACATTGAAGAAATGAACAGAAGAGGAATCCATTGAGTGTTGCTAAATTCATAGGTGCCACATCCAGCTCGGGAAGTTGCTGTCAACAAATGGTTAGAGGCTTGGAGAGTATGCAGGGAGGCAGCATGTATGCTTGCTCTGTTCTCAAAGCAAGGGAAGGCATCTGCTTTTGGCTGCTGTCTACAGGGGCTATGAGAGCCCTTAGTCTGATCCAGCACAGCTACTACTGTTTTTCAGAGCCTGCTGATCTTAATGATAGTAAATCCAGTTATTTGGGTCTGGAACTCCTCAGGAGTATGGCTCAAATTTGAATGTGGAAACTGCAGAAAGAACAGATGCAGAGGGGTTTTGTTGGCTTTTTGCTTGACTGTCCCTCAAGTGAACAAGTACACTGTGATTCACAGCAGCTTTCCACTTCTACCCCCAAATCCGAGCACTGCGTAGTCAGCCTGAACTGGAAACCAGAGATGGAAGGCATGTTTGTGATTCATTGCTTCCTGATAAAGTGGGGATGGGGGTGTGGCATGGAAAAACTGATACAGCCTTCACATGTCATACCCATTGATCTGTGTCTTCACTGGCAGAAAGAAAGAAGGGGTCTGGGGCAGTTTTAAGTCTATTTTTTACATCAGTGTTAATGAAGTGGGTTTAATCCAGGCAATTCGAGGAATGTTCAGTCTGGTTTATTGGGGCCACTGGGAAGTCTTAGAAGGTTTGTGATGAGTTATAACCTTTTATCCAGTAGCCTGGATCATCCTTAAGTGTCCCAACTCTTCCCCCCCCAACCCCTTCCTCACCAAAGGTAACTAGCCTGCAGTAGCCTGATCTGCTTTTCTTTACCTCTTCCACTTTCCCTGCCTTCTTTCACTTCTCCTTCAAAATTGGCTTAATGTCTGGCTAAAAATCCCCATTCCAGGTTTTGCAGTTTCTGCTCTCAACTGTGTTAGCTCTCAGTTGCCATCACCTTCCTGCCTCAGCCAAGTGGATGTTGCTGACTGAGAAGAAGGGGTTTTTGCTTGTCTGTTTTTTAAACAAATAGACTTTTAACATTTAAGTAAATCTTCAGGGAAGTGAATGTGAGATAAACAAAAATGCCTCTTTCTGCCCTTGCTTCCCTTATCCTTTGCAGGCCTTTTACTTCCCTTTCCTCTGTAGAAAGTTACCTATATCATAAGGGCAAAATAAAACATTTCTAAGAAGCTGATGGGGACAGCTTACAGAACCAAGCGACAAAGGAAGCTCTGGTGGTTGAGAGCTGCATCCTACCAGGGCAGTGCTAGGTGCTCTGATCTTAAAAGGACTCTAGACCAGAATATGCATTCTAGTGAGTTTTGGTTTTGTTTCTTAAATGTAGGGTTATCAAGTTCTTTGTCTTGAATACAAATCCTCTTCCTCTTTAGTAAAAAGAAACTGGAGAAAGTGCATGAGTCTGTCCTTCCCTTTTCCTTCCAAAGCCAGCTGTATGTAAAAGGGTGCACAGCAGTGAATGGAAGTGGTGGGGTTGCTAAACTGGACACCATGCAGTGAAGGGGGACCAAGCCCCATGTATGGTGCCTGGGGAGCGCTTATTTTCAGCCTTCCTGGCCTGAGCTGTCCCTTTGCTCAGCTGTTGTGATGGTACCTTTCCTGCACAGTGCTGTCATGCCGCCCCAGTGTTTCTATTTTCACTCTCTCTGGGGTTAGATCTTGTGACACAAGGATTTGGCATCTCTCCTACGTGCTGGAACGTGGCATCTTGGGAGGCACAGTGGCTGCAGCTGCTATATCAGAGGGTGCCCCTCCTAGTAGCTGGCAGAAGGGGGATGCCCCTAGGGTTGTGATGCATCAGACCAGGCAGCATCCCTGCAGAGCAGCAGCAGGGTCTAATCATGCTCATCTTTGTGTCTTCCAGCCTTTTTGAGGGAATTTGAAGAGTTTGGGACGTCCTTGCTAGCTGCCCACCGCTTCCCTGCGGCATCTCGCTTTCAGCTTTCAGGTATGTACTTACTGGGGACAGGAGTAGAGTTGCATGCCCTGGAGGCATGTACGATAACTTTGCAGCCTGCTGAGGAGTAGTGGTAGGGAGGGAGGACAGGGACATGGTGGCATGGGTGGAGGTATTTTTCAGGTTTCAAGGTTGATGCTCTTGAATGTCACGTCCCATTTAACAACTTGCTTCAGTGACTGGAATTCAGCCTTTGGGAGGAACCCAGAGGAACAGCATTAATGTATTTCTGACACTCTCCATGAGATGAGACTGATCAAACAGAGCCAAACTGTTTCCAGGAGACATGCAGGAAATCCCTGCATTCTGTTCTGGGATGCTTCATGGTGCGGCTCATGTCACTGAGAAGGGTTTGTGGGAGGTGGGAGATGTGGACTCTCAACCTGATCTTCATCTCTGCTTGTTCTCTTTGGGCTGGCAGAATGAGCAGATACCTCTCTGGGGTGTGAGGGAAGCTTTTTATAACTAGGAATGTGCAAGAGGAGAAGTGGCAGCAAAGGACATCTCTGCTGCATTAACCCGGCACTGCCTAGAATGGCATTGCATGCAAGTGACTGGGCTTGGGCCTTTTTCAATACTCCCCCTCTCATTCCTGTACAAAAGCAACCCTGAACCTCTCCCTGAGGAATCATAGAATAGTTTGTGTTGGAAAGGACCTTAAGATCATCCAGTTCCAACCCCCCTGCCATGGGCAGGGACGCCTCACACCAAACTATGTCACTCAAGGCTCTGTCCAATCTGGACTTGAACACTGCCAGGGATGGAGCATTCACAACCTCCCTGGGCAACCCATTCCAGTGCCTCAGCACCCTTACAGTAAAGAACTTCTTCCTTATATCCAATCTAAACTTTCCCTGTTTAAGTTTTAACCCGTTACCCCTTGTCCTGTCACTACAGTCCCTAATGAAGAGTCCCTCCCCAGCATCCTTACAGGCTCCCTTCAGATACTGGAAGGCTGCTATGAGGTCTCTGTAGTGATGCACCATTTCAGGAACAAACTGGCAGTGCAGCCTAGCACAGAGTTCTGAGACAACAGAGGATGAGATGAAGCTCTTACATTCTAGCCTAGATTTTGAGCCTAATAGAATCCCATAATCAACGAGCCTGGAAAAGACCTTTAAGATCATCAAGTCCAAGCATTACCCCAGGACTGCCAAGACCACCACTGAACCATCTCACTGAGGAGAGCTCAGTATAAGGAAAACCCCTTTCTCCAGGCCTGTTTCTGGGGAAGCAGTGCTGCTGGGGAACCACGATGTGTGCTGCAGGGCCCTTTGCCTGGGTATGTCCCAGCATGTTTCTGTAGCTCTGCTCAAGCCCAGCTCAGCTGGTGGGCAGCTTATAGGGCTCCTCCCCATTCAAGACATGCCAGCCTGCTGACTGCTCAGCCTTGTCTGCCTCAGTCGGTAGTTGTAATCCTGTAATCCTGAGTCACACTGGGAAGCTGGAGTCCTCTCCATTGACAGAAGAATTACTTAGTCTTTCAAGGCACATTTTAATAGCTTTAGCTACCTCACTTCTGTAGCTTTTGCTACTCTCTTGAGGGCCTTGGTTAAGCAAAGAATCTCTACAGAGATGTCTGGTGCTGCTGAAGGGTTCATCGGCATCTCCACTGCTGCATTCACCAGCATCTCCAGTGTCTGTACAGCTGAGGTTTAGCAAGATTGTCTTCTACACCATCCTTTCCCAATGTGCATGGAGAGAGGGGGCAGGTCCAGTCCTGGGCATTGCTGCTGGGTCAAGCAGTGTGCTACTGGAGGTGCAGTGGTGCCGGTACTTGCTTGCAGGGCAGTAAGTTGGGCTCCTCCAGCTCCAGGGGTCACGGAGAGCTGCGCTCTCTGCCAAGGCTCAGCCTGTGCTATGTTAGAAATCACTTTTCTCTCTTCTCAGCTTAACTGAAATCTGCAAAGATTCTCTGCTGCAAGAAAACGGGGGTGATGTCATCAGAAGATGATGCTGGTGGGGAGGCTCCTGGGGGCAGCTTCTGGGAGGTAAGGAAAGATAATGGGAGTCTGAGGGAGGGAGGAATGTTTTCTGACCTCCCACCAGTTAGAGCAGTTAGAAGGCTGAGACTTAAGTTCCTGGGTGACATGATGTTCCTGGGGAGTAGGAGGGAGGAACTGTGGGGAGGCTTAGGAACACAGTGTGTTACTGCAGGGAAGAGGTGACCCTTGCCTCCACAGATGCTGTGGAATGGGAGTTCCTTGGTCAGCTGACACTAATCTGAGTGGGCAGAGAGGCAAGCAAAGCATCTTGTTGTCTACTCTCCACTGCTGTGCGTACCTGAGAGAGTGCCAGAGGAGGGTCTGAGTTCAGCTGCCATGTTCCCTGCCCATGCAGTGACTGAAACTGCTGCTATCTTATGTGAAGGAACATGGAAGTCAGTACAGGATAAGTGATGATGCTCTGTGACATTTCAGGCTGGAAACTACAGGCGGACAGTGAAGCGTGTGGATGATGGGTACCGGCTCTGCAATGACTTAATCTCCTGCTTCCAAGAACGAGCCAAGATTGAGAAGAACTATGCCCAGCAGCTAACAGAGTGGTCCCGTAAGTGGAGGACCACGGTGGAGAAAGGTAAAGCTGACAGGTTGGACTGGGAGCAGGATGCAGTCATTGCATTCTCTTCCTCGAGTGTCACCTCTTACTGAGGTAATGCTGTTTCCTTGGGGGACAAGCTTCCCTTCTCCACAAAGAGGGTGACTTTCTTGGGTGTCTGTGTTTTTGTAGCTAGTCCTCTGATTCTGTTGGAGAGGTGTTCTCTATATTACCAGGTATTTGGGTACAAAAAAAAAACCATTAGTATCTATTTCTTTAGTTTGGCATTTCCTTGGGCAGCCCAAGTCTTAAATCAAGCTGCAGATCTCCCCTTTTAAGCACAGCTTGGCTGTCTTGCTGCCTCCTCCTCCAGAGAGAGAGAGAGTAGCTATTAATGCTGGGATGTAGTGGCAGTGGGCTGAAACTGATAGCATCTCCCAAACAAATGGGAAACAGTGGAAAGGTGCTTCAAAGGACATGCTGGTCTTGGAAGCAGAAGCTAGCCTCATAGTGCTGTTATCTATCCAGAAGCTCAGGCTGGAAACCTCCTGGCCAGCACCATGTGGGAAAGCTAAGCCTGCCCAAAAGTAGTAGCAGTCAGCTGTAACAGCCAGTTTAGATGCTGCCTGTTGGGTCTGTGTGGAGACCAGTCAATGCTGTCTTGTGTGATGGGGGAGAGTTAAGGAAGTGACTCCATACTGATACATGTGTGTAGGAGGAAAAGAATCTGCCTTCTCCTCTGTAGGCAGGAGGTGTAAGAGCCCCTCTGGTGCTTGTTCCTGCAGGTCCACAGTATGGAACACTGGAGAAGGCCTGGCATGCCTTCCTGACAGCTGCAGACAAACTGAGTGAAATCCACTTGGCTGTCCGGAACCACCTGGCTGGGAAAGACTCGGATAAGATCAAGGCCTGGCAGAAGGAGGCCTACCACAAGCAGATGATTGGAGGCTTCAAGGAGACAAAGGAGGCAGAGGATGGATTCCGCAAGGCCCAGAAACCATGGGTGAAGAAGATGAAAGATGTGAGCAAAGTGTGAATGGAGAAGCAGGAATAAGGGCACTTGAGGTGGCTGCCTGCTGTAGGAGCCACTGGGAAAACTGGGTTTAGCCAGAGTGGCAGAGAATGCCAGAGGGAGGGATGTCTTCATAGAATGGTTTGGGTTGGAAAGAACCTAAAGATCATCCAGTTCCACCCCCCTGCCATGGGCAGGAAAGCCTCACACTAGGCCATGTCACCCAAGGCTCTGTCCAGCCTGGCCTTGAACACTGACATGGGCAGAACATTTACCACTTCTTTGGGCAACCTGTGCCAGTGCCTCAGCACCCTCACAGTAAAGAGCTTCTTTACATCTAACCTGAACTTCCCCTGTTTAAGTTTAAAACCGTTGCCCCTTGTCCTACCACTGCAGTCCCTCTCCAGCATCCTTGGTGGTCTCGTGTTCTTGATGGGTTTGTAGCTTTCTTATGTGGGAAGACTTTGGTAACGGGTTCTGTATTCAGTGAGCACTGAAAAAGAGCTCATTTGGAGGTACCTCTTCCCTTTGGAGCATGGTTTAGTAAATGCCAAGTAGGCATTCCTGTTACATTGTCCTGAAATGACTGCTGCCAACACTAACAAATATTAACATGCCCTCTCTGAGTAATGCAGTATCAATGCGGTCAGGCTCATGGCTTTCTCTGCATCCTCCTCCTACACACAGGTGGAGACATCGAAGAAAAACTACCATGCAGCTCGGAAGGAGGAGAAAACAGCACATACAAGGGAGAACCACGCCAAGGCAGACTCCTCTGTCTCACAGGAACAGCTACGCAAGTTGCGGGACCGTGTGGAGAAGTGCACTCAGGAGGCTGAGAAGGTGAGCGAGTGGTGTTGTGTGGATGTGGGTCACAAGGATATTCCTTAAGGAGGAAGCACTGGTGGTAACATCACTCAGAAATGACTCCTGCTGAAGCCTGTAAGAAGGGGTGAGATCCCACTGTGTTGAGGTTTTAGTGAGTTGGGCTGAGACTTAACTAAGGCAAAGTTCTCTCTGTCTTTGGTGTTAGGGAATGTGTAATTTATAAGTAAATAAAGCAGGGGATTTGGTGGGTGGGAACTGCAGAGCTGCAGTTTGTGCTACCAAAAGTGGATGGTTTGTCTGCCCACAAGAGAGAAAGTGTGGAAGGTCCTCTATGGAAGAGGGTGGTAAAGAACAAGGAACTTCCAAGAGCATTAGGAGAGCAATGGGCTGGGATAGCAGCTCTGGGATTTCCTCTTTCTGTGGTGTATTTATTCAGCAGTGCAGGGGGGAAAATCATCCTTGTCAGCTCTAAGGCAGAGCAGGGTGACATCAAGGCACACGTCTCACTACCGCTGTCCTCCTGGGTTAATACAGTGCAAGGATCAATACGAGAAGATGCTGGAAGAGCTGAACCGTTACAATCCCCGCTACATGGAGGACATGGAGCAAGTGTTTGAGGGCTGCCAGGAAGCGGAGCGCAAGCGGTTGTGCTTTTTTAAGGAGATGTTACTGAATCTGCACCAACATCTCAACCTCTCCACCAATGAAAGGTACCAGCCCTGCTGCAGGAGGGAATTCTGCCAGCCTGGGGTGTCCTGGGCTCTGGTGAGAGGTGCCAAGTCTGGTCTCTGGGAAGGGGAGCTGCCTGCTTGCGTTTGCCAGGTCGCGCTCCTTCCCCTTCCAAGTGTGAACTGGCATTTGGTTCCATTAGACTGACCAGTGCTGATCTCAGACAGTGCCAGGCTCCTCAGAGAGGATTCTTTCTGCTTCTGAAGCCTTCCCCTTCCACTACTACTGTGGGTGTGCTTCTGTGCTATGAAATGCCTCCATGTTACTATATGTAATCCCAGCCTGAGGGTTGCAGCTCTGTTGCCTTCTAGTACCTATAGTTGTTACACCCATTCTGCCCTGAGTAAAGAGACCTTTTGTGAGATAATGACAACCATAAGCCCATGAGTTGCCCTTCAGTAGGGAGTACACAGGGGAAATGAGTGCAGCCAAAAATCTTTTGTGCTTCTATACTTTTAAAGTGGAAGCAACAAATCTGAGCCACCTCCCTGTCTGTGTGCAAGAATATGCCAGGCTCTTTCAGTGCTCACTTCTTGTTAACAACTGCCACACCAAACAAGCCTGTCCTGCTTGCCAGGCCAACTCCCCTGTAAGGGTGGCTCAGAACAGGTGCTGCTCCAGCATCCTTGATTCTGTAGGATGCTCTGTAATTGAGCATGAGGTTATGCTCTTCCTTCCTATTTGGCTTTTGGGAAACAGGGATGTGGTTATTGGTGGTTCTGTCTGTTCCTGCTCATAGCTTTCATGCGTTGTATCGAGATCTTTACCAAGTCATCATGGCTGCAGACAACCAGGAGGACCTCAAGTGGTGGCGCAACACTCACGGACCAGGCATGGCGATGAACTGGCCTCAGTTTGAGGTGATGCAGCATTCTAGAGCGTAGTTTTACTACTTCCAAACATTCAGCTGCTTTACTGGGACTGGGGGGTTGTTGCTGTGCTGGAAAGTGCACGTCTTTGCTTGGCAGACTTAGGATGCTGGGCTCTTTTTTGTTGTGTTGCAAGCTCTCTGGTGCCCCAAGTGACACATGCAGCCCTGCCAAGGTGCAAATACTCCAGCCATCCAGCTGCAAGGTCAGGGAACAGGAATTGGTGTTTAGGGCTTTGGAACAAGATCCTGTTGTAATTTTCTCATGGGCCCTCTTGCTGCACACTGGGATTCAATGGGAGTGAGCCTGCAATGGCAGCAAGGCCATGTGTCTGACACAACTGAAGTATGACCTGGTGTTCTGTCCTTCTGTACTGGTCAGAAAAGATGTACAGAGCTTTTGTATTAGAGCGGCTTGATGGAATTACTGCTTTTCCGTGAGCAGGAATGGTCCCTTGAAAGCCAGCGGCCCATCACCAAGAAGGAGAAAAGTGGAAAGATGGCTGATGATGTCACCCTGACCAGCATTCTGCCAACACGGGATGGGGTTGTCTCACAGACCCCTCTGCAGATAAGGCAGAGGTAAGGGCTAAAATCCAGGATATGTCAGGTTAAGAAGAGTACCTGCCTAGGATCATGGATGGGTTGGATTGATGGGAGTGATCTCTTCTTCAGCTTCCTGTCTCTTGCCCATCCCACTTTAGGAAAGACAGGGTAGAAAAGTGGCTTTAGGGTAGCTGCCTTCTTTTTGTCTAGTGTTTTACTGCCTCCCAGTGCATACTTGTCCCCTGGCATGGTGCTGAGCACTACCTGACAAGTCTGGTATAGCTGCTTCCCTTGCCAGGAAGCAAGCTGGAGAACAGGGAGAGGCTGAAGAGACTCTGCATGTCTTACAGTTCCAGCAGCCATCCTGCTTTAAAATGTGAACTCTGACCAAAGTGAACTGGCCAGGAAGGAGTGGGGATATAGAGATGTCTCAAGGCCACTGCTGTATTTCACAGTCTGTTGGATTCAGGGGCCTTATTTGCCAATCTGCAGGTTTTCCTATCAAGAGGAGCAGAACAGTCTCTTCTGTGACAGCCTGAGGGCACCCGCCCATGTGAAGTTAGTATGGACATAGCCTTTTCAGGGGTTTTTGGGTTCCAGGTGCCTGTCCTCTGCTGCTCTTCCCCTCTGCTCTTGTTCCTGACTTGGAAAACAGCATTTCAGACATTTCTTTGGGATGGGAGATATGTTTTTTTCCTGTCTTATTCATGGCTGGAATAACTCTGGACATAGCTGGGCTCTCCAATTAGGACTGGCCTTCCTTGTGTGAGAGGGCCTGCTAGAGGAGGATGAGGTTATAGTGTGTATGTGTAAAAATACTTTGGGAATGGGTTACCCTCCTGCCCCTCAGGGCTCTAATGCTGCCATGCTTTCAACCAGATCTAGGATTTCTTGGGATCTCTCCTCCCTGTTCACCCTCACTTGGCTGCTGGGGCTCTCTTGCACCTTATTCTATAGCACAGCAGTCTTGGCAGGAGGAGTGAGGGTGGTGTGTGGTTCAGAAGGAGTTGGGTGAGAGCTGATTCTACTCACAACCATCTTGTCCCCTCTCTCCTTCCACATGCAAAGCGGAGGGAAGGAAGACATTTCAGAGTGGTCAGATGAGGACACTCCCAAGAAGTGCCTGGATGCCAACGGGCATGAGGAAGACATAAAGGTACCAGGTGTACGGGTACGAGCGCTCTATGATTACACAGGACAGGAGTCTGATGAGCTGAGCTTTAAAGCAGGTACAGAAGCACTAACCTCTTACTAACATTATACTGTCCTCACTTGGGCTGACTGAATGATCTGAAACACTCTCTAAGAACCAGATGTCCCCTTGAAAACTGATATTCTTTTCCTGGCCTGACCCATTGCCAGCTCTTTTGAGGTGGATGATACACTGGGAAGTCCTGCAGTCTTAGTTCTTAAGACTGAGACAGTGAGGCCATCTCAAAAGAGACTGCCTAGGCCTTGGTCACAGTGTAGGGAGAGCAGACCCCAAATGGGTGAAATTGATCCTTTGTGCCTACTCTAAGGCATTTATTCTGCCTTGTATCTTGAGACTTTATTAAATGCTTCTCCCTTGTGCCACTGATACAAAAATTCTGTAGGTGCTGTGTATTGTCCTTTGAAGTAACCAGAAGATGGATGTTGTCTGAGAAGGCTCAGATAACTGACATGCACTACTGAAGGCAGAATTCAGTTGGCAAAAAAAACATTGCAAACCACTGCTTAAAATGGGTATCTTGAGAGTGGACATCCTGGATCTCAGCAGAGGATTGAGTGGGAGAGAATGTTGGAGCAACAGACCCCTTCCCTTTTTCCTTCAATTCAATTTAGCTTGTATATGTCCTCTTTTCTAACTCCAAGAGGACATCTGGATCTTGAGAGTGTCTCTTGTCATCTTGCTTGGTTTGAGTCTTACATGGTATCTCTGTCCTATACCTCTCCAAAATACACCCATTTTGAAAAGGCACTGAAGTCCCTCAGTAGCAGGGGCTTGTGCCTGAGGCCAGTATCTATGCCGCAGTGTTACCGTACTAGTAAATGTCCTAACATGAACTTGTTGCTTTAAAGTATCGTACAATATGGGTGTTCTACAGCTTGACTTTCTCTCTTTCTACCCAGCAGATGTAATGAGGCATGACTGGATAGTCATCCCGTTTGAATCTGCTCTGAGCAGCATGCACCATAGGGCTTAAGCTTGACAGCCAACAACTTGTTTTCTGTGCCTCTGCCAGTGTGGGATGTGCCTACTGATGCAGTCAGATCTCCCTCTCTGGCAGAAGTATGACCTTCTACTGGTGGAGAAGGGGACCTTCCTGCTCCTTCCCAAAGTAGATGGGGAAAGGTTAAAAGCCTTTCCTGGTCCTAGTCTGGGAAACAAGTTGGTTCCATGCCTTGCTGGCCAAACCAGACACTTCATCATGGAATAGGCATTTTTGGTCCTAACAGCCAGAGCTTAGCAGCCTCTTACATTTCCTCCCCACCTGCTATAGAGAAGCCACTAAGAAATAAACCTCTGAGATCCCTGTGATCTCTCTGGCTTGTAAACACATCCCTCTGGAGGGAGGAAAGCAGAAATATAGGGCACAACAATATTTCTGATGTTGAACAACAGAAGTGAAGATCTGTTTCTTGTTCCTTGGCCTGGAGGGTGATACTAAGCATAGATCCTAAAGAAGTCAGTAACTCTGGCTTTGATTAAACTGTGCAGAATGATAGAGTGTGCTAAGGAGAAAAAAATGTGGTGATTCAGACCAAAAGGTCTTGCTTTTTATCACCTCTTCTGAGGTGAGGAAAATGCCATGCTGTCTTTCTCAAAACTGCTTCCTAATGACCATTTCTGCTTTTAGGTGAAGAATTAATGAAGATCAGTGAGGAAGATGAGCAGGGCTGGTGCAAAGGCCGACTTCTCACTGGCCAAGTTGGACTTTATCCTGCTAACTATGTTGAGAAAGTTGGGTCATGATTGCTACTGCCCTGCTTAGTGTCTCACAGCCATACCAGCATCTCCTGCAGAGGTCACTGGGTCACTGCTGGCCCCAGTCCACCTTTGCAGTATATCCAGCAACTTCTGGACTTTGAGGGCATGTATTCCATGTAACTAATGCTTTATTTTAAATGCCTAGGCCTGTAGGGATTTTCTAATAAATAAACAAGGATGAGTAAAGACTTCTTTGGCTGTAAGCACTATAAGAGTGCAGAAGGGAACAGATCCTCTTGCCTTGCTCTCAGTGAAAAAAGATAAGAAACACAGGCAACTCCTCAAAAGGGAGCAAGTAAACTTCCTTGGCTTCACTGCACATGTATCCATAGCCCTGCCCCCAAGCTTCCTGTTCAAGGAACTTTGGATGTGCAGTGTAATAGGGAACTCGTGGTATTGCTTCCCCTTTTTGGTTCAGTCAAGCTGACTGGCACAAATCTATTTATTCTCCCACATCTTTCAGAAGTCTTCAGTATCCTTCACCTGCAGCTTTGGTTCCCCTGGTAAAGCAGCTCATATAACTGATACAGATTTAACAATCTCTGTGTCTCCTCCCAGAGTCCTCATATTTATTGGGATAGCCCCAGGAATGAATGATAGCGTAGCTTGGGGCCAGGGAAAAGGCTTTTCTTGCATGATGTGGCTGTTCAGGCTAACAAGTTGTGAGCAGAACTATCTGGCAGCAGGTCAGAGTTGACTGAATGTTCCCTGGGCTAGAATGGACACACACTGACAGCTGGCATTAACAGAAAGGCAGCCACATTCCAGTGCTGTTCTGCTTAGGGTCCCTAAATGCATAAGTATGTGTTAGGGTTTCTAAAGCTTCTAGATAGTTTTGGCTATACTCCATGAATACCTGGTGCACAGCAGAGACTCTTTCCTTCTGCATATTCTTGACTGATACATGCTAGAAGTGCATTCCCTGCTTTGCCAAAACTGGGATGAAGGGTAGCAGAGTCTGGAAGCTTCCTGCTGGCTGGCACAATATTAGCTATAGAGGAGTAACTCTTCTAGTTCTGAATTGCTGCAGGAGTACTTAATGCCCAGTTGTTAGGTTGCTCCCTGCTGAATGGCACTTATCTTGGATCTGGCCTCTCTTTCTGTCCTTGAAAGCCTCTGAAACTGCTGAGACAAAGTGAGGCTCTGATCCTAGTGCTCTGCATACTCGAACATGAGGACTGATGGGCATGTTCTGTATAGAATAAACCCAAGAGCTTGTGGGAACAAAAGAAGACAAAACTAGGGTTTTCAGGAAAAACAAAGAAAAACAGTAGTATAAAAACTTTTTACTTACTACATTCACTTGAACCTGTTGATGCACTGTGAGTTTGTAGTAGCCTTTTGCAATGAACTTCTGGGTTAGCACATGTGAGGAACTTGGTTAAGTCAGACTTGCAAACCTCAGTCAAGCCTCCACCAGCCAGTCCACGATGAACTGCTTCAGAGCTGTTTGGAAAAGGGGTGATACAGATAAGGAAGGCTGAAGTCATAGGTGAGCATTTGGGATTAAATGACCGCAAAATGTTAACGGCAGCTGGTGAACCAAAATGGGTGTTTAACAAGCGTAGACTGAAAAGCAGGGTGGGGATGGACAGATTCCAATGCTGTTAACTTACGAGAGGTTAAAGTTATCACAAACATCTTGCTGCCTGCCAGACAGAGCAGAAATTAACCTTTTACAACACACTGGATGTCTTGAAATACAGCCTGCTGCAGACAAGGAGATCTGAAACCAATCCTGTTTAGTGTGTTTGTGAGACCACAGAAATGCATCAGCTGCTGAAAGGTCTTGCCCAAAGTATGGACTGTACTTCATGAATGGGGGCAGAAGGGTGCAAACCAAAAGAACAAGGCTGAAGCATTTTGTTTGGAGTCAACAATGTCATTTCTCAAGCAAAAAGAAAGTATTCCCAAAGGGCAATTAAAGATCTAAGCAACAGACATCAAAATCGCCTGGATTTAGCTACGAATTTACCTATGATTCTAGGTCCAATGTTTTGAAGAAACCTCCAAGCTTACACTGTGTGATTAGAGGTGTTGGATTTATTTAAAGATCTGGTCTCTGCTTTCAGTACTATGTGCCAGGTAAAGTATCATTAAGTGTTGTACAGTAACTGCAAGCGTTCCACTTGCTGACCCGTAACTGAATGATTTGTTGCTGCTTTGTCCTAACAGACGTGAATGTGAAGAGAGCAGCGCATGGCTGCATGCTTGGAAGAGAACAGAGCCAAAACAGGGATAAAAGTACCTGGGATGTGCTAAAACGACTACTGAAATTTACCTTTTAAACCACTAATGTTAGCCTTTCATACAAGGTCAGAACATCTAGAAGGCAGTTATGGTGGATGACATGGAGGCTTGACTTCAGCTTCTCCTCAGAGTTGCACTCCCGTTACAGAGATGGAGTCTGGTGCGGCCAGAACCTGCTGTGAGGACAGAAATGTCCAGCAGCCTGGTTGCAGTACAAACAACCTGAAATTCCACGGGACAAAGTCTGCACAGACTTGTTTGTCCTGGGAAAACACAACCCCTGATTCTGATGGGTTGCTTGAAGGGCTCCAGAAACAGTGACATATTGCAGCTTCTGTGAACAGTCCCCTAAAGGAATGTTTGCCCATCAGCAATCCCTGCCCATACCTGAAGTACTGGCCAGGTGACAGCACACTGAGAATGAAGAATTGCTTGGCTGGACTGTACACCATAAATCTTGGTGTGGTCCTGGCTACCCAAAGGGATTAGTAAAGAAACAGCTGCAGGAGGGGAAAGAAAACCAACCCAACATACACACCTAAGGATCTATTAAACTAATGGCTTTGCCTGGAGCCTTAAGTTGTCCACAGCAGCAAATGAGGTTTTGTTAACCACACGGGCTCCATTTGGAACTTGTCATCCATGCCATGGCAAGAGTTCTGTGTGTAACTGCTTGCTGTGCCTGAATTCCAGAAGGCCAGCAAAGGCTGTTCTTCCCCTAGGATTTCTGTAGAACCATACACTGCATCTGTGTCCCCGAGGGGCAGCACACTGAACACGTTACCTAGTCATTTCTAATAAAACCACTGCTTGTGGAAAGCTTGTACAAATGCGGTTGGCACATAATGAATGTGGTTCTGACATCTTCCTGGAAAAGCATTTCTGAAGCATCACAAAACCTTTGGATTTCCTATAGCTCATGAATTTTCTAGGAAGAGGAAGTTAAAGATTCTCTATGATGGATCACACCCATTTCCCCAAAGTAGCAGCTGAACTTGCTCAACCCATTAGTGATGTTTCTGCCCGGTAGGCAGAATCTGGGTTGCAGAGCCCACAGGACAGCTGTGCTTCTGTGATGGCAGCTGGGTTGTGGTTAGTGGCTAACACTGGGTGACACTCTCATAGCTCTGGATGGAGCTTGGGGCTGCTGGTGCTTCAGTTTACTTCCCATCCCGCTTCCCCATCCCCTGTGTCTGTTGGCACAAAGCACCAGGCAGGTGCTGTATGTGGCAGTCCTTCAGGGAGACCCCTCGGAGCTCTTGCCAACTGTCCTGTGCTCCCGCTGCTCCTCAGTACAGATCCAGCCCAAGGCTGCAGCCCTGTGGGGTTCAGGTTCTCCCTGTCTTCAGTGCAGGCTGTGAACTGGGGCTGCCTCAGTTGCATTTCTAGACCTGCTCACATCATGTTTGTAGGCTGCAACATTCCCTTCTGCTTGTGAAGTAAACTGGAGTTAAAATGGGCTTCAACAATCAGATCAGTAGGTGATGGTTTCTGTATAGAGACTGGCTGTAGACTGGTCATGGGGCTAAACCTGAGCCAAAGCCAGTGCCACAAACTCCATCTTGACCCATGGAAATGTGGTTGGAAAATATGCACTGCTGGCTGCTGGGAAAGGTGCAAAACAAGCAAAATAAGGTTGCCTGATACAAGGCAAAGTGTCTGCAGAGGGACCTTGCACAAAAAGCCAAGGAGGAACGGAAGACGACTTGGCAACCCAGTGGTGCACCACTGCCCAGGTCAGGCTACAAGGAGCTGGAAAACTCAGGGTCTGTTTACCAAGCTACCTGTGTTCTCAGCAGAGCAAAGAGGATGAAAATGAGATGTTTCTGGAGAAGATAAATCCTTGCTGAAGGGTGGGGGGAGACACAATAACAACAGCATAGGCTCTCTAACTAGAAGCAATAAGCTGGTTTTCTATTGGAACATTTTGAGTAAGTAGCATGGCTCCAGTGAACTTTTCCAAACCAAATTTTAGGCCAAATCACCTCAGCTGCTCTCAGTACATCCATTTTATTGACTGTGTCCTCCTGGTTTTTGTCATTCATTAACCTTGCTTGCAGAGGTTCCTGCTTTGTCAATCTCTCATTTTAAGGCAATTCCAGATGCAGTCTGAGACTTCCTTTCTCCACAAGCAGTGTCACGGTGCTTAGCATTTCTTCCTCTTTAGAGTGGGGGCCCATAATCTCTTGTGCTTCCACTGGGTCCAGCTATCTACAGATCCTGTGGTCCCTTCTTCCTGTATTTCCTTTCTATCCTACCAGCTGGAAGTCTTTTTCCAGGTCCTGTACTCCCCCCTCCTTTGACTTCAGTACCTCTTTCCTTCCGGAGTCTATTGTTCCTGCTTTCAGCAGGGGGCTGACACCAAAACAGTCACTGCCCCCAGCTGTGACCACATGAGGCCTTTCTCTCAGATTCTCCTGAGGGCTTGCCCACAGTTCCTAAGGAATGTTGCATCTACAATCCTATGGATGTTTGTCGGACCAGTGGCCCTGCATCCCTTCCACCCATTGTGGCCACCTGTGGAGCTGAAGCACTGCTACCTACACCCTCTCCACCAAATCCCTCATAATAACCTGCTTGACAGCAGTGCTTACACTCTCAGAATTGTATGTTTTCAAAGGAGCATCACAGTAAACCAGCTTTCCCTGTCTTTTTATTAGTCCTGCCTGCCCTGCTTTCCAGGGCTATCGTCTTCTGCTTTAGACATGCTCTCTATGCTTGTAGGAGCTGCAGGCAAGTAGTCCCTGTACTAGAGGGCGATCTGCAGGAAAGAGATTATGTGCCCATTGGAACACCTGGAAGGGTCATGTCTGACAGGAGCACGGCCCTGCCAGCTCTGACATCAAGTCAGTTAGTGCCTGTGCTGTGGACTGCCCTGGAAGAAGGGTGTGGTAGCTCAGGGCCAGCTCACTGCCCAGTCTCTCCACCTTGCTTCCATATGGTGTGATGGGCGTGACATGAAGCTATACATTACTTGAGTACGTATAGCTGTTCCCAGCAGGGACACCTGTAACATCTCCAAACTGGCCATTACAGCAAGGTCTAAAAGTTGTCCTCAGAGCCAGGAAACCCCAGGGCACATGTGTGAGCTCACCTCGTTTTTGGGGTGTCCCCAAACCTCCCAAGCACCTGCCAGGCCAGTCAGAAGCGATGGTACCAGACACTGAAAATAAACATTTGATGATAGCATTGGGAACAGAGTTACAAAATAAAAGCCTGAACACACTCGACAGCTCCTCAGGAGCGATGGGAGCAGCATGCTCCTGCCCTGGCCACACATCCCAGTCACCCTTTCCATCAAACCCCAGCAGTTTTGCCTGCCAGCCCAGGAACACTGGCTGGCACAACTGAAAGGGATACTCCTCTCTTTTCCCTCTCAGACCTTCCTAGCTATTCCCTTACTTGCTTCAGCAATTGCACGAGCAGGTGAAATCAGCTCAGCAACATAATGGCAATCAGCTTTTGAGCAGGGCTAGTGACACAACTCAGCCTGTGGTTGCCTCTTGCCAGAGTTGGTGCAAGGGACAGCACATGAGTCAGGACAGACCTTTTGGCTGCAACACAACCTCAAAACGGATCAAACCAACCATGACAGTGCTCCTCAGTGTCTCTTGAGTTCATAGAATCATGGAATGGTTTGTGTTGGAAGGGACCTTAAAGCTCATCCAGTTCCAACCCCTGCCACGGGCAAGGACACCTTCCACTAGAGCAGGTTGCTCCAAGCCCCTGTGTCCAACCTGGCCTTGAACACTGCCAGGGAGGGGGCAGCCACAGCTTCTCTGGGCAACCTGTGCCAGTTTTTCACCACCCTAAGTAATGGAATATCATCACTGAAACCATGGGAAATTGGGAGCATCTTCTTACACACTCCAGCAAGGGAATACCTGCTGAGAATATGTCCCTTGCTCTAGTGAGGGGGAGAATGCTTTCTATGTGATTATCCTTTCCTCCTCTCCTCCTGTGGCTATGCTTGCTTTTTGCACTACTGAGGAGGAAAGGGCAGCCAGGCTGCCCTGCAATACTGAGCAGAGCTCTCTCCCAGGGCTACTGACTATCCCTAGGGGAAATCATGTGGATTAGCTTCTGTACACTGCTTGGTAAGAAAGGGAAAAAAATGAAGCCAGGAATTACTTCTCCCCCTGAGACATCACTGTAGATTCCTGGTATCCCATCACACTGTAATCCATGGGAAACTACCTCCCAGGCTTTTTGGGTAGTTTACTAAATTTGCTGGCCCCCTTCCCAATCTTCTCATTCAGGAAAAGCATGAGAGGCCAGCGGGACTCAGCCACCTCCTGTCTCTCCTGCAGTCCTTTCACCTACATTCTTTGCTGGGTAGTGAGAAGAGAGCAGGGTCCCTCTTCCCCCTGCCACCTGCTTCTGGACACTCTCCCAGAGAAGCACATTCTCTTCCCTTTGGCTCAGACCTGCAAGTGCAGGGCAGATTCTATCCTCATTACTTCACTCCCCAGCCTCACCACCTCTCTTTCACAGCAGCCTCATGTCCTCAGACAAGACTTCCGTATTGAAGTTGTGTCCCCATTGGTATGGCAGACTCAAAGAACAAGCCTGGTCACCACCCTTTGCTTTCCTGGATGATGCTTGGGACTCTGTTACTGACAGAGGTGGGAAGTAGCAAGGTGATATCTGATCAGGAGGCTAAATTGGGATCAGGGGCTGGTTTCACAGCAGTTGGGAGGAAAGAGACAGATGTAGATGGACAGGGAAGCTGAGGGCCAAAGAGCAGGCTGCCAGCTTGGAGCCCAGAAACCCAGCACCAAAGCACATGAGGTGCAAAAGAAACAGATGCAGGAAATAGCAAGAGCAGTGTGGTGGCAGTATGCGCTCGAAGGGAACAGCCAGCAGCAGGAGGCCTTTCCTGTCCTGACAAAGGCAACAAAAAGAAGCTGACTACTTCTCTGCCCAGCAGCATGCTCTTCCTGCTGCTTTTATGTGGAACTGATGGACAGGATCAGCAGCTTTGCCAGGATTTGGAGCAACCAGCATGGACTGGAAGGCCTGCAAGGGACCCAACTGAGGTAGAGAAGCTTGAGTAACTGCTGTAGCAAGCTTTCCTAAGACACAGTAATCAAACACTGTGCACCCTCCATGGAGGAGAGGAGCCTGCACTGTATCTCCCCATGTCTCCTAGCACAGACAGGCAGAGACAAAGCCTGGCACTGACCTACTGGCCCCTGAGGCTGCCTTGGCTCCTCCTGGGCACATGCTGCTTCTCTCTCACAAGCCCCATCTGGCTTAGCACCAGCATGAACAGACTCTGTCCCTCCTAATCCTTGCACCAGCTCTCCATCACATAGCCAAGCACAGACCTAGTGAGAACAAAGCCAGGAGTGGAGGGTAACAACACTGCACAACACATGGTCACAAGGCAGGATTGTGGCTGCTTGAGCCTACATGAACAGCACCAATGCCAATGTACGCTCATTGCCTGAACGTGCTCCTCCAGACAAGATATACTTTACACAGCCTCCACCCTGGCACCATTCATTCCCTCTCCTGTCTTTCTGTCTAGCTTCCCCTCTCAGGCCCCTCAGTGCACTAACAAGGCTTAATTGTCCTGAGCACCTCACCTGGAGCCTCCAGCCCTGCCCATGGGTGTGTTTTCATCTGAGCTCAGCCCAGAGGTACCACTCCTGGTGGAGAAGCAGAGGTCTCTGGCTGTGCTTTGCGATCCTGACCTCTCACTTGCTTTGCCACTGCAGCCATGCCTGGTAATCACTGGGCCTGATCCTGACCTGTGCACTGACTGCCTAACTTGACTGAAGACTCATGAGCTTGCCTGGCTATATCTCAGTTCTTCTTGCTCAGGTGCTGTGGGGATGGGCAATGGCTGATGAGGGCCAAGGCCTGCTGCTGCCCTTGGGAATGCCACCCTCAGAGCTCTCCTTCTAGGGTGCAGTCAGCCACTGCTGCACCCTGACACTGGCTCTCCTGGTATGACTGCCTGGACAGCTGCACCATGAATGGCATCAGGGAACTCAACTGGTTTAAAAATAGAGCGAGGAAAAAGCTATCAGTTACTTGTACCTGAACTGACTCCCCCAGTACTGTTTGTGTGATCCTAGAAATGGGTATATAGGCACAATTAAATAGCAGTGTAAGAGCAACGGGCACCAGAGGCTACTTAAGACAAGACTGGTGCCAAGGGTGAGCCTGGCAGGCAAGATCAGGCTTCATTACCCAGTTCAAACACTCATCCATGTAGCTCGTATCAGCTGCGTCAGCCAGAAGCCTCTCATCTTACTGTAAGGCAACGTGCCTCCCGTATCAGGTCTCACTGATCACGTAGTCAGAGCTTTGCTCATGTGAACACAAGGCTTCATATCCCTGTTAAACCTGCAGGGTTTTACTACTGGGTTATTTTGCCCAGCAACTCTGATGTTCCTCATTTCATCTGCATGTCCCAAGACTCCATGAGTCTTGCTAAGATCATGGGCCTTAAGTTCCCACTGAACTCTACAGTCTGCTTTACAGACCTGTGAAAATTGTGGAAATGAGTGAAAGGAAAGCCTTTAAATTTAAACTGAAAGTTGTCGTGTCCAGGTATTAGTGCATTTAACTGTTCCTTTTAGTGACAAGCTGGTGCTACAGAGCAATCTCCTTTTGGAGGTAAGGAAATCCCCATCTATTCCACCTCAGTAACACCATGCTGCCATTGGCTGTTGTTGGAATCCTAGAATCATGGAATAGTTTGGGTTGGAAAGGACCTTAAGATCATCCAGTTCCAACCCCCTGCCATGGGCAGGGACACCTCACACTAAACCATGTCACCCAAGGCTTCGTCCAACCTGGCCTTCAACACTGCCAGGGATGGAGCATTCACAGCCTCCCTGGGCAACCCATTCCAGTGCCTCACCACCCTCACAGTAAAGAACTTCCTCCTTATATCCAATCTAAACTTCTCCTGTTTAAATTTGAACCCGTTACCCCTTGTCCTATCACTACAGTGCCTAATGAAGAGTCCCTCCCCAACATCCCTATAGGCCCCCTTCAGATACTGGAAGGCTGCTATGAGGTCTCCACGCAGCCTTCTCTTCTCCAGGCTGCACAGCCCCAACTTTCTCAGCCTGTCTTCATACGGGAGGTGCTCCAGTCCCGTGATCATCCTTGTGGCCTCCTCTGGACTTGTTCCAACAGTTCCATGTCCTTTTTATGTTGAGGACACCAGAACTGCACACAATACTCCAAGTGAGGTCTCACGAGAGCAGAGTAGAGGGGCAGGATCACCTCCTTTGACCTGCTGGTCACGCTCCTTTTGATGCAGCCCAGGTTACCGTTGGCTTTCTGGGCTGTGAGCGCACACTGCTGGCTCATGTTAAGTTTCTCATCAACCATTGTCATTGCCCTTCTGAATCTCTCATTGATGGTCTGTATGCCAGTGACTTTTACTTCAAAACACGACCGTGTATCTTCCAAATTTTCTTGCATTATAACTGTATACCTTTCTAGTCCATTCCCTCCTGCTTCCAGGCAGGTAACACATCACTTTAAGGCCCTGACACCGTATTTAGTGTTAAGTAACAACTTCCCTACCTTAACTACTGCCTCCTGCTGCCTTGATTACTGCATAGGATTAGGCAGTGGGGCTTGAGAAGTCTCCAGCTGACTAAATCGCTTCCAAGTCCTTGTGCTACTGTACCAGGCCCAAGGCAGGAATTGCCTCTCCGCTGCTCTAAACAGCTTCTCCCCGCCGGGCCACTGCCTCCTCCCGCGCCAGGAGGCCCTGAGGGAACACCGCGAGCAGCCAGGGCTGACGGCGCCCGTTCACGCTTAGACTCGGGACGCAGTTCGCAGAGGGCAACGCCGAAAAGCGGCGGGGCCGGAGCAGCCGAGGGCACTAGGGCAGGGCGCTGACCCGAAAGAGCGGGGACTGCCGGCTGAGGCGGTTAATGGCGGACAGCTCCGTGCCCCGCTGCCATGGCGATGGAGCGCTGTGCGCTCAGGCGGCACCCGTAGTGCGGCCCGGCCCCTCCGCCATTGGGCCCGGCCGGCACCCGTCGCCGCGGTGGAGTCTGGGAAGGAGAGATCATGGCGGCGGAGCCGAGCAAGACGGAGATCCAGACTCTCTTCAGGCGGCTCCGGGCAGCGCCGGCTAACAAGGTATCGGGCCGACGCCGCGCGGCTGCCGGCCTTCCGAGCCGGATTGCTGCCCTGCGGCAGCGGCCTGAGCTCGGAGCGGGCCCCGCTGGGCTCCGGGCAGCTCTGCGCTGGCGGGGCAGCCGGGTCGGGGGCTCCTGGAGCCATGGGGAGAGCCCGGGGAGAGCGGTCGGGGCGCGGCGGGACGGGGCCGCCGCGTTGTGGGAGCGGATGGAGGAGCGGCGCCGCCGCCTCAGCCCCCGGCGTCCCTTTGCCTCCGCTCTAGTCGTGCTTCGACTGCGGCGCCAAGAACCCGAGCTGGGCCAGCATCACCTACGGGGTCTTTCTGTGCATCGACTGCTCCGGCGTCCACCGGTCCTTGGGCGTGCACCTCAGCTTCATCAGGTGCGTGCGGCCCGGGGTTACCCGGTGTGGGAACGCGGGGGGTCTCGGTTAGAGAGCAGCGTTAGCGCGGAGGGATCGCCTCGGGTTTAGGGTTGTGCGTGAGCGGCTTCTTCGGTGGAGGTTTTAAGTCAGCCCTTCCAAGATGGAGTTGCCAAAGCACTTCAGCTACACGTTACTTTTGGTAACCTTGCAGAAACGCTGTTTGGCCTCTGAATTGTAGAAGCTGAGAGGAGTGTGGTGTGTGAATCTTGCCAGTAAAGCAGCGAGATGAAAGCTTCTTGTGTTGCTGAGCAGGGCAAAAAGAGGAATATTGTTTCATCTTTTCTGTATCAACCCAGTGGGGAAGATGGTGTTGGATTTTCAGCACGTCATTCTTATGTTAGTTACTTATAAAACTTAGTATTTTAAGTAATAGAGCTGTGATCTTTACTTAGAGCTAAGTTGAGTAACTGGTATGACACATGCTCTGCCACCTAGCTTTACGTGGTTGTTTTCTCAGTTGCTTTGTCATGTGTTCTTGCCTAATCTGTGGGACAGGCTGAATATGAGCCTCTCATGTTGTGGTGAGATCACATGTAGAACGAAAGCTGTTGGCTCTGCTTTCTTAGCTCAAGCTCTGCCCCCTCGACAAGCAATACAAGTGAGAAGTCTAAATTTGGAGGCTGTTACTTGGTGTGAAACTGAAACTGAGTTTTTTTTTCTCATTTTAAGAGTTCAAATTAATTTCTATGGGGAGCAAAGAAGTTACCAAGGTGTTCTTTTCCCTTTTGCCCCTGCATTCTGGGGTATTAGTGGGATATCTGACTGTTCTAGCTCAGAGCTTGCTTTTGCATTTGGTATGTTAATAGAAATAATTGGCTCTCACACAGGTCCACAGAGTTGGATTCCAACTGGAGCTGGTTCCAGCTGAGGTGTATGCAAGTGGGCAGCAATGCCAACGCGGTGAGGAGCCTCTGTAGGCATTTTGCTTGCTTTCCCTCTTGCTAATCCACATCCTCTGGTTTTTGTCCCTTTCCTCTATGTGGCTTTCTTGGTACCAACCTCATCTGTTTGGTTGTTTTTCTTCTGGTTACCAGCCTCATCTGAAATGTGTGCTGAAGGGAGGTGTTTGTCAAGTGCACTTTGGAAGTCAGGCTGTGTGATCTTGGAATGCACTGTTTTCTGATGTGCAGATTTGTCATTTCCTTCACTCTCATTTAAGTGAGAGGCATAGCTCTCTTAAATGAAAGGTGTTGGTAACACTGATCACTTTGAAAGCTCATGCTCAGCATTATGACTCACAAGTATCCTTCTGTGGAGGACAGGGATTGCTTTTCCCATGGGGCCTGGAGTGAGACTTCTTGGAGGGAGCTGGTCAATGAGTGGCTGGTTCATGCTGTGTGCTCAGTGTATCTGTTCCTGTCTCTGGGAAGCTGCTTTTCTCTGTTGTTTGTCTACTACCACTTGCTTGAGTAAGATGTAGCAGTCAGGAGACTGAGTGATCTTCTCTTTGCAGACATCTTTCTTCCGCCAGCATGGCTGTACGACCACAGACGCCAATGCAAAGTACAACAGTCGAGCTGCTCAGATGTACAGGGAGAAGATCCGGCAGCTGGCAAGTGCTGCCATGGCCAAGTATGGCACGGATGTAAGTCTGAGCAGCTGTCTCCTGTTAGATGTGTAGTGATGGGTGTTGACTCTTGTGGGATATGTTTGTTTTATTTTTTCCCCCTCTCCTCTTTTCAGCTACTTATAGATGGACTGAGTGGAGCCCCTGGGCACTCCCCTGACAAGAGTGATGCTGATTTCTTCATGGAGCACACACAGGTGAGAAGAACTGTCTAAACCAGAGAGTCAAGTAGTTGGCTGTTCAGCCAGGAGCAGTCTACTACTTCGTGTAGAGGGACTCTAAATTGTAAATTCCTTCAGTAGTAACATGGAAGAACTAGGACTTAGTCATCAGTGTGGGACATAGTCACAGATTTAAACAGTCCCTCATATGGCCTGTTAATACCCATGTCCTTTGGGTATAGACATATTTTGGAGTTTGGAACACATTTCCTTTGGCTAAAAACTGAATACAGGTCACTAAACCTGAAGTAAGTTCAGGATTGTTTGGTTCATTCTGCAAATGAGTGGAATGAACATCTCCTTGCAGTCTTCCAGTACCTGGGATGTAGCAGATGTCAGCCAGAATCCTGCACAGTCTTCACCGGAGGTGGAAAAAGCAGCAAAATCGTCAGAAAGCAGTGAAGTGTCAAGTGAGTTCCTGCTGAATAATTGTTTCAAGACCCTGACTTCATTTCCAGAGTACATTTCTGTGCCACAGTTGGAAGGGCTGAGCTTTTCCTTTGGCGCAGGCTTGAAGGAGCGGGAGCTTTGTGCACTCTTATGATGTTAGTGGAGACTTGAAAACCCACTGCTTTGCTTGGGTTCAGTCCTCAGCTTTTTTTGAAATGCAGAGAAGGCTGTTTTGGGAATTAGTTCTGTTTCCCTGCTCCCAGGCATGATTATTTGTCCAAGCACTCTTGTCTGTCCCTTGAATTTGGTGCATCTGGAAGTGATGCATGAATATAGAGCAGAAAACTGTTTCTAGGATGAATGATGACAAGACCAAGTATGTGGGGGCATGGCTGTGATTTGAAACAGGTTTGTGTGTTCCTTGCAAAGTGTTTGCTTGCTTTTCATGTGTTAAGAACACTACAGAATGAATAACTTGCTCAGTGGAGATTAAGTTGCTGTGCTTGGGAAATTGCACATATCACACTGTAACTTGGCTTGTTTGGGGTGGTGGCAAGGTCAGAGGAAGTAAAACTTTCTTTGATGTAAGTGGAAGTATGAGCACATGTAAAAGAATGGGGTTGAGAATCGATCTGCTGAATGTTCTCTCTGGTTTTGTACCCACAGATTCCAGCCAAGGCCCATCTACTGACTTGTTGAGCACGTCTCCTAAAGCTCCTCTAGGTAAGTGAGACTTCTCATTATCTCTCAGGTCAGTCTTGCTCTTATTCCTGCTGTCCAGTAGTATGCTCAGTAGAGCTGGAACTGATGAGCCAATTTTCGGAACATCTAAAGGAGCTTATCTTCCTGTGGAGCCAGTACTGAGGATCTCCCTGAACCCCCAAACCAAGCCATATTTTACTGGAGGTTTCCTCCTCAATTGGATGGTAGAATTCAAAGCTGTCACCTTCCCAAAAGCTTGGTTTCAGTTTTTGAGCTTTGGACAAAGCCTGGCATTTGCATATCTAGAACTTGGCTGGTCAAGGCCACGTGGCTGTGGGGTTTGGTTTGTGTGGGGTGTTCCCCCACCCGAACCTTTGGAGGCAAATGAGTTTTTGGCTACCAGAGTAATAGGACTTTATATCTGATTCTCCACTGCCATTACTGTCCTGGCTACACACACAGCATCTAGCTAGACCTTCTTTCCTTAGTGAGAGTGTGCTCCTAGCCCACAGTGGCTTCATCCTGGGTGGAAAGCCTGTGTCCTTAAGTGTCTATTTATTCCCCGTGTTTTGTGTCTCTTCCTCAGACATGTCCATGTGTCTATCAACACAAGAGCCTGCTCCTGCCAGAGGTAACTGGCTTACAGCTGGCCTGTGCTGGCTGCTTGTGACAACTCTGCTGCCCCTTCTGTGATTCTGCCTTCAACTCTTAACTTTAGCTTCCTGTGCTTGGAGGGAGGGAATGAGCCAAAGCTTACGTGTACCATGTTGGGATCTAAGCCATTCCATATCTGGAAAGGGATCTTGCTGATGTTTCTGTCATATGCTTCCTGACAGTAATATAAAAGCCCTGAACAACCCCAAGTTGAATGTTAGGGATAGCGAGCTGAAAAGAGTCTTGGGTAGTGTGGATGTTCTGCTTTCTCCTATTGCAAAAACCTATGGTGAGACTAGAAAACATATAGGAAAGGCTGTCAAGAATGATCTAAAGTATGAGTTGACAAAAGTCATGTGGGTGTAGAAAGTAAGACGACACTTCTATGGAAGAAAAGCCCAACAAGGGTGATAAGATTTTGGAGCTACAGGTTGGAAGCTGGGAAAATGTCCTGGGCAGTCGCTCTGTGTTTGCTTTGTTCTGACAGTTTTCCCAGGCATCTGCTGCTTGGCTCGACCTTGGCTGGTTTTACAAGAGTGGCATGCTCCATGCCCTTGGAGTGACAGGTTCCTGGTGCCAGGTGTTGGGGAACCTGTTGCTTTTACAGCTTGCTGCACTTCAGGTCCGTTTTGTCATTTGTCTGTCCATGTAGACATGACCCTGGAGTTCTTGCTTCTTTGTCCCCAAGGCATTGGTGAGGCACTGGCCTTCATATGGCCTGAAGCTGCAATGGACATGCTTCTGTAGGCCACCAGCCTGCAACTGTGGAGCTTCTAAGTGCATCTTTCTTGGCTGGGTGAAGTCACCCAGGCTTCTGATGTGAAGCTGCATGGTGTGCCCTGGGCTCTCTAGCAGCTGGATTGTGGTGGATGTTTGTGTGGATTGCTGACTAATTTTGGCTTCTTAAATTAATTCACTTCTGCTCCTTTGCTGCTTCCCTCCTCTCACAGAACTTAAATCCTCCCTCATTGGAAAGAAGAAGCCAGGAGCTGCCAAGAAAGGGGTATGTCTGAGCTCTTGTTTTAGGGAGAAGGACATAGAGCATGTCCTTTCCCTGGCCCTTGCTTTCTGCCCTTAACAAAGCTGTTTACTGAGAGATCCATTTGGGAAAGGGAGAGACTTTTAATTATATCACTGCTTATTTTGAGAGATAGCTTTTATATTAATGGACAAAAGCAATTAGGTTTAGATCATGATTCATTATGGTCTGAAGTGTATGTGGCTGATCTCTTAGCACTGGCTAATGGTGGGTTAACTTGTGTTTTTACATACTCTTGTTGCAAGCTGTATCTGGGTCTGTAGGTTGTTTCTGCACAGGGAGACCGAAGGCCCGATGAATACAGCAAAGAGTAGGATTCTGGTTTTCTGAACAATTTAGGGTGAGGAAATCACAATCTTTTGGTTTTGTTTTTCAAGCTGGGGGCAAAAAAAGGCCTTGGAGCCCAGAAAGTGAGCAGCCAGAGCTTCAGCGAGATCGAGCGGCAAGCGCAGGTGGCAGAGCAGCTGAGGGAGCAGCAGGCAGTGGAGTCCAGGAAGCAAGCTGAGGAGTCCATGTAAGTGCCCTGTTTGGGCTGAATACCTTGCACACATAAGGCAGAATGTGAGGTTGATGCTGTTCACCCTAGGACCACCTAATGTGAGTACAGAACAT
Source organism: Pezoporus wallicus (assembly GCF_028554395.1). NCBI lineage: Eukaryota > Metazoa > Chordata > Aves > Psittaciformes > Psittacidae > Pezoporus > Pezoporus wallicus. The sequence continues at coordinate 630,458 of NW_026638015.1, read as the reverse complement.
GCTGCCTGGTAGGATGAGTGGTAGCTGTAAGCCAATATGGTCCTTATGGCAGGGCTCAAGTTACATTGCCATGTTTTATTCAAATTAGCATCCCTAGAGGAGTTCAAGGAGCAAATATGGAAGATTTGTGTTTGTTGACCTTTAGATATGACTGAAAAAGGCAAAGCTGAACTGGACAGGGCATTCTGTCAGGAGTGTTGGGGGGAGTCAGTGCTTACACTAAGCCTAGTAAGACTTGAATCCCAGCAGAGGTGGGATGGGAAGACAAGAAGTAGCTTCTCTGTAAGGATTTATGGCAAAGCTGTTATGGGAGTGGGTGTTTTGATGGGTTGTCAAGGTTACCCTCCCCCTTGAACAACATGGGCTGAGGGGGAGGGTGATGAGCTGATCCCCACCTTAGCTCTTTCCTTTAGAGTCACCTCGATGCGACTGGCTTATCAGGAACTGCAGCTCGATCGGAAGAAGGAAGAGAAGAAACTTCAGAACCTGGAAGGGAAGAAACGTGAACAAGCAGAGAGGCTGGGCATGGGCTTGCCGTCAAGGAGGTATTTAACTGTGCGTGGCATAGAACAGACAGGTGCCTTGGAAGCATCCTGTTCTGGAAGAGTTTTCTGAAGGCAATAGCTTGCTGCTCTTACCAGATAAGGAGCTGGTTTGAAGTCCTCATATGCTAGACTATGTCTCAAAACGCTTCAGGCCCCAGAAGAAACAGGCACTCTGAGGTTCTAGTTCTTGTTTGAGCTTTTCCAAAGATGCCTGTGGTCTGTCCTTGTCTAGCTGTAGAGCCCTGTCCCCCTGCAGAATACTTCCCCCAAGAAGGTATCTCAAGACTTCTGAGGGAGTGGGATTAAGCTAGGTAAGTGGTGAAGGGGGCTGCCATCCCATAGCTCTCCCTTGAGACTTGGGGCACGTGCCCTCCTGTGAAGGCCAGATTGAGTTTTAGGGTTGTAGGGTGACTGTAGGGGCTGGATGCTGTTGGAGCCACGGCCCTGACTGCCTGTCTATTGTGCTAGTTCTGTGTCACACTCGGTGATGTCTGAGATGCAAGTAATTGAGCAGGAGACACCGCTGGTTGCAAAATCTTCCCGCTCCCAATTGGACTTGTTTGAAGATGCTGGAAGCTTCACATCTGGACCCCCCAAGTAAGACTTGACTTCAGTGTAGTATTTGGTTTATTCCTGAATTTAATGTCTGGCCTAAATTACCTTTTTTTTGGTACCTAGATACAAATATAGTCCCTTCTCATTCGAAGATGCATTTGGCTCACGATGGGAAACAGACTCTTCATGGGGTATGGACAAAGAGGAGGAACCCGAGGTGACCATTTCTAGTATTCGGCCTATTTCAGAGAGGTAAAATGCCTGCCCCTGCTACTATACCTTGCTTGTGCATGGGACAAAGGGATGGGACTAGGACCTGTGGGGAGAGATGCTGCTGTGTGATGACAGGAGGCTTGTGCTCCGAAAGACAACTTGCATGGACAAGCCCAAGAAAAAGGGCTTGGGTGAAAGGGGCTTTGAGTGAAAGGGGCACTTACTTGCTTGTCATGAGACAGCCTTTATGGTCATCAAGTGCTGGCTGTCCTGAGGTGAGGTGTGGAGAACCCTGATGGTAGCCACACCTGAGGATTTGTTGCTTTCTTTTGGTCAGCTGGGGTCTGAGAGAGAAGTCTGTTTCTTTACTGTGTTGGTGAGCTGAAGCTGGATGTCTCCTCTCTTGTTTGCTCAGACCCACCAGTAGGCGGGAGCCAGAGAACAGGACATTCGTTGTGGAATCCAATGAAGCTCGGCAGAAGTTTGCAGGGGCTAAAGCCATCTCTTCGGATATGTTCTTCGGGCGGGAGGCAGATGCTGAGGTAGATGCATTCTGCAGTGCTTAAGCTGGCACGGCTCTGGCTTCATCTCCTCCTGTTTGCTCAGGTCTTACTTCATTCCCTTCCTTTATAACTATTTGGTTTTGTTTTCTGCTGCAGTATGAAGCCAGATCCCGACTGCAGCAGCTCTCGGGCAGCAGCGCCATCAGCTCTGCAGACCTCTTTGGAGAGGCTGAGAATGTGCACTCAGGTTTGTTATCACTCAGTGGACTGAGGAAGGGAGCGGGTTTGGAGGACCTGGACTGGAAGGGGTCAGGATGCTCTTTGGAGCTAGGGGACTCTGGGCTAACTGCTGCTGGTTCTCGTAGGTGGTGTGTCCATTGGAAATGTCCTGCCTGCAGCTGACATTGCACAGTTCAAGCAAGGAGTGAAATCTGTTGCTGGCAAGATGGCTGTCCTAGCCAATGGGGTGATGAACTCTCTCCAGGTGAGCTTACACCGTGGCACCTTCAGACAGGCCGTAGTCACGCTCAGAGGCTCTCATAATATCTCACAGTATGGCTTCTGGAGTTATCTTCTCAAATCATGTGCAAAGCCCCACATAGAGGCCTCTCTTTTATAGCTGATCACTACACTACAACAGCTGAGCAATTCCACTTGGCCAGCCATAACACTCCTGCTGGACAGGACACCTTGTTGTGTCAGATATGCTTTTTCCCCCACAAATCCCAGGCTGAACTTAAGAAGTTGGGTGTTGGAGCGACATGATCATAAAGTTCTTTCCAACCCTAAATATCCTATGATTCTATGATTTTACTTCCTGCCTTTGCATGGCATCCTGTCTAGACCTTGTGATAACTTGTCTCTGGACTCTGCATGAAGTTTGTAGCATGGTGTCTTGGTGTGTTTCCTCCCCAGGATCGTTATGGCTCATATTGATGACCCAGGGACTGCAACTCAAAGAGAAGCCAGGAAGAGGCACTGATGCCACCTTTGCCTGGAGTAAACGCTGCAGGATTGTCTTAGTTTGTCTGGGTTGGGTGGGGAGGGGGCCAGGACATGGCTGTGCCCAGGGTGCTTTCCAAATATCTCTGGATTCCACTCTATTAAAATTCAGTGTGCCCTCACACCCACTGCTACCTACTAGCCAGTGGAGACAGGCCTTCTTACAGGGTTAAACCTTGCTGCTGTACAAGACAGGACAGGAGCTCCGGGGTTGCCCCCATCAGTGCTCCTGTCTGTCTTGGCCTATACCTTAGCTCACTCAGTGGCAGAGAGAAGGGGAATGCTGTTTCTCTAAACATCGTGTTACCTGGGTGCTGTGGACATGACTGTTTTTGTTCTGCTCAGTGCTCCCATTCCATGGTGCTGTGGAGTCCTCTCTATTTGCAGGGTCTCACTTTGACCATGGGATAATCCTTTCTACTGTCTTCTAAACCAGCATATACTGATGCATGAGAAAAAAAAATCAAAGCAAAGATTATTTTTTTAGCTTCTAATTACATCATCAGTGAAAAAGGCCCAGGTAAAGAAGTTCTGTAACGATATTTGCTGGAGCCCTGGTTATTTTGTTGCTCAGTTTGAGCCGAGGTCAAAGTCCCGAGCCCTGATTTCACCATGAGGTGAACTGCAGGGCAGCAGTGAGGGAGGGCTCCTTTTAGTCCTGCTTTTACTAAGAGTGTGTTGTTCCTCCTCTTCCTTGGATTGTGGGGTTGAGGAGGGGCTGCTGTACCGCCGAGCCAGCACGGGGAGGGACGTGAAGGGTTTCTTGCTGTTCGAGCAGGTGTTTGGCCGGAGCAGGGACAGGACCGACCCTTCCAGTGTCTGCCCCATTGCCCTGTTAAGCTCACAGCCGTGGAGGAAAGAGTGCTTGCGTGGTACTGCGAGAGGGGTGCGTGTGTGGCCCATGTGCGGTGCGCCGCCTCTTGTGGCCGAATTGGGGTTACCGGTACCACCGCCCTGGGCCCCAGGTCTGCAGCGCCCCGCAGGGGGTCAGCGGCCTCACACTGTGCTTTATTGCCTGGCCAACACAGCCACGGAGGGTGCAAGAGGAAGCGCAGTCATTGAGCAGGGTAATAAATAACTTACAATAAATAAATCTCCCGTCCCGCGCCCTCCATAGCACGGCTGTGGTACAGATCCGCAGTAGCCTTAAAATAGCTGCAGTGTGTGTTGAATCCACCCAGCTGATGGCTGCCAGCTTTGGGGTACGGCTCCTGGTGGCCCATGCTGCAGTGTTGCAAGAACAGGAGGTGCGAGGAGGCTCCCACAGAACCAAGAGGAACCCAAGACCCCCAGGGAAGAGTGAGTCTGTGCAGGGTGAGACGCAGCAGCCATGCCAGAGCAAGTATTAGGGCTGTGGAGGCCAATCTGCTGCACTGGTTGCCATTAACATCCTGAGATTGCTTCTCTCTGTAGTTGTAAAGGGTTACATGCCACTATGTATAATCCTACAGTGCCAATATTGACAAAAAATACTTGGGGCTCATTTGAGAACTGTTTCCAGCTCCCCTCATGCTTCTGCCCACCCAGCACCAGCAGATGCTCTGCGTATTTGCACACCACACAACCTGGGGGCAAGGAATTGACTTTTCTGAGCCTCTTGTTTCCTCCACCCCCTATGAAGCTTGCTTTTCCAAATGACCTAAATATGCTATTCGAGGCTTCACAGTGGAGCAGAGGACACAGCACCATGCAGTACTTATTGCAGCCTAGCTTACTTGCTGTATTTGCTTTGGCAAGACTTGGATGCATGGAGAAGGAAGCAGAGAGAAGCGGCATGGCAATACCTAAGGCCTTTTCTAGGAGTTTCTCTACCTTTGATCACATGCAGGTGCAGCTTTACTGTGAATAATTATAACGGAGCAGGACTGCAGAGCTGCCACTGGTGATTTAACCCCTCTATTGTCTAGGCCAAGCCTGAGCACAGCTACACTACACTACACAACACAACACTGGCAAGCAGCCTGCACCGGCACTCCCACGGCTCCAGCAACTGGTGAACCTTGGGGAGAGCCCTGGTGCTTGCAAGCAGAGGCAGAGCTATCGGGTGCTGGTTTGTCTTGCCTGCCAGCAGAGGGGAGCAGAACCCTGCAGCTGGAAACAGCTCCTGCATGAGTGGAGCTAGGAAAAAGGCGGAGTTCCTGCGGGGATGAGACGGGTGGACCTGGTAAAGGGGACTGGCACAGCCACACACACACACACTGGTGGTGTGGACAGAACCCACGGTCAGAGCAGATGCTCGGGGGGGAGCTGCTGCTGCTCCAATGGGTTCTGGAGAAGCCAAGATGGGAATGGTGCCCACCCTCACAACCTTCAGTTCTCAGAGGAGTCTGTCTCTTCGTTGGAGCCTTCACTCTCAGCATCCATTTTTCGCCGATGGTGGAGAGGTTTCCAGGGACAGTTCAGCCGGGGTGAATTACGCACAGGCAAACTGGCTGTGTCCCCGCTGGAGCTGGGGGCACCAGAGACGGAGAGCCCTGAAACCTGAGCTACCCTGAAAGAGAAAAGACAAATGCTGGGCAGCATGACTTGTCATCCCCAACCCTCACCGCAGCAGGACTCATTCACAGCTCACACAGGGATGGAAAGATGCTCATGGCACTGAGGGGGAACACTTTGCACCAGTACCTACAAGATTTGCCATAGGATTCTTTTTTCCTGATTAAACAGATCTTTCTTCTGGGCTGAGCCTGTGTCCTCCAACACTCCTGGTTTTCACCATCCAAACAAAACTGCCCTTTTCATTAGAAGAGCCTGCTGCTTCCTCTAGATCACTCTTTGAGGCACACTTTCCCCCTCTGTTTCTGAAGCCTTTGTTAGCTGCACCAGAACACCCTAAAGAAAGAGTCCCTCTCTACTCAGGCTGTTGTGTTAGCTCCTCAATTGTTTTATAGTAGAGAAAGTGAATAGGGACAACAAAGTCTCCCTTAGCATGCTAACTAACTAATCTGTTGCTTTACCTCCTACTTTAGGCAATTTCACTTACAATTTGTCAAGTTCATGATCCATGGCAGGGTCCACAAACAAGTCTCCTTTATCTGGCAAAGCCCCTGGAGAAAAAAACAAGGAAAGTATCAGAGCAGAGTTAGGTTATAAAGAAAAGTGCTCAAGCCATAGCAGCATCCAAAATCTGCCCTGCAAGACAGAGAAGACTCTTCCTTATGCCTATTAGACAAATGGACACTGAATGTGGAGGATCATGGACAGCTAAGGAATGATGGATCTATATTCCATGTCCTTCACACAAGCTGTGGCTGAGCTCGTACTAAATGGGAGGCACTCTCAGTAGTCTCACCTCAGAGAACTTGAAGAGCCCTCAGGATTGGCAGTTTCCATTCACTGCACAAAACTACCGAGTACTGACTGTCAGGGAGATGACAGAATGTCAATTCAGGCCTCTGCTAATTGCACTGTATAGTCACCAGTCCCAGATCCTATCAGAGCAATACATCTGTTGTTGTCTGTGCCACAGCCTGAAGCATGCACTGTACCACCCAGGGAGATGCATACTTCTGTGCCACCTGCCTTTCTTGTGGTGCACTGAGCTTGGGGATCAAAACACTCCACAGATGTAAGACTATTGCCTTCCTTGCAATTCAGGAAAGTCAGGCCTGACTCTGGTGTACATGGAGCCTTCAGGAGGAAGTGTGATGGACTGTGCTGTAGTGTTGCTCGCTGTCTGGGTGACAGCCTGAAAGACTGGGCCAGTAATCATGTACCCTTTCTTAGCATAAGGTCAGCACGCTCCTTTGCACATTCAAAACCCTACTCAGGATGAAGGACGAGGTGTAGGACTGGAACAGCTGGTTCACTGTCCTTGCGGTTCTCTGAAAAGACACTGACACCTCAGGAAGAGCATGGAAAGGAAGATGGGGCTCTTAGGAAAGCCCTCCTTCCTAACTCTGTAACAAACTCCACCTTGTACAGGGGTCGGAGGAGGGTGGGATGACAGGAATTGCTTACCATAGCCTGGATAGTGTCACTGCACACCAGGAGAGAAAACCCACTTGGTAATCTGTACCAACAGGGCAGTGAGGAGTGCTCTTGTTTGTCAGAAGACCTGGGTGCCACACTCAGTACCTTTGGCAAGGGGATTTGTACTCCCTGGGGGGACACAAACCTGGTTTCTGCCCCTGGCATGTTGCTCTTGAAGGACAGGCTGGAGAGTTGCTGCCTCACACAGACAAGCTGGCAGCAGTCACCAAAAACATAGCAATGAAGGGCCTGAAAATCAGAACCAGTTTAGCTCAGAACTGATTCCCCCAGGTCTTCCCCTCCTGCAGATGAACAGGGAAGCCTGGCACTGCAACACAGAGTGTCAGGAGGTCCAGTGAAGTGCCCCAGCCTGCTCTCTTTCATGGGCTCTATTAAAAGAATAAGCAGCTAAAGCCTGTTTCTGTGTTTGTAGAATGCACAGCGAGGTCTCCAGGGCACAAGAATTACACAAGTCAGTAAATAACCCTCAAAGGATTCACAAATCAACACTGACACTGGAGTTAGGCTGCGGATTCCAGTCTGCCTGACAAACACGTAAGCACTACTCCAGCCTGAATGAGCTGCTCTAATCCCTACCCCTGTTTCTCAAGGGGAGCTAGTGGTTTTGTGAGACCAGAGAGACAGCAGGCATCCTGACTGAAAGCTCCTTTACCTGAAACTGCCCTCACTGAAGGGTTCTGGGGAGCTTGTGGTCCCCTACAGCCCCAGAACTATTGAAATCACCCTTCAGGAGAATTAAAAGACACCAGGAAAAGAATCCTCTTCTCTGTGCCAAGATGCTAGCACCTGTCAGACTTGTGGCTGCTGCCCCTCCTCTGAGAGAGGCCTCAGCAGGAGATGGCAGAGGGCCAGGGGCCGGCCCCACATTATTGGCAATGAAAAGCCACACACTTCGTAGATGGCACAATGGAAGCTGTGGGCAGGATGTGTTTTTTTCTGCTCATTTGTTTCCTTTGCACTCAATCAGAAGTGGATTTCATAGGGCAAACGGGAAAAGAAAACCAAAAAGATTTTGCTTGCTGCAATCCAGGCATCACCTTCCCCAGTGAATACACAGCTTCCTAAGCCTGTTTGCAGAGGAGATTGCAGGGCTGTGTTCATGCACCTTTGATACATAATCTTCACGTTGCTGGGTAAGCAGCCCTGCCCCAGAGGAGCATTAGCAGCTTAAATGGTTTGCTGTAAGAAGGGGCTCAGCCAGGGAGGGGACACTTCTGCTCTATTATGACACACACACCTGTGCAAAAGAACAACCCTTGGGCAAGGTACACCTTTTCACTGAGGCTTGTTTTGTAATATAGGGACTGGCAGGGCCTCAAGACTACAAGCACAGGGAAAGGATTCCTACCCAAAGACAGAGACACCCTACTCTTACTGGCTAGATTATTTGCTGAATGGAGATGAGTGAAGATGAGTGTTTGGGCCTCCATACATTTAAACTTACCTCCTGGATACAGCCTTGTCAAACACAAAAAGCTGTTTCTGTTCCCCTTTGCAAGAGGAGGAAGAGCACAAGCAAGGCATATGGGACAATATGGAATTGTGAGTTTGAGTTGTGTATGGATTACATATTGTCTCTTGCCAATGCAACACATTGCTTCTATGCTCTAGAACAACTTTGACCAGCACAACATGGAAACAAGCAGTGAGATGCTGCTTGGGAATCCCTCTGGTTCCCCCAGCAGTCTGGTACAGAACTGTGTAGCAGTTTGTGTTTTATGATACCACCAGGTTTTCAGTGAGCCATAGATGAATATCCTAGTTAGATCACACTGCCTTGAGGGAAGATGGGGAAGAGCTGGGAAAGACTGGGCTTTCAGTCTTTGAACCAGGGAGGCAGCAGAGGTTTTCCCATTAGGTGTGCCTTCTATACTCATAGATGAGAGCAGTCTCTTAAAATCTATGGGAGAATAAAGGACTAAAACATAGGATGGGACTCCAGTTCAGTACTGTCCACAGCATCCACCATCTTACTCATCTCCTGACCCCCTCTGCCTCATCTTTATAGCCAAATGTTAAAATTTTCTGCTAAAATGATCAGCTACTGAAGAGGTAAACCATTGCTATCTTAGGGCAGCATTTCATATCTACTTTTGTCCTTGAAGAAGCTCCACGGCTTCAGGCGGACAGTAAAGGCACAGTGTTCTGTGTTAAAGTTTAATCCATCAACAAAAAGATGAAAAACTTCCCCTCCCTCTTCCTGCCAGTGTAAAATCTGGGGCACAATTACAGAGGAAACTCCCCAGAAATGCAGAATGACTGAAAATCAGGAGCTGTACCACTCACAGGAGTCTTACCTAGAGCTCTGTTGATCCCCTGATCCTTCACAAGTGCCATAAGGAATCCATAGAAGGTTAGTCTCTGTGCACCACTCAACATTTCCTTCACAAGAGCAGAAGGTGGACAGCTAGGAAAAGAGAGACAAAGAGGTCATCTTGTCTATTATCATCTTTTTTTGACCCAAGACCTGGCTCAAACCACAGAAATAAACTCTGTTTCCTGTTCTAACACTGTCAAGTTGCCCTGACTCAATTTAAAACAAAGAGCCACCAACTTGCTTATTTAGCATTGCATCTGCTCCCTGTTTTCCAAGCAAGATGTTTGAGCTGGGGTACATCCCTAGGAGTTGTCTTTCCTGTCTCCATTCCAAGAACAGGGAGAAAAGCCTAAATTCACTCAGAGGTATACACAGCCTGACTCTTAGCACGTTCTTTCATAAAGCAACTGGGAAATCCTTTCTTTTGTAAGACAATAAACTTTCATGAGGGTTGTTATGTTGTTATTACCCTTTTACCAGCGACAGTCACCCAAGGGGCAGGAAAACCTCTCTGATGATAGCCTAAATATGTAAGAAAACAATATTTAGGTAGGGACTAAATGGACATGTCCCCTTCTTCTACACTCACCTTAACCTCTGGTCCTGATTTCTAAGCAGTATCATCAAAGTGGTTCTTGCTCTTGCCTAATACTTCTTAAAGGAATTCATGCAAAATCAATCTACCTCATGAAGAGGAAGTGTTGAACAGTCCATGTGGGCTGTGTTATTCATCAGGCAAAGGTGGTTATCAAAGCCTGGCTGAGTACTGAGCTACCGGATGAAAGGCTGGGAATGGCTCCCCTGACAGTGCTGTGCAGAGCCTGACCTATCAGATGGACTCACAGTGTCTCTCCCATCTGAAGCTATCAGGATATACAGCGAATATAGAACTTCTGTTATTTAAGAGAAGAAAACAACCTGGCATCTCCATGCTTAGTTATCTATAATACTGGGCAGCAGTTCAGCAGTAATTTTGTGGATCACAAATTTGGACTCAGGCACCTAAACCAGGATTCAGGAGGAACTTGTGTCCTGAGCCTTTTTGTGGATCTAACCCATGACTTTCTAGCAAGGCATGTGCTTGCTACCTGGAAGAAACTATGAAGGAAGAGTCAAAGCTATACAATAAGGCCTAGTATTGCTCCATCCCCTGCTGAACTAAGGCTAGCCTTGTGCCTGGGATCTGTAACTGGAGACTAGCTCTATCACAGGCTTGGGTACAGACCAGCAGTATGGTCTTGTCTAGGTATTAAGGCTTCGAACTCCATCCACCCCAGTGGGCCTTTCCTGTGCTTCAATACCAAGAATGCAACTGCACTTGTTTATCTCCCCTAGTTAACTCATGGTAGATGGCCCTATCCTTGACGAAAGTGTCAATGATGAAATGATAAGGAAAGCAGAGGCCCAGCTCAATCCATTACTTCGAGAATCAGCTCAAATCCCATGTTTTTTAGGTCCAGGAAATTGTTTCTCTCCTTTAGTTAAAGTGGTTCATGTGATCTCTCCCTTTATACTTCTCCATTGAGACGTATTTGGGAGTTACTGCTTGTTCAAAGTCCTGTATTTCATCAGAGCTCTAGCCTTACAAAGGTCTCCAGAGACAGAGACTTCAAATCTGTGTTTTGGACTCCATTCATACCTGTATTTTGATCTGTCACACAAGGACTCTAGGCACTGGTAGAACAGAGATGCCTCTACCCCATCCAGTGGGCTGCAGTCACTGGGGGGCTGGCGCTGCCGATGCTGCCCAGAGGATGATGTTGGCACAATCACAGTATTTGGATTCTTACCAGCCAATAGATCTTGATAAATAGCAGCCACACTTTCCAGGAACTCTGAAACAAACAGCAGGTTAGTTAAAACTCAGGGCTATAACCAGCAAAGTACCCTCCTGACCTACCGGACCTGCGATTAAACTGTCAGTCCCTGCTCTGTGTTTTAGTGTTTCACATAGCACCAATAGGAAGTAAGCACAACATTACAGCATCCTGCATATCCAGATCAGATAATTATACAGGCACAAACAGCCCTTTCCATATAAGTTGCTGGCTTCTTGTCACAATGATTATGAAAGGCCACTTACTCTGTTGAACAAGATTCTCCTCAAGGAAACAGAGGCTAGGTGGCACATGGATAAAACAGTGGAGGGAGAAAGCTAACCTTAAACACAAAACTGGTTTGCAAAGCCTAAAGAGTTCTCCTTCTCCATCTCTTGCCACTGATTAAGAACTCACCCAAGTTAGGAACAAACTATAGGGAACCGCAACAGGAGGACAGGCAGCAAGTTAGGGCTCCAGGCTGTATCCCAGCTTGTCTCTGTGCTGCTCCAAAGTAAATATAACATGGGATCTAGAGGAAGGGCCAGGGCAGGTCAGGGCTAGAGCTGGCAGCGAGCCTCTCCCCAGGCTCCTCATACTACCCACTGTTTACTGCAAGAGTCTAATTTTAAACAAGTTTGTTTATGGATGTGGTCAGCAGTTTACAAATCTAGATTCCATTTGGAGTGGTTTGCATGTGTGTGGGTTGGTGGGAGAGCGTATGACAGGCTGCGTGTGTGCGTTGTGCCTGGCCGAGCAGGACACGGACGGGATGGTTGAGCGTGTGTGTACACAAGGGAGGGCTTGTGAGGATTTCAGTGCCGAGTGAATGGAAGTGTAATGCTGTGTGTGAGGCGGCTGGGGAGGCAAGGCAGGATGTCAGCGGGCCCTCAGGCTGTGCCGAGGCTCAGCAGCGCCGTGGAAATATTTGTTTTAGCAGGGAACAACTTTCCAAACACATTTGCTGTCCCTGGCTCAAGGCGTTGCAAGCCTGGTTCTGCCCAACCCAAAATCAGTGGTTTTTGAACTCTTTTTCTTTGAGAAATCGTCATGGATAACACTGTGATATGCACAGGGGACTTACAGGGAAGTCTATTACAGACAAGTTCTGAGAAAAAGAGAGTTTTGTATTAGCTGACTCTGAACTGCTAGAAAGATGGGAACTGACAGCTTGGATCAGATCATCAGGCCACCCAAGTGTACTCTCTGACCACAGACTATGCTCCACCACAGCTTCTAGCCAGTGCCTCCCAGTAACCAAACCTGGCCCCTTCTGCCTGTTCGAGGCCAACTGTGAGCTACGTCCATCAGAGGGAGCTATTTAAGTGCGAGTGAGCAGGAATCCACGAGCTTATGCTGCTCTGTTCGGGCAAAGAAGTGGCACCCCATCAGTCCCCAGCGACTTGGGAGCATGCTTAACTTTGATGGAGAAAATGCTTCCCTCTTTTTTTTTCCCACTTAAGCAGTTCCCTCAACGAGATTCCCCTTCCTCAACCACATTTTAGCGGGCCTAGAGCAAAAAGGCCAATGTATTCCAGTATCTGAAGGGGGCCTATAAGGATGCTGGGGAGGGACTCTTCATTAGGAACTGTGGTGATAGGACAAGGGGTAACGGGTTCAAACTTAAATAGGGGAAGTTTAGATGGGATGTAAGGAAGAAGTTCTTTACTGTAAGGGTGGTGAGGCACTGGAATGGGTTGCCCAGGGAGGTTGTGAATGCTCCATCCCTGGCAGTGTTCAAGGCCAGGTTGGACAGAGCCTCGGGTGACATGGTTTAGGGTGAGGTGTCCCTGCCCATGGCAGGGGGGTTGGAACTGGATGATCTTAAGGTCCTTTCCAACCCTAACAGAATAGTTTCTATTAGATTCTATAGATTCTATGATTCTATTTTAAAGCAGTCTCTCTGCATAGAACAAGCACCTGAATGCTCATCCAAGTTCCTCCCTCGTCTCATGGACTTTAGTTCAGGGGATTTTAGATGTATATGTGTGGATGAGCATATGTAAAATACACACACAGAAACTAACAGTTTGATTTATACTTCTCCTGTCAGGAATTTTAAAAGTATCCCATCTAGTTAAAACTCAAAAGGGCGGACAGGGGTAGAATATGATGAATGACCAACACTATGAGGAAGGTAGATGGGGATTATCTGTTCACCTCCCTTCCAACTAGGGGCTCTCAAAACAGACCAGAGGGACTAATGGCAGACCTGCAGCTCCTTGCCAAAAGGTGTGGAGTTTACAAGTTTATGTGATTTCAAGGGGAGGCTGGAGAAGTTCTTGGGAGAGGAGTCCACTGGGAGTGCCTAAACCCATGGAAACCATACCCAGGTCAGAAACACTGTGAGCTGAAACCAGCTCATAGTTGGGTGAGCATCAGGGGAAAGAACTGTTCGGTTCCCTTTCCTTTCAAGGCACCAGCTGGTTGGGCTTTTCTTACCGTATCTCCAGCAGGGACCAATACTCCAGAGGCAGAAATGTTGTATTAAGGAAAGGAAAAAACAAATGTTCCTAGTAAAAGTTAATAGTTAGGTGCTAACATACTGTAGATAAAGCTGGGAATTCATGTCTCAAGCCTAAGACAAAATACGTGCGTAAGTCCTAACAGTTACAGGTATCTTGTTTGTCACAAAAATTGGAACCTCCTTATGAAGCTTTCCAATCTCTTGGCATCAGTGATGCCTTTTGTCTGTAGATTCCATTCTCTATATATGTTCTGTGAAAAACCATATCCTTACAAATTTCAAAAAAGCTCAGGGCTTGGGAAGCTGTAAAGATGTAAAGCTATACTGGTGGGTGAATTCAGGAGCTTTGCAGCATTTACCTGAGTAGTAGAACTGGATCTGGAAAGCAAAGAGGAAATCGGAGAACGACATCAGGCAATCCATAGCATCATCCATCAGCACAATCCTATGACAAGATGAGAGAAACAGTTTAGCATCTACAAAAGAACTGATGTCTGTAACCAGGGACCTGAGATCTAGAGAAACTGCAGCTGAGGATTGCTACTGGCTTGGCCCAGTATAGGAGGTTAGGAGAGAGGAATGAGGGCACCCACTGCTGCATGGATGTGGACACCTTAACATCAAATGAAGGCAGTTTAAGAACTTCAGTGAAGAGAAGATCCTGCGTGTCAATGCTACCACACTGCAGCTACACTGTGAACAGAGTAGTGATGTGGATGTCAAGCATTCAAAGCCTGGTGGACATGACGGAACGAGCACAGGCATAAAAACTGCAAGGCTGGTTCACAAGGCTATACAAAGAGTAACTGTGCTGCAGACAAGACAGTTACACAGGTATTACACTGGTGTGAGCAGAATGAGACTTATCCTATTCCTCTGTATATCAGAGTTCATCGAACTGGGATAGTTTCAGATTCATAAGGATAAAAATTAATTCCCAAGCTATAGTCAAACAAACTCCACTTGACTGCAGAGGAAACAACATTGCCCCAACAATCAGCTTTCTAATTACACACTGTGAACATCCTATCCTCTCTTCCCAATGCATGAATCAGTCTCTTTTCCTATCATATCTATAATTTGTCTATCAGGTCAAATTTCATGGAAACTGAAGACTTCTTGGGTCAGGGACAATGTCTTCTTTCTGCTGTGTCCTAGGTTCATGTAGGGAGCCACATGCATACTGATGTTGAATCATACTTCATGATATGAAAAGTATCGGCCACAAGCTATAAAGATGACATACAATTGACAGCCAAGTCCAACTCCTTGTTTCATGAAAAAGCTCTGGATTGCAGAAGTAAGTTAGGGCAAAAACATTCATAATGCTCTGGTCATACACATGAAAAGGTCAGTCTCTGCAGAGGGAAAGAGAAGGCTTTGGTGAGACTGTGTAACAGTCTTCCAATACCTAAGAAGCCTACAAGAAATCTGGAGAGGCACTTTTTACAAGAGCATGTATTGACAGGACAAGGGGGAATGGCTTTAAACTGACAGAGGGGAGATTCAGATTAGACATTAGGAAAAAATACTTCATTATGAGACACTGGCCCAGGGTGCCCAGAAAGCTGTGGCTGCCCCATCCCTGTCAGTGTTCAAGGGCAGGTTGGACACAGGGGCTTGGAGCAAGCTGTTCTAGTGGAAGATGTCCCTGCCCATGGCAGAGGGTTGGAACTGGATGAGCTTTAAGGTCCCTTCCAACCCAAACCACTCTATAATTCCACAAAAATCAAGCTTGGGTTGACCAGTGACAGAGTGGAAAACAGAAGGAAAACACTTCACTTTGATGGGAAAAACCGTAATATTCAGACAATGCTAAAGGCAGTTGTGTGTTTTTTCAACTGTGTGCAGGTCTATTGACCCTGTACAGTCAGCATCTGGCATAGCATGTCATACAAGGACATTATAGCCAAAGAATAGGTCACCTAGTAAGATCCTTCTGAATGCCAGCCCAAACACAATTCATGGTCCAACTCCTGCAGCATCAATGTTCTAAACACATTGCTGGGGAAATGCTGTTCTGTCTCATATAAAAGACTCCAGGGAGCTGTGTGGGAGGCTGACCTAGAAGAGTCACAGGATCCTGCAAGACTTCCCTGCCACTCAGACCAGTTCTGTTCACTGTGGCAAAATCAAACATGTAGAGCAGCTTGAATTAATTATCTCAAAGAAGAAAGATTGGGGCTAAGAGGGTCCCCAGGAGAAAAGCCAGTATTTAAAACAAAACCCTTTGAAGATGTCAAAGTGCTTCTGATTTATTTATTATGTTCCAGAAGCCTCCTCTCCTCCTGTCTAAAGAAGCAGTAGCTTCAGTTCTTAATTCTCACTAATAAGCATGTTACTGAGATTGTCAGTGGCCACATCAAGGCAATGGCTTTGAAGCTGGCAGGCAGAGCATCCTCATCTCTCAGGCAATAGTACTCAGCCACTGGTGTTTCCAACCACTGTTTGAGCACTGGAAATGAGATTGGCCACGTTGCTGATGAGCTGCACTCCCTCCTTTGAAGCGATGATCTGCCTCCCAGATACCCTGAAAGCACAAGTTCTGAAGCCTTTGCCAGTGTATTTCTCCATCTTGGAGATGCAGGAGAACAAGAGTGTACTCATTTGTTATGCAGAGAGACAATATTACATCATGTTCATGTCAATCGACTCATTTTGCTTGTTAAATCTAAAGCTATGGCCAATGGCTGTGCTCTGCAGTACCAAGTCCTAGTGTTTTACTTAGAAGAGAGCAGGATGAAACAGGCAGAGGTCTGAGAATGTGCTGGACATTTCTTGCCCTTAAAGACAGCGAGGAGCCTCTAAGGAAGGCTGTACAGCACATATGTGACAGAGCAGTGTCTAAATAGAAGCAGGTGCACTCTGGTGCTGGGTTACTGACTCCACTTGGCCCAGGAGCCTGCACTCCGGAAATGTTGAGAAGTCTTTAAATCCAATACAATCATTTATGAGGAGATTGACTGCAGCTGGCTATTTCCCTACATAGCCAGCTGAGTGAGAAGTCAGGGAAGCTGGGAGAGCATCCTATATCTGCACCTCTTCCCTGAAATAGCTGGCAAGGAGAGAATCCTTACAGCCACGTACTGTGACCCAGACAGCAGGATCTGAAAGGCTGAAGTGCGACTCAAAAGAGTTCATCTGCTGATATTTCAAGGGATTCTTTATTCATTCTTTCTTGTCCAAATTAGACTATAAGCCCTTAGGGGCACAGATGTATTTACAAAGTTAGTAGTTGGCATTCAATGGATAATGAAAATCAAGCAGGAGCTTTGGAAAGGCCTGAAGAAAGATGCCTACACTTGAAGGACTCTGGTAACACGTACAGTGGTCTCCCAGGGTTGAAGTGGGTTTGGCTTGCAGGAAAGCCTTCCTGCAGTGCCAAAGAGGAAACTTTATGATCTACTGATTGCAGTTAAAATCTCAGACTAGACAGGATGTCCCCAGGACAAACTCTAGACCAGGCAAGTTGAAAGGACTTTTACTATTCTCTGCTACCATTAAAGGCTAACTGACACAATCTGTCTTAAGGCCAGACTGGCTCAAATGAGCCTTCAGGGACTTGGTTTGTTTACTGATACATGGGGGCAAAAATAGGCAAGATCATACAAAAAGGGCAAGATCTGCACCCTCAGGCAATCTTTTAGTAACAGGGCTACAGTCTTGCAAGCCCTACTTCCATTAGCACTGATCAACGCAATGTGAGCTCCCATACCACATAAAACAGCACAGCAGCTGTGAGCTACTCAGCTCTCTCTACTCCAATGTGGGCAGCAAGTTCCTTGTGTTTCTATTACAAGGGAAAAGTCAGTGCTCAGGTATAGATCTTGAAATCATGGCATCAAACCAGAAAAATCCCTTCATGTGCTGTCCATCTGAAATTTCACGATTCAGAAGCCAAAAGGTGTCTCTGAAGATCAAAGGTACCTCTGTAGATTAAGATCTTCAATCTGCTAATGGATATAACCTTTGAAGAGAAAAAAAACATTCAAGAAATCTCACAGAAACAGAAAACCTGTTTTTTTGTTTTGTTTTGTTTTGTTTGGGGGGGAGGAATGCCCTCTGCATTTGTGTAGCACCAAGAAGAGAAAAACAGAGTGCGCTGGTGTCATGCAAACAAAACCTGTATTGTTGTAGTCTCTGTTCTTCTGCTCTGACATTCCTAATCTTGCTCCCAGTGTTTGTTATCAGCACATAGCAACAGCTCCTGGATGAGAGAGGAGGGCACTGTGCTGTGAGATCATCTCAGTCATGCCGCACTGAGACTACAACTACTACTGCTCTCTTCCCAGACACAGTCCTGCTGTATCAGTCAATGCTGAGGCTGCTCCTGCTGCTACTTTATTTAACTCCTTTTCCAAGCAACTGAACCACTGGGAGTCTGCAGGCTGGAGAAGAACAATGTCAGTGGGTTTGCATGTGCCATTCATGCTAGCAAGGACTCAGTCAACTGGTGCTAGAAGACAGGCTGCAGAGTTCACCTTTCTAACTGGCGGAGACCAAGGAGGACAATGGGAAGTGTAGAGCAGAAAAGGGACAAGACAGTGAGCAACAGTTGGAAGGAAAGAGAAAGATGGTTTAGAAACACAGCAAGTTTTATTCTAATTCTTCAGCTAGATTAGCTTGTAACAGAATAATAGCAATGTGTGGGTGAATCTCCAGCCAGCCAAAAGCAGGAGTGAGGTCATCCCCACCTGAGCCTGGGTGCCTCTGACAGAGATCTCATTTCCCTCCAACACCTGCTCCCAAAGCCAGCTTGTCTGTCTCTACAGCACACACACAACAGTGCAGCAGGCCCCTGAATGGGGCCTCTAGTTTACAACAGCCCTGTGGATTAAATTCCTTGACACAAACATCAGAACATGTGTAGATAGGCTGAAGTCTCATGCACCATCACAAATTCCTGCTCAGCTCAGCTGGAAGCCTATGAAATACACACCAGCGCACGGGACTGGTGCTTGTGTACCTCCATGAAAGGAAGCAGCAGATATATCCCTACTACAGGGTTAGCATTCTTTTTTAGTCTGGCACTAGAGGCCAAGCAACTGTACTCTATGGAGCCCCAAAGGCTCACTGATGAGCTAGAGGGAAGAGCAGTGCTCAACTTTTAGTTTTAATTGAACCAACGCAGCTTTAACTGCAGTTCAATTTGGACAGCAGCGCGTAGGAGCCAGGGAAGAATTCAGAGAATCAGCCAAGTGAAGTACTAGCAGATGGATAACACTTTTCTTTTTCACTTGCCTTTCTTACTATAGATTTCATGGGACTCTGATGCTAAAGAAAGGTAACAGAGTGACAAACAGAAAATGAGAACCTTTTCATTATTTAGGCTCTGAACAGCAGTAATATCCTGACCATGTGTCTGGATCCTGTTTCCAAACGTCTTATATGGGTCCCTGAAATAAGTTACATTTCCATGACCCCTCCTCTGAGGTGGCTGGGAATGACAGCATGTATTCAGTAACCCTGCTGTGATTATATATGTGTGTGTGTGTGCATATGACTCCTACTGAGATCTGAACTGACCCCCAACCCCTACACATGCGTATACCTTAATACATTTTCACTATCAGATAGTTAATAATCAACTGCCTCGGCTGGGCTGGAACCAGCAAGCACTATCAGTAAAAACTTCTGTATCACCCTATCAGTGCCCTAAGCCATCTATTTGCTTTAGGCCTTGTCTAGATTAAACTAAAATTTCAAACAGAGTAGCTACCATGTTCTTAACTAACGTACTTGAAAACACTGGCAATCCTTCAGAGGGTCCTACCTTTTCAACGTGATCAACCAGACGAAGCTGGGGTGAAGGGAAACATACTTGAAAGCTGGTAAACAGTATTTGAAATAGAGTTTAAAATCACGGCAGTTAAGAACACATTGGCTAACATTCTTTTATATGCAACTCATCTTCTGGATGCACAGCCAGCAGCAGCATTCTGCACTCTCAGTCCCTGTGTATGCTCAGTCCCCCCAGAGCATACACTCTTCCTCATTGCTAGAAAAACACCCTGTTCTTAACCTGAAAACATGGTATCTCTTTCCCCCAAAATCTTGAAAGCTGAAGGTTCCTGTTCACACCTTTACCCACAGATTTAGTTCTTAAGTCAGATCTTGCAAAGAAAGGATGAGGACCCACCTTGCTGCTTTCTGTGTGAGTTCCATTGGGAAGTCAGGGCAGAGCAGCTGCAGCAGGCAGTGGTATTCCTGTGCTGTCAGCAAATCTGCAGGAAAAGAGAGGTGAGAACATTGTCATTCTTTTACAGGCTGTTCCCTCCCCTTGCTTCCTCTCTAGGAAAAAAAAACCCACATATTCCCTTCTACTCTCAATTCAAGTAGACTAGGTACTAATGACAATATAACTGCTCCCTAGCCCCTCAGAGCTGGGCTCTTCACATGGAGTTTCCAGCAAAGACTATCAGAAAGAGGCCTGATAAAGGGGAAATCCTACTGAAGAGACTCCAGCAGAGAAACTGCGAACAGGTAGGGATTCGGTGTGAAAAAGGGGTGACCAAACCAGGGCAGTTTCAAGTGAGAACACACTTTGGTTTGTCTTGAATATAAAACCATGTGGAAAAAGGAATCATTTCAAAGTTGCTTAAATTTGCTGAAATTCACTGGCATGGTGTCATTCACCACAATCCACCCGAAAACCATCCGCAGAACATCTGGCAGCAGTAACAAAGACAAACAAGGGGTTTGGGTTGTGTATGGAAGGCTGCCGTGTATAAACCACAGACGTTATTACTTTGGCATTTGGTAAGGCAGCTGGATGGTCTCTTTTGGAATAATGTGTACAAATCTGGTCACTGTGTTATAGGAAGCACAGAAGGAAGATCCAAAAAACACAAGAAAACCAATCAAATGATTCATTTTTTAGAGAGCAACTTTGTGAAAGACTGGTACAGAAAGGCCTCTGTGGTTCAGCAGGAGTCTAAAAGAGGTGACTCTTAGCGAAGCTTATAGGATCCCAAGAGAATGGAAACATGCTGATGTCAAAAAGCCCTGCATGATTGTATGTTCACGGTCCAAAAGGCTGCGGACTGGAGTTCAGAAGACCAGCAGAACAGCAGCAATTTTGCACTACTTCTATATACAGAAGAATGCAAAGTATGGAAGAAAGAGCCAAGGGTTGAAGGAGAGCCAAGCAGTAGCCAGGAAGGGGATCCAAAGGGCACAGGCATTAGGACTGAGGTACAGAGTGTGAGTTCTTTTGGCACACACACATCTTGGCCTTCCTTAGGCTCCCATCAAAACAATCAACCTTGTCCCAGATAGAATCATGGAATCATAGAATAGTTAGGGTTGGAAAGGACCTTAAGATCATCCAGTTCCAGCCCCCCTGCCACGAACTGGGACACCTCACACTAAACCATATCACCCAAGGCTCTGCCCAACCTGGCCTTGAACACTGCCAGGGATGGAGCATTCACAACTTCACTGGGCAGCCCATTCCAGTGCCTCACGACCCTCACAGTAAAGAACTTCCTTATATCTAACCTGAACTTCACCTGTTTCAGCTTAAACCCATTGCCCCTTGTCTTGTGACTACAGTCCCTGATAAAGAGTCCCTCCCCAGCATCCTTACCTCCACAACTTCTCACAGCCTGGCAGACCAACAAAAGCGAGGGAAAAGGAAAATGGTACCCCTTTATGTGATGTTCCAAGAGGCAGGTATGCAGTATCAAAGGCACATTTCACTGCAACATCCAACCCAGCCACATTAGTATTTTCAGTGCTGGCTAAAGAAACAGTGCAGGAGGACTGTCACCAAAATTGAGTTACAAACTTTTCCTTTACCTACATTATGGGCCAGGGAAGCAGAGGAAAGAAAGGCGAGAATGACTATTTTTAGTTCAGGAAACCCTATAGCTGAATAACACTGCTGTCAGACTTTGGCATCCATTAGAGACACTCTCTAGACTACTATACTTTGGACTGCTTTTGAGTGGACTTTCCATCTAATGAAGCACCTTAGGTTTAGGGTCATGTTAGGAAAGGTGATTTTGCTCTGTCTGGAAAAGCTAAATCTGCTCTAACTCGAGGAAGTCCCAGCCTGTGCAGAACTACACCAGGGATTTGTGCAACCTATTCTACTGTAGGGATAAATGCATCAGTATCAATCTTCTTCCCGTATTTGAATGCTGAGCTGAGTTAAATTCCTGTGACTGCACTGAAATTACAGATGTCTGGGAGAATATGGAGGGCACTGTAACTTCGTATTGTCATTTCTTACTGAAACACGCATCAGAGGCTGCTCTCTATTGCAGACAGTACTTTGGTCCTTCAGTCAGTGTGTATCTGAGGCTCAGTAATGGTATCGAGTGGAACGGTGGGGTTTCCTCCTGCAGTGTGAGCTAATCAGTTCCTTGAATGTCATCAAGGAAAGTATCACCAAATGTTATGTAAAACTGCAACAGGTTATTATTAAAAAAGTCCCAGTTATGAGGAGCAGGAAGAGGCACATTTTTAATTGAATTTTCAGCTCATTGTTTCTCTTTCGTGGCACTATAGAGGAAAGAAATTTTTCTTCTATGTTATTTTCTTAGATCAACAGTCATTTATGGCAATAGAGATTTGGGCCATTAGCTAAGAAAACTCTCGGTACCTTTCTATGGAAGGTACATGCAAGTTTCATAAAATCATCTTTAACAGGTTCAGCATAAGTAGGTTACAGGAAAACAGAGAAGTTGGGCATGAAAAGGCTCTTCTGAAACAGGCACTTTCTCCTAATTGAGGAAGACAACAGCATGGACCTCTTACCACTACTCTTCAAGGATTTCTAAATGGAGCTGTGAATAATGCTGGGAATTAAAGCTCCGATCTTTGCCTAAGGAACCTACATGTTGGTCTGAAGGAGTCACAGCATTTGGAGGCTTTATGCAAAACTCAATTTACATTTCTTGTTTAAGTACAAATTCCTGTTTATGCATCCCTAAACCTCTTGTTTTCCATTATTTTTTCCTTTCATTTGTCAGCAGATGATTGTAACTCTTCATACTGCATCTTATCCAATGTATTGAACTGACAACTACAGTGAAACCTTTTTAAGTGTATTGCACCCTTCATATCCCTCCTTCCCTATCCCATTCATATCTGTTGCTCTGCTTTGATCTCCTTCAGATTTTCACAGTGTGGTGTCCAGCAGTGTACAAAGCATCCCCCGTGCA
Source organism: Pezoporus wallicus (assembly GCF_028554395.1). NCBI lineage: Eukaryota > Metazoa > Chordata > Aves > Psittaciformes > Psittacidae > Pezoporus > Pezoporus wallicus. Next base: position 607,876 of record NW_026638015.1, on the reverse strand, counting down.
TTCATAACAGACAGGCTCAAGGAGGATAATCTGCCCACTTGCAGCAGCAAAGCCAATTTTCATTAATTCTGAATCTTGGTCTCCTCTTTGCTCCCCCTGAAGGTGAAAGACTTTAAGGGTATTTTTGACGACGAGGCTTCCTGAGAAGGTTGTTCATGGCCTCTACAAGCATTACTTTTGAGGCATGGAGATCTTCCTCGCTAGAAATGACATACTCCTAAAACCTATAATAATTTACATTGTCTTTTTCCCCTCCCTCTTCATACCCAGCCAAAGCATCATCCCTATTCCTCCATCACATAACAACAAAACAACATAGAGCAAAAGCAGGAGTCTGCTCAAAAAGACTGGCAAAGGGTGGCAAAGACCCTCTCTAACCAGCACCTGAAATCACAGAATCAACCAGGTCAGAAAAGATCTTTAAGATCATCAAGTCCAACCATTACCCTAGCACTACCAAGATCACCACTAAAACATGTCACGGAGGGATCAGAGGGTGAAGTTAAAAGCAAGTGGAATTAATTGCAGTTTCACTCTTTGAGCAAATGGTTTGTTTAGATGAGAGCTGCACACAAAGCTGAAGTGGTGCAGAGAAGTCTTTTCTCTAAAGGAAGAAACCCTTTGCTTCTTTTGCCTGGAGAAACAGCACCAACTTAGTCCTTGAAGACTCTTTTAGGACATAACGCAGCTCAGCCCCAGGCGCCTGACCGATAAATCCTATCAGTTCCTCAGACTACAGATGGGTACCTATTACACAGGAAGGGGGTTCACCACAGACCTTAGGAGGTGCCCACAGTTTGCCATGATGACTGTTTTCCTATTCCCCACTGCAAGGTCAGTGAAGACCGTGCAAAAATTTGCATTTGCCCATGCACCCTATTGCCTGCCAAGAGCTGCTTGGAATAAACAAGGGCACTTCTGGTGCACGACCACATTGCTCCTTCCTGTCTCCAGGCCACAGCTGAGTAAATAGTGTTCAACGCTGCCTGATCAAGAAAGAAAGAGAAGGAGGAAGGTACCAGTCAGAATGAGTGAAAACTGCAGTCCACAACTGCTACTTTGGTTGCTACCACAAATTACCGTATCTCAAGTTCCAGTAACAAATGAAGCAAATCACGGAGAGTTTAAATCTGACCCCGCAGCACAGGGCAGGGAGCTGTATGCACTCCACCACGCTCTTGCAGTGGAACAAACTTGGTCATACCACACGCTTGAGGATGGAGAGAGATTGCAGTCTGCATGTTAACCATGTTCATTTACAGTTGAACATAACACTTTTGCTACTGCAAAGCAAGTAATAACAAATTCCAAAGTGGTTTTAAAACAGCAGTTCACTAAGAAGAAGAAAAGTGGTATGGGTAGAGTTGTACGGGAAGTACTTTATCTGTTCATTCATATCTGTTACACAGCTCTTCAAACTCCTGCCCATCCTGTTCTGCTGCTGCTACTGTGCCACTAGCAAAATCCTGACTCTTCCCTACAAATCTTACTGTCTGTTGAGTAGCTTATAGTCTTTTAGTGCCTGAGGCAAACTTGTCCTCATGTTTCAGGCATAGTCCATAGGAAACAAACATCACTTTCTGTATAAAATGGCTTATCTTTGAAAAACATGAAGGCAACTGCTTGTATTTTCCTGACTTTTAATAAAACACATTCTGCTGTTACCAGCTTAATTTCTGGCTTATATGTGTCTGACAGATGGCACCTGACCCAAAGTGATGCAAACTCAAGGAATGTTAAATGATGTGTTTATGCTGCTCTCAGTGTTGTGAGTGAAGCACAGACACACCTGAGCTTTCTGTACACTTTCATCCTGACAGCAGCCTAGCCACAGGAGCCTGGAGCGCAGTGAAGGCTGTAAAATCTACCCAGGAAGTCAATAAATATTTAGGACTTAGCCTGAATTGCAGCCATTGCTGCTGTAGCTAGGCTGCTTTTGGCACAAGAAGCAGCTATCTACAATGCTGTCACAACACTGTGACAGCTTTAAGTATGCCCAAAGCAGTAGGAGAATATTTACTGCATTTGGTGTATGAAATCTGCTCCAAAAAGTCACATTAGTCACTTCCCAGAAACTCAAAGATTGCCTGATGAATATACATTAAAGTTCCCTATTCCCATCATCTTTTATGTACAACCGCTATCCAAACAGGCTGGAGCCCTGGGCAGTGTAGCTTTCCCCTTTGGGTTATGGTAGGACACAGAGTTTCCACAGGTTGCTTTTCTACCACAGTCATGAAGTCATTCAAGAGCCATAAAGCTATCGAGCTGTAAATCAGTCTCTTGGAAATATAACAGAGAACAGACCAATAAATAACTATTTCTTCTAAGTGTTGGGGGAGTCTTTCCTGGCCTTTAGATTTTAATGTTTCTGGTGTAAGTAAGTATCACGTCCTTAGGATTCTCTCTGTATCCATGCAAGTTTGTAGACAAGAAGAAAATCAAACTAAAGCCCTAAAAATTAGTCTGGATGTTCTTATTCTATCTATAGGAGCTGTGATTTTACCAAATAACCCAAATACAAACATGAGGTTTGATACTACTGCAGCTTCACAATTCACATCTGGCTAAGAGCCCGTGCTCTGCACAAGGCTTGTTCCCCAGATACCTATAGCCTAATTTCCTCCATATACCTAGTGCTAATAACAACCAGAAAACCAGGACTTCTAGGAAAATTAATCCATGTGTAGGACCTACCTAGCAACATACAGCTGCGTAAAACCCCCATTTCTTCCTCAGAACACTTTCTAGTCTAAAAAAATAAAAAGTTTTCTTTCTTTTCAATGAATAATTCACAATTTTTTTCATTTTATGAGCTATTATGAAAAGATCTGTTGCTGTTAGTTGCGAGAATGATCGTTTAGATATGAATTTCCAACAAAATAAAAGCATTTAAGGGATTATTCTTTGACGAATTCTCTTTCTCCACTGAGAAGAAGAGATATAAAATAAGCAGGAACCAGATCCAGAATGTGCATCTGTCTAATTTTAACAACTGATTCTCCTTATTCTTCAAGCAAACCAACAGCTCACGTGATTATCCTCACAATTTGAGATGGAAGGTTACATAAAGCTAAACTAAACAATACAGAATAAGCACTGACACACTTTTCCTTATGTTGTGTAAGTGTGTTCACGGAAGATGTGTGCAGCAGGATTCATCCTGCTCTTGAAGCTCCCACAATCATTAGAAAATAGTCCTCAAAGCATAGGAAAATCAGAAGGAAACTGAGAGACCCACCTATTATTTCTAAGCAACAGGGAAATGCACTAGAAGGCAAATGTTCCTGCCAGGTCAGCTAAAAAGCAACTTCATGTTTTAAAAGAAGGTTTTCTAGTGAATAGTTTAAAGAGGGTAATGGTCAAATCATGGATCAGCATAGGAATCTGTGCTTTACACAGAGTCCCGGGCATAGGTAGCTTTAAAAGACTATGTGGCTTTGTACCAACATCTGGCTTAATCTCATTAGACACAACCCCCCCCATTTCTTAGTTTTAATAAGTGGATGCATTAGCTCTACCTTCCTGATGGTGAAGCTCAACAAGCAGCGAGGCCAATCTAAAACCTTACTTTGCTGAACGGGGTAGGTCTCACCCCTCTCTCTTCTTTCCTTCTGCCTTCACTTGCTGCTGGCCATGTGGTTCTATTACCCCTTGCACTCAGCAGGCCCCTTGCTGAGAAACTTCAGCTTTTTCCCTGGGCTAGTGAATGGGGCTGACTCTCAGGAATACCTGATGAAAGCTCATGCAAAGCCAGCTGTGGCAGAGCATAGCCAGGTGGAGGAGAGGAGCAGCAGAGAAAAACTATTAGACAGGCTCAGGTAATTCCCAACTTAAAATGTTTTAATCCTTAAAGTCCAGGATGTATGCAAGGCATTGCCACAGGATTAATGATCCTCCTAATGAAAAGCAGGTTCAGCTTTACTGGCTGTACTTGCACCATACCAGCTAAGGTGGTTTGTGAGCACCGTGTTATCAGACACACTCTTAAGGCAGAACTTTTGGCATCCTTACTATCCCAAGCATGCAGGTAACATCAGGTTATTCACAAACCCCATTTACTCTTTCCACTGATACCATTTAGGTCCTCCCAGAAGGCATCCCAGGGCATCCTCAAGGGAAGGAATCCATTAGACTTTGTGCGTAACACAACAGCAAAACCAGAGAGGTAACTGAAGAATGCAGGGTTGCTGGAGTCTGGCTCTGTGTGTGGAGTTGTCTTCCAGGAGGGTACCTGCACCCTGGATTGCCTCTCCTCTCCTACAGGAGCACCAGCAAAATCCTGCCAGAAGTAAGGTTGCTGCTGCAGGTAAGGAATCTTCACAAACAAGATGTTTTGCACCCTACAAAAGGAGCATGGCTGCAAACAGGAGGCTTAGATAGGTGACTCTTGTTCACAACAGGTACAAAGACCCAGCTTATGATGTGAAAAAGCAAAGAGTGGCAGAGATTTATGAGATTTGCCTGGTTCAACCTGTGTCAGACTCAGGACAAATATAGCGGAGAGCTAAGCAGACTGACCTAAAAAGATCTGTTGGGGGAGTGCTGCAAGAGAGAAGAGTTAAGGGGGATTAGCACTGGGTTGAGCAGAAAGCCAGTTTTGAGGCACTCAGGTAAAAAGGAAAAGATTCTTCTGATGTGAAGACTGAACTCGTTTGTTGAAGGGAATCTGGACAGCTTGTATGAATGGTAAATTCACTGAAAAGTGGGGTTGTTGTGGGCAAAGCTCCAGCAGCATTGTATTTTAAGTGAGCTGAAGGGTTTCTACAGAGTAAAATCACAGAATGGTTGCAGGTGGAAGGGACCATCAGAGGTCATCTACTCTAACCTCCTTGCTCAAGCAAGGTCACCTAGAGCACATTAGTCAGGTTTGTGTCCTATTCCAATGCTCAGTCACCCTCAGAGTAAAGAAGTTCTTCCTCATGTTGAAGCGGAGCTTCCATGGTTTAGTTTATGTCCGTTGCCTCTTGTCTTACTGCCTGTCATCACCAAGAAGAGTCTGGCCCCATCCTCTTTGACACCCTCCCTCCAGTTACTTAAATACATTGATCAGATTCCCCCTGAGCCTTCTCTTCTCCAGGCTGAGCAGACCCAGAGAAAACCCCCTAGTTGATGTGAGTGTTTTTCTGCCCTTTGATCTTGAGCCCTTTTATCAATAAACCACTCACTTAGATTAACAAAAACAACAAAAAAAGAATTTATACAGAACTGCTCCAATTCTATCTCCAAAATCCAGAATCTTGCTGTTTATATAAACTTTAATAATTCTCTAGTCCCTTTCAAATTCCCCATAATTACCCTTTCAGTATCAAACGTTTCATGTGGCAGCATTACTTCAGCTTTGAGTGAATGTTACTCAGGGCAGGATAAGCTGTGCCAAAGGCACAGTCCAAGGCTATCATCTGGCATGCTTATGTGGCTAGCATGGCACATCCACAAACTGAACAACTTAAACTTTCATTAGCAACATAAAAAGAAGTGCTCAGCTCTCATGGCTGTAAAGAAAACATTTCAATAGTGGAAGAGTTTAACTGATGCAGTGTGGGATTCCTGAATCCACACACAGCCTGAAACGCAACTCAAGTCTGAACTTTCCACCTACTTTGGGAACCTTAATGCTATACCTAATGCAACACTAAAGACAATGTTAACTCTTTAAGTTCTTGTTTTAACTACAGAATGGGACTTTGAATGAAGTTGGAGCTTAAAGAGTTCAGAGATCCTGAAGTGCAAGAACAACAAGAAAGGAGAAGCAGCCACAACTTGTCAGTATTTCCAGAAGTACAAAAAGAAGGTAGAAGATGACAAACAAAAGAGCCTGGTTTAAATTTTCCAGTATATTATTGACTACAGCAACCAAATAGTGGCTTAAACTTTATTTCCTACATGGACAACCAGTTTTCCTCATGCAGTTTTCTTTAATGCTCACAACAATAACCTTGTGCATATTCTGAAGCACATATAATCCTAAAGATATGCTCAGCTCATTGAGTATGATCCAAAAGGACATTTAGCCTTCTTCAAAGCACACAGGCCTGAAGCAAACAAAGCACCTAGTTTCGTAGACTACAGTATGAAAATGTATGACTTCCCCTCATGTTTCAGGGGCATTAAAAAGCCATGCAAGAAATGTTAAGAATGTCCTAGCATCTGAAGTATGATTATAGACATGCTGCATGTTCTTGGGTAACTATAAGCCTGTGGAACAGCAGAGATCACCCCTCTGTGAAAACTCAGTCTGTAGGTAGTTACAAGGAAATGACATTAGATAGTAAGAGGTACTTTAATCTACCGAATACAGGCATAGCAAACCCAAACCAACACCAGACTGGCTCTTAAGATAGATAGACTAGAAAACTAGAAATATTGCATCGTTTCAGAGTGAGAGTAATTTATAACTGAAGTGCTGTGACATTTGATGTTCTTTGTGTGTCAATTCTGAAATGATTTTTTTCCTTTCACTGTAATGTCACTAAAGATGTAACCAGCAGATTTTCCAAGCAATAGGTGAACTAATGAATTTAGACTGCTTCTATGTTGTTTGATGCTTGATTTTTCCTCACTATGAGTTTTCAGTCACTCACTGAGAAAATAATAAATCTAGTGTCAGAACTAATTGGTGTTGTAAACAATAAGGAGCAAACATTCCTGTTGGAGTTCTGGCCATCTGGGGGGCAGACTGTTCAACCACTTGAAACGGGACCCACAGCAATTTCAGAGTGAAGTACAGGAATGCCGGCAACACTTCACTGGAGGGGACCATCAACATTTCCCCAAGCTCTCAAACAGCAGCAATAATCTTTAGACAAGATGTGGCTCAGCCTCTAGTCAAGAAAAAAAGTTGTCATTAAGCTTAAGATCTTCAAAACAACTAAAGAATTCATAGCTACACATCACGAGATGGGCAGAGTAAATGGGCAGGTGGTATGCAGCTGCATCTCATGCAATACAGGACCCTACACACGACTCCTCCTCCCTCAGATACGTACTAGGTCTAGTGACAATAATGGGACTATGGCCAGGGAGAGGCACACAGTCTTCAGTTACTGTATGGTATTTCCTTTCTGCTTTGGGAGCCCCAGGAAATACAGTTGTCTGGCAGACAGCTCATCTCTGTCATGCTCACGGGGTCAGGGAGCAGAAGCAGTGACATTGGCCTAAAAAGAAAAGGAGGTTGAGGAGGACATACAGTGAACTATGAAAACGCTCTAGGTTGCTGTAGCAATCTCAGATCAAAGATCTCCTTTACTTTCAGTTTCTTTCTAGCCTGACCTTTCCAGGGAACACCAATGAAAGGCTGCAGTGAACCAGTTCCAGTACAATCAGGTATTTTCAAATAACTTGAATCTCCTGAGTGTTTCAGGCTTCAACGTGGCATGGAAAAGCATGAAGTGAACTTTTTCAGTCATCCATTTTCTCAGAACAATCAATGAAATGAAAACATTCTGGACTTCTGACTTTTAACCATTGGTTAGGAAGAGGCTTTCAAGGAACTGTGCAGTTGTTACAAACACCCCATGGAAGAGAGACAAAACATTTCAGCATCATTTAGATCATAATCAAGGATAGCCTTGTGTGTCTCCCCCGGTCCCTGCTCCACATTAGGTCTTATATAATCCACTGCAAAGTTAACTTTCCCACCTTCACCAACTGCTGACATCACAACAGGCACTGAGACACTTCTCTGAAACATGTCCATCATGAGCCCAGCCATGAAAGAGACAAGCTCAGACTTGTGAAGAAGGGAGAATCCCACATGCCACCAAAAGTGACACCAGAATGCAATGACGCAAAGCAATCAACTCACTGGGTTTGAAACCCAAGAAGCTGGTTGTGATCCACAAAGAACACCTTTCCCTGCGCACTTGTGTCACCTGGAACAATGTGACCACCCGACTACACATGAATCTTCCAAGAACTGAAACCCATTCACAGTCCTGACCATTCTTTGACTTTACTGCACAGTGTAGCTCTATATAGGTCTATATACAGGCTCTGTAGTACAATCCCAAGCACCCAGGCTGTTGGCCAGTTTTCTCCAGTTTTCTTTCACAAATTAGAATGCCGAAAAAACAAGCCAGTCTGAAAGGCAAGGACATTGTTTTCAGGAGCCTCTGAGTCAACACGGAAAGCCTCTATTCATAAAAATAAGTATTGCAGCATCTGGACCTCTGCTTGGGCACTGTTGTTCACTCCTGCAAAATGCTCTCAAACACACCGATACTGAGTCTCTTTTCTAAGTGTAAAAACTTCAGAAGCAAATGAACCTCAAACCAAACAAAATCAATGAGAGAACAGGCTGGAGGAAGGTAATCTGGTTAATGACAAGACTGAAGAAGTCATCATTAGTTATTTAGAAGGAAATGCAGTGGAGCATGTAAGCTCCACAGAGAATGTTTGGAGCCCATTATAATATCAATGAGCTAGATTAATGATTATAAATGACCACCACTACAGAACTGGTTTGAATGCAGAACAGAATGAATGCACTCAGAGAAACCTGAAACAAGGCATCCAACTACCCCTTAGCTTTTGGCTAAGGTTCTATAACTCTTGATTTTAACTCTTGCAATACCCCAGTGAGCTGTGTGCTCTAAAAAAAGAAGCCTTTAAAAGACTGAGAGAGAAGGAAATAAGTTCATTTTCTCTGTATCTCACATGGAGAAATAGATGTTTAATATGAATTTAATACAGATGTTAACTTCTAAATAACGAAACTATTCTTTTTGGTTTACATTCTTTAAGCTTCCACCCAGCAAGTTCTAAACAATCCAGATGTCCATTAATCCTTGAAGTTTCTCGTGAACATCATGCATCTCTGTCAAACTTTAACTGAAAATGCCACCTGTTTTACAGCTAAATACACTTCCATGGGCCATCGACCATGAACCACAAGTTAAGCATATTTTGCTGGAGGAAAGATCAGGCAAATGCCCTAAATCCTGCAGCATTATGCCCTAACACTGATGGTATGCATATATTATGGTAATCAGGGAAGTGTAAGAACCAAGACAAAGGAGCGACTCTTGTTGCGGAAAGAAAAAGAACACTTTCTTGTTGCTACACAGGGCTTTCTAGAGGGGAAAAAAAGGCCATCTACTGGAGGACAAATGTAGAGATGAATCCATACTGTAATCCTGGCTTGTGGGAAGTGGAACTAGATAGAGTTCAGTTGTTTAATCTTTTTCAGCATTATAATGAGGTCATGCTCTGCAGGGCCTTTGTAAGGATGTTTATGGCAGAGCAATAAAAAGGAGTATCACTTACCTGGTTAGTGGTGGGATGATAGCGTGGTGAGCAAACGATTTTGACCAGATATGATATGCAAATGATTTCTCATCAAGGAAGCATGATCAGTGTTCTGTGGATGGATTGCTGCTGTGATGCAGGCTACTGAGAAGATGACGCAAAGAAGAAACAAAACATAACCTCTAAAAGATGTAGGACGGCCCTTACTTGGAATAAAGAATGGCAAGAATCCTAAAATCCCAAATAGAGGTACTGCTGCCTAACCCAGTCAATGACAACAGTAAGATGGGCCATCCATAGTAACACTGCATTAACCTCTACCAGCAGCTGGGGCCTTGGTGACGTTGTTCTAACACAACTGTACTCTTTGTGGTTTCACTTACATTTCTTCGTCTCCTATGCAACGATATCCTGACTGTTCAGCAAAAAACCCCGTCATGGAAATGTAAGTATGACAAATCCTCAGAGTGGGAGTCAAGATGAAAGCTGCTCTTTAAGCATCTCCAGCCATTGAAGGCTTACAAAACACATGTTCCTTTTATTTGCTGCAACATTTGCCCTTCTTTCCCCATTCGATATTGAGACTTACGGAGCAAGTCTGAAACTCAGATGGTGCAAATCATACAGCAATATAGCTTGAAGAAGTACTTAAATGTAATGGATTTCAGCATATGTTCTTGACTCAAAGGAAATGTGCTGGATCTTTCAAAGCAGAGCTTAAAAGCCAGGGTCCTATTTGCTCCATGCAATTATAAATGTTTCTTAATGCTGCCCTGTTGGGAAAAAAATTGCTTCCTGGTGTTTCTGGCAGAAGAACTGTACCTAAATTCACTACATGAGATGTAGCTGCATTTTACTAGTACTCTATGTGAAATGGATGCTAAAAGGAGGGATAATACATAAATGTATTAATGCATATTCCTCCCACTTCCACACCACGTTTAAAGGTAACATCCACCCTTGCATTTGTCTTTCACATGAATTATCTCCTGTCTGGATCTGTTTCAGGCTTTGCTGTTCCAAGTCCCCACCTACATGCAGGATGAAGGGCTCTGAAACTAGTAGTTCTAGCTCTTAAGAGACTCAAAATTAAATTATTAACATATGGGGATCCCAAAGGAAAGCAGAAAACATCCCATCTCCAAAAAAAGTTTGAATACTTCATTTGGAGCACTGTGTACAGTTGTGGTGTCCTCAACATAACAAGGAGATGGAGCTGTTGAAGCAAGCCCAGAGCAGGCCACAAGGATGATCAGGGGACTGGAGCACCTCCTGCATGAAGACAGGCTGAGAAAGTCAGGGCTGTTCAGCCTGGAGAAGAGAAGGCTGCGTGGAGACCTCATAGCAGCCTTCCAGTATCTGAAGGGGGCCTATAAGGATGCTGGAGAGGGACTCTTCATTAGGGACTGTAGTGATAGGACAAGGCGTAACGGCTTCAAACTTAAACAGGGGAAGTTCAGGTTAGATATAAGGAATAAATTCTTTACTGTGAGGGTGGTGAGGCACTGAAATGGGTTGCCCAAAGAAGCTGTGGCTGCTCCATCCCTGGCAGTGTTCAAGGCCAGGCTGGACGGGGCTTGGAGCAACCTGCTCTAGTGGAAGGTTTCCTGCCTGTGGCAGGGGGTTGGAACTGGATGATCTTAAGGTCCTTTCCAACCCAAACCGTTCTGTGATTCTATGTTCACCAGAAAAATATAAATTATAAGAAAAAGCTCCTCACTTATTAGAGAAACACAGAAGTGACTCTTTGGACTTGAAAACCTGGGTCTACGTGCCAAAACAAGACTTCACTTACCAGCTCCTGGAATTGGAAACTCTGACAGGTAGAATAGGGGCCTTGAGGATCCATGCTGGTGGGCAACAAACAATGCTCAAGTTCAAGGTTTCCAAATTATCTCCAATAACGGGATGTGTTTGGAAAGTCACTTTGCATGACATGTTTATCAAGGGAGAAAACAAATCTCACTATTTACTTTTGCTCTTTCCTTTTAGGAGGATGTTTTCTGGGGTTTGGTAAAGAGCAAACAGATGAGTGCTGCAAAGGGAAATAGACTGAGAGCCTTTATGTGTACATCTCATTTTCACTTGCAGCTTTGTATACACAGCTGTGACCAGAACAGACTTTTGCTGAATGAAGGACACAGAGTTCTGCACCCACTGCCACAGTTCAAGGAAGAGCATCATTACTTGCTTTGCAGTTAATGTTTGAAGTAACAAATCAGTGAATTATCTGGGGATTTAATGAGCTTTTCTTCAGATTTCCTTTGCTTTTTGAACTGCTGTCTCTATGACTAAGGTCTTTCCATGAAAACAGTGTACATTTGAAAGCTTTTCAGTGCTAGACAGATCAGGTTCTAATTTCAATGTCTGAGTAAGAATGTTAACTATTCCATGTGTTAAAAGGAAGCAATGAAAATACTTTATGTTATACCTATTAGGAAACCAAAAGAAAACCATACAACTGCTACAAGTCTCTGGTTAGCAGGACTATGTGGAGATGCAGGAGTGAGGTTTGTGGCTGCAATAATGTGCTAAACAGGAATAAGGGCAGAGTAGTTTTGACGAGATAAAAGTTGTGCTCTATAAAAGAAGTATAATTTATTACTCACCTTTCCAGTATCTCAATTTTTCTAAGTGTGAATACAGCACTTAAAAAGGTGAGCAACAAAACCAACATTAGTATTTAATGACAATGATGTATCAGCAAATGGCTATATTTGACTTAAAATGTCCAAAAGATAGAAGGAAAACAATTCTTGAACACGGGTGAAATTAAAGCAGGTGAAATAGTATCTAGAATTATTAAGCAGAAAGATAAAAGCACATAGGAAGTCAGGAATTCAGTCACAATTTCTCCCCTGCTTGGGAATACAGGAGAATACAGTGGTCTAATGATTCATGTTTGCGGCATTTTATAATAGGTTAAAGTTGATATGTAACATTATAAATGGAGATCTATAATCCTTTTTTGGCCTGCAAGCATTAATGGGAATAGAAAACATGGCATGAGTGAACAATCTAGAGAACTGAACAGTTACAAACAGACCGAACAAAGATGATACTATCCCGACAAATCTGATACAGCAGTTACAAGACTTGCATGTTTCAGGTAGAAAAGATACTACTACTTCCCTATATAGAGACTGAAAACAAACAAACAAAACCCTAAACCCCAAAGGACCAGCACTCTCATTTCCCCAAAAGAGGTTAGGATCACTTAGAGAAAGAGGATGGTTTCTTCTTAGGGAAAGCCCAGTGATCTGTGATACAGAGGCAAACTAAGACAGAGAAATGAAATGTGGAAGTGGCTGGAGGAACTCTGCACGATTCCCAGGTGGAAGACGATAGTGTACCTTACCAAAATTATTGCATCCTGCATCAGGTCTGAGGCTGAAGAATAACTACTGTCACACAAAGGAAGTTCAATGGTTTGTCCAGCCTGGTAACTGTGACACTGCTAATTCCCACTGTGCATCAAGTGCTCCTGGTATGTGACACACGACAGAGGTCATCCAATTTCTTATGTGGAATTGCAGTGCTGAATGTGCAGCTTCGCCTTTCTTGCTCTTAACATTAGCTAGAGCTGAAGTAGAACCTATAAGGCAAAGCAACTTACTTCCTCTTATTTACATAAGACAGGTACAATCTCATCCTGTTCTCTTAAGTTACATCCCTCAGACTTTTCACTTTCAAAGCAGAAGGCCTTGGGTCAAGAGAGACTCTTCTATTACAGAATGTCAAGGGAATTAAGGTACCTAATTAATCAGAGACCCGGAGATATGCTATTGCCCCTTCAGTACAGAATATCCACGGGACAGAGTCATGCATTGAGTCAGCAATGCAGCACTAGCTAGATCCTTCAGTTATGGGCCTGGTTGCAAAATCATGTTGAACGTTTTCCTCCTTAATTTGGGCAGATTATCACTGAAAGCCTAATTGTGCATTATTGCTAACTGAGCGGATGAGAAACAAATGAACAGAATCCCCAATGAAGAGATCTGAGAGCACTGCAAAGCAGTCTCTAGTGTTCTAAACAAAACCTCTCTTCATTAAACTGGTTAATATTTAAATTTTTAAACTGTGAGGGCTTATGTGTTTCTATTTCTAGGGTTTTCCTTGTCTGTTCCAAGACAGATCATCCTGTGAAATTGGAGCCCAACATCAGCTGTACAGAAGGAAGGTCTTTAAGTGATAGTACATGATACCACATTTAACAGCGTTCCTGTGCCAGTCTGCATAATGAGTGGGGGATGAAAAGCAATCGTTTTTCTTCATGTACAGCTCAGTGAGGACAGTTCCAAGCCTGCCCCACAAAACTCCTTTAATAATGCAATCCAGAGCCTTTGATTTGAGGAACACGCAGAAGAATAAACAACCTATTAATCTAAATTTTCTCGTTTGCCTGAAAGTACAAAGAGGCAATGAACAAACCTCTTGGCTACATTAAGTGTACTGAAATGCAAAACTGCTTCTTTTCTCACCCTACAGTTACTCAGGAAAAAGGAGGGGGGAGAAGAGGGAAGGGAGAGAACAGGCAAGGGAAGCAGAAATGGTTTTAATATAAATTGCTCAGTCAAAACATCGGGCACAATGAATTCTGAAGAAGGCTTTCAAGTATTGCCACACGAAGGCACTTTAATACAAGTGGATATGCTCAGAAGATGAATGCAAGAGATAGCATTACTTAGCAAAGAGTAAGAATCCTCAGGCTAACCAGCCCTCAATTGAGCTGGTACTGTCAAGATGAAGGAACCACTGGCAGTAGCTTGATTGATGTTTGCAGTGGTTTTGTTTGTTTTGGGAAGCTTCAATACAAAATACAGGTGAACACCTTGATTAATGTTAGTCTCCTGCCTGTCTGCAGTGGTGTGCTTTGCTCTGTTATTCTAATGTACTTGCAGTCAGCAGAGGTGTTTTCATTATCCATCCACAGATTTTAGCATCTGAAACAGAATTGCTCTAGAAGCACTCTCAGTCTGACTCAGCCACAGTCTGCTGTGCCCCAGCACCACCAGTGTGGTTGGAGGATATGTTTAGGCATTTGGCTAAACAATTTTGGCAAAGGTTCTTGGTTCCCCTACAGCCTTTTTCACAGCTTAAGAAGGGCAGAGAAATATTCAAGTTGCTTGTCAAAGCAGCTTCACTACATCTATGGTTTGGGTCAAACACGCACAGTTTCAGTCAAGCTCTCCTCTGTATGTATAGCAAATTATAATGTACCTCAGAAAGTTATTAAAAAGAAAAAAAGCTTCTTCACTGGCTGTAATATAAGCAGAACCACCATAAACTGAGAAAAGGGTATGACCTCTACCATAGAAGAATAAGTATCTGTGGGTTAAGCACTCATAATACTTTTTGTATTGGAAGTTCAGGAAGAAGCTCGAAATACCAGCAATGAAGGGTATTTTCAGTCAATGTTCTTTCAGCCAATATACTCATCATCTTTCCGCTTTGGCTCCCACTCTTTGGCACACAGTTAAAGCCAGACAAGACAAATTCAGCAAGCTGCTGATGGCTTATTCTGCATTTGTAAACAAGAGACCTGAAGTTATATATAAATTGTTTCCTGAGGAAGAGAAGTTTTATGGTGCTAAGAGCAAGTTTGGCTTGCTAGGCCCTTTATATCGCCACCAAGCAGAACTGTAACACAAACATAGATATTACACTGGCTTATCTACTGCAAAGGGCAGTCCTACTCTCCTCCCTATCTCTCATTCCCACCTTCTCCATTATGTCAGAAGAGCTGCATGTACAGCCCCATTGTGAATGGGACACGAGACTGATTTAACTGAAAAGTAGCTTCTTTTTTTCCAGGTTATTTTTTTGCTTGGATCAGCTCTGTGTTGTCTTCACTATATAGCCAACTGCACCGCCACAAAGAAAGGGAAGAAAATTAGGAGCAAAGAGGAAGCCAAAGACTACTCCTTCCCTCACCAGTGCCAATGCGGAAGTCTTTATCTAGCCACAGGCTCCATTGTCTTCCTTGGGAAGAAGCAGTTCCCTTGCAAGACACCTTGTCGAATAGCTGGTCACAAGACTTCCTTCTCTGTTCTCTCTTCTTCTTTCTCCAGTGCCACAAAGCATTGTATCACCTTCCTCAGAATGCAATCCACAAAACGTCCTTACCTCCGCAGCAAACAGGACAGAATGCTAGGCAGTATTTTACAGATCATAGTACCTGTGACTAGAAAAGGCAAATTAAATTCATAATATTCCTGGATAAAAAAACCCAAAAGTCAACACTAGGGAAAAAGCAGGAAATAAACCTCTTGGAGAGTTCAGTTTAACTATCTCCTGCATCACGCAATTTTAAATCATTAAGGAAATCGCTTATGGTTATTAAAGCTAGAGAATTAAAGGGATAAATCATTCTGAATTTATCTACTGAAGAATCTCTTACAAGAGTAAAATCTTGAACTGAAGTTAGTGAATAAGCACCAGGCGCTTCCAATTACATCCTCCAGTAGCCACCATCTGAAGAAATTTAGGGTCATTTTAATTAAGGACAAATGAATCTTTAACCAGTCACCTTTATAGTCGGCAATGGTGTAGAAGTCTCTGTTTTGTAGCATTCAGAGGCTGCCTTTTAAACAGTTCTATTAAACAAGATAGGAACATCACTTGCTCTGGGCAAAAAAGTCATTAGATGCAGCTAGTTCCACCCTGTCTCTCTTATGTGTTTGTATTTGACTTGGAAAGGTGCATCTCCTTCAAGTGCCATGTCTGCCTTAAGGTTTTCCATCCAAGTCAATTTTCTCTCCTAGTAATGGGAGTATCTACCCTTTTGAAGTTGGTTGGTTGGGGCTTTTTTTAAAGACTTGCTCATGATTATCAGGTGCTTGAAAGTGTAATAACTAATTTTAAAATTACCAGATTAGATTTCTGTGGAGAGGGCAGGTTATTAATAACTGAAGAGTTCAAAATTCCAAAAAACCACCCACACTTGGACTGAAATGCCAACATCAGGCATATTTTGCCCTTGCTGTCAGTTTCTATCACTATTTACATCTACTCTTCAACTTTATGAACAGCAAACAGTATTACAACAAACCACGGGAGTAAACTGAAGCATGGACAGCAGGTGGAAGAAGGTGATCTCACCTCTCTGCTCTGCTCTCGTGACACCTCACTTGGAGCACTGTGCACCATTCTGGTGTCCTCAACATAAAAAGGACATGGAACTGTTGGAACAAGTCCAGAGGAGGCCATGAGGATGATCAGGGGACTGGAGCACCTACCGTGTGAAGACAGGCTGAGGAAGTTGGGGCTGTTCAGCCTGGAGAAGAGAAGCTACATGGAGACCTCAGAGCAGCTTCCAGTATCTGAAGGGGGCCTACAGGGATGCTGGGAAGGGACTCTTCATTAGGGACTGTAGTGACGGGACAAGGGGGAGTGTGTTTAAATTTAACCAGGGGAAGTTCAGGTTAGATATAAGGAAGAAGATCTTTACTGTGAGGGTGCTGAGGCACTGGCTCAGAGAAGCTGTGGCTGCCCCATCCCTGGCAGTGTTCAAGGCCAGGTTGGACGGGGCTTGGAGCAACCTGGTCTAGTGGAAGGTGTCCCTGCCTGTGGCAGGTGTGCTGGAACTAGATGATCTTAAGGTCCTTTCCAACCCAAACCATTCTATGATTCTATGAAAGATCTGCTTTTGGATCTTCATAGTTTACAAATCTATTTCTCCACTCACTAGAATAAAGATGAGCAGGTATCAATCCATTTAGAGATAAAAGCTCTTGCAGAAACTGTACAGAATTGCCTAAGCACTGAAATTTTCATCTTATGACACAATTTCCTGTTTCAAACTGAAATTTTGCCTGTTTACACCTTGAGATGTTTTGGAAGTCATGCAAAGAATAGAATAAGGCTTTGTCCAAGCTGTTACCTAATTACATGCTCAGGTAATAAAATGAAGGGAATTTGCTCAGCACACGGCACTGGAAAACTGTTAGTATTAATCACTTCTTCCAGAAGTGGAGGATCTTATTTATCTCAAAAGAAAACCCCAAGGAAAAGCCATTTAAAAGCATGACATTGTATTTGTATGGGTAAGCATTGTAAATGTCATAAAATGTTACAATTAGAAACATGCATAAAACTTTATTGACCTCAAGCCTGGATAAATTATACCATCATTTCCTCCATTATGCAAATACTATTCTTAAGCTTTATATTACTATGGCATTTTTCCTAGTTTCTTCATAACATCTCTAATTCCTGCATACAAATCTCTTTGTCACAGTGGTGCCAAACATCTTTATTGACTGATTTCTGTATTATGCTACATTTGGATGGAATGTCACATATTTTCCTTTCCAAAAGGCACACAGCCTACCCAAGATGAAATTCAAACAAGAGGCGAGATTAAGTTCTCTGCCAAACAGTGACAACATTTTAACTACCTTTCTGATATATCTCAACTGGAAGATTCAAGTAAAACTCCTCTAGTACTAGCATAGATATCTTTCACAAACTCCCAAGCAGTAAAAAAATGAATAATGCCATGTAAAATAGAGCCTGCTGATAACAGTGATTAATGGTGAGAAGCCAGGAATTTGGAGAAAGCTGGAAAGAGAAACCAAATGAAAGAGGTAAAAAGAAACATGGGACAAAACCCCATAGTTAATGATATGCATATCAGGAGTAAAACATAGTAATGATAGTGCTCTTGACATTTTCCTCCATGGGGAGAAAAATAAAGTGGTGTTCAGAAGAAGTGTGTGCTGTATTTAATGTGAGATATTTAATGTAAGATGTGTCGCCCTCCTTTCTCTGCATAATCCAAACCATTTTCCATTTCAGTGATAATTCGAGGAGATGTCAGCAGTGGAGTGGTACTTAACATATTCAAATATTAAAAGCAGATGTTCGTAATTTCTGTCAGGGTTTTGAAGAGGGGTGGCTGAGAAGCTCTCAGCACTGCTGAGAATTGATTTTCAAAGTCTGAAACACCTGGGAAATTTAACAGGACTAGGAAAAAAGCTGGAATCGCATTAGCACTTAAAAACTATAAGAGCAGGGGCTTACTCTGAAGTGGCTACCAGCAAGAGCATGCAGTACACCAATGACCGCAAGGATGAGGTCAAAATAAAGCCTAAAGTGCTGCCATCGGTTGAGATACTTGAGGCATCTGTTCATGGCCAGCTACATCGTATTCCCAAATAAAATATTCAGACAGGAAATACTGGACTTCATTGGTTACACTGGTTGATTGGGGCTGTTCAGCCTGGAGAAGAGAAGGCTCTGGGGAGATCTTAGAGCAGCTCCCAGTGCCTAAAGGGGCAGAAAGAAATCTCAAGATGAGCTTTTTATACAGGCCTGTAGAGAGAGGACAAGGGGGAATGGCTTTAAACTAAAAGAGGAGAGGTTTAGATCAGATATTAGCAAGAAGCTCTTCCCTGTGAGGGTGCTGAGGCTCTGGCACAGGGTGCCCAGAGAAGCTGTGGCTGCCCCATCCCTGGCAGTGTTCAAGGCCAGGTTGGACGGGGCTTGGAGCAACCTGCCCTAGCGGAAGGTGTCCCTGCCTGTGGCAGGGGGTTGGAACTGGATGAGTTTTAAGGTCTCTTCCAACACAAACAATTTTGTGATTCCATGATTCTAATATTTATCAACCAGAAAAAAAAATTCTTGGTGAATTAAGTAATCTTTTCCATTGGGAACATAGTATCAAAGAACAGGTTTTGTGAGATACTACATAGTGAACAGTGCTATGAGTAAAAAACTGCATTATTCAAAATAACCACCAAACATATTAACAGGATAACTCTTACAGCTCAAAACAAGGACGAAGAATCACACTTAGAACGTGTGTTTCTCCTGGGATCCGCAAGAATATCCCCGTAGTTCTACATTCTGAAGCAATTTTTCAATTACTGGCCTAAGAAAGAACAGGAATTCATGATAACATTTGTGAGCCATATGGAAACTGAGGCAACATTAGAAAGTTAAAAGGAATGAGCAGTAACATAAAGAATCCTCACTGACACACTGTCTCACATCTAGCTTAGAGTATCCTCATACATGAAATACTACATCTAGAAACAAAGAGTGCAGAGGACTCCACCTGGATAAATAGTTTCTATGAAGACAACTGGAAAGGAATGTGACCACAAATGCTCAGAATAAGGTAATCAGGAGAATAATATGGTCCTCAGATGAGTAATCACAAGAATGGGAAGCAGAGAGGCTGAGCTACCAGTGTTTGACCGATTTGAAATAGCCACAACTCGGGAATGATGGTGAGAATTGAAATGGAATCAGAAGTGCTGCAAGAATCACCATGTTCTTACAAAACATGCCACAAAGACCTCCAAAACCCTATCAAATAAACAACCTTCCTCACCTGTCAGGACAGTTTCTCACCTGGCCCTTTTATCATCTCAAGCAGTCTTTACAACTGACTGTTTTCACACAGCAGCGTGGAGCATGCACAAGGGCCACCCTACCTACCACATGCCTGCAGAACTTCGCATCAGGCTCCCTGCCTCTTCCTGTGCTAAAGCATGTGCGAGCACACAGGGACAGTGTCCGAGAGCAGGCTGTTTCCAGCAGCCCCCCTTTGCCATGAAACCTCAGTGCTTCATGGGGACCAGGCTGTGGGCCAGCCTAATTGCTCTGGCAGCACCGGCTGACTGCTTCCTCCTGCTCTTATTCCCAGGGGCCCTTCGGCCCCTTCAGGATCACATGACTTAATCAAACCTGAATGCCCTTCTGGAAGATATGCAAATTCAGTTGGACAAAAGTGTTTTGGCTCAATACTGGTGTAACTAAGTGAAGTTTAATGATGTGCTATACAGGTCACGCTCTATGACCTAATGGATCTTTCTGGCTATAAACTCGGCAAGTGTATTACTCTCTAAAGGAGGTTTTAACACAAAATATTAGTCTACTCATTACATTACCTAATTAAACTGGGCCAAGTATCAGTACAAAGCAATATGACCTGTATTTTAAGGCTAGGTTTGTCAACAATGGATTTTTGCACTTATAAACTGCTAGGTGGTTTGAGTTCGGCCATGCTCGCAGAGCACCACACTTTGCATCTCACCTCTTGTGTGCCCTGGCACTGGTGCAGTTCAAAGTGCTATTGTGCCAGAAAATTAACTCCAGCAGCAGAAGTACTGAACTGTTTTCTGCCAGTTTAGCATGCTGAGACAGATCTGCACGAGATCAGACAAGTGCTGGAGCTTCCCTCAGAAGGATGTGAAAAGGCAGTATCTCACTAGCCAGCAATTAGATCAGGTTATGCTGACGTGGTACTGCAGCTTTAATGAAGGCATTAGTAAAGACTCAAGGGCATTCAATTCAGAGAAGACAACAGCTTCAGTTTCTGATTTATCTTAGGCACATGACCAGAATAGGCCTCTTTTTCCTGCTCTTACCACAACAAACTGTATCACTAGGATATCCTTCTCTTAAACACTGAGCTGAAGCTTTTTCCACTGTGAAGTGGGATAAATCAACTATGAATGTTTCATAGCCACATGAAGCACGGTAGTCTGGTTTTAAAGCCATTTTAAAACTGAATGTGAAGAAAGACAAATTATGCTGCTTTCAAGGTAGTGAAAGTACAATCCCTAAAAGAGCAGGTTTCAACTTGCGCTATTCCATCTTGCCCTGAGCAATCCATTTACACTGCGTGGTGGAACATACAGTCATGTATATTCCCTTTATTTATATTAAAGGTACAATGTGGGATCATAAAATGCATTACAGGCCAGAGGGATTAACTGAATATTGAACAACTCTACAGGACACGCACATGTACTTTCATGGTTCTCTTTCATCTGTTGAGATCAACTAAAAGAACTGGTGAGACTATCAGAAATGCTAAGATAAAGATAACACCAGTTGTTCTAGGTACAATAAGGCTTCTGGGATAAGATGGCAAACATTTCACTGGGTACAGGGATCAGTTCTTTCTAAACAATAATGGTATTTCTACCTTATCCAGCCAGCTGCATGTCCTTGTCTACGTTACTAGAATTAATACTACACAGAACTCAACATAATCTGTTGTTTATTTACAACCGCTCTTCTCACATGCTAATGAGTGACACCAGCTCTTCAGAGGGAGAGTCTGCTCTTCTTGCCAATCCACCCTTGGCAGACTCTGCCCTTGAAACAGAAGATTTCAGGGAAGGACTGAAGCCAACGAGAGGGAATGCAAGGGAGGATAGTATGATATGAGAAGAATGCCTGCAATTTTACAGGGAGAAGACGCAGCTGCCAGTTACTCAGACGTCTGAACTCACAGATACTAGGCTGTTTCATCAACAAAAGGTACACATTTAGATACTCAACTGCCAGAAAATGCCAGGGAACAAGTGCTCCTTTGGGCTCTATCCTGCTTTATGTGCACTTAGAATTGAGGGTGGATGCATTAAGCAATAACACAATATACCGTGCTTCCTCCCAACCGTAAACCAAGAGAAACATCTTTAGTAGAACACCATCATCTCCATGTTAGACACAGCCTAGCAGATAATGTGGTTACAGGACAGCTTCTTCAACCTCCCCTGTGACTTAGATAAAACATCCTAGGATTGTGATTTTGTTTTTCAACAAGGAAAAACTTAAAATCCTCAAGAATTTTGAAACTCCTTCAAAACCAGTGAAGCCATTTGCCTCCCTTGCGTTGCCTTCCAAGCTCCTATCAATTGTAATAGTGCTGCTGGGCCTTTCCAAATCACTTGACACCACTTGGAAAGCAAGGCAATTGCATGCTGTAGTTTTATCAGCATACATCTATTCAGTGCATCCAAAGCTTGCAATGAAGTGTGTACACAAATGCGTTAAGAAGCAATTGAACTGCGATGGTTTAGTGATCCACAGACTTCTTTTGGCACTCAAACACGGAAGTCACATGCTAAAGCTGTAAAAGAAGAGCACCAAAGGATACCTTGACAATGATCACGTTCATAGTTCTAACAAGAATGAGCTGGAACGCACTTAGCATTCAGTACAACAACAGTGTACATGTTTCATCAGGTATGTTTCAGTTTGTACACTGAAGGTGCAATACCAGTATCTATTTCTTCAGTAGCAAAGCTGATGGTTTTCCACCTCCACTTTGTCTGTCACAGTTCACTGCTCTTGGTTTGCCAAACCAATTGCTTGAATAGCTGTGTTAGAAATCTGATAACAAAAGAGATCCAAGTTAAAAATAAGCTTAAAAAATTCAGTACAGAAGTCATGAAATGATAGAACATCACTGAGTAGATCTGGACATCACTCAGCAAAGGGAAAATAAATCTTTGTGCAGAAAAAGCAGCAGCCTACATGGCACTGTAGTGGCATTCAAGTCCCAAGAAGCTCCAGTGGCAGCAAGTGGAAGCCAGTATCAGAGACTGAATCTAAAGTACTTTCTGTAAAATGCTTTTACTTACTATTACTTCTCAGTGTGTTTGCCTATCTTATTTGTTGTTTCTCCTCCAAATCATCACAGAAGGCACCTAGAATGCTAATATTTCTTTAGGGCTCAAGGATAATAATATCTGTCATATCTGCATTTACCTTGAAACCCTTTCATGTTTAAAGGCTCCTGAAGAGCAGCAAAGTCCCTCCTGGATACCACAGTAACTCAAAAACTCAGTATTTTGAAGAGAACTCTCTTGACATTTTCTTTAACTCAGCTCTTGTGCATAAACAGAAGTTATTTCATCCTGGATTTATTTAGTTTTGCTTGTCTTTCCTCAAAAAGCTATTACAGTTTGAAAGGAAAGGTTTTAGAATAACTTCTGGCTATAACCACACTCGGAGTATTGTGCACAGTTCTGGTGTCCTCAACATAAAGGACATGGAACTGTTGGAACAAGTCCAGAGAAGGGCCACAAAGATAATCAGGGGACTGGAGCACCTCCCGTGTGAAGACAGGCTGAGAAAGTTGGGGCTGTGCAGCCTGGAGAAGAGAAGGCTGCGTGGAGACCTCATAGCAGCCTTCCAGTGTCTGAAGGGGGGCTATAGGGATGCTGGGGAGGGACTCTTCATTAGGGACTGTAGTGATAGAAAAAGGGGTAACGGGTTAAAACTTAAACAGGGGAAGTTTAGATTGGATATAAGGGGGAAGTTTAGATTGGATATAAGGAGGAAATTCTTTCCTGTTAGGGTGGTGAGGCACTGGAATGGGTTGCCCAGGGAAGCTGTGAATGCTCCACCTCTGGTGGTGTTCAAGGCCAGGTTGGACAGAGCCTTGGGTGACATGGTTTAGTGTGAGGTGTTCCTGCCCATAGCAGAGGGGTTGGAACTGGATGATCTTAAGGTCCTTTCCAACCCAAACTATTCTATGATTCTATGTTCCACATAGATTTGGTTGTAAGGAATATGTTTGATGACACAGTTAACTTCCTGATGATTCAGGCTTCTCTACAGTCAACTACTCCTACATTCTGGTTCCAAATTGATTACTGTTGTGTAACTTTACGAGTCATGTAAATTCCTTTTGCTACATTGACTTGTAAGACAATATGCAGGCAAATAAACATTTTTCTAGGAGTTAACTTACTAGCAAGCAAATATCCAGTGTTTTGAGACTGCTTGAAATACCAGATTAACTTGATGCTTACCTACGCCTCTTCTCAAAATACCTTAGAGCCATTCCTTAGCAATTGAGTACTGTGGTCTGTGCCCTGCAGAGTGGTCATAAGGAAAAAGAAAAATGTTTCTCTCCCTATATCCATGTTACAGAAGAAATGCTCAGAAAAGAAAAAGCAATTAGAATTAATTTGCTTGTACAATGCCACACTCATAAACTAAGTTTTTACATTTTTAATATGTTCAATTTGTACCAATCAGAAACAGAATCATCCAAATATCCACTAGTTAAATACGAGATCTATTTGAACAACACCTGATTTATTACATATTTGCAAATGCTCAAATACAAAGACAGGAAGCAAAGTGTTAAGGCAAAGCAACAGACTTTAACTATCTGGCTAAAATCAATGGTCCACCTTACCCCCTGCTGAAACTATGCTGGGTCTGAGACAGTTCAAGATGGCTGTGTACAATCTCCCACATGTGTGTGATAATCTTCCGCAACCAAACCACAACAAACTGAGCCACCACTTTTATATTTCCTCCCCGCAGGTCTGGTTAGTTTTCACATGAATAGATATAGCTCCTGAAATCCAGTTCTACCTATCACACAGTTGTTCCTTTCTTCCTTCTTCTAGAACTGATTTTAATACCATCTGAAGAACTGTTAAAAGGCAGACAAATTCCCATAGGAAAAATCTTCTGAGTCTGAATTGGGAAATGAGGAGGAGAGGGGGATGGCGAAGAAAAGGAAGACTGACATTAAAGGGTTTTGATATTAAAGGTTTTAAATTTCAAGTACTTATACCGGTTTACTTGCTCTTTTTTGTGTATTTAAAAAAGAGTTAAGTTATTTTAATGGAAAGAAGCTGCAAGGAGGTTTACATGCATCTGTCTAAAATTAACTGCTTACCACTAACAAAAATGTGAGAGTTTCTTAAGGCCTTGATTCCATCAAATTTGATCTATACAGATGTGTAAATATTCTCAGTTTTACCTATCCAGCCAAAATTTGTATGTAGAATGACTGCTTAATTTAATCCAACAGGTGGAACTCCAGGTTATAAATAGAGAAATGAAGGTACATTGAGATTAAGTGATTTGCCCAAGACACAGATTAACAGGATTAGGATTCAGGAGTTGCCACTTTGAATTTCTTTCCTTGTCCCACATGTGCTGCAGCAAACTACAACAAGGAGAGCAGAGAAGGGAAGAAAATGCTTACATCTTCTACATGGCATCAACAATAAAATGCCAAAACCCTACTCAGCATCAGCTATTTGCCTACAGATTCACTTTACACAAACCTAGAGCATGCCTATTATCAGACATAGTATTTTGAGTACACAAGAACTAATCTTATTTTAAATCAGCAGACCACCTTATAAAACAAAGCTCGAGGCTGTGTGTACATGTAAGGGTGCACAGACAGATGTTGCAGATACATTCTTGTAACAGAGAAAGCCAAAAGAAACAATGAACAAAGTTCTCTGTTGCTGTATTACTTCTTTAAAAACCTGCTTCCCTCAGAAAGGGAAAATGCTTGATTGCTGCACCTGTGCAATGCATTTGCATGGCAAGGTTTTGGTAGGAGGAGGGTTACAGTGTGGGGGGTTTTATGTAAGAAGCTGCTAGATGATTTCCCCCCGTGTGTGAGAGAGCAAATAGCAGTCAGCTCCAAGACAGACCTGCTGCTGGCCAAGGCCAAGCCCATGAACCTATCAGCAACAGTGGTAGCACCTCTAGGATAATGTATTTAAGAAAAGGAAAAAAACCTGGTCAACAGCAGCTGGAAGAAAGGAGTGAGAATGTGTGAAACTAACAGCTCTGCAGGTGCCAAGGCCATTGAAGGAGAAGAGGAAGGAGGTGCTCCAGGTGGTCCACAGCAGCTAATAGTGGAGCAGATGCCACCTGCAGCCCATGGAGGACCCCACAATGGAGCAGGGGGATGCCAAAGGAGGCTATGACCCCTGCACTGGAGCAGGCTCCTGGCAGGACCTGTGGACCCATGCAGGGAGGAGCCCACAGTGGAGTAGTTCATGAAGAACCGCAGCCCATGGAAATTATCCACTCTAGAGGAGTCCATGGAGGACTGTCTCCCATGGGAGGGAGACCATGCTGGAGAAGGTGAAGAGTATGAGGAGTCCCCCCCTCAGGAGGAAGGAACAGCAGAGACAATGTGTGGTGAACTGACCACAGTCCCCATTCCCTGTCCCCCTGTGCTGGTCAGGAGGTAGAGAAATGGGGAGTGAGGTTGAGACCTGGAAGAAGGGAGGAGGAGGTGATTTCAGATTTGGGTTTATTTCTCATTACCCTATTCTAATTTTATTGGCAATAAATGAAATTAATTTTCCCCAAGTCAAGTCACAAAATCATAGAATCATCGAACAGTTCGGGTTGGAAAGGACCTTAGGATCATTCAGTTCCAACTCCCCTGTCATGGACAGGGACACCTCACACTAAACCATGTCACCCAAGGCTCTGTCCAACCTGGCCTTGAACACCGCCAGGGATGGGGCATTTGCCACTTTTTTGGGCAACCTGTGCCAGGGCCTCACCACCCTTACAGTAAAGAACTTCTTCCTTATCAAGGAAGTCTGGTTTGCCCATGACAGTAACTGCCGAATGGTCTCCCCCAGTCCTTATCTCAACACATGAGCCTTTCATTGTATTTTCTCTCCCCCGTCCAGGTGAGGAGGGGGAGCAATAGAGCAGCTTTGGTGGGCAGTTGGTGTCCGCCTGCTACAGCTGGCAGTGCTTGCTTTCTGAGAAACAGATAAATAACATTTAACTAGGGTTGGGTTTTTTTGTCTTTCAATATTAGTTCTGCAATATGTCTTAGCTAGGATTCAAAGGAAGTACTTCAGGAGATTAGAAAATTGATTTCAGTGACTATTGATTTGTTTAACTCCTCTCGTTTAATAAGATTTAATACAGCATTCATTTTGCCTGGCTTTGCTTAGGGGATACTTCAGACACAAAAGTTGTAGAAGATTTATAAGGAAAGAAAAGAGTCATGGAATCAGAAACTTTCCTAAAAGGTTTATTCATGAACATTACAGAATACTAAGTGTCAAACTAAAATGCAATAACACAGCATCATTAGAAAGACACATTCTGCTAAGGATTTAATGTATTATTCTGTAAAGCAGCACACGTTTGAAATGCACAGTGGAAGGGTAATTTTTATGCTGCCTAACTTCAGGCACCAAACTTAGGTCCTCAGTGAAAAGGCTGCTCTACCTAAACTCCTAATACAATGCATAGAGAGAAAGAGAATGAATCTTTTTCTATAGAAAGAGGACAGGACCCCGTGTTACTGTTCAAAACTGCTCTGTCATCAGTCACTCTATGTTGGCTATCAAAGATGACTATGAAAACTAGATTTCTAGTCTGGGCATCAAACTTGTATACTCGTAGGACAAGACATGACATACATGAGGTGCCACAGAGGACAAGCTCCAGCTACTATTCTTTATCTATAGCTTTAGCTTCACCATTGCACATACTCAACTTTGCCATAGCAGCCTCTTTGGAACAAAGGCCAAGATTGCCCTTTGCTAGGTTTGAGATCCAAAGCTCAGCTTTTAAGGCTGTATTTCCAAATAAACAGGAAGGTGTAACATAACCAGATCAGGTTCTAGGCTGCTGTGTTTCACCACTGAAATAAAAGGACTCAGAAGATGGCCCTTCATGGAACAGATGTGTTTAGGAAATCTTTTACAACTCGCCTAGCAGGCTGGACCTAAGGGGAAAGAACAGTATGCTATTTTATAAGGTGGTCCCTTGAAGAACAACATGCTTGAACAAGACTCTACTAGTTAGTACTTTGAAGCTATGGAAAAAGAACAAAAGACTGCAACCTCTATATAAAAGGGAAATATTCTGACTTTACAATGAGGGAAGATGAATGAAGAAGATACTCCAGCATATAAAGTAGTTGCTATTTTGAGCTCCTTCAAAAGGGAAAATCACATGCCAATTTTACTTTAGAAGCTAGCAACTTCTGTACACAGAGACTGGCTTTCTAAGTGATACAGTTACCAGCTAAATACCAGAATGCTTATGAGCCAAGGTACTTTGAAAGAGGATATACATTACCAATGCACACACATGAAATTACTTTCCCCTCCTGAAGAGGGAAGGATTGGTGTGAAAGTGATACTGAGCATGTTCTTCAATGGAGATGATGAACCCGATGACATAAGTGAACTAATCTGTTACCTTGCTATAAGGCTTTGTCTAGAAAAGCAAGTAGCAAAGGGGATTATAATGTTGAACTTGAAAACAACTAAAAATACATCCTACATCATCCCATGTAGGTCAGGCAGTGATCTACTATTCTAAGGCAATGATTACTGTCAAAACTTTTAAAAAGACAGAAAGATATCAGATTCTAACAATTTATCTAAACAATATTGCTTTAGATTAACATATGTTTTCCTACTTGTTTCGTGCTAAAAGAAGCCTCTATCTGTAAGAAAAATACAAATTAAGCATATAAAATTGAATTCATAATATCAAAAGCCCAGACATCCTGATTTTACCTCTGACAATGTAAGCTTCAGCTAACCACGTCATTTCCCCATTTCACTTTCTAGAACTGTAAAGTGAAACTGGTATTGTCAAGGTTTTTTGGGAAGCTTCATTCCTTAGCATCTGTAAAATACCTAGAGATCCTCAGAAAGCAGAAAAGCATCATGATTAATCATCATTCTGAAATGAAGACATCACATTTGAGGTTCTGTCCATCACAGAAAGCAGACATGAAACACTTCTCAGTGCCTTTAGGACAATTACAATTGCTCAGTCATTTCAAGGGTTTGAGAAAAGAAGTTTCCAATCAGAGTAGACAGAAAACATAAAGTTCTTTCATGAAAAAGCTGCAGTGTTAACTGTTTAGTATCCTAATCAGGTTGACTAGTATCTGCTTTGCATCTTAACTTTGCACAGCACAGCAATCCTTTTGCCACTGCTGGCAGAAATGAAGAACTATCTATTAGCAGCATGGAAAGTGGGCATGAGAAAAGAAATAAAAAGCTTTGTTTCTTTCCAAATATTTGGTTTGCTTTAGGTTTATTATGTACTCCATGTACTCTCTAGCCCCCCTTGATACTATTGCTTATTCTAACACCAGGTTACAAATAATGCAAAGTTGTACAGGGTAATCTATACCAGCTTATTAGAACAGCCAATATAAATTCTGACCACTTCTGTGACAAGACTTTAATGCAGGAAAAGCTCAGAGAAGACAAGATTTGACAAGTATCTCTGTGAGCACTAGAACTAGCAAAGCTTTTTTCCTACAGATTTGTGGTTCTTGGCTAATTGACATTGTAGTCTAGGAAGGTGCAAACTTCCATGGAAGCTTTTCCTGCGCCTGAAGCATTTCTGAAGTCTTTGTCTTTATAACTGAAAAATCATTGCAAGAAGCTTTAAGGACTTTATTTACCTGGCAAAAAGCAGGACCAGAGCCCTGGATTTAAGGAGAGCAGGCTTCACTGTCTTCAGAGATGTGCCTGGAAGAATGCCATGGGATATAGCTCTACGGAGAAAAACGGGTCAAGAAGACCTCATTGATATTCAAGTATCTCCTTCTCCAAGCTCGAGAAAGGTCCATTGTGCCCATGGAGATTATGAGATTCATGCTTACTAAGAGCATGGAAGGCAAATCAATCTCAGATCATCTTATGAAGGAAGGCATCAGACTGCACATTATCACATCATGTTCCTGCAACTAATTCAAAATGGATCAAGCATAACTTATAAATATTACTGACTAAATTTTGTAACTCATTTGCAGATTACAGGTAAAGTACTACCTTATCCCCATTCCACAAAGTAGTAGTAGTATATCAAAGTACTAATCATGCATGCAGATCGCTTCTACTGATACTCATCTAGGATTCTCAAAAGGTGCGTAACAGAGCATAAACCAACAATCCTTTTAACCATACACAACACAACCAGACTTACAGACATTTATTGAGGCAAGGCGACTTTAAAGTGATGAACAAACTTCTACACCTAAGCACAGCTGTACTGTTTAACTAAACTAATTCAACATCACACCTTTATTCAAACATGGACATACTGAATGGCATCAGCTACAGAGCAGGGACTTCCTGAGAGACAAGGAGTTTGTAAGCAACTTGCCTAAGGGTTTGCCGGAAGAGCTTGGTAACATAGCTACAGAATAGAAATTCAGCTCATGTCAGCCCTCTTAACACCACAGGGAAAAAATCAGTTCCTCCAAATAAATAAATGGCATTCCCAAGCTTATTTTACTGGAATAACTGAATTTAAAATTGGTTTTAAGTATAACTAATGAATGAAGGGGAAGTGAGATGGTGTGGCTGTTCAAATTCACAATTAACAAACAGGCAAAAAACTTCTAGATATAGGTCAGGCCTGCTTAACTCCATAGACAGAGACACAGCCTCTAGAGTTAGAAGCACACTATATAAATCAATCAGGTTAACTTAGGAAACTTGCGACTGAATTTGCAGTGATGGAAACTATACATAACAAGACCACCAGAGAGGAAAACTGTAAGAAGCAGCTGGGATAATAAAGACATAAAGAAAACTGGTTCAGAGATTTATCTGTGCAGCTGGACAATGGCACTTTAAAAAGATAGGCATTTTAAAAGGTAGATAATACTTATCACCTAGGTTACTTTGAAGAGTTAATTGCATGTGTGTAAAGGAGAGTCCTTACTCTTCTATTCACACTGACCTGGAACACACATTATCTATTCATAGTGCTCTTCCTTAGATTGCATCTACACTGCTCACAGTAGCTCAACACAGAGATGCCAGAGTTTATTTTGCAGCAATGAGCTACATGGATGCACTGTAACAACACCCCCCATATGTCGGCTGATCTGCTGAGATAGATCAACTCATCTCAGGCTGCTGTCAAAGAAACAGAACTCTGCAACTTCCAGGTCCCGAGCTAGTATCTTGAGAGAGTGCTGAATTGTATCATGTGGAAATCTAAGCCAACACTGAGCTTAGATTGTCTAAATAAATGCTGCATTTTACAACACAAACACTTCAAGCCAACAGCATGAGGAGAAATAAGGTTTACGGTTCACTGAAAAGGGACGAAGATAATTCTTTCCTCAGTTCAGGCACTTCCACATCTCAGGGCAGGTTTAAGAGCAACAGAGGTCTGAAAGCAGATGCGAGCTTCACAGTATAAGGAATCAAAAGAAAACAAGATTTAATCTTGTGATTTTTAATCTCCTTTCTCTACCTTCCTTTCAACATCTCTGGTGCTTAACAGTAGACCAGAAAGGTCATAAACCAACTTAGTTAATAAAGCTAATGCTTTATAGATCTTCTACTGGATGATCACCTATGCATACATAGTGAGCAGACCATCTCTCAAGACTTGCCATAAGTGAAAGAAGAAATAGGCTAACTTCATTTAATATAAGAAACATAGAGCATTCAGAGTCCCAGCCCAGATCACACAGCTTAGAACTAATTTTATTCCAGGGAACTTCCCCACAATTTGGAATACGAACTCTTCAGGGCCATACTGGAACCTAAACCAGTTTTAATTGAAAAAATCCATTTCAGTTGGTTTGCATAAGAATGCTGTCATAAGGATGGGAAACTGGCCAAAAGACTGCAAAGCAAATGGTAATAATAATTACCAGTTGAATTTTGGATAATTGCTTAGCAGAATGCAATAGTGATCACTGTACATAAGCTCATTTATATGTTTCATTCAACTGAGAAAAAAAGAACACGTAATTTAACTTGCCAATGACACAACCAGTGAGGAACTCTCAAAACACACAATATAGCCAGAAAACATTAGAAAACAAACAGAAAAGCTTATTGGTTTTCCAAAAAAGGACATTTAGGGAGATACACATCTAGAATATAAAAAAACATTTGGAAATTAAGATGAGCTGGTGCATGTTCAGAAATATAACTGAAAATGAATGGTAATATGGGGGGGGGGGGGGGGGGGGGAAGACTCGACCAAACAAAACCAGGTTAGATAAGGAGGACTTCCTGTGTACTGCATTTAATTTCTCAAACTGCATTGACAAAATAGTATGGACTGAATTTAGGGAGAGGCTAGCTGAACACTGCCCCATGTGCTGCTACTTCTACAAATGGTTACTGCAATGCATTTTAGATCCATGTAACGCAGATGTTTTAACTTACAATGCCTGCAGATAGACCTCACCATCTCCAAAATCCTCCACTTATTTCTCCTCATCTTCAGAAATCCTTTGTCCTGACATTGCAGTCATCAGTGGTTCCAGGCAGAGTTATGTTGATAAATCATAAATAGCAACAGCTATAGTTTTAGGGCAAAGGAACTGTGAAGTGAGTAAGGAGTGGAGCTCAATCATTTCAGCCAAGGCTATTTCCCTGCAGAGTGAGCTTCCAGAGAACACTGTATTAAAAAAAACCACAGCTTAATTATCTTTAGGATATACTAGGAGACCTTACTGACTCATGACAACTTTCTTACAATAATATGGTATAAAAATATTATTTGGTTTCAGTAACAAAAAGGAAAGAGCAGAAGATTCTGACATTTGTGTCAATCATCACTGTATTGCTCTATGCATCTCACTAAACAGATTGCCTAAGCTACGAATGGAGATAGTGTAACAGCTTACAAGGGAGGGAGTAAAAAAAAGTAGTGAAGTATTTAATATATAGAGTTACATGTGGAAATATTAGAATTACACTAGTGAGGGAAGGGGGGTTGGAACCTCAAGTAATTTTAACATGCATTAAAACAGCATCTTCCAAAAAAAAAAAAGCTGGGAGAACAGTGGTCCTTCTTGCTCTTCTCAATCTCCATGTTAGATGAATCATGTGGACAGGACATTTCTTTCATCTTTTTGTAAGGAATCTACCCTTCCTGGTGAACTCAAGAACTACTCGGAGAGACATACCACTTCTGTGACAAAAGACTGCATGCTTGGTTGCGGTAAGCTTCTCTTCCACAAGCTCCAAAGGTAGTCAGGCTTCCAATTCCCTAATTCATGTGTGCAGAAGCAAAGAGGCAGCCATTACACCACGTGATGAATGTGTAAAACAAGATATGTTTATGAGGAAGATTTTATTTCAATATGAGCAGTATTTGCTCAGTACTTTTTGTCTGAAGCAGGGGAAGAGTCTGCAAAAAGAATCCTTGGCCCATATAATCCAGCATGCTTTCTCCAGCAGTTCTACACTTCAGTGCTGTGTGCATCTAAATAAAGTAACAGTCATCCCCGAGTGGAAGCAAAAGATCCTGTATCTGGTGTTGAACCATTCCAGGGCTGTATCAATAGTATCAAACAGCAGCTATTTTTGCTCGAAGCAATGGGGGGGGGGGGGGGGGGTGGTGTGTGAAAGGGTGGAAGCTGTTAAAAAGCACTAAAGAAAGCTTGGGCTCTAGAAAAAAGTGCCAATGGTCCTGACTGAGCTTTCTGTTCACTTCTCAATGCATCAGGCCTGGAACAAGTTTCTCAGTGCAAAATTTCTCTAATTGGCTGGAAAGCATTTAAGGAAAAAATCTTTTTAATTAAAAACAGAGAAGCAACAAGACATGAAAGCCATGGGGGTTGGGAGAGGCATATGTTGACCTTATGAAGCTTCACAGCCGAACTCTACAGGGGCTGTTTAAACTGAGAAAGCACAGTTTTAATTAAAGAGTCCTGAGGAACAGACAATTCAAAAGAGCAGGTCAGCTACATTCCAAGAGGTCAATTTAAGCAGAAGCAGAGGGAAAACAAGACTTCTGGTCATTTTGCCTTCCTCTGGGAGAAATCTGTTGCTAACCGACCATTATGCTCTGTGCTTCTCAACAGAAAAGCTAAGCTGTCCTCTAACCACCTCTATGGGTGTTGTGTGCCATTGGTAAATGTTTACAGGAGAGGAGAAATTTGGTGAAGTCCACCCCAGACACTGAATCACATTCTAAAATAAACCTAATTGTGCTCCCAATGCGTGGAATCCCAGATATGCTTACGCATACTTGAAAACAAGGAAGGATCTTGCTAATCTTCTAAAACAAGTGGAAAATCCTGTAAAAACAACATCCAGCACATCACCAAAGAGAAATCCTCCTCTTAAGAGAGAAAACCAACAAACTTTCTCTTTACTTTTTGAAGTGCGCTATGTTACTATCACATTTAGTGCAGCTACTTGTTTTTCCTTGCTATTTGGAGACAAAAGGAGAAATCAATCTAGCCTCCAAACAAAAGTAGTTACAAAGGACACTGTGACTAGAACCCATTAAGTATCAGGCTAACACAGGAAAATTGAACATAAAAGCTGTGAAGAACTCTCTGTGGAGAACTACTTCCCAGTAATTCAAAAGAATAAGGAATTAAGAAGAAAAGTAGCATCTACAGTAGTTTCCCAGGAGAAACAGTAATGCTAGAGCATGGCTCTGCACATACAAGGATTGCCACATCTAAGTATTGCTTCTGTTCAAATAGATTTATCTCTTATTGGCTCTTTGAGAACTCCTGGCTTGATGCCTCTGCTTGGGTGATCAAGGTGTATATTCCAAGTCAAGGCATGGTTACTCCAGCACTGACAGACAAAGCAGCGAATTTCCCTGCATCAAGGAGGAATAACTAGCAGCCAAATAAAGCCATAAGTTCACTCACTGGTGAGACATCATCTACTCTTCTAAGACTCCAATGAAACACTCAGAAGTGGAAATTGGGGGTTTGGTTTGTCAGGGGGGCTATGAGTTTGTGTAAGCTTGGATATTGCATCGTCTTACATCTCTAATTTTATTCTCCCTTGCTTCCCTTCAGCCAGAGTGCAAGCTTTGATGCAAGATCTCATTTATTATGCTGACCTATATCTGCACAGAGCCGCCATTTATGCAGTTTATCAGGAACACATCCTCCACAGATAGGAAAAAACCCACCACTCACTCCTAAAACTGAGGTTCAAATCTGGAATGAAACATAAGTAAATGAGAGGGGAAAATGGCAGTAAGCATTTTGCTGGCAAAGGAATAAATAAAAACAAGAACATTCTGAGAAACATGGAAGTTAGTGAATGTAATGCTTTAGACGAGGGAAGACAAATATGCCTTCACAGTTCTTCACAGACATAAATCCATGAGAATACTGAAGCACAGAGGAATCCCTGCCCAGAAACAGGAGGGAAAACTGGGAAGGAGCAGAATCTTGCTAAAGAGGGCAAAGAGCGTATTTTCATTCTGCACATAGAAATTGCAT
Source organism: Pezoporus wallicus (assembly GCF_028554395.1). Lineage (NCBI taxonomy): Eukaryota > Metazoa > Chordata > Aves > Psittaciformes > Psittacidae > Pezoporus > Pezoporus wallicus. The sequence goes on along the minus strand of NW_026638015.1, from coordinate 572,868 downwards.
TGAAATAAAATGGACATTCAATGAATAACTCTCCATACACCTGACACAAGGCACCAAGTACAGAAAGATCCTAGTTTAGGTCTCAAAAGCCATATACCAATGGTAATCCAAACTATACTGCTAATTTCAGAACCAGCAGGTTGTTTGTCCCATGCTCTGTTGCATAGTAGAAGATAAACATAAACAGAACTTCTTACCAGAACTCCATAACTCACTTACCTCCTTGTAGTGGGCTGGCCCTGGCTGGATGCCAGGTACCCACCAAAGCTGCTCTACCTACCACTTCCCTCCTCAGCTGGACAGGAAAGAGAAAATACAATGGAAGGCTTGTGGTTTGATTTGAGAACAGGGAAAGATCACTCAGCAATTACTGTCATGGGCAATTGGGGTTGTGGTCAGTTCATTACATGCTGGCTCTGCTGCTTCTTCTACCTCACATGGAGGACTCCTCACACTCTTCCCCTGCTCCAGCATAACCCTGCTCACGGAGGAGACAATCCTCCATGAACTTGTTCAACATGAGTCCTTCCCATGGGCTGCAGTTCTTCATGAACGGCTCCAGCGTGGGTCCCCCACGGGGGTCACAAGTCCTGCAGCAAACCTGCTCCAGTGCAGGCTCCTTTCTCCACGGGGCCACAGGTCCTCCCAGGAGCCTGCTCCAGTGTGGGCTGCCCAGGGGGTCACAGCCTCCTTCACGCATCCCGCTGCTCTGGTGTGGGGTCCTCTGTGGGTGGATATCTGCTCACCATGGACCTCCATGGGCTGCAAAGCACAGCCTGCCTCACCATGGGCTGCACCTCAGGCTGCAGAGGTATCTCTGCTCCATTGCCAGAAGCAGGACTGCCTTGGAGCTGCCTGTCACTGGCTCTATCAGACACGGAGGAAGCTTATAGCAGCTTCTCACACAAGCCACCCCATAACTCCCTCATTACCAAAACCTTGCCACACAAACCCAATACACTCCGGCACATTATACAATGTATAGATTGTCAAAATTGTGTCATCATAAAATGAGACACTGTAGCAACAAACTACCTATAGACTCATGGCTCCATGCAAGCTTGTATAACAGTTTTTGATTTGATACGTATGTATGGTCTTGTGTTCCAAAGAAACAACTTAAAACTAACTTCTAGAATAATCCAGCAGGAATATGTACCACCAGCCACGCTTCTAAAGAAAGCTCCACAGTGAAAGTCTTTACTTACTTTGGGCACCACTTAGTCTGACTTTTTCCTGTTGTTAAGAAATTCAGTCTATAGTTCAGATCATCAATGATTTCACTTCTGGATGCTGCTATTTGCTGTATAACATGATTCCTCCCACATTCATTCTAAAGCAATGTATTTCAAGGAAAGAAATCCATGTCTAGTCTATGCCTGAGTGCGGTAATAACCATAATTCACCCACCACGTTGCACAGGTTCAGTTTCTTAGTAAATGAGTTCAGTTCTTAGCAGACCATGAGCGTTCTGAGTTCCCCTACACATGAGCATAGCAGAAAAAAATCCCACAGCAAATAAACCCAAAATGAATAAAATGAAGGTTCTAGTCTCTACTGCTAGAGTATCAGAGAAATTGGACTGAGCAGATGAAAATAAAGATGGGAAGTTCTCTGAAGTGATGCATTTCTGTCTCTAGTTAATGTAAACAGAAAACGTATATAAATGTATAAATATACAGGTAAACATGCCATATTTGCTCAAACTAAAAAGCACAGCCACTGGACTTTAAAGTCAGAAAAATACATGTTGAACTCTTGTAAGGCCACAACCACAGCATAGTAACATCCACCTGAGCTTTTACTCCTGTGCTCTCTCTTCCCCTTCAAAGTACTTTGCTGTTTACATTTTCTTGCACAACCTCTTCCATATTCACATAAAACTGCTAAAAGAGAGTGAGATACTGTGTAGCTAAAACTTTTCAGTTCTTTCCAACAAATCCAGGTGCCCACCATTTGGCTAAGATCAGATGCCAGATGGATGAAGCCTGATGAAAACCTGCATTGAAAGTACAGCAGTGGGTACTTTCCATCAGACAGCTTCTTCTCAATTTGTCAACAAGATTTACCACTGACACCTGCAGTTCTGGTGGATGACTTCTTTATTATCATCTCATTCTCCTACAGGAATGTTCTAGGAGTCTACAATTTATCTTTCCTGACCATGACCTGACCTCACTTCAGGTGTGTCCTCACTACATACTGGTCAGCTTAGTACTATACAGAAGCATAGTCAGTCACTTCAGTAGCTAACTACAGATTTTGTCATGTTCAACTACAATTGTCTTCTTTCCAAGGGTCTAATGGCATATGTCAAAAAGTCAATAGCTATTCAGAGTCTTGCAAACTCTGTTCGTCATGAGCAGTGCTGGAAAGCTGAACCAGGAGACGAGGTTTTATCTACACTTAAGAAATGGTCCTAGTCCTCCCTAAAACAAGAAGTGAGGCTGAATAGCCTGAAACAAGTAAGGCTTATAGAAAAACAATCCACCAAAATTCACATTTGTACAGCAACATTCAGTATATTTGCTTAAAATACTAAATTAAAAACTTAAAACCCCGTAATTTTAGTTGCATGTAGTTACATGAGTTTATTTTGAACTCTGGCCAGTTCTGTAATACCTAATATACCAAGTGCAGTATAAGAATAGTTAGACAAGACAGCACAGTGCTGAATAGCTATTTTGGCATTGGAACTTTTTCCTTGTGGGTAGGTGTTGTGGTTTAACCCCAGCAGAAAACACTCATTCACTCCCCCTTTACTCATCCCTGGTGGGATAAGAAGGAGAATCAGAAAAAGGTAAAACCCATGGGATGAGATAAGAACAGTTTAATAATTGAAATACAGTAAAATATAGTAATAAGGGGGTGGGGGTAGGTGGGAAGAAACAGAGGAATAAAACCCAAGAAACACAAGTGATGCACAAGAGCATGAGAGACTGAAAAGTCCTTGATCAAGGTAAGCACTACTGAGCAGCAATTCACCACCCTAGAGCCCGACATGACCCTACCTCCTGCAGGGCTCTCAGTCAAAGCTCTTGGTACCCCAACTGCCCAATAATCTCAGCACCTACTGCCCTCATGTGCCATACCCTGTAGTCTGACCACCTCTGGGTCTGCTGCCCTGCTCCCATCCACCAACCTCCAGCACTTTATTTTTGTCTATACATCCTCACACACAGGCCCACAACATCCTCCCTCTGACAGAGTGTTGCAGTTCTGTAATGGAAGCAGCACTGGCAGCAAGGTGCTTCTACACTTCACGTAATGTGAGCATTTATTAACTATTCCACAGGCAACTGTGCTGGTGTCTCCCTATTAACAACATTAGAACACATTGTGAAGTGTCAGTATTTGTACTGCATCAATAGCCTCACTGATGATTTTATTGTCAAGGGAACAGGACAGCAGCAGATGAGCAGATGCTAGCATACTTGCCTCCATTCTTCCCCACTGTTCGGAAACATCTCCAGAAGGTCCGAAGGAAAGATGCCCTGTTATGAGGAGTAGCTTGAACAAAGCTGAACTCACGGAACAAGATGTGTGTTCCTTGACGCACGCTGTTAAAGCTGTGGAGATAAAGTCAAAACAAAAGAACGTTAGAAAGCTGAACCAATGTCAATGTTCTGGGGCCAGCTAGAGCAGTGGCAACAAAACCACTGGCAGTTACATTTTGTGAAACCCAATCTCCAAAGCTTAAACCCATCTGTTCTCTAGAGAGAAAACCATCTGCAAAAACCACACACTGAAATTTAATTATAGGAATTAGAGGCTTGTGAAAGTAAAATTCATTCTAAAGAATCCCAGCAAGGGGTGTCCAAGAGCCACTGATTTGAAACCAATCCATTGGAAAACAGCTGGCCAAGAGTAACTTTTGTTTATCTGACCAGAAGATGCCCTTTCTTTTAATACCATTGGTACTTTGCTGCTATTCTCACCACAGTTTTCTGTGAAGCCACTGAAAATAAAGAAAGAAATAAATTTAAAAAATCCTCTTTACAAGCCTTAAGATTTAATTTCGAGGTCACTGAAACTTGTACGTATTGCATGTACATGCGTCGTTAAAATCTGCTGCGGCTGCCACGAAGAGCAGATGGACACTGCACTAAACAACACCTTGCACTTGTGTATTTTGAAGAGAGTAGTTGGTCATTATGATGGATTGTCAATTTGATATTCACATTCTTGCATTCTAGTACAAATCTCTCCTATTTGAGTTGTAAGCACTTTATGGTAACTTTATATAGCAAGCATATAGAAAACAACCTTTTCCAAGGTTTCTCTGAAGTGTGAGCAGCTCTCCTTTGGGCACGGTAAAGCTCAACATGCAAGAACAATAGGAATGCAAATACAAACATTATCTACCAAAAGGTATAATGACAGGGCTGCCTCAAAGATAGATTTTGTGCATTTCACTCTGCACCATGCAAGTGGGACTAAGCCTTCAAACACTCCAGAGAGATCATTAAAAACATTCACTTGGGACAGCAGCTTAACTCCCCCGCACAGGAGAGAATTAATGAAAAGATGGAAGTTCACTTTCATCACAGCAGAACCTCTCCATAGGCAGCATCTCCACAACAGACAAAATCCAGTGGTCACTGTGAACCCTCTCAGTCTGCAATTTTAAATCATCTCTTTAAATATAAATAGCATAAATCACTTGATCCTTCATCGTATAGGAGAGGGTCTTACATGGGAAAAAGAATTATACCAGAGAGAGTTGAGTGAAATGAAAAAGTCCTGTAAGAACTGGGAGGGGGCTGTGGAGAGAAGCCAATTCAATTTCAGTGAAAAGAATCACAATTCCTGGGTTTTAGTGTCCTGGTTCTCAAAGACGTAAGAGTAAACAGAGTTTTTTTGTCACGTGAGGTGCAGAACACTGCTTTTAGCCCTCCTACCCAGGAGGAAATGCAACTCAAATAAGTAAAATCACCTCATGATTAAGAAATACTCATGACTTGTGAATTCTGGAATTAGAAATACTCTTTCTGTACATATCATGGTCAAATATATTATTTTGTATTTATGAAACCTTATTCGGGCACCAGTTCTGCATAAACCAGAGGAAAACTCAACCGTTGTCTCAAGAGACTAAATAAATAAATCATATGCCTGATCAAAATATGCCAGGATTACAGGAAAGGGCTCCCTTGACTATCGTGTAAGTAAAGAGCATTCATTACAATGTGCTGTAGCTCGCTGCCTTAGAGTGACTGCATTCAGAATAAGGGAAAGTAACTTGAATGAAGTCCCACAAGATGCCTGTGACAAAGCTGGAAATGGGATTTCATATCTTCTCATCCCAACCAAACAGCCTGTAAGACTTTTCATTTCCAATTTGCATTGTTTGGCTGATGATTTGACAGGCTGATGGAGAAAAGAGGGATATGTATAAAAAAAAAGAAACGTGCTGTAATAGGAGAAGGCAGCTTTTAGAAAGATGAGATACGTAAGGGAGATGTTCAGAAAGAGAAAGGAGATGAAGGCACAATCATACAATTAAATGCACCAAATTATGTTGCTCAGAACTTCAGCACATGCAGCTTCTGGAAGCAGATCCTGGCACAACTGTAATGGAAAGGTCCAGACATGGAGCTAACATACTATTAATTCACAGCAGACAGCTCTACTATATTACTCCTTAGTTCTAATAAGTGAAAACTCCAGTCACTTGCATTTTCTGCATGGGATGGCTCTAAAGCTAGCAGGCAGAAGGGTATGATATCATTTGTTGTTGCTTACTCAGTCAAAAGAGTGGGTGGATACGTTGGAACATCAGCACACCTGGATGTGTTGACAGCCAAGTGCCGCCAGCTAGTTGAGTAAAAGAGGTACTATATTGCTTTCATTCCTCATTTCTCGCAATAAGATCTTGTTTAACTATACAATGGAAGGATTTTTTCTCCCAAAAGCTCAAGTCTGCAAGCAGGGGAGGCAGAATTTTATCCCAGTTGCGATGCTGCATTTCAGAGACCCTACTTTACAAATGTCTTCTTATAAGCTGGAAAAGTTCAGCTTAAAGGAGCCAGCCTTTGTTGGAGCTATCCAGCAAGCGGACCAAGGACAAATCAACAGGTCTATTTCCAGGCAGAGTCAAGATTGCTGCAAGAGATAGGAACAGTATACATTTTGAACAAACTGTGCATTTTGAAATTCCTTTTATCATGGGTAGATGATAATGGCACAAAAATAACTTGGCCACATTTTCCTTAACAACTTTCTGGAGGTAAAGCTACCATTAATGTGGCCAGTGGTAACGGATCGCAGGTAAACCCTTCTGGAAGTTACAGAAGCAGTGACAACCCAAAGCTGTTGCAGGTATTCCAACAGCATGTAAGGATTATGACCAACATTTTATGTATGATTTTTAGATATGTGCCAACAGATGTCTTTTCCAGTTTCCCTTGAACACAAAAAGGAAACAGGCTGCAGACTCAGAGGAATGGCTAAAGTAAACAAGATATCAACAGCAAAGCAACACACTCAGCGCTCAACATTCCCAGCAAGTTCAACAGCTGCTGAGATTCTCCCCTTAGGATTTCTCAGTCTTCCTTCTGTCTGCCCCCCTCTCACTGGTGGCCAGAGCTTATCAGCACTTCTGAATGAACCAGGGTATCCCAACAAGGTATCAGCTTGTCCTCAGTCATTTAAAAAGGGGGTTGTGAACCCAGAAGAAGGGAAAATAAGCTTTCACTTCTCTGGTTAACTTCTCCTTTCCCCCTTTTTTGGCATTTTGAGCAGCCATCTGCAAGAGATTCCTTCAAGAAAGCTTTCAACAGCTCTGTAAGCCTCCAAACCTCCTATTGCATTGCCCTGGCCCTCTACGTTACCAGTGAATAGAGCAGGCAAATTAGAGCATTAACAAAAGTTACTAAGGACATGATTTTATTTGTCTTGCTGAAACTGAGACTAGAAACTGAACTGAATGTTCATTAGTTATTTCACACAAGGACTGTTATGCAACTGGATATTCCGCTAACAAAAGAACTTCTCCCTTTCACTCATGAGAATATTCTGGAAAAAGATAAGCAAAGTAAACCAAGGTTCTCACTCGCTGGGAAGATCCAAAGCAGCTTTTGCAGTAAGGACTTCAAGATGCTTACTTTTTCACTCCTTTCCTTTCCATGCCCCAGAGCAGCCAAAGCATAGAACTCTTTCAATGCCACTGCTGAGAAAGCTGCCTCTTGCAGCACACCCAGTCCATGCTTGTGGGATGGCACGTGCACGTGAGAGGAACTAAAAAAGGCTTGGGAGGAGACTGTGCTAGAACAGCCCCAGCTCTCAGAAACGGCTGTGCTGGGAACTCCAGCACTCAGGTGCTGCTTCCCCAAACAGAGCTGCTTTCAGTAAGGCTTTGTCTTTTGTGTAATTACATTTCGGCAGCTTGCCAGAGTTCAGAAACTTTCAAGGACTCTTTTCAAACCTTTGGACTTCTAAATAGACTGTACAAGTCCCAGGATGCTATGGTAACATCCCAATTGAAACCCACTACAGTTGTTAGCCTCTGCTTGCTGAACTCAGGCAAAGCCAAACGTGCACAATGCAGAGAGAGCCCCGAGTCCTCAAGAAGGACAGAAGAGCCTGCCAAGACGCTGCTGTCGCTCTAGCAGGTGCCACCTTTGGTTACCATGCAAAGAGCTGAATGAGTTCACAGGACCCCATCTCTACTAAATAGAAAACAAGGAGCGGGAACTGTTATTCCTTAACTTCCAGCATTACTGCTTGCGTTTTCCATCAAAAGCATGATGAAGGAAGCAAATCACTTTGAAAGCTTATCCTGCTTTTCCAGTGTGAACAACATCCCCTCCACACACACAACTTTTCTTCTCAGTTACACAAGTGTCTAAGTCATTAAAAGAGAATCAAGTGTCTTATGGTAGTCTCAAATGCAAAGTTGCTATTGGACACTACATCTAAACTGACTGAAACATCTGTAGAGAGAAACAGCACAGAGGACCAGATGTCAACATTATGGATATCTCAGGGCTCATTTCCTCTTGAAATACACTCTGGATCAACTCTAGGCTGGTCCCATGGGCTGAATGCTCATTTGCAGTTGGAACACATCTTCCAGTTCAGTTCCATCTGAAAGGAACTCGGGTCACAAGCTCCAAGACTACTTCATGGTGTGAACCAAAGCACAGTAAGTAGGGATAATCAGAAGTATTAGGATTAGAGACTGTGGTACAATAGGTAACAAAGAATTAGCTCTAGCAATGGAAAATACTGACATTCAAAAGGCTTTAAAACCCAGGCAGTTTCTGTTGTTAAATAACTCATCCACACACAAAGCATCCCCAAGTGACCAATCCCACTTACCGCAAGGCTATGATCTGAAACAGCAAAGTGAGGTTTACCTTGCCTGGAATGAGGCCCAAGAGGGAACACTTATAACTGTACATACACCATCAGGAAAAACAAATCCCAGTTTCACTGCTGGGATGAATAAATTACTGCTGCAGGAGTGCAGTTTAATTTTATTCTTCACCTCCTGGTTTAAGTGTACTACACTACTTGCAATATTCACACCAATCACGGGACTGTTTCCCTCTTTGAAAGTAGCAGAGAAGCATCAGCATTCCTCAATTCAAAGCTGTTTTATCAAGTGCTTTGACAAATTCTACAGATATTAAAATTTGGGACAATGAAGTCAGCCTCAAGGAAATCACCATCTTCCTCTAATGAAATTAGCTGTGCTTTTTAGGCACTTCCTCTGAAATGCATTAGTAGTGTTAAGATGAAACAGATGCTGAAAGTTATTCCTGATGACTGGCTTTAAGGAAAAATCCTTTTTTAACAACTAGGCAGATAGGAAATCATTAACACTCAACATTTTGGCAAGACTGGGTGATGTAACACCACAAACAGACTGGATTTTCTGAGATCCTTTCTGTCTCACCCACTCAAGTTTATTTCAGCTGAAGGGTGTGGAAAGAGGGAAAGGAGTGACACAGATTTTAATGATTTGTTTTCAGGCTTCTTAGTATGGGTTCAGCAATCTCTGTATTCATGACAGAGTTAATACAGGTGGTACAGAGATTATCCCAAGTGCTGTTTGAAAGGAAATGAACCACAGCACCTGTGACACAGCTCAGGGTAGGCAGGGAACAAGCTTTCTTATGTTGCTTTGTAGCAAATCAAACCCTCTGGGACCAGTCTACAGTGTGGAGAAGGAAAGGATTAAAGGAGTTGCTGCGCTTGCTGTTTATTACCCAGAATCCCTTTATCTTTTTTAGAGTGTATCGTCCTCCCCCCCCCCCCCCCCTCATTTTTCCTATGCTAGGTCAGTAATTTAACACCTTGAAGCTTTCAAATCAAAAGCTAAAATGACTTTACTGCATTGAATTATTAGCCCAGGATTAAAAACAAAAAAGGCAAATGGGGGCGGGGGGGATCTCTAAAAACAGAGGCCTTTTGATCAGAGCAGCATCCTGCAGTTTGCTGTAACTCAAGCTGGCCATTCTTATATAGTAGGAATTAAGGACTCCCCCTGCCAGGCAGGGCCCTATTAAAACACAATAGCTGTTTGAAAAGGGTAAGCAAGCTGATATGGATATAATAGACCACATATTGGGGCCCCTTTCTACTCTGAAATAAAGCTGCTTCTTAGAGTTATGAGCTGGGAAACCTAGCATTCAGGAAGATGGGAAAGGGCATACAATGGAAGATGGTAAATAGCCCTGCAGAAGCCCTTCAAGGTGCTTAAAGGAAAAGTAAAGAAGCCTTCAGAGATAAGCATCAATCACCCAGGACTAGCTCTTTCAGGCTGCTCAGGTGGTATTTCAGACCACATGGGGTTTCAATGAGGTTGGAAAGGTCTTGCTGGTATAAACAGAGATTTATTTTTTATAGTAGAAAACACAGGGAGTTGTGCACCACAGAGACAGCTACATGAGTACCATTATAACTGGTTTTATGAAGATCATTGCAAGTTGCTACCCAGGTTCCCACAAAAAGCCCTTGCCCTTTCCCCCCCAAACCTAAAATAAATAAAACAATCTAGAATTATATCTACCCCCAAAAAGATGCAAACTCTCCAGCTAATATATTTAGCATTTGTTCAGACTGGCCCAACTCGACATTTTGGGGCAAGAAGAAAAATCCCTACGGAATTGCTGTATAACCTTCTATATGCTGAGGGTATGGGAGATTCAAGTCCTCAATAGGCTTTATTATCATAGAGCCATGATCTCCAGTCTTTGGCTTCCTTTATTAACCTACAGATGTATTTTTACCCTCCCTGTCACACTGTGGAATTCATTCACTAGCTGCAAGATGCTGCAGAAAGCATGCAGTGAGCCTGTGGCTAGTGTGAGAAGGCAGCACAAAGAGCAACAATATTAAAAGCACAAGCAATGCAAGGCAGGGTTTGGATTTCCTCTAGTAACAACAACTCTGGAAGTAGCTATGGAGTTGACATGGGCTGGACACTGGTTTTGATACCAAAATGTCAACGTCTACTGAAGGAGTATGAATTTGAAAGTTATTGAATAACTCCACCTATCTTGTGCTGCTGAGATCAAAGCATAATGCCAATGAAGGCAAACCAGATGATTCAAAGCCTGCTCACTCCGCTGCATGTAGCCTCCTGTATTTCTTATTCTAAGACAGTCCTATATTTTATGAGTTAGAGTTTTAATTATTTCAGAAGGAAGCAGCACAATCACCTTATGACTGTGATGATCCAAGAACTACTGAAAGATAACTTACTGACTGCTCCTAATGGATTCAATACTGGTGCCATGAATGGAGCTCCCATATTTGCTCTTGTCAGTCTTGGTTAAACTGAAGGATTTCAGAAGAAGAAAGCAATACTTACAACTAATACTCTCATCTATTCAGTTGCTTTGGCAAGATTAAAGCATAAAGGCTGAGCAGCTTCCAATATTTCCATCATCACAACAAATTAACCTTGCTGAGATTCCTTTGTATGGATGAAGCTTCAAACTTCGACATTAATGCTAACTCTGTATTTAGAGGTTGCGTAGCTAAACCACCCTGTGCTCACTACAACTGCTTGGCTACCCTGTTGACCAGCTACAGTTTGTCTAATGAATTTGAAGATAGGCAATAGGATTAATTTCGCACGACATGAGGTTACTGCAAGTCTCCAAGGCTAATCTAGTTGGGAATTTGTATGGTTGCAACTCTATACAGCGTACAAAGTCTCAGGTTCTCCAAAGACATCCAGATTTCTGGGAACATGACTTCTTTTCTTTTTTAAGAAAAGGAAAATCAACCCAGTTTAAAAAAAATTCATTTTTAAGGCAAGATACAAGACCTTCAGCAGTTTGCTGTTCACGGTGAAGGGATTTTCTCCTATAAAGGATAAGGAATCCTATTACGGGATCTTATCACATCCCATTGCCACAGGCATTTGCTGATTTTTACAGCTTGGCACATCTAATTTAGGAGAAATTGTGTATTCATTGGCCTTGTCCACACTGGAGCACATATATTCTTAGCAAGGCAATCAGAAACACTTCTCAAGATTTGGTGGGACACCACAACATTTTACAGATGAAGAATGAATACACAAGTCCTTCCAACACCACAAAACCAAAAAAAGCCCCAATTTCCATTCCAATCTATCTTCTTAAAGGTCTCTCTGGGGAAAGCCCGGTGTTCCTCAAACCTACACTGCTTTATTCCAATTGAATACAAAGTCTTAGAAGTTTAGATAGACGGAAGTCAAGAGCCTCTGAAGCTTATTTCCTACATACATATAGCAGCTTAGACTCTCACTAAAATGCTTCATTAGCCAGAACTATACAAGTTAGCTTCATCAATAACTACACCTTTCTGTTACTATCATATATACAACAGTGTTTCTTAGCTTGAGACACTGAAAACTTTATTGGAAGAAATAATATGTTAAAAAAAAAAAATCCATACAGAAAATGATAAAAGTAAGCCTTGTAATTCTTAAGAATAAAACCCCTCCCATTTAATAAGGGAAAAAAACACCAGCATGTGCCAAACTTCCTATGTTTTTCCAAAGCTGCTATTCTCCAGTGCATTTTTACTGAATTACAGGTGCCAATTTCACATGACTAAACCTGTTTTCTTCAAAACATTTACACAGAAGCTGCAGGAAATCCAATCCTTAAAACATGTGACCAAGCATGTAAAGAGATTATGCTTTATATACACGCTGCAGATTGTATGCAAAAGGCTGTAAATAGTCCCAACTACATCTGCTGTGGGTATGTCCCGATTTATCTTTCTCATTTTTCATATATATTCCAACAATGACTCAGCAAGAACAGCTGAGCTGTTTTCCAGGATGATGGAGAAGGATGCTTGTCAAACAGGGATCTCAGTGTTGAATATCTATTGTGCTTCCTCAGTGGAAGATGGACAATAGAAGATTGCCACAGTTCACCAACTCTGGCTTGAGAGCCCTTTCCCTTCTGCAAGAAAACAGACTAAAACAGAGCAGAGATCTGTGATCAGAAATGCAAGAACAGTGGTAAGGCAGGAACCACCCAACACCAGAGATATTAAAACCAAGTAGACTGACAGAGAAAATGCAATGAAACAAAGGACCCTGTGGCATCCCAAAAAGGATACGATAAGCACTGTGAAATACCCAACTGATGAAATGAGTTATGGCAAAATAACCACGGAGAGCACATACGCAGGAGGCTCCTTAAAGATCTTCTCAAGAATAGCAATGACTTGCGCATCTGTTTTGTTGTAGTGCCAAATGCAGACAGTGGGATGGACTGGGGAGTAGGGAAACTGTATCACAAATGTCCATAACCAAGAAAAATTACTTCTCTGTTACCTTCTGAGATCAGAGATATCGATTTTCAGCAATTCCTCAGATTTTGTCCTTTTCCCACTCTCACTAAATTGTTTCAAGAATAAATTTGAACATTCAAAGTGTCACAAAAGACTGATTTTAACTCCCAGGTGGGCCCATGTCTACATCTCCAAATCTGTACTAGTAATATTATCAACTATGATGAAAAGCAATAAAAATACTGGAAACAGATTTATGCTAAAGTTATGATCTAAAACTAGGCAGAAGATTGTACATTCAACTTTAGCCCAGAGTAAAAGCACAAACACAGTTATCTCAGTTATATATAATCCTAAAGCTCATACCATTTGCCAGGTTTTTGGACTTTGGCTTTGGGAAAACTTCAAACATCTGTTCTTCAGTTTTATTAGCTATCAACACTGCCAACATGCAATTGGCTTTAAACATCTTTTAAGGCCACTCAACTTCATAGCAAATGTGTAGTATTTCAACATTCAAGGCTGTAAAAACGAATACAAATGTACTCAGCTATATAAGGTCTCCACAAGGTAGTCAGTCCATTTCTGATGCAACTATTCTGACAGACCACCAACAAATATGGAATTTCCATGATGTAAAGGTGTAGGAAAGAAGTGGGCAAAGACTGCACCACTACACCAATGAATACATACTAGAAGCATCATAATCTGACCACACTGCATATAAAAGTTGTGACTGTTTTTCTTCATATATCAAGCTGCATACTCCAGCCCAACTCAGTGTATGAGTAAGTGAAGGGTTATCTACAGATTACTACCCTGTGCTGACAAGATGCTGAGATCAAGTGCTAACAGCCATATGTTATGGCAAGTTCTCTTGATGTTTCTGACACCAAAACAGTATTACAAGTTTCCTGAGTGGAGCATATTATCACATGCAGCATCAATATTCATATTCAATTCTATGTTACTCCTTCAGCTGCAAGCCTTGCAAGATTGTTCTGCTTACCCAAAAAGCTTCTCAATCTTTTTCTCCTCCCTATATTTCCTTGTGAGAGTTTGGAGTCATCCAAGTATCAGCTCACCTGTAAGATTCTCAAGTATGTGGGAAGAAAACACTGCATTTTCCAATATATTGGCAACATGTACAAGCTACAGTGGGAATCAGTGTGTTATTCCTATTAACATACGCATTTTTCCCAGCTGTTTACTCAACAGCAGTCATCCCAATCAGCATATTTGTCAGGCTTGGACTTGTTGCAATGTTTGTTGCAAAGAAACAACTCTGGGAAAATCAGGAATTCATAGATCCTGGCTGTCAGATGAAGATACCAACGCTGTTTCTGCTGTCAAGCAGTTCTGTGATAAAAACATCACACTTCAGGTGGCAGATCTATAAGTTCTGGACAAAATTCACATCATCTGAATCACAAATAAACTGAGTAATCCACAACCCCCAAATCTTCTATAGCTCTCATACAAAATGTCTACCCCATGCACAGTAGACAGGGGTTATTGAAATCACATTTGTAATATGGGCTGGAGAAATTTAGATTACAGGAAAAGACTTTGCCATTCTTACAACTCTTCTCTGTAGAAGTAAGACTGGAAGGCAATAAATGGACTTTAAGAAAGGTTTTGTGTCCATTAGCAACTAAGTGGAGAAATACACAATGATCACAGGTTTCCAGAAAAGTTTATCAACAAATTCAGTCCTGCAAATCCACGTACTCTGTGGAGAGAGACTTTGAAAATGCCTTTCTTATAGCAACTTATTCACATTAGCTGCAAAATCTGCTCCTCAGAGCTTCTGGCACGGGTGCTGTGCCTGAGTGCATATATTCATTTTCTCTCCTCTGAGAAGTGAAGAGCAATGAGAGGCTGACAGCACTCTTATGCAGTGCCCTAGGGATCAAGGAATCCCAAGCAAAAGCCTGTCAGGAATCATCAAGCACATTATCCCAGCTGAGATTTTCAGCCCAAAGGGCTGTTCACAGCTAGGTCACTGACAGCAGCAGCTTCATACCAACAACACAGCTCAGGCTTGCATTGAGTGGGATAATTTTGTCTTTTCCTCTCCAGAGCAGAAGACATGTAGGATTCCTAAGAGTATTTGAGGAACACATGAAATATTGCTTTTGCAATTGCTCATATCTGAGAGAATACCATCAATTTATGTAAGAACCCAAAAGTAGCCTCTGGGAGGTAACAACATGGATTTGCTCAAAACATGCAGACCAAAGATTAAAAACCCCAATAACCAACGCTCCCGCCACAGACAGTTTGACTGAGAAATGCTAATGAATGGCTCCATCTCTCAGAAGGGAAATCTGGCACAACCTGACAAAGCCCTAGGGACCTTCTCACTACTGTTTCTGCTGTTTATACTACAATTGTGCAAAGCAAGGAGACAACATTCTACAATGCTAGATGTTGTAAAGTACATGCAGTACAACGTCAATTCTGTCTTGAAAAGCTTACCCTAACCTTACAAACAAGATAGAACAAGTTACAGTGAAAAGGGGAAAGATGCAGAGCAGATGACAGCAAGATGATGACAATGATAAAGCCTATATACACTGAGATGAAAAACAAATTGATGGCTCTAAGGTAGCTCTAAGAATCTCTCCTCTTTCCAAGCAGATAATTCAGCTTATTTCCAGTTGCCAATTAAGGCTGTCTCCAGTGAATGGCTTAATTCTCATGGGCATCCCATCTGTCCCATTCCTGGCCCTTCCCCCCTGCATTCCGTCCACCCCCAAGGGTACTGAGACTATTTTAAAGAGGACGATATTGTTCAACCTACAGATTTATTTAGGTGATGTTCTATAGCAGTACAGGACTGAACAAGCCAAAAGTTTTCCTGCTACCAAAGCCTGTGTCACTGCTATTGCCACAGAAAGCCAAGAAGGCAGTATCATATTTGTCCCTAAGGAATGAACTGAATAAATTGTTCCAGCCAATCCAGGCAGCAAAAGAAAATGAGGTACTTTCATTGCTAGAAGTTGATACTTCTCACCATGATAACATCTTCCTATCCAAGGATCAAACTCTATAGCACTAGCAGTCCTGTTACTGTGAACAAAGCAATTGTTTCTTTGTGTAGAACAAGGCTCTACACAGTGCAGAGCTGGTATTTTGAGGCTCACAACAGATCTAAAAGCATTATCTGACCCCCAGCCCCCACAGATACATCCATCACAGACACCTTCTCAGATAAGCATTATCAAACTGTCACACAAGATCTAGGCAGGGGAACTTTGAGCCAGCAGAAACATCCTTTACACGAAAAGGGAATCTCAGACATCAGTTTGCAGAGCCGAGTAGAGGTAGTGCTGCATCTGCAAGCTAAAAGCAAGATGTGTTTCCCAGTCATGTTCCAGCTGGCAGGTGGTCAGGGAGACATTTCATCAGAAATCAAAGAAGACAAGAAGTGTTTTGAGAGGCGAAGGACAGCCTTTTCCTGTGTCTTCCATCCACTTGTGTTTGGTTTATCAAACAAGCTATGAAAGTGATGGGAAGAAGAGTTTCCTGCCTGAGGTAAGCCATCACTGATTAATACTTCTGAGCTTTCCAAAGAGGCTTAAACAGAGTATTGCATCTACCTGCAGGCTGGAAGAGAAAGCTTCAGGCAAAGGGTTAGCCCAGAAGCAAAGCAAAAAATTACTGGTAGAAAGTCTCTTGGTCAAGAATTCTTTTTGCTGCTTTTTCATAGAATCATAGAATAGTTAGGGTTGGAAAGGGCCTTAAGATCATCAAGTTCCAACCCCCCTGACTTGGCCAGGGACACCTCCCACTAAACCATGTTGCCCAAGGCTCTGTCCAACCTGGAACAGACAGCAAAAACAAAACAACAACCACCAACTAAACAAAGACCCCTAGAAAACCCACACACAGACTCCCTTTAAGATCCCAGAAAGTATTAAGTGGGATGCTCTGCACATTCCCTCTGTGTGATCAAATGCATTAGCACAGGGGCCCTGTTTTTCTTCAGTACAGGAAAGATCAAGAAAACAGGATGATAAATAATGTATAGGAGGAACATGTTCCTTTAAGATATGTTGGCAAAGAAGTTAGGCTGGAAGAAGTAAAGCAGCATTAGTGTGTAATTACACAGAGGGCTTTCAAGAGTCTGCATTTCATGGAGATTCAAAAACAGAGCAGAGATTTCTTGGGTTTGTAATGAACAAATACCAGTAGCATTTTAACATAGCTATAAAATTAGACTAGTCCTAAGAGAGGAATAATTTGACTAGTTTAGCTAAAAGATGTGGGTTAACTGGCAGAAGGGTGATTGATCCCTATTCCTGTAAGAGGCAGGAGTCAGTCAGATGAAGGGAGCCTCAAGGTACTCCCAGGATTGAAAGCAGATGTCCACATGATTGGGACAAATGAACAATAGAATTAAGTGGGAGAAAAAACAATACCCTTGAAGACTGAAAATATTCTGGAAGGAGAACTGAAGAGATGAAGGTCAGCCCTCTGCATTCAGAAATCTGAGTGCTAGGCTGTGGATAGCACTGGAATACAAACCCAATTTCATTTCCTAGGAACAACTAAAAGCATTCATTGCCTGCAAAACACTTACTGCTTGATCCATACAGAGCTACGTGACCACACTTTTCAGCTCTGAAATTTCACTCAGGTTAAGCTAAACCCCAATAAAACATTCTGAATTGCCCATAAAAACAGTTGTTGTAACAGGCATAAAGATTTGAAGTGACGCATGGTGAGCTGGGGCATTGCAAAGCATGATGGAAAGGCCATGGTTGCTCTTCAGTGGTGAATCCAGCAAGGGAATCCACTCTTGAGAAGTGTGCCCTCTGAGAAGAGTTTGGAGAGCATCCAATACCTGTCCTTGGCACACTAACTTCACTATATCTGAAAAGTTACTGGGCAACCTAATACCAAGTCCCTCCATTACAAACAATTCCAGCATACTTCAAAAATTTGCACAAGCAAATCCTCTCACTTGGAACAAGGGAAACACTGGGGGAGTGCACCCAAAGCTTCTGGAATCTCTCAAGGATACTGAGACTAAAGATAAAAATCAAGATCAAGCTTATTTGCTTGGCAGAGCAGTGCAGCCTTCAAAGCATAGCCTGAACAAATGTTGACAGCTCTGTGGATGAACAGAACTGGGCAGTGAGGAGCCCTGGCAGCCAGAATAGACACTTTCATAGTAGGAAATTTTCTATTCTGAGTCTATGTACACCCTTATTGCCCTAATTGGATAATTTATTCTCCGCTTTAAGATTTGAAATGTGGAATTCTTTCACAGAACTATAGAATGGTTTTGGTTGGAAAGGACCTTAAGATTATCCAGTTCCAGCCCCCCCTGCCACAGGCAGGGGCACCTCACACTAAACCATGTCACCCAAGCCTGTGTCCAACCTGGCCTTGAAGACACCAGGGGTGGAGCATTTACCACTTCTTCAGGCAACCTGTGCCAGTGCCTCAGCACCCTCACAGTAAAGAACTTCTTCCTTGTATCTAACCTGAACTCCCCCTGTTCAAGTTTAAACCCATCACCCCTTGTCTTGTCACTACAGTCCCTGATGAAGAGTCCCTCTCCAGTATCCTTGTCGGCCCCTTTCAGATACTGGAAGGCTGCTCTGAGGTCTCCACACAGCCTTCTTTTCTCCAGGCTGAACAGCCCCAACTTTCTCAGCCTGTCTTATTTGTTTTAGTTTCACAGCTCTCAAAATGACTAAGCCTGTTTGTGCAGGTACAGGGACACAGTTTTATCTGCTGAACTCCAGATAAAAAACAAAAAAAGGGGAAGGGGAAGACAGTGACTAGTTCTATATTACAGAAAAAACAAACACGCAACTTTTTCCTGTCTTTCAAATCACCTTCACAGAACACTCGGTGTGCACAAAAAGCCATTTTAGAAATTCACATCTTACTTCAAAAATAAGTAAACGGGAAAAACATGATCTGCAGCACCTAAGTGGATCAGAGGTTTGTGCTCTGTGGTGACAGTTTTGTTCGTTATAATGATCTTAAATTACTATTTATTCTTTCAAAGGTGGAAGAGGAATAGGAAGTGAAAAGAAAATGGTTATCAATCATGTCATGGTGCAGAAATACTACAGAGAAGCAACGTGAGCAGTTTCAGAAGTGTGGAAGACTTCTTGCGCACTGTTTGATTTTTTTAAGTATATATGGTCAGAAGTTCAGAAAAGGCCCTGAGGTGTCAGCTTGAAAGCAGGTACAAACCAAACCTGATCTTGAGAGATGCCTGAATGATGATTTCAACGGGGTATTTCAGAGCTACCTTGCCTTTAACTCTGCCAAAGAAATCCTGTTGGTGGGTGGAGGTCACTATAGTCATGCTCTTTATCTTTCTTAAGCTATTGTTTACTGACTATTTGCTCAGCTGACTAATGTCAGCATTACTTTCTGTGGAAACTCACCTATCCCAGATGGAGTATCATGATTCCCAATCACATCAAACACACAGGTTATACCTTCATTTGTCCCAAATGCCTACTGTCAGTCATTAACTCTCTCAAACCTTCACTTAACAGTGACCACTGCAACTTGCTCAGAACATGGAAGTACACTGTTCATTGATCTGATATTGATACACTGAACTCCTGATACTATGCATTATTTTAACTTTGGTAATCCACAAAGAGGAAATGCATTTTGGTAGTTTAAGCTATTTTATAAACAACAAAAAATATCAATCTCCTTATAAAATCCATGGAATATGAAGTATTTCTGAGGTCTTTCAAAGTCAGCATTCATTCTAGTTACTAAACTATAGAGATAAATTAACAGTAAAACTAAACAGCATTGACTAGCTGTTTGATTCTTGTAGTAAAATTGCCTTTACACAGTTTCACATGAGCCTTCCAGATTTTGCCACATGGATGACTCACACCCAGTGCAATTTGGAAGTACCTTATTGAGAAAAAGAGATAACACACTACCAAGAAACCCTCTTTTCTTGTTACAATGCCATCTACCCAAAAGATCTCTTCTTGTAGCAACATGGCCTGTATCTTACCTCTTCTGCCAAGATGTCAAACCACACTACTCCTGAACTGCTTTTTACCCTAACAAAAAAAAAAAAAACAAAACAACCAGAAAAAAAGCTTTAAGCATTTCCCCTCAGACTTACTGCAGTATTTATCTTAGTCACCCATTCACCAGTGAGAATCTCAGCTGTTGAAGTTGAGAATGTGCACAGGGCAAAAAATATAATGCAAGTTGTCCAATCAGTCAAAGCAGCAACTTAGGCCTCATTTGGAGATTAGAAGGACACTGATGTAAGAAAAAAGGCAAAACAAAATCCACAAAAACACCTTAAAACTGTGGTCAACTGAAAAAGAAAGCTACTCCTGTGCTTTGAAATCCTCTGTAGTACTGCTGTACTACTGCAGTAGTACTACTCTACTACTCTGCAGTACAAAGACTATTGTGAAACACTCTGCATGTTGATTTGCCGCAGAAAAAGATAAGAGGAAAGGAAGCAAACAAGGAAAGATTTGCAAATGGGCATCAAAGTCAGAAACATGTAACCACTGCAAGCACATGCATTACCAACAGACTTTTAATGAAGCTGTCTGGAAGAGTTTTAGACATTGTGCAAGACATCATCAAGTTGGCAAAACATACAGCAATTGGCTATGTCAACATCAACAACACGGAAGACCAGCACATAGCATTTTCCTAAGAGTCTTTCACCATCTTGTTCAACAGGACAACAACCACACAAGGAGACAAAACAGTTCAAATTCATACTCAGAAACAGGAAGAACGAGTGGTGCTGAAACCAGAAGCAGTCTCTGCTTTTGATACTAACAGCCCTGATTATGTCAAGCAGAATTTAGAGGGTTTATACGCTTTTAAAAGCTCCGTTGCCCAAAGTGACTGCTCCACATGAACGTTTGTAACAGAAGAGGTACTGAACTGTATGAAACCCATTGCACATTTCCGAAACATGCCCAGGGAGCCCTTGGCTAACCCAATGAAATCCAGCATTCACAACATAATCAGCATGTGTCCAGCTCCATTCTCCATGTACCCTGACTGTTTCCAAAAGCCCCCCTCAGGCTGGCCCTATTGGCAGTGTCCTGATGTACTTACTATTCAGTGAAGAACCTGGCAATGCCATACTGGCTAATATCTTCTCTGTTCTCCAGCAGCTGGCTCACTGCATCCTCCATGTACGTGAGGACATGTCTTTGAGCTACAAATAAAAGACAGTAAGAGACAGAAGTTAGAATACAAGGGGCCTGCAAAACCCAGAGCCAGACCAGCCTAGTTGTGTGCCTTACACAACAAGCCAACAAGCATTTATTCCCTCAATTAGAGCAGAGGTTTCACTCTCCCAGATACTGATGGTCAAATTCCTGACCTAAACCCTGTTTTCTTTCCTGGCCACACAGAGTTAGTCATTAACAATGCTAACCCTCTTTTAAAAAACCCTGAGATTCTGGAAGAGAAGGAAAAAGAGAAGGAGTTGTGAGGCTGCCTCACTGGAAAATGCTTACTCAAGAGGAGTTCTTGATCTCTGTTCTGAGTCACTGCCATCTTTCCTATACAGATTGCCAATGCCTTATCGATGGGGCTGTTGCAGACCTGTGGGTGTTCCCTGCCCTTCCCTCCTTACTAAAGCCAAGTAGCTCTAAGGTTGTTCTGCAAAGTTTCTTTTTCCTAAAGGTGCAAATATAAGCACATCTGTTTTCATACAAGCACCAGTGAATGTTCTTGGAATGGCAGGTGGGGAACATTTCTTAATGTCAAGAGAGATTTATATTGCTCAACAGTCTCAAATAACTGCATAAACCAAACATCAGGAAATTTCAGAGCGGTGGATCTGCCAGTACCCAACCACAGAATGCCACTCACTTGTAAGACTCCTGAGTAAAGATAGTTTGGTACAACACAAACAATTTTGCTGCTTCTGCAGGAGGCAAACTCTCTACAAATGAAGCACTTGCCAGGGAGGAAGCAGCAGAGATTTGCCACTCAGCCCCTTTGATGTTTTTGGCTAGAAACCAAGTTGAAGCAACAAAGAGCTGAGTCTGGGGTGATGCGCCAGCTACCAAGCAGAAGAGCTTCCAACTCTACAAGTTCAACAATCAGAAGACAAGTCACAACGAACCCAGGAAAATCATTCCTAACCTGGAAAGCACACAAACCCTGTTCCCAAAGCACACACCTCCATCCTAAACACGTATGCTACTGCACCTTTGCAAGTAGCGTCGTGTCCTAAAAAGAGCAAGAGAAAACCCTTAGGGGGTATAGGAAAAGCAAGGGCTGATCTTGCTCCTTGCCAATCTGTTCCAGACTTGGCAGCATCACCCCCTCACCAGCAACTGGCCAACCTCAGACCCACATCAATATTCTTCAAACCAGTTTAATTTGTGCTTAATATCCTGGTAAGCATCAAGCCTGTGCCACTTCATTCACAGCATGGAAGTCCCTTTCATCTTAGTGTGGGGCAGGTGGACTTCAAGAGAGACCTGGAAATGATTATTCCCAGTGGATACAGTGATTAAAAGTATGTATGAATATTGATTGCTATCAGGGGATTTCTCTGCCTAGAACACATTTCAGGACAATGGTAAAATTGGTTAAGCACACCCTGGAAAATACCTTGCAGCTGATAGGAAAATGGTGAGCCAAAGGTTCAAAGATATTATCTGGCACTAAAAGATGCAGGGCGTAGCTTTATTTAATTATTTTAATGCAAAGGAATAAATTTAATTTATGTGAGTGATTAAAGAAAAATAGCTCTGCGCACCTGTGTCCCCTGAGGGAGGAATGAGTCGTGCAACTCAGGCTCAGGCTCCAGATAACAGCAACTGGGGAACTTGATTTCAGCCAATCCTTTCCCCCCCTTCATCATGCAGCCCCTCACGCCCTCAGAAACTGTCTCACCAGGCCCCTCTTGAGCTGTCAGTGGTACCAGATTAAGCCAAGAAATGGTACTAGAAGACAGGCTTCCACTCCTCTCAGCCTGCAAAACCATTCTCAAACCCTTGTGGGGAAGCATACACTCCTTTCATAGCATAGCCCCTTCTTTAGTGTCATTAAGCCCTCCCCTAAAAGCCTATGGGAATAGACAGGCATGGTCTCACAGTGCTACACAGCATGATGTGGCTGACCTCTGTAACAAACACCTTTGAGTATGCTCCTGGAGAATGAATTAACTTTCAACATAGAATTTCAGACGTTTCTGTCACACTTAAAAATGGATGCAAATATATATGGTCACTGTTGAATACAGTCATTGGTAAAAGGGTCTATCTGTTAAGCTTTTTGTTGCGTGGCCTAAGGATGCCGGCAAAGAACCACTCTCTATTTCCAAGAAGGTAGGTAGAGGTGTGGGAGAGAGAAATTGGTGAGCAGAGAAGCTGAAGGAAATAGCACTTGCAGTCTCTTTGAGAAGTGTCTCTCTTCAGCTCTTTGGCTGCTGTTTTCCAGGCAGCACAGTTCATGCTGCCAAACCAAACTCCAGCTCTGGCTTCCTGTTCACTGGCTGCCCAGTTCCATGGGATGGTACAAGCAGTATGTTGTCTAACCCAACCAACTCTACCCTACACAGAAAAGCCATAGAATCAAATCTAATTTGCAGGCAGGTTCTAGCAGGCCAGAGAGGCAAAAGAAAGTGCCAGGAGTCTGGTTATAGCAAAAATAGGAGTTTCATAATTTACACAAATGGGCTTTCCATAACAAACACTGGAACATTAACTATTTATGCAAGCAGAGTTAAAAATCTGTGGGGTCCTGTACAAAATAAATGAGCTGATTCTGATGGTTTAATAGGTTTTGAAAATTCAGGGAGAACCTGGTGTATTGGAACACATGATGTTCACATTTTTGAGGCTTACTTTGCAATAATAATGCAGCAAGTCCAAATCAGAACGTAAAGTCCAAATACTGTGCTATTACAGCTTGCTGTCTCTATTTTCTTCCTAATACAACTCCAGTATACTGCAGCTTCCACTCAGGAGGTATTACAATATGTTATCATCCTCAGCATTTATTTGTTTATGGCTTATTGCAACAAAGGCTCTCCCTCCTACTTATACAACACTTTCCAAAGCAACCCATATTTGCTAAGCTCTTCCATGAAAACCCATGCAACTATCCCAAGCAGTAAGTGTTCCTGCCACACTCATTTGACAAGTGCTACTCTTTGCTGTCAGATTTAAGAACTACTAGGCAGCTTTCAAGGAGGATCTGACAAAGTTGAGAGGAATCTTGGGGCAGCCCATGACCTGACGTTAAGCAGATACCTTTGCACAGAATACCTTACTTCTTATCACTAAACCACTAGCAGTGATGTTACTTAGAGACTTTGTCCAATGAGTAGCAACACTGACAGTACAGCTCCTCCAAAGCTGCTACTGCAGCACTCAGGAGAATGGCCTCTGATGGTATTACCACCACATTCAGATGCTCACATCCTACCATTACCCACATGCCCAGTGTTTGAAGTGAATTTTGGCATGAATGCACTTTTGGCTTAGAACCAAATCAAGGGATAACAAGGGCTGATCAATTTAGGCATGGCCAGACTAAGTCATATAAATCTCCAGCTTACAAGGAAAAGGCAAAATGAGGATTACACCTACAGTCAAGCCATAGTCTCTATGGACTTCAATACAACAGATTAGACAATCAGAATTAACTTGATTTAGCCATAACTGCACCAAATATTTTTGCATGTGTGTTTAAAATAGTAAAAATAGTCCTTTTATAAGCCACAGAATGACCTGTTTCAATCTTCTTATGAGAGCAAACAATCTGTTTCATAGGACTGTCACTACAGTCATTAATAAATAGTCCCTCCCCAGCATCCCTATAGCCCCCTTCAGATACTGGAAAGCTGCTATGAGGTCTCCACGCAGCCTTCTCTTCTCCAGGCTGAACAGCCCCAACTTTCTCAGTCTATCTTCATACGCGAGGTGCTCCAGCCCCTGATCATCCTCGTGGCCTCCTCTGAACTTGTTCCAACAGTTCCATGTCCTTTTTATGTTGAAGACACCAGAACTGCACACAATGCTCCAGGTGAGGTCTCACGAGAGCAGAGTACAGGGGCAGGATCACCTCCTTCAACCATGCTCCTTTTGATGCAGCCCAGGATACAGTTGGCTTTCTGGGCTGTGAGCGCTCACTGAAGCCGGCTCATGTTAAGTTTCTCATTGACTATTTTTTTATCATCAGCAGTGCTCAGGAACAGAGAGGATTAAGACTTCAGAAGTAACTGACACAAATAGTACTGTGGCATGTTTATACCTACTTCAGCATTTATTAGCAACACAATCCCATTAACCATATTGGTTTTGTGTATTAGTTTCCCAGTTTTACAACTGAGATACATCTCTCAAATGCTACATTGATAAGAAGTTTCTCTTCCCACTAAGTCTGCATTTTCTAAAGGCAGAGAGGAAAAATCGAAGATCAGTACACTAGCACACTTACTAAGTGATGCTGCCTGAAATACTTGAAATGAATAGCAAACATGGGATGGCCAGAAGATGCAATAAAAATAGCAGCAAATGCTGCAAAAGAAAAAGAAAGTGTGTCAAACACCTGAAGAAAGAGTATGACTGGAATAAATTGGTATCAGATACTAAAACACACATCACATACCTCGTTTAAAAAAGCAGCAGAAGAGCCCTACAGCAGAGGTAAGTCCTTACTTATCAGCCAGCTACATTATTGCTCAACTCTACCCAAGAGATGACTTCTTCTGGAACATGAGCCGTCTACCAAAACAATTTGTACTGTATGCACATAAGAGGGCTTTTGATTTTATGGCTGGTTCATTCCCAGCATAACAGAGTATGTTGAAAAATCATGAGTGGGAATTCCTGGATAAAACAACCAGCTTTTATTAATTCTTTGCCTTCTCAACTGAAGTGCCAGAAAGATACACTATTTGATAAAATCTACACCAATTCATTCCAGTTATCAGAAGTTAAAAAGCATAACAAACTGTAATATATATGGAGTATTTCTGGCATTTTTTAATCTCTGAGACCATATAAAGTAAAAACTAAACACCTTTTCAGAATTTATTCTAAAATGGAGCTTAACTAAGGGTGCTACTGTATGACCCACACTGGAAGGACACTTCTATGGTAAGACAAAATTGATTTCATGAAAATACTACCAAAAAATAAAGATGTAAGTAGGACTTAGTAAGGATACAGTCTGTAAAAACTGGAAGTTTTTCCAGCATTAATGGTCTTTCAGGATGCTCTTTTCAATCTTTTCAGATATCATAAGGGATTTTATCTCTTCAGATATCGCTAAGGAATGGCCTGAGCAAGAGAAATGTATAAACAAAACAAGTGACCTCAAAGCTAAAGCACTGCAGAGCTGTAGTTCCTTCCAGCTTTGCACAGCTTCAAAGTGTAAGTTCCTGCTAACCCTCAGAATTCTTTTGTTTTTGAAGGACAGCACATGTAATGAAGTAGAAGGAGACATTGTGATACCAGAGGTAACGCTATGATGTGAGACATATGTCCTCAACATAAAAAGGACATGGAACTGTTGGAACAAGTCCAGAGGAGGCCATGAGGATGATCAGGGGACTGGAGCACCTCCTGTATGAAGAGAGGCTGAGAAAGTTGGGTCTATTCAGCCTGGGAAGAGAAGGCTGCGTGGAGACCTCAGAGCAGCCTTCCAGCATCTGAAAGGGCCTACACAGATGCCGGAGAGGGACTCTTCATCAGGGACTGTAGTGATAGGACGAGGGAGAACGGGTTTAAACTTAAACAGGGGAAGTTCAGGTTGGATATAAGGAAGAAGTTCTTTCCTGTTAGGGTGGTGAGGCACTGGAATGGGTTGCCCAGGGAAGTTGTGAATGATCCATCTCTGGTGGTGTTCAAGGCCAGGTTGGACAGGGTTTGGAGCAACCTCATCTAGTGTGAGGTGTCCCTGCCCATGGCAGGGAGTTGGAACTAGAGGATCTTAAGGTCCTTTCCAACTCAAACCATTCTATGATTCTATGAAATGTCCTGTTCCTCAAGAACATACTGACAAGTGGCTACACAGCATAACTATACTGTATTTTGTATTATCTCAAATGAGAACTCTGTATTCTCAAGATTTCTCTTGGATTTCACCTGTTACTTCTGCAGTTAAGGTGGAAGCCTTGTAGGGCTAGGGATAGGTTTAGGGATAAAACCTCCATCTTCTGGAGAAAAAAAAACTGACTCTAAGAAGATTCAAACTTAACTGACATTTCAACAAGCAAACTCTTACACATCAGTGGGGAAGTCATTCATCTTTCACATTATAGTTCCCCTATCTAAACAACGGAGCAAGGAATAATTAAAAATATATAAATAAAAGTCTTCATCTTCTTTTTGTAAGACTAGACTATTTCAGCCATAGTGCCTCACTGATGCTCATAAAGCATCTGACTAACAAAAGACTGTCAGCTGAGATGTCTGGATAACAACACAACCTATACACTGATTATGCTGTTAAAGAAAATGATTGCACTTGGATTCTCCAACTCAGTATTTCTTAAGGCTGCTCTGACGAAGAGTAAAGCCTCAGTATCTGCAAAGTCTGTAAATAACTTAATCATAAAATCATAGAATGGTATGGGTTGGAAAGGAGCTTAAAGTGCACCCAGTTCCAACCCCCTGCCATGGGCAGGGACACCTTCCACTAGAGCAGGTCACTCGAAGCCCGTGTCCAACCTGGCCTTGAACACTGCCAGGGATGGGGCAGCCACAGCTTCTCTGGGCACCCTGCACCAGAGCCTCAGCACACTCACAGGGAAGAGCTTCTTACTAATATCTAATCTAAATTGGTTTAAAGCCATTCCCCTTTGTCCTATCACTACATGCCCTTGTAAAAAGATCACCTCCAGATTTCTTGTGGACCTCCTTTAGGTACTGGAAGCTGCTCAAAGGTCTTTCCAGACCCTTCTCTTCTCCAGGCTGACCAAGCCCAACTGAAGTTCTCTGCTGGGAGCTACTCAGTTTTGTAAAAGCACCAATACCACGAATGTTCCTTCTAATCATGAAGCCTGAGACCTCTTATGAGAGAGACGAGGAAACATGACCATGCTTCTGGCACTTAATAGCCTCATGCTTTCCTGATAAGGCACTTCCCTAACAGCATTTGTGTTCTTACATGTCTTATATTGGCAAAGGAAGAAAAGAAAGCACATCCTGGATTTGAAGTAGAGGAGTAGAAGGGAGGAGAATCCAGAGAAAAATAAAGTTCAGAAATTCATAAAAATCTACTGCTTTTTCTCCACAAGAAACAGGGGGAGGGCACACAACGTGAAGCTTCACAAGACAGCGGCATGAGCAGAACAATACACTAAATGCTCCATTGCCTGCTATAAATAACTGAGCAATCACCAGTTATTAAACCATAATGAGGAAAGCATGGAAAAGTGCCTCAAATAGACCTCATTTGCCTACTGTAGTTCCAGTCTCATCCATCAAATGAGAAGCACATTTTCATCACTATCCCCAAACACTAAACGTTGTTTATTCAGTGCAAATACTGCTTAAAATGTCCTGCTTGTTACAACATCTTCATTGTAGCCTTTCTGCCAACTCCACAGACCTCATCTCCTTTCCTATTCACTGAGCATCAATCATCTCTTTTCTCCTACTTACAGCTTCACAATCATTGTGGCATGAGATGTGCTGCCCTGATTTTTATTTTCCAAGAACTCTGCTGTACCAAAGCTTTGCAATCATTTTTCATCTTAAGGAAATACTTAATTTTCTCCCTGTTCACCTCTGTTTTAACTCACAACTGGGATGTTGAAGTGTTGGATGTGGATGAATCATCTCAAATAGAAAAAAAAAAGTAATGTGGCAAGTAGTATGGAATATTATTTTGGCCACTTATTTTATTTATTGGCCTGGCTTTGATATTGAAAAAGGAAAAGGGAAAAAAGAGGTTAGGTGAAGCTTGCACATTGCAGGTCAGGAAAGACAGCGCCATCTGATCTGGGAGCCTCAGAGAATACCTTAAGTGGCAGCCTCGGGCAGCACAACTTCAGAATTAAGTTGCAGAGAGTGAATACTTGTTACAATTGCTTACAACCCCATATCACACAACTACGTTGATGAGACTCTGAGGCACGCAACAGAAGAAACCCAAAGAACGGTCATTTCAGAATGCCAGATTAATGTAGAAAACATAAAAGCATCCTATTCCCTCAGTAACATGGTTTAGTGGTGGGCTTGGCAGTCCTGGTTTGGACTTGATGACCTTAAAGGTGCTTTCCAACCTGGTTGATGCTATGATTCTATGATTACGAGAATGTGTGGAGAAGTGGATTTACTGGAGGGGAGGAGAGTTGTTTTTTTGGTGGGGAGGTTGTTTGGTTGGTTGTTTTTTAACCACTTTCCTACTGCTAATACACAATCCAGTAGGACATGTGAGCGGTTTGGTAAGCTACAAAATCTCACTAAGACAAAACCATTGTTATTGGTAACATTTAAAGCTAATAAAGATACCATCATGTACCAGACACCTTTCCCCCTCTAATGGACCACAGATATTGCAACCTAAAGAGAAGGACATACTAAGTGATGAATAGAAACGGCTCTTGTACAAGTTATGGCTCAATCTGACATACTTACACGTGTGTCTTCTTCTGACCCCAGTGTTAGAATAATTTAAAAGGTTTTACAAAATGAAAAGGGAATTGTAGATCAGACTGGCCTACTTTAAGCAGGCCAATACAGCTGCTTGCACCCAACAGTCTCACACATCTCTTAGAAGTCTCAGTTCTCAACTTCAAATGTGAAACAGAAAACTTGTTTATTTTTACACTTCAACAATTTTTAGTGTGCTTCCTAAGTTGTTTTGGGAGATTGAATCCTTACCAACAAGTTTCACACAAGTAAAAGTGCCTATTTCATTAAAAACAATAAAATGAACCTAAAACATAATTGGCTCGTTTTGCAAGTTTCAGCCTAGAGCAACTCTGGAAAAGTTACGAGTCTCTCTGTTAATGTGTAGGTTGAAAATGCTGATGCAGTGTGATAGATTAGCACAAAACCAAAGGGTGTATCTACATGGCACACTGTGATACTGTTCTCAAATACCTGAACCAGCTCCAGAACTGAAATCAGCAATAAGAACTTCTGCAAAGCGAGCGTCCTGAGGATCACCCCAAACAGACCGCAAACTGAGCACTAAACACTTATTTCTTCCCTGAGTTTCTTTAACACAGGCTAGCATTGCAGTTATGTAGGTAGGCACAAAATACCCTAACAGAAGCCTAGCAGCAAGAGCATAAAGAGATTCTACTCTAAGACAAATTAGATCACTCCTCTGCTAATAAGTCATCTTTCTTTAGTACTATGATGTGCTTTGAACTAAGTCAGATGCCTCCTCATTAACACTATTGCTAGGCAAAACAAACAAGGCTCTTTTAGCCTCCTCCCTGCAAGACAAGTTTTCCATTTACTGGAAGCCAGCAACGTTTCTCTAGTCTTATGCCAATTTTGACTTATAAGAGATGGCAAAATCACGGTGGAACAAGTAGCACAAAACAATCCATGCTATTTCTGACCTATCCTTGTACACGAAAACCATGGTAAACTATATACCTTTGAAATGGTTATTACCAAACAGCCTCTTGGGCCTAAAAAGTAATGGCTGAAGACTTTCACTTCAAAAATACTGTCTCGAACACATTCCAAATGCTTACTACTTGTAATTCATCTCCTCTTTAGCAATTAAATGAAGTCATATTGACTTTATTCCATCCTAATTATTTCTATTTGACCTATGAACACTGAATCACTTTGTTCCTTAGTTTCCTGGAACATCAAGCAATAACACAGACTGTTAGAGACAACTTAAAAGGATGCAGGCTATAAAAGAGTGCCTGCTTCATAAACTAGAAGATTTCCATTTTATGTGGGAAACATTATCAATATTGCTTTATTTCAGATGAAAAGGTGACATTCAAACCATCTCCCAACATAAGAAGCGCACTCTTTCCAACGCTGGGAAATGAGCATAAACTAAGGTTTCTCACATAGATCTGTCAGCAAAGCAGGTTGATAACGGGCTAAATGAGGTCACAGTCTGCCATAGAGCCGCTGGACGTTGCTTGCCCCTACTCACACCGTGCAGATGAGCCAGGGGAGGAGACCGCGGCTCCCCACCCTCACACCGGCGCTGCCTTGGCGGTCACCACAGGGAGCTCCCTGTGCCCGCGAGGGCCCCGCAGCCCCGCCACCTCAAGGGATCACCCGAAGAAGCAGCGCTCTGTAACACCGACCTGTACCCCCCCGGTGTTTCCCCCTCCCGAGCCGAGAACGCAGACACGGAGTCAGCCCGACCCGGCCCGCCGAAGCCCAGCTGAGGGGCACCCCACGGGCCTGCAGCCAGGCTGAAGGCACCCCCGGCCCCACCACATACCCTCCCCATGCCGGGCCGCAGCACAGCCAGGGGACGGGGCCCTCGGGGTCTGCCTTGCCGCCCCGCTCCTCACCCAGGTACTCAGGCCCCGGCAGCGAGAGCCGCTCGGGGCTCAGCATCCTCCTGCCGCAGCTGCCGCTCCCTCCCAGCTTCCGTCCGTTTCCAAGGCGCCCGACGCTCCCGGCGCTGCTCGGCCGCTCGCCCCGGCTGGGAACACGCCCCCTCGCCGACAGAGTTCCGCGCCCAAAACAGCCCGGGCAGGCTCCGTAGCCCTGCCTTAGCTCTTTCCCTGCCTCACCACCGTTGAGCGAGGGCCAGCGGCCTCACCTCACCCCGCTAGCGTGGGCAGTCTGCACAGGTCAGGGGCTGCGGCAAGGGTGGAAGGTCGTGAGGTACCTTGTGGTCTCCGGGGGTGCATGGTGACATGGCAGCCTGGCCATGAGGAAGGGGTCATGGGCAATATGGAAGCCTGGCCATGAGGAAGAGGCTAAGGGCAATATGTTGGTCTAACTGTGAGGAGGGGCAATGGACAGCATGCTCCGGGACTAAGGGACACCTTAGGGAGAGGAGCTAGTGAAGCCAAACAGGCAAAACGGCACAAGGAGGTGCATGTGTAAAGTCATTCTGGTGAGATCTAGGTTGGAAATGAAAAGGGGCCTAAAGCCAGGGATGGCTGGGACTACAGCTGTGGGGGAAAGACCATCATTTGAAGGTGAGTGGTAGTTAAGTTAATGAAGGGCACTTGTGTAACATTCTTATTCCAGAGAGCAGGGACTGGACGGCAAGACCAGGAAGGTCCTTTACAGCTGTGTTCTATCCACACCACTCTTGCTTTTTTGCAACCCTTGTCCTCGGGAGAGGGAGATGAGGAGCATCAGGAATCTTCCTTCACAGGAAAGTAGGAACTAGCAGAAAAGTCCCGAGGCACAGGCTCGCTCTTGTCTTTTCTGGGAATGGTCCTTATCCCAGGGATGCAGGAGAAGCAGAGCTCTTCACATGGCTGGAGGCAGCCCTGTGGGCTCCTGTTCCCAGAAGCTGATGGGGCTAAAATTTCCAGATTACTTCACGGTTTCTTGTATCACTGTTAGAAAAATTCCAGCCCAGGATGTAATCCCAGGAGTTAAAGAAAAGCCTGGAAGTGTTGTCTGTGCTTTTACTGACAAATGCCAAAGAGGGGAAATTAAATAAACCACTTGTGCATACACATAACCTGCCCTTATTCCACTGTAGGAAAGA
Organism: Pezoporus wallicus; assembly: GCF_028554395.1. Classification (NCBI taxonomy): domain Eukaryota; kingdom Metazoa; phylum Chordata; class Aves; order Psittaciformes; family Psittacidae; genus Pezoporus; species Pezoporus wallicus. The sequence continues at coordinate 540,486 of NW_026638015.1, read as the reverse complement.
CCTGAGCATGACTATTAACAACTCAATCTATTCTTAAAGGACAGCCACAGTTAAAAAGGCCAAATAGGGTGTTATAACTTACCCGTACATAACCCCGTAGTTATGTGCTGTAAATAGCTGTCTTTGGCTTGCTTTGTCTTTAAAAGGATATGGCTTAGATATAAATATTTCAAAGATGGGCAGAGAGAATTATTTAGGGAGCAGACAGTGAAATACTCCAGTGTGAAGAACGATTGGAAAAATTAAGATTGGCTTAAAGAGGATAGACATAACATGTAAAAGGATGCTACCTAAAATCATTTGTGCTTATTACAAATGAAGCTCATTAAAACATCCTATTTATTCAGTTTTGTTGTTCACACATTTGGGTGTAGGCTATAAATTTAAAGATGGGGATTTTTCATAACAGATACAATTAGATTGTAGAATACATGGACAAGACATACTTTCGAGGCCGGGAATTTAGCCGAATTTAGAAAGGAAGTAGATACTTTCAAGCAGAATGAGAAAACACAGGATTATGTTGCTACATATGAAAGCGTATTGGAAAAAGAGCACAGCATCTGTAGAATTATGAACTGTCCCAGTTCACAGTGAAGCCACTCATCTGACTAATGCGGTTTTGGAAAACATTTTTCCTAACATGATGTCTATTCCATAACTGCTTGTTTCAGGGTTTCTGGCACTTCTCAGTGAGGTGTCTGGTTCTAGGCCACTGTTGGAGAGGAGAAAGGGAATTTGATAGACCCCCTGTGATCATTAGGTTCAGGAGCACAGTTCCTGCACTTTTAAAACTAAGCTCAAGGTCTTTGTTTTTCACAAGAAGTCCTTTATTCCTCAGCCAGGCTGTTTCACTGACGTTCGAAAGCCAAATGTAAAAGCTTTCCCCTCTCATACTGTTGGTCAGCTGGGCTGGTGGGAGCCTTCTACCGGCTGGGCACTGTTTTTTTTTTGTTGTGTAAACCACAGTTTATCCTTGATCGGTATCTGGAGCACTCATTTGCAAGAGGCCTTTAAAGTCCAATTTTAACTATTACATTCTAGTATCTCTCTGTGTGGGCATTTACTTATTTTAGTCTTGTTCCTGTTTGTTCTCTATGGGTTGGACTTTGTTATTTCCTTTAAGCCAGCTAAGGGAATCCTTTTGGACACTGAGCCCATTTGTGGTTTTAATAACGATAAGTTTCAGTAGTAGTGGCGCCTGACTGTTAACAGCTCAAAGAAAACTATATAAAACCAAGATGTTGTTTCTGGAGCCATTTATAGACTTCCCTGTTTACTATTATTTCTCTTCTGGACTTGGCAGAGCCAGGATTAGGTCATATATCAGCTGCAGCACTCACCTGTTCTCTCATGCTCATGACTTGAAAAGGGAGAAATGCTGCCAGCCTGACCATAGGCACTGAATTTTCTTTTCCATATTGATTTTAGATCCGTAGACGAGAGCATTTTAACAAATTGGGAAGCCTTTCCTGGGTCACTGGAAAACATCTGCTGCCTCAAGAGGGGCAAATATATCAGGGATTTAATGTTCTTTTGCACCCAGCTGAAATAATGATAATGAAAAAAAGCATTTTTCTCTGTAACAAACCCTTGGTAAATTATCAGAGGTGCAGGTCTTACTTTAGGGCAAACCTATGGAGGACACTTTAGGGTCACTGTTTATGCTGGGAATCTTGATGATGCTTGCATCTCTTAACTAAAATTGCTGAATTTTGTCTAGCAGGGACATTTTGTATCTAAATCAGTATTTCAGGAAGGATCAGTTGAACTGCATGGGTACATCTTGTGCCACCCTCTTTCAGATTTTAAGTGACCTTAATTTGATTTAGCTTAATTCACTTAAAAGTGTGGTTTAAGTAGTCTTTCAGAAATCATACCTTTGGGTAAATTGAGCTAATTTACTTATATGAAATTCCATGTGAGCGCAAGTTTGAAAATAGTCAGTGGTATGACTCAAACTATGCCATGAAAGAAAATGTCCTTATTGTGTTACCATGCATGGACTGCAAAATTCCTTCCTATGACAGTTTTATAGGTGTTTCTCACTAATTTGGCTTAAATCAGATTTCTGTTATCCTCCATTCCCACATACTTTCCCTCACTATGTTAATTGTTTAGCTTACTCTTTGCTGGTTTTATATTCACCTTCCTAAACGATACTATCATTGTTGAGCTGAAATATTTTGGTTTTATTAGCCAAAGTTTTCCTGACAAACAGCTCCTCTTTCAGAGAGAGTATTATATAGAATAATAAACAGGACCAAATATCAAGCAACAAATTCCAGAGGAAATGCCTTGTTTTAAGCAGACTGAGTCATTTTGTATGGCTTCTATTACTTTGTCTTGGAATGAAATATTTTGTTTCCTTCGAATTTTAACAATTATTGTTAAAGTAGTTCTAATAAAGCCTTGACATACTGGAAGAAAGTTAACTTTTCTATTTTTCGTAGTTCAGGTGACAGCTGGAAATACTATTGCTTTACGCATTACAACTACAATGTACAAAGAATTAGGCCATGGGCAGTCTTCAGTCCTGTTCCATCTGACTTCTGTGAAATTAATGTAAGCCACTTTCACACAAACACAAGGAAACTGTCTCTAGCCCTTGTTCGTCCTTTAGTGTCCAAAGCCTTGTCCTATTCTAAACCAGTTAGCTAAGAACCTGTCTTGTGCAGGACTTTGCTTTTGCTGGTTTGATGTTACTTTGTATTGTTTGAGGATTCCCACACATTTGCCAACCGAGCTTTACCTAGCTTTACCTAGTACATAGTAATACAATTGCAAGTTCAATAACAAAATGTGTTTTATCGTAACACACGCAAAAACCGAATTGTACTGAGAGGAGAAAAGCATTGACTTAAACAACTGTCAGTCTTTACTGACTTTTTGGGCACCATAGCAGAGATAAGTTTTTGAGGAAGGATCTGAAAAAAATGGAGAATAAGAGCTTCATGTGCTATTATTTATGTAAAGTATTAGAAATCTTATAAGTGCAATTAGGATTCTATTATGCAAGATGTTATAAAAATCAATGGCACTGAAGCTGGATGATTCATTTATGAGTCAGTTGCAAACCCATAAAAACCTCCCATTAAGTTCCTGATTTAATAATTATTTTTATGAGTTGTGACCAAACTCTAAACACATGCACTAAAAATAAGATTATCTAAAATAAAGAGGTCAGCCAAAATCACAATGAAATTATGTGATGGAATGTGTGTTTTCATGTTGTTGATTTCTCAGAAGATATTTACAGAGAAAGATCCAGTACTTTTAGTGTTTGTTCTAATCTGAGCCTTCTCAAGCTGAATGAACTATTTATCTGGTCCACACGGAGCACAGTGGTTTTGCACTAGTAAATGAATCATTTTTCTCTAATAATGCAGTATTAATACTAGTTTAACTCTTCAGGTCAAACCTAGACAAACAGGTAGGACTAACATCGTTCTTTAAGATCAAGGGACTCCAGAGATATAAGATTCACAAAGTTTTTGTCATTCCTAACATCTACCACAAGTTGAAATCTGTAAATAACTCTTTTTTTTTTCCCAGCTACTGATAGAATATGATGACAGTAGCAGCTCTCTTAAATAGCCAGCATTTGTACCAGTAAAGGGCTTAAATTTAGCATATGCAATTGTACCTGTAAGTCTTAAGAATACACTTAACTGTTAAGATGTCATAAGCATGCATGAATGTTGTGCTGTGAACATTGTGCATTTGTAGTTTCTTTTTTATTTACTAGTTTAACTGCATTTCAATCTGGATTACTGAGATTTTCTTTTTCTCCTTGAAATGTTGGACAAGAAAGTAGAGATCTGATCTAATTTCCAGATCTCTCTAGACTGATGAACTTTATGTTCACCTGAGAATTTAGGTCTAATCAAGCTCCCAGATCCTTGTATTTTAAATATAAAACATTCATCTACTCTTTAGAAGAATCTACTCTTTAGAATTTAAAAGGTGCACTTCTAAATTCAGGGTGATTTGCTTATCAGATGAGGGAATATCATTATGACAGGTCCTGTGGCTTAAGGAGGCCACATCTTCATTTTAAAATCAAGGGTAGCTCTAAGTTGTATGATAGATTCCTGGCATGTATTAAATGCACTGACCAAATTCTGGTTGGTTTGGAGCTCAATGTTAGCAAGCAAAGTTGGCCTTTTAGGTAACAGCAAACTGTTGAAAGACTCTCCTTCAGGTTTTGTTCCCGTTATCTTGTCAGAAAGGAAAGGACAACATCTTTAAAAGTACTTAAGTACCAAGCAAGTGACCCTTCTCTGCTGGAATGCTGCCCCACTAATGATGCAGAGAAGAAAAACAGCCGTTTCTGGCAGAGTTTGCAGGATCTCTCATGCCAAACAAAAACGTCTAAAATGTCTGGTAAAAATAAATATCACTATGAAATTCTGGCACGGGAAATATTTCTGACAGCCAAGACTTAGCTCATCCTGGGGGGTAACCTAAGAAGGCCTGCAATTTTCATTCTTTGTTACTACTCATTGAATGTCCTTGCAAACTTAAGCTGCCAGGCTGCATTATCTATTAGACCAAGTGTCTGTGTGAAAGAATTATCATAAGTAAATGGCTCTCTGTGTGAGCAAGAGAGTAGGCAAATCTGTGTGGGAGTGAGCTGTTGCTTCTTGGGCTGAAGTGAAGCAGGAACTCTGATGGCTGTTCTGGCCAGCTGTTAGGGGAAAGGTGTGTTACTTTGTGTGCAGTACAGAGATTTAGCATATCCAAAGTGCTTGTCCTATAGTGTCTAGATGGAAAAGCAAATGATGGAAGCAAGGGGGTGGGGTGGGGAGAATAACCAAAAAAAAACCCAACAAAAAAGCAAAACAAAGAGATCACAGATTCATTAAAATTCCTGCAAAACAATCCTTAGTTCTGCTCACTAGTTACACAGAAGAGAGTCTGAATATTATGGCTGTTGTGAGGGAGCACTTTGGAACCAGGCAGCTATGCAAAAGCTCAAGTCAATTGCTGTTTTTTTTTGTAGGGAAGCACACACTGGTATCCCAGTCATTCACTCTGTACTGTAAGAGTCCAGTGATGAATGTTCTTTCCTTTCTTCTACATAATACTCAAGGTGTTTTCAAGAGTAACATCTTTGTGGAGTCACTAGAAGAGACCAGAAGATGATACAATGATTGGTGTACTTAGAAAGATAAGTTGAGGAGCAGTGGATGGGAGATGAAAAGGGTAGTATGCAATGCAAATGACTTAGAGAAGATAATCCATGGGAAACTGAAACAGCAAATGAAGATAATGGCAATTAATTCTAAACAGAATAGAGGGAATGTAGAACTTCTTCCAAAATATAGTAGCAAATGAAGACATTGATTGAGTTTTATCTGAGGAATGTATTTAGAGTTCTCTCTTGTCAACTTCATCATGGTAGTTTCTAAACCAGAGGGAAATAGATTGACCTTTCTGCCTTTGAAACTGATAATGACATGTTAGTAAGAAAATATCCTCAAGGTTCCAGCTCTTTATGTGTTAAACTCTACACAGTGTTAATGAAAGAGGAGCTGTTCCTTGAACACTTACAGGTTAGCTGTAGATCTGAGTTTCTCTCAAACTCTGTGACTAGAGTCCATTTCTGATATTTACTAAGCATATTCAGTGTGCTCTGAGTTAAGTGAAACAGAAACCTGCACTCTCTGTGACAGGGGTTTTGCTGTGCATTAAAAGCATGGGTTTGTGCTTGCTGAAGTCATCAATAAAGTTTCCATCAACTGTGCTGACCTAGAATGAAGCATAAATGGAAATGCAATACACAAACCTACATTACCTTGAACTCAGCTTGCTAACATGATGTTAATATGTTTAAGAATCCTAAAATCCTAAAAAGGCAAAGAGGTGGCTGGACACAGGTATGTGTGGCTAGGAGGGAGGTTGGACATGTGAGCATAGGTGTGGGTGGCTGATTTCAAACTCATGTGGAGGATGTGTGCAACTCTGGATCTTGCTCCCACCTGTGCTTTTATACAGGTCTCAGTGCTGGTAAGAAGCAATTAATTTGTTCCCTCATTCACATTTATCAAGAGCTAGAGGGAGAGGTGTTAAGAGGCATCTCTGATTCAGCCACCTGATAGGAAAGCAGATGGTTGACATGCTGTATCTCTTATCAGAAAGACTCAAGGGTTATATCTTGTGCATGCTGGCAGTACTTGCCTAACCCATCATGCCAGTAAGGTATTAGAACTGAATCATCTTCAAGAAAGAAAACACTCTTTATCTGTCTGTCTACATTTTTACATCTCCATAGTGGCAGGGCTTCTGCAAACAAGAAAGGGTTGTGCGCTGAGGGAAAGACATGTGCGCTGAGGGAAAGACTTGTTTATGTCTTTCACATCTATTCCTGTGACTGCTTGTTTCTCTTACAAGTATTCTTGTTTTCTGAGAAACGAAAACTCAGCGCATCAGAAATACTCCACATACTGAGACATAAGGTCACCTTTCTTTCTGATTGTGTGATTGATTGCTACCACAAAATTTTTAACTGAATACAGAAACTGTTGATGACAAACCACATTAACAGCTTGAAGTCAAAGACAGACACTGGTCTTCAGTTCTTTGAAAATGCTTCTCTGCACAGTCAAAAATTAATCTAGGAGCCACAACTTCTTACTTATCCATTTGAATGTGCTTGGAGAATAAAAGGGGTTAGGCTTCTGTCTTCAAACTGAATCCTTCTACTGCTAGCTTTTAAAAGAATATTTTCCTTTTATGCTCATCCTCTTTCGTCGTCTTTTTTTTTGTGCCAGACTCAAGGTATTAAGCTGTGCTGTTCCTAAGGCTAGGCCACAGGCTACCTTTGCAATGCAGACATTGTGCAAGGCCTGGGTAAATGCCATTTCACTGCAGGGAGGAGTCTCAGCAGGAATAAAAGAAGGTGTATTTGCATTATTTTTGCATATAGGATGTAAGGGAACCAGCAAAAGAAAGAGCAGAACCAGCTTGCAAGACACCCAGGAAGAGCTAGCATCTCAAAGAAAACATGAAGAAAGGTTTGGTGTTGTAGGTTGTCTTTTTTTTTCCCTGGTTTAAAAGTCAATTTACATAACATTTGGGTGTTGTTAGTTGGGTGTTTTCCCCCCAGAGTGGAAGATTGAGCAGCCTGGCAGGTTGATTTCAGTCCCACTTTACACACACACACACACACACACACACACAAAATGAGGGTTTCAGACAATGAAGCTGCACTTCGGTCATTAAGTTACAAAGGGCCTTTTGCAAGATTCTCCCTATCTTGGCTTCTGAATGTAGCCATTTAATGTAATCGTCAGTTTTGCTGTTCTGCACTTAGAATTGATGGTGATTCACGAGATGATCACAGTTTCCCAAAATAAATGTGCAATTGGAATGTGTAAAAGGCAACAGACAGATGAAGGGTGAAGAAAATGAAGTAACACGTAAGCTGTAATTTATTAACCTGAACCTGATTTTGATGTAAATGGTGGTATTGTGGTAGCACTGAAGCAGTTGGCACATGGATTACTTTTTTCTTAAGAATAAGTGGGCAGGAGTTTGAGAAACACTGTCAAGGACAGTGGTGACAGGGTCTTTACATGTCCAACAGTGAATTCAGAGGCCCAACTGATAACTGCATCTTCCTATGTATGGGTAAAATCTTGACACTTCACTTACTTGGTGTTCTAGGCTTCCACCTCTTTGGTTCAGTGGTGATACTGATGCGGAACTGATGTGGGTAATGTAGGAGTAAGGATAGAAATTAAAAGGGCCATTGGAAAAAAACTGTAGTCTGATAACATGGAAACTGTGATTATATCTTGAACTTAGAGCTCTGTTGAGAGCAACTTGCTATTTTCCTGACTCTTCTGTTCAGTTAGAGGAGCTCACTGGTAATACAGAATCTGATCAACCAGAGCACAGGGTTTGTAGTGATCTTTCCAGTTAGAATTTTCCAGATTATATCCATTGTGGAACTTGGGTTTGGGAGCAGTCCCAAAAGATCACCAAGTCCAGCCTGCACTGCAGCAAGACTAAATATATTAAGGCTAATACCAGCAAGCTTACCAAATTTGCTCCTAAAAATTTCCAGTGGAAGTTTCCAGCCAGCTCCAGTGTTGAAAACCTCTTAGTTGGAATGCTGATCAGCAAAATCTTTTAAGCCTTTCTTGTCACAAATCATGTTGACTCTTTCATGTCTTTCTAGTGGAGCCATTGAGGGTAACTGATCAACATCTCTCTAATGAGCTTGTGTGTATCAGAAAGCTGCATCTCACTTGAAGCTTTTATTTTCTTGACTAAGGCAAATCTAATTCCTTCAGCTTTTTCTCAAAGGGCTTGTTTTTTACAGTCCTTGTTCTTGTTCTTTTCTTGTTTCTCTTCAGCTGTGTTTATATTCCTAAGGTGTTCAACCAGGGACAGACTCAGCCACTTGGGACTTCAGTACTATGCAAAGTTAAGGAATCAAACAAATTGTCTTGCACATGACACACCTGCTGGTGCATTCCAGAATTAAACACATTTTTTTGGCAGTTGTACTGCACTGTTGATTTATGTTGTTTGTTATCCGTACAAGCCTAAAAGCTGTTCTTGCTGTATTTCTGTCTAGTCAGGAATTCACAATGATTATTGATGTCCTTCCTAACAATAATAATTTATATTTCTCATTGCTGTTTTTTAACTTGTTTTTTTGGACATGTCCTATTTGTCAATAGCATTTGGGGTGTCTGATCTCATCCTTCCTGGCGCTTGCATCTCCTGCCGTTGTTTTGAGGTTATCAGGTTCTTTATCACAGGCTTTATAAGCATAAATATTGCATCATCTCAGTTGTCAGTGAACATACTAAACAAACAGAGCTTAGGACAGACCCTGAAAGGTGTCTTTGTGAGGTGCATTTGCATTTTGATAACTAACCACTAATGACCACTGTGGTCTCCTTCTATCAGATGCCTGCACACCTTCCACTGGTTGTATTTAAAATGTTCATTCTGTGGAAGTGCCTTGTGAGATGGTGCCAAAAGCCAGACAGGATGTATCATGTCCATTGCCTTATGCTTACCCAGTGAGCCGAACATCACTTAAAAAAGGGGAACCTGGCTTAGAGCAAATGTGTTTTGCCCATTTTCCATGTGCTTTTTTCATGCTATGAAATCAATTCAGGCTATCTCAAATATTTAAAACACAATTACTCCAAACCTTTCTGAACATAGTAATTAAGCTATCTGATCTGTCATCTAGGAAACTTGATGTGTGGACAAGCATCTTCCCAAGGAAGGAATGCTTTAAAAATACTTCAACAAGTAAGACCAAAACTGTCCATCCTGTTTTTTTTTTCCCTTTTTAAACTTCTCCTTAAGGTCTTTGCAGTTTAAAAATAGTTAAAGTGTAATGTCCCCTAGTAATCCTACCTGGTTCTGCTTCCTTTCTTTCTTCTTTCTCCAGTAACACCATGTCCTTGGTTTTGTTTTTCCTGACATAGGGTTGCTATTTAAAACGACTCTGAAAATGATGCCAACTTATAGTATTGTTTCATAGTATCTATTTTCTGTCATTGGACTGGTTTATTTTTCCAATCTGTCTATTGGAGGGGGAAGAATTACGTCCAGAAATGGTTACTAGGATAATAATCTTCTTCCTGTTCCCTTTATAATGACTGGTGTTTTTTTTGATTAAGCGTGTTGTCATATAAGTTAATTGTCCCTTATATTTAACTGACTTCTTTCTCATCTGTCTCACAATACTTGTGTTATTTATCATTTATCAGTGATCTATAAATTATTACAAGCTACTTAATAATGTTCCTTCCTCATAGCTGTAGGTAAAAGCAACTACCTTGTGCACGGGTTGAAGTGCATTCTGATACTGATATTGTCTTTCTTATAGTGAAAGAGGCAAGTCCTAAGCATATGGTTAAGTTTTACCGGCATTATTTAGCAACCCTTCTACTTTTCTTTCACCCAAAATATCCATTTTACACTGTGTAAATCTACTTTCCAATTATCTCTCAGAGATCCCACATGGACTCAGGGCTCTATTCAACCATAGTCTTGCATCAACAGGTAGGAAATTGAGAGGTTTATAATACAGATTTCCATCTGTTCAACTGCAGCCTGTTGAGGAGCTTGTTGTGAAAGCCAATCCTTCGTGCTTCTCTAACATTTCACCAGGGGATTTCAAAATGATTTATAAGACAGATATAATTTAGGGAAGTTGAGCCTGGACAGGAAAGTGATTTAGCAGAATTCAGTGCAATATGCAGAGGACTGGTAAACACACTTAAGCACAAGTGGGTAAAAACATTTGTTCCCTGGGGAGAGAAGCACTGAAGAGCTAACAAGTGAATTTATTTGTGTTTAGGACAATATCTTTCAAGAGGCTTTTGTTTCAAGCACAGGAAAATACTCCTCTCAACTGCTTGGGAGACTGTTCCATGACCTAAGTATATAATTATCAGGAAGTTCTGGGCTCTGTGTCTGTGCTTTATCACATTCAGTACTTCGGCATCTAAACTTCTGACAAGCTTCTGTGAGCCTGGAGTCAGCCAGGGCTGCTCTCATTTATACTACCTGAGGATCTAGCGTCAATAGAGAGTATAAACTTAAATGGGATTTGGTTATGTTGCCCTGTGTTTTAGGGGAATGCAGTAGGGGTTTGGCACATGAGCCAGTCAGCAGCCCCCAGCCAGAATGATGTTCATGTTTTCTCTCTCTTAACTTCAACCCGCCATTCCCAGCTCTTACACTTCAGTCATTCTAAACTCTGGTGTCTTGGAGTTTATTCCTTTATGACAACTGCGTGTCATTCCCATGCCTCATTCTGTTCCTGCTTCCCAGTCAATGTCAGCGTAGAGCGGTTTTTTAATCTCTGCACTTCAGTCAATCCCCTCTTGGCTACCTGTATTTGTTGTTATTCTTTTGCAGCTTTGTACCCCTTGCCTATCAAATGCACAGAACTCAATGCCATAGTCTATCTGCTATTGCACTCATGCTATGTAAAGTGGATCTGTTCCTATCTATCTTGAAGCTGTCACTCTGAACATAAAGCAAAAAGTCTGCATTTTTTATATCTTAGGGGCCATGTATTGTAAATTTACACATGGTTTGCTTACTACTGTTTGCTGTGGTGTTCCTGCTCTTGGGAGTTCTCCTCCTCAGGGAAGCTCTGTGTTGGATTATTTTTCTTTACATTGAGCTCAGTTTGTCAAGACTCAGTCCCTGGTTTAATTTCATGGTGACATTTTTAATACTATTCCTTGTCTTCACTGGTTTACACTTTATTAATAGGAGTGGCAGAATTGTCTCAATCACATGCTGTGCTGTTTGCTTGCTCTTGTGATTCTTTAAAGGAGGGGATTAATTGCAGCTTCCTCTGGATTCATCTGTGTGAAGGCTTTAAATAAGACCATTCCTGTCACTGGCCCTTTGGTGTCAATTTGACAAAATTCCCATCTCTCCCTGTGGTCCAGGGTTTGGACTATCTGAGTCAGCTTTCCATTCAAGTTAATACTTTGAAATCAACTGAGATTAATTACTGAACAACAGTTTCTTGCATTGCCAACTCTCTGTATTAAAATGTCAAATCGTGCCACAGAGGATCATAAAACTGTCTTGATGTCCAGTGAAAGCCTGTCTGCTTTTAAAGGCACCACAGATTCCAGAAGGCACAGGAGGCAATTGTGCAAGTGCTAATTTCTACTCCTACAACCAACGACCCTGGCTCTTTTTTAGGGTATCTGAGATTCATACATCAGCAGCTGTCTCCGGACACTGTGACAGTAACACACCAAATAGCAGAACGCTTGGCCTGAATGGAGGGGGAAATGAGACTTTTCTCTTGGATAGCAACGCATACGCTGGGCAAAGGGCTTGTGAAGGTGGTTCTTAGAGGCTGACAGTTTCTGAAGGGTGCTTGGCAAACGGGGATGGGACAGGGAGAGGAGCTCTGCCATTTGTCTTCGGTACAGACAGCTGCCACATGCCGGGAAGCGCGCAGCCACCGGACGGTCCCGGTTACCGCTGCAGCGGGCAGCAGGGAGCCCGGAGCGATGCTCCTTGGCGGCGGCTGCGCCGCGGGAGCCGGGACAGCGAGAGCCCCGATGCCGCTTTAGGGAGGGCTTCCTCGCCCGTAGGGAGGGAGCCGCGAGGGCGGGCAGGGGCCGAGGGCGCGGGCTGAGCCCGGGGTGGTGGTGATGCTGCTGGTGCGTGTCTCAGTGCGGAGCCGGGACCGCCTCTGCCGCGCCGAAAGTTTTCCAAGTGCCTCGGAGCTGGTGGGAGCGGGGCGGGGGCTGCCCCGGCGGGGCTCCTCCTCCGGGGCCGGGCCTGCGCCGGGCGGAGCGGGGAGCGAGCCCCCAGCCCCGGAGCTGCCGCGGCTGCGGAGGGAGCGAGCGGCGGTGGGGCCGGGACGCTGAGCGCAGAAGAAGCCTGGGACGTCTCTGCGGGCGGCCCGGGCGCGGGACCGGGGCGCTGCCACCATGAGGCGGCGCGGCGGGAGATGCCTCCTGCCCGCGCCTCCGCAGCTCCTGCTGCTGCTGCTGGGAGCGCTGCTCCGCGCCAGAGGTAAGCGGCTGCCGCGGCACCCTCTGGCCCGCGGGGGGCCCGGCCGCCGTCCCGGGCTCGGCGGCGGGGAGCCCTGTCCCGCCGCGCCGCTCACCTGCCCGCGCCCGTCGGGCGGGAGCCGAGCCGAGCCGTGCCCTGCCCCGTCGCCGGGCTTTGTCCGCGCCCCGTCCCGCGTCCGGTTCTCGCCTTCCCCGAGCCCCGCCGCGGCGGGTTGGAGCCGGGTCCGCCGGCAGGCTGGGGCGCGGGTCCCGGCTGCAGCGCGGAGCCCACGCGGCCACTGCCCCCCGCGGAAGTTCGGCGGCGGGCGCGGGCTTTGTTCCCGCGGTGCGAGCGCTGGGGCGGGCGCGCAGGTTGCCTCGGAGGCTGCCGTGCCCGGCGTGTCGGGACAGCCGCCGCTCCGGAGCAGGAATGCAGCCGCGCACCCGCCGCGACGGGCCCCTTAAAGGTACAGCCCGGTTCCCCGGCGGCGCCCAGGGCTACCTGCCTCGGGTCGGCGGGGCCCGGGAGCTTTCCTCTGCCGCTAAGCCTTGGCGGAGTGCGGCCGGGGTAGGAGCGGCACCAAAAAGAGTGGCGAGGGCAGGAGTTGCCTGCGGTGAGGGCGAGCAGGGAAGCAGTTCCATGAAGTCTCGCCGGTGAAAAACTTATCTTTGTGGTTGCTCTATCAACTGAAAAGCAATTGCTGTTTCTTCGTTGTGTGCGGTAGTGCTTTCTTTTACAAGCGCGCCCGGTGGAGGAGAAAACATCTAAACGCTTCGTGGAACTGTTTATAAGGAGTTGGAAGGCTTTTGGGGGAGGGGTGCGGAGAGGAGATCCGTACCTCATTTCTCTCTCTGCGCTCCTTTGGCAGCTGCTGTATAATTTCACCCATCCGTTTTCTCCTGTGCTGCTCTGAAATTACAGGAAGCATTTGCAGTAGTGCTGCTGACCTCCATCGTTCTCCCAAGTATTGCCTCTGGGGCACAATCACATGGAGTTTGGGTTTCAAGTAATTTTATTTCTCTTCTAACAAGAAACCTAATTGCAGTCAGCTTCGAAGAAGGTGCTAAAGCAGCTTGGAAAGGGCTGCAGTTCTGTGGATCAGAAAATCTGCTTTATAGAAAACAGAAGTACTCTTTAGTTCCCAAGCTCCGCAGAGATAGTTTGCTGCAATCTAGGAGGGAGAAGGATCTAAAGCATGGATCTTAGTGTAGGTGCAGATGTGGATGTGTTTTATTTTGGCTGTTACCCAGGTGCTCCTAGTTAATGTGTCTGGGCTGTTAACAGCCATGTGGGGGATGTCTGATTGTAAAGTGCAGCTTTGCTTGTAGGTGGTTGTGCCTTGATGTCTCTGGGATGCTTTTTATGGCAGTTTGTCTCTCTTTCAAGTCGTTCTCCCATCAGTGCACTTTCCTGTGTCTTCTTGTCAAATGAATGCGCGTTTATGAGTGGATGTGCCAACTGTTCCCAGAAGTGCGCATCCTATTTCCTTCATGCCAAGATAAGCTTTGCGATAAGAATTCCTGAGCACTTTTTTTCCTGTTTGAAGCAAGGAAAAACATAAGGAGGTGGCAGAGAAGATGCCAAAGTCTGTGATGAGTTTGTGTTCATCCCCTTAGCTAGAAACTTTTCATTGTTGTCTCTTACAAGTACACATGGGGGATAGTGTGCAGCTGAACTGTCACAAAGCATCTGCAGCTACAGAACTCATGGTGCCAAACAGGTAAATGGGAAGAAGCACTTGGTCATTTACCTCTGTGCTTCAGGACAGGAGCGGGTAAAGCAATCAAGTCTGCAGGGTTGACCTTTGACCCTCTTTTGGTGGATGGTGGCAGTTAAAACTAGAGAAGACTGTGTCAAAAAAAGAGGTCTCTGATTATTCTGAGCTCTTGAAAGTGTGTTGCAGGTAGAAGTGGGTGTAGAGGGAGGATGTGAAGCTAATGGCACATGCTGCTGGTGCGTGGTGATGAAGGAGGGCCTGATGTTGTGATGGTCTGTGTTAGTGTGAATACAGAATGTCACAGAACCTGTCTGGGTGATGTGCTTGCCCTGGAGCTCTGCCGGAAGAATACATGGCTCATATCAGAGCTTCACTCCCCAGACATTGCAGGGTCACAAACCTGAATGTGATACCTCTCCAGGAGTACAGTTTGCAGTGGGAATTTCAATCTCTGCTTGGCATTGCTGTTGGTTCCACGGCTCTCAGTCAGGTGCAAAATGCCCTTTCTCCTGTTATCAACTTGGAGCTGATAATATTCTACTTGCTGGGTGTGCTGAGGGTGCCTGGGTTTACTGCTGATCAGGTTGGATGATACTCACAGATCTCAGGATCACTCTGAATTACCTTGACTGTCTTTGTCACCTTGGTGGCGGCGCTGAGTAACATTCCCACTCTTCTAAAATGAAGAGTAAGATGCTGCAGGATGCTGACAGATGGTGGGGTTTGGTTTTATTTATTTTACTTTTTTAAACAATTCTGTATCTACTAAAACATGGTAATGTTTGTAAAAAGCATAAAGCAGAAATACTCCATTATAAAGTTAATATTATAAATTCATTTATTTAGTGTGGATAAGAAGTTCCCTTTCATGCTCTTTTTCCAAAAGCTTTGTTGTGTGCTTTACTGCTGTTTTGTGCAATAGAAAATCCCTTCTTGCATCTTGGGAGTGTGGGTGTATGCAGCAACCAAATTACTAGGTACTTAGTTACATAAAGTGGTTGCATTTCCAGAGTGTCTTGTGAACCTTGAAGAGGGATGTTCTGTTCATGTGGGCCACAAAATGGGATTTCAGAAAACTTGGAGCTGTTTTTCTACGTTGTGTTCATTGAAGTTCCAAAGAAAAAGTGGTTGGATGTAAATCCAGTTATCCAGTTGTTTGTAGTTCAAACCAAAAGCAGTACTCGCTGAATGTTAAGTAGAGAAAGAGATGGAAGTGATTTGTATTTTTTTACTCCTCAAACTCTGTAGTTCTCCAGACTGGTGAAATTAACATTAAAAAATAATTAAAGCATTAACTCTATGAGAATGATCTGTAGTCTGATAGTCCTCTCCAGTCTTCCTGCACTCTTGTGAAACAGGCAAATATTATCCTTGTTTTGTAAATGTGGGAAGTGAAGTAGAAATTGTCTTGCCCAAGGCCAACTGCATTTGCCGTAGAATGCAACTTACCATTGAACACAATGGAATATATGCTTCATAACACTTACAAAAGCTGATAAAGAGATGTTATCTTGGAAACCAGTCAAGGTTTTAAAAGTAGGTTTAAAAAGTAACTGCACGTCCTACACCTTCATTGAATTCTGCTGCTTTTGACTTGTGGCTATTTCTCTTTTTAATAAGGCTTTCTGATCAAAAGACTCATTAAAGCACAGACATTTTACTGACTCCCTCTTGGAAAGGGTGAATTGGGAAGTAAAGTGATGTTAAATGTATAAGAAAAGGGGAAATTTATTTCTCTAGTCCTCTTGTTATTTCCACCATAGCTGTTTGTGATGTTATCTTGGAAGGGTTTACATAATAAGGTGGTACATGGAGGCACACTTAAACTGACCATCTTTTAAGATGTCTGGCTTTACCTGTTACAACATCCAGAGCTGGAGCTCTGGCTTGCAGCAAACCCACTCCAGGGATTGGCACGCTGTATTCAGTTTCACAGGAATCACGGCAGAGAACACTAACAGCAGTTGTCTTCTGTGAATCTTATGTGTTTGATGTAAAGGCTCTTGCTTTTACATCTGTAGAAACCATGGGTCTTTGCCATGGCTGTTCTGTTGGGCATTACTCTTTTATGGGATATTTTGTCTCTACTGCGTGAAGACTGGGCACTGTGATGCTTCTTGAATCTCTTCTTTCTATAGCTTCCCTGTAGATTTTCATTTCTGTTTGGTTGATATGCTGGAGGGAAGGAATGCCATCCAGAGGGACCTTGACACGCTTGTGAGGTGGGCTGATGCCAACCTCATGAAGTTTAACTGTGACAAGTGCAAGGTCCTACACCTGGGTTGGAGCAATCCCAGGCACAGCTACAGGCTGGGCAGAGAAGAGATTCAGAGCAGCCCTATGGAGAAGGACTTGGGGGTGTTGGTCGATGAGAAAATGAACATGGGCCAGCTTCAGTGTGTGCTCACAGCCCAGAAAGCCAACCGTATCCTGGGCCGCATCAAAAGCAGCGTGACCAGCAGGTCGAAGGAGGTGATCCTGCCCCTCTACTCTGCTCTCATGAGACCTCACTTGGAGTATTGTGTGCAGTTCTGGTGTCCTCAACATCAAAAGGACATGGAACTGCTGGAACAAGTCCAGAGGAGGCCACGAGGATGATCGGGGACTGGAGCACCTCCTGTATGAAGACAGGCTGAGAAAGTTGGGGCTGTTCAGCCTAGAGAAGAGAAGGCTGCGTGGATACCCCATAGCAGCCTTCCAGTATCTGAAGAGGGCCTACAAGGATGCTGGAGAGGGACTCTTCATTAGAGACTGTAGTGATAGGACAAAGGGTAACGGGTTCAAACTTAAACAGGGAAAGTTTAGATTGGATATAAGGAAGAAGTTCTTTCCTGTTAGGGTGGTGAGGCACTGAAATGGGTTGCCCAGGGAGGTTGTGAATGCTGCATCCCTGGCAGTATTCAAGGCCAGGTTGGACAGAGCCTTGGGTGACATGGTTTAGTGTGAGGTGTCCCTGCCCATGGCAGAGAGGTTGGAACTGGATGATCTTAAGGTCCTTTCCAACCTTAACTATTTTATGATTCTATGATTTCCCTGTACTAAACATGCTAACTCTATGGATCCAGGGGCTTGTGATTCCGTAGGCTCCTG
Organism: Pezoporus wallicus; assembly: GCF_028554395.1. Taxonomy (NCBI): domain Eukaryota; kingdom Metazoa; phylum Chordata; class Aves; order Psittaciformes; family Psittacidae; genus Pezoporus; species Pezoporus wallicus. The sequence goes on along the minus strand of NW_026638015.1, from coordinate 523,163 downwards.
GTTTATTCATGTTGTGTATCTGGTTGCTCTGGGACTGTTACCTTGGGAGTATTTGGCTGCTGTCCTGTTGTGGGTGAGTTTGCGTTCAGGTTTTTCAGCTATCCAGGCATTTTTGGCCTTTGTTATGCAGAACTGCTTGTTAAATGCTGAAGAGTTCCAGCCTGTGTGTTTAGTCTAAGAGACTCTTGAGCTGCAGTCAGTGTTTCTGTGAGGAGCAGAACTCCTCCGTGGCTGCTGTGAACCCAGATGAAAGGAGACTCAGTATGTAAGGGCAAGAAAATAAGTTTTCATAAAGACTTTATTAACATCAAACAGAGCTGATGTTTGTGGACATTTGCCTTGCTAAATTGTGGGTGGCTGAAACTCCTTGGATCAAGGAATTGTTTGTTGTTTAAAATAGAAGAGAAAGAAAAAAAGGGGATTGAACAGCCGGAAGCCTTCTGATGACATGAGATATATGCCAATAGCAGGATGCTTAATGTTAACACAACTTTAGGTTGTGAAAAGTAGTAACAGAAGCTTTTCTTTTTCCTGAGGTTCTTGGGTCATGAGGTTTTTCTGTATTTAGTTACCAGTCAGCAAGTCACAAACCATTAAGATTAACGGGCAGCGTTGTATGTGCATGTTCAATGTTTGTACTGCAAAGACTGTATGACCAAAGACTGTGCAGGCTCTTGTTTCTCAAGCTGTTGTATGTTAACAGTAACTTTCTGATGTTGCAATATTCAGAACTAAGAAGCACCAGATTTTTCCCCTGGATGGGTTAGAATGACAAGAAAATCCATCTCTCTGTACTATGGTGATGAGGTTGTTTAAAGAACTGTCATCCAGCAAAGCTTCCAGGAGGGAACATGTTTGCCTTAAAACAGACCCCATGTTCTGCAGTGTTAGGGTGAAGTTTTACTTCTGGACTTCAATTTGTCAGCGGTGAGATGTTATCTTGACTCCAGGCAGGGGAGACCCCTCTGCTGGCTACCAGCGTGGTGACTTCCTCCATATGCCCTAGCAGGGCATAGTCTTCTGTGTGTCTTTGTTAGTGCCTGACAGCCCCTCCCAGCTGCTGGAGCTTTCTGTTCCTATTGCATAGCAGCAGTTCTTTAATCAGAAATCTTGTTAGTATTCAAGGATAATTGATCCGACTCTCTGGCAGGGGGTGGGGACCCAGCCTTGCATCCTTCTCCTACTTGCCACCCCCAGTTTGACCCCTGTTGTCTCTTTGTTTTCTCCTGTTAAGTTTGTGCCAGTGATGTGTGTGTGCTGTTTTTCCAAGCAGCCTGAAGTTGGCTGTAACCAAGAGCAGCAGTTAAATAGAGCCCGATTTCCCCGCTTCCTGGCGTTCAGTTGTTCAGCTCCATTTTCTGGTCTTCTGTGTTTTTGATTTGCAGAGAAGGAACTTACTTGGTGCCCCCGGGCATCTCTTAAACCCATTAGAACAAACTCCATTATTTCACTGTACTTAGAAATCCTCCTCCTTTAGTCCCAGCATCCATCAAAATAATGTATCCTCTGTAAGGCCCTCTGGAAAATGTTTAATAGGATCTTTTCAAACTCAAGGAGAGTTCCAGTTGGGAAGGGGGAGGGGAGAAGGCTAATGGAAGATCTGACTGTGACTTGCAGTAAGCCTGAACTTGGCCCGTGTCAGCTCTCCCTTCACCTCCATGCCGAGGGAGTGCTGAACAGAGCGGATCCAACACTGGGATCAAAGCTGGAAACAAAAGGCTTTGGGAGAAAAATTTCCCGTCTGGCCAAGAGGCAGCCACACAAAGGTGGTGCATAATTTATCATTCGAGGTTTATTTCTGCTGTGCTCCTTCTGGAGAGGGAAGGAAGAAAGAAGTGACTCTCCTGCTGTTTCAAAGGGGATAAGTGATGGCTTTGGAGACTGGAAGCAGGCAGCAGCTAGAGATACCATGGAGAAACTCTTTCAGTGCTGTCTGTACCCAGCTCCTCTCTTCTCAGGCATTGTTTCTGTTGGGGGTGGAACCCTATTCTTGTCTTTTGGAGTTTCAAAGAGTACTTTTAACTGCTCTGGTCATTCCCAAGTCTCAGTGTGTGGAGTGGAACCGCTCTTGGCAAAGTCAAGTTCCTTGAATTTTTGAGGTCTTTTTCTTATCTTAAGGATTGGTCTAAGTGCTGTGGCTCTGTGTAGCATGGAGGAAGAGGCTGCGTTTGCCCAAAGGGTTTATAGTCTAAACTGGACATCTGACATTTGATAAGGATCAGGGATATGATTATTCTAGTGGGATAGATAAGGTCCAATATTAAAAGAGCATAGCATACCATTCTAATTAAATTTCCTTTAGCTTTTGCTTAATGGGAAAAGCTTCTCAAAGTTTTTCATTCCAATTGTGTCTTAGAATGAGGATAGAGATTTTAGGGTAGGAGTTGACATCAAAGACTACTGAAAGCTGGTAACTGTGGAAATAAGGATGAGGAAGCAGATGCAAGAACAAACCATGAGAAGAAGGGAAGGGGGTATAGAAGTACAGGTATTAACAGAAGCAAAGATAGGCATTTTGGAAGTGAGAGCCAATGAGTTGAGCTGGCAAAGGAACAGAAGAGCTGTGTAAGGAGATCCAAGTAGAGTAATTATATGGGATCTGATGTCAGAAAGAGTGGTTAATTAGGTAGCATAAAAGATGGAAGTTTTGAAAGTGAAGATGAGCATTGAGCAGCATTTAATTGCTCAGGCAGGGAAAGCCTTATTTTAGTAATGCTTTAGAGGAGGATGGGACAACTTGTAGGGACCCTCAACAGTAGAGTCCCTTATGAGTGGGGCGAGTTTATCAAATAGCTGGAGAGGGAGACCAATAATGGTATGGTGAACCCATGAGATAGTTCCACCACCACGTCTATCTGCAGTGATGGAATGTGAGACCTGCCAGGCTTGGGGGCACATACAGCCAGGAGGGTTTTTGAGTGGGATGTCTGATGTCCGGGAAGGTCTTTTTGAGGACAGTCCTGTCTGGAAAAGTGTTTTAAACGGGAAGGCAGAGTTGAAAAGAGAAGCTAGGAGGTTGGAGATGATTGCCTGGAAAAACATGTAAAGTGAGAACAGGAGATTCCTCTGGGGTTGGAAAGGAGTCTGGGTACAGAAGCAACAAGAGTGGTGGCAGAAAATAACACCTTTCCTGGAAAAGGAGGCTACTTCTCTTCCTCTTCTCCGTTAAGAATTGCTGTATGAAGGAGTGAGTCACTAGTGAGAACTGTTAAAACACAGATGTGATGTTCTCGGCCTCCTCTGAAGGAAGCAGCATTGTGTGACTGTGCAAGAAGGTTCCAGGGAAACACACTCTGCTCCTTTAGCCTGAATCTCCAGCTCCATCAGTTCATTTGACTTGGTGACAGCTGGCAGTGTCTGGGAGAGGTTCTTGCCTAAGGTGCAGCCATTCACTGTAGCAGAACCGTGTCTCATGGGATCCAGGATTAGACTAAAGTAGACACACCTTTTTCTTTTTTTCCCTTTATGCTCCCACCCAACTTTAGTTCTGAATTTCCATAACTGCTGAATAGTCAAATCCTTTCTTTGCAACTCTGAGGGCAGGGAAAAGGGTGAGAAGTCTCTGGATTGTAATTTCCTGCTCCTGTTCCGAGCTCCTGAGGATGAATCAGGAGGTGGGATAATCTTCTGAATTAAAATCCCATTTGTTAAGAGGAAACCAGATTTACTGCTGCCCTTTCTTTGTGATTCAGAGGTTGCAGCTTCTTCAGGCTTGACAAATTTGGGAGATGAGGTTTTTGAAGCCTCGGAGATTGTGTTCTTCTCATATGCTTTTTGAAGCCTGTTATGCTTGAAAAGCCCAAGTTGAGTTTCTTATGGCTGGAGGACATCCCCCTAATTTGTGCTGCCTTTTAAAAAGGGCCTTGATCAGTAACATACCTGTTGGCAAGAGGAGGAACATAATAGGTCCGTCTGGGAGAGAAAACTGGAGAGTTGGCAGCATGACAAAGGGAGGGAGATTGGAGGCTGCCATTCCAGAGCTTTAATAGCCAAGAAGCAGGAGAGCATATAGTCACTGGCAAACAAGAATGCTAGTGGACTATCTGCTGTTTTGTCATGGCTCTCGTGTAGAAGTATTCAGTATCTAAATCTTACAAAGTGTAATGTGGGAGCTGGTGGAAGATAGGTCAGGTCTCCTGATAAGGGTACCGGTCATTGCCTTGCAGACAGAGCCAAGTTTAATGCAAGGAAAGAGCGGGTTGAATTGAGAGCTGTATCCACGCAGAGTCAAGGAGGTGAAGGGATTTTTCTTGGGCATTGACTTGGAAACGGGGAAGGATGGAATTGGGCTGGTTGGTGAGGTTACAGCCCTTTGCTTGGCCTGGGTGAAGACTGCCCCTGGGTCTGACATCTGTCCTGTACCAGTGTACAGCAGCTGCAGGAGGGTGTTGACTCATGAGCAGCCGATTCCGGAGCAGTTGTCTCCACCACAGGGGTGTTAACCTCATGCATTTTTCCAGTTTCAACTGTCAGCACTGCATGTAGGCCTTTGTTCACTGCATTTCTGAGTGTAAGGAAGAATTCAGACCTGTGGTCAGCATTACCTTAACAGAAGCCCTTTATGCCTTTTAGGTGTTTGTTGTGTTTGGTTTTTTTTCCAGGTCCAGGGTTCTAGTATCTGGTGGATCCCATCTCTGCCTCAGCTGCTGTGGAAGGGCATGTCTGTCACTGATTTCTATGCTACTAGGACTCCAGCAGAGAACAACCTTGTTGATCCCTGCCTCCTGCAATCTTCCACTACAAATTCCTTTGGCTTGCAGTAGCTCATCCACTCTAAGACAAACCTGTTGTTTCTCTGAGGTTTCTCTTGTTTGTGACCTGCCTCCTGTGAACTGGAAGATGAGGAGCTGTAATCTGTTGTTCTACATGGAAATTCCAGACTAGAACAACATAAGCTAATTTCTTAGGTTAAGGTTTCCAGTCAGTTGTGTTTTACATACTTCCTTTTGTGCTTGGTATGGTTAGTTCTTCACCCACAAGTCTTCAGAAGTTTGGGAACAAATATGAAAGCTGGAAAGGAATGTCTAATAAAAATGGGATAATTCATGTGGTACTCTAGTAATGTTTTGTTGATTGTGCTGGAGAAGCAAACTCTTGATGGCAGTAATACATACGCTGCAGGAAGAAGAGAAGCTGAGATGATTGCTTTCTGAGAAATAGCCATGAGCAACTTTTGTGCTGCAAATGCTTTAGAACAGGCTGGCAGTGAAGAGGGGGTGGCAGGCACTTGAGTACTTCAAATGATTGGCAAAACCCCCTGTTTAGCTAAATCGGGTACATGAGTCCAAATCTAGCAGGTACAGTATAGAACTAATGGGAGCTACTGGGCAAATGAAACCTATGTACAATCCATCAGTTGTAGGGTATAAATAAACAGTACTCAGCCAGAAGCCTTCGAGCAAAGAAGGGAGTGAGGCTGGGTGACATCTTTGGTATGTACATCTTGACTTACCCGCTCAGGCAGAACAGCCTCTGAGCTCAGGCTTCCGATTAAGTGACTGGGACAGCTGCCAGAACACCTGCATTTGCTGGCTAATGTACTGCAGTGCATTGGTCCTGCAGGTTAATCTGGGAAAGTCATGGAGTGGGATCTAGGTTAGTTTGGGGTTTTTTTCTTGACCAATGTCATAACAATGTGCTCTGCATCCTGTATGTCAAGATCTTAAAATCAATGCGGTGGTGGTGCTACGACTGTCTATCAAAGGAATGAGGGTCATCAGAGTTATGCCGTGGAAGACCAGAGATGTCTAGGGAGCCAGGTTTTCTGACTGTGCATACCGAAGTCTTTAAGGTATGTGCTGTGTGGCTCTGTGCCCTTCAGAGGCAAGCAGAAGGGGAGTGGCTCGCAGAAGGGAAATGACAGTAACTCCATGAGGAGAGAATTATTCTGTTGCAGGATGGGGCTGGCCCGAGGTGGGCACGTGGCACGGTCCCTCTGCAGCCCCGCACTGACCAGCCTCAGGAGTCCTTGCATGCCTAAGGCTCTGCGTCAGTGTGTCTGTGGTGGCTTTGTGGTGGCCCTAGCAAGTAAGACACATTTCAACTACTCAAGCCATGAGAACTGAATACAATGCTGAGGTTTTCCTACTCTACTGTTTGATGGCAAATAAAACATTTGACTCCCACAAGAACCACCTCCAGAGCTCTCTGTTCTTATACCTGTAACTGAGGGGAAGTTAACTTTCTTAAGTATAGATGTACGAAGACATGATAGAACTAAATCTGTCAACTCTATATGGTGATGGCTACAGAATGGAACTGAAAGGATTTTTACTGCTGATCTTTTTATAAAAGAAACTTAGTTTCTGTTTTGGCCAAAGCAGCAAAAGCTGCCTCTGCCTAAAAGGACTAGAGAACCATAGACTAATGAAGTGAAAAAGCTGTCCACTCTTACAAAAGCTTTATTTCTGGGATTTGGCACTCCTTTTGAGGCTAATGGAGCAAATAACTGAATCCAGAATCCATCTGTTTGAGAAACTAGTCTAAATCTAAACCAGGATGCAAGTTTCTCTAACAGAAAGTCCAAACCTACTAGCCAACTAGGCTGCCACAAGTTATTGCGCAAAGTTGTCGTGCTGGCAGATAGTACCAAATGAAATGTGCAGCATCAAGTGAGGCTCTTACCAAATACTGAACTGGCATGTGCAACTTTGAGTTGGATGTAGGGAGAACATCATAAATCAAACTGGGAAAGAGAAGGAAAAGGGAGGCTGAGAAGGAAATCTTCTAATCCTGTGGGTAAAATATAAAGATTAGAGAGAGCAAGAAAACACTTCTCTTACTAGATAAAACCATTATTCCTTGGAATATTTTAATTTCTATAGTTGGAACCTATGTCTTGAAGCCTTCTCTATTGAAACGACTGTGGAGGCAGTCCCTTCGTATATTGAATTCACTTCTGGGAAAAACTCAAGTGTGCTGTCTTTTACATGTGGGTAACACTTGCAGAGCTTGTTTTGCCAATAAAAGTGTCTTTGAATTGACTGTGGTGGGATGTGGTGCGATTTCTGATGTGACATGAGGCTCTTTGTAAGTGCAGATTTTGATGAGAACTCGTCTCTAAAATCGCTAGTAATTCTGTTTTCTTGTTGCTGTTGTGAATTGGCTCCTTCCTTTCTGTGGTCCATTGTTGTATGGTTGATGTTTGAAAATGAAATGTCTTCCATCTGGTTAAGAAATGTGATTTATCCTTGGAGGCCTGAACTGCTGCCTTTGCTAATAGGAAATAAACAATATTCCAACTGTCCCTAATTATCACCCACTTGCTTCCCTGCAGATCCATGTCTCTTGCAAAGGGCACTAGAAAAATGACTTATGGATCATGAGTTGCATTTTTTCCTGTCCTCTGTTCCTTCATCTCTATTAACTTAGTCCTCTCCTCCTGTTTAAACTGTGTAAATTAAACATGCTGCTTAGAGCAACTAAACAATGGGCTGGACAGTGGAGATGTGGCGGGTCAGGGGCTTGTTTCAGGTGATATTCAGAATGAAACCGCAAATGACTTACACTGGCACGTTACCGCTCTGGAGTAGGGCTCAGTATAATCCTGCTTTATGGCAAACATTGTCTTCAAAATACAGTTTTATGGTACTACAAAGCCCATGTTTTGGAATATCAGGATGAGAGGAATTTCTGTTTCTGCTGCCTTTTGCTTTCAGTAAACTTGATATCTCTCAGAGAGGAGTATTTTTGGTGGGGTGCTAGGATGCTGTCACAGCTGAGGATTGTTCTCTGCCCACAATATAGAGTTTCATGTTACTCTTCTAGTGTAACTGGGGGTTGCCCCACAGAGTGGTCTCTCCCGTTCCCTTTGCTATGTCTGAGTGTATATCTGCTGGATGAATTGGTTCAGCTTGTTGATCTGTCACAGAAGGAGCCCACCTGCAAAATGGTGAAACGGGTGACACCACAGGCATTGGTGTGGTATTGGCAAGCTGAAGGGAATTGGCTCCAGTGAGATGTCAGGGTAGACCTGATGGAAGGATCGGGGGAGCAAGACCAACCATTTTCTTTTGGCGCTGGCTTGCTGCTACTTTGCTTTGCCTTAATAATTAGAAAGACTTTTCCTGGAAATCAGGGGAAGGGGAGAGTTGAAGCCCAAGATTTGGTTTTTGTGGCTCATGCAAGCATAGACCTCTTTATTGTGCTGTACTTGTATGACAGTCTTAGTATTGTGTCCATGTGTGGTGAAAGATCAACCTATAGATGTTGCAACTGATGCAGTACCTTAATTGGTGGTACCTCTTTGTGGTGGAAACTTGTATTCATTAAGACTGGAAGCACAGACCTACTGTCTTGTTTCACTTGGGCTAACAGAGACTTACGTTCTGAGTTGTTGCCAGAGACACTGTCAATCTAAATATGAAAAACTTTATCTCCTTGCTAGTGTCTTGACTCTTCTTCCTTAGTTTTGCCTCTTAAATGATTGATGTCTAGCAGAGAATTAGATTTTGACCCTTATTTGCAGAATCTGCATCCTCCTCCAGAGTTGGTGCAGAAATGGCAGCATTGATGCTGAGTGTCTTAGTCAAAGGCAGACAGAGCTCGCTGTTTGGAAACATAAGCTGCCTAAATGGCCATTCCTGTTCTCCCCCAACGAGTATGTGACAGGCTGAAGGGAAGCATCTACGTGGGCTGAATCTCACACATGAGTTGTCAATTGGATCATGTAAAGGTTCACTCTGATGGAAATCAGAGCTTTACAGTGTTACATGCAGTGTGCGCATACAATAAGGACAGTCTACTCTGAAGAGTTTATGATTTCTACATGCAATAAATTGACAGATTTATTGAATAACAAGAGAAAACCCCACAATGATTAACATAGTTAAATACGGGTTCCACTTAAATGCTTTGCCTTTTAGTCTCAACATACAGACTTTTCTGTCCTTCCCATCCCCAAAATGTCTTTCTGTTGAAACTGCCTTTCTCTTCATCTTCCCCTGCTCCCCTCTGACATGCTGCATATAGCATTATCACAATTAAATAGACACATTTGTTGCATCTGGGGTCTGATGCTGAGTGGGTGAAAACTCTTCTCAGATATAGTGCCCTTCTAAGAGGATCTGGTTGCTGGTTTTGTTCTAGACAGCGTGTGTTCCTGTTATCTGCCATTGTGTTCAATAAATGGTTAGCATTAGTCTAATGAGGGGTATCATATCTGAACATGCTGCTCCCAAAGATCTCTTCTGCCTCCGTGACTCTTCCAGCCTTTCCCCTATCCTGACTGCAGCAGCTCTTAGGATGGATCACATATGGATATTTAACCATGTAACCACAAAGGTCAGGAAATTTGAGAACCAAAGCATAACTTGGACTCAGTCAGGAATCCAAGTGTTAAACCCTGCATTCCTGAATTGGGATAGTTTAGTGTGGCTAACTTTAAATAATAATTATTGAATGTTCCTTTTTGCTGCTTTGTAGCAGCAAGCTAAATTGCTGGGTAGAAGTCTGTAAATACGTAACTGGCTTCAGTAGCTGTATTTACCCAATAGCTTAAGTGGTTTTCCCCATAACCTTTGGAGATCATCTGTACAGAACTTAATATGGGAATGTCCTCTTTGCGAGCTACGACATAAAGGTTCTCTATGATTGTTGGGCTGGGTGTGCTAATGGCTGGGTTGTCTTTTCTTTTCCTTTTGGTCTCTCTAAGGATAGTTGTCAACTTGATTTTGGAGCCTACAGATTCTTTTCGTGCAAGGGTGAAGAACTGAGGCATGGGGACTGGTTGCTTAAGAGCTGTTTTTTCCCTGCATACTGAAGTTAGTGGCTTTTTCCCAGATGAGGATGTCACATTTTTAAACATTTACTGTACTCAGTTGTGGAATGATCTAATTCACCCTGTTTATTCCTTTTCATAAGGATGTTCAGCACAGTAGCGTGAATATCCTACTTCTAAATGTACAAACACTCGGTAAACAGACTGTAAGAAGAAAATAACTCTTGGACTAGCTAATGTAGTAAATATGTCTGTAGAGCCTTGGATGGGAAACGACCCCAGCTTCTTCTGTCAGTTTGGCTCTGAGGCTGTGGTTCTGTAAGCAATGAAGCAAATGGAAGAAGCAGACTGGGCTGGGTGAGGATGAGTTGGAAGACCCTTCAACTTGGCATCTTTTTGCTCATCGTCCACGGGACCCCTGTCCCTGGCTATTACTAGGCTGTGCAAAGCTGTGCTGGCTTATGGGGGTTGTGCAACTGGGAGTAGGGGAAGGAGGGCTGGGAGCTCTTAAAGCTAGCACTGCTGATGAATATGAAACCATAGTCTTGAAGTTTCTTTCCCATGAGTGAGGATCAGTGTGTTTCTGGAGGATCTGAGAGCTGTGTTACCACTTAAAGTCAAATCAAGGCTGCTTCCTGACCTTTGCTTATTGTGCACAGAACAGGGTTTGTTTTGGGAGGATATCTGGCAAAGAAATCAAGAATTAGGTTGTATTGTGAAGGGCAGATTATATCTTCCCCATGGAAAACAATCATGTTCTTTCTGAGGGCTTGATACCTAAATCATCTTGTATGTGTTTCAGTTTGCCAAGTGTGTGTGCAGTTGTAAGGAGGGACATGGAACAATTTCCAGAATGCTGTTGCTATTTGTAATTCCACATTGTTTGATAGTGTACCATAAAAAATGGAGGGAGGGGAATGAAACCTCTAAGCACACTTCTTGGAATCTGGAATTAATGGATCACGTTCAACTTCAGAATAAAGGAACAGGGAACAGGAAAGTGAACTGAGCTCAACCTCAGAGCTCGAGGTGTAGGCTGTCATGACCAGAATGGTGTGTAGCTTAATGGTGTGCTGTGACTTCAGTAGGTCTGATCTTGACTCATCAAGGCTTGTTGGCTAAAGGTCCAAACGTACCAGATGTTCTTACTTAGAGAATGATCTGTAGGAATAATGTTATATTCTTACAGTGTCCGAAATGGCAGTGTAAGGTACCATAAATATTTAGCAAGTTTAGTCAGGACACAAACTGCACACTAAGGCCTCTTTCCCCACCACAGACATGCTTGCTTTTTTTCCTGACTGAAAACAGTACTTTTGTTGCACAGCTATTAAAATGAATTCCTACATAACTCTTCCACTTAGGATTGGAAAGAGAGGAAAAACGTCTGTGTCCAACTGAAAACAAACCTCCCAGGGACTTCTCAAGGTAGATGGTAATTACTGGTGATAAAATTCTGCTATGAATAGAAGTAACTAGATGAGTAGCCCTGTGTTCTGCTTCATCTTTACTGCTACCCAGTCATTTCAGGTAGCATTTATAGCACTGATGGGCTTAGATTGCTCTTTGATCAGAGGAATTATTCTATACTAGGCTAAATAACATCACTTCTTGCAATGCCCACAAATTGCCTCAAAAGCTTGATGCAACTTAATTAGTCTGTTGGACTCTACTCCCCAAAGTGTTATTCCCAAGTGGAATAACAGAAGGAAAATGGCTCTTGAGTCATCACAGTAAATGCATCTGATCAGGGTTTTGGCCCTGAGGTCATGGTTCGAGCAAAAGGCAACGTGCCTGCATGTAAGGGGAACTTTTCCTCTGTAGGCAGGAGAGTTTTAAAGGCTTCTAGAAAGTGTCAAAAACCTCTTCTTCCAGGGCTGAATGACATCTGCTGAAAGGATCTGAAATGGGCTTTGTGAGGAGCCTGTGTCTATTTGGATATGCACTTCAGATCCTCCAAGTGGGTCCAGGAAGTAATATCAGAAGTAGTTCTTGATCATATTGTTACTACAGGCTCTTCTCATGAGAAAAATCCGCAGGCATCTTTAGGGTGCTTTGTATGGAAGCAATGGTTATTTCAATATGCCTACATATCTTCTCACCCCCCAAAAAACTGGTCCCAGAGAATAAAAGTTGCATGAAAATAGGCAGCACAATAAAGGGAAGGCACCACAGAAGCGACTTGGCTGTGGGTGAAATTTTCTCATGAGTTTGCATTTTGTGAGACATGAAAGAATCCCCTCCCTCCCTCCCTCGATTTGGCAACAGAGGCACCAAAATTGACTATTCGAGATGAAGCCATCTGAAACTGGCTTTGTTAGTTCTGCTTCTCATGTAGCTACTGAGATTAATCAGGTGTGCAAGTTGGAGTCTTGCTGGATAGAAGCCTATTTCCAGGTTCCCAAGTAGTGGCAGTCATCCAAGGTGTCAGTTCACCAAGCTCAGGAGATGTTTAGTCCTCTCTTGTTAGGAGGCAGAAGGCTTCAATGGGCTTGCACTTTAGGACTGCTCAAAACCTTTGGCTGGTTTAGGATGTAGCTGCTTGGCTGCAGAGGGATATTTCTGGTGAGAAACATGTTCAATTTGTGTTCTGAGCTAACTGGCTGCTGGCTGGTTCCCAGATACGAATGGGAGATTTGGGGTGGGGTTTTGTTCTGACTCATGAAATCTTTGGACTGGATTTTATCTGTTACGGTTCTAATATTGTGCTCATCCCCTGCTAAAGGTCACGAAGGCAGTGCTGTCTTGGAACGGCAAGAAATCTGGACTAGGATATCTGAAATAATCACTGCTCCCAGTGACCTGCCCTGTGCATCTGAATGAGTGAATATGAGGTAGAATATTGCTGAATGTCACAGTTTACAGCCTGGCAACTTCCATTTATTTTAGCATGCTGGATTATGATGTGGTGTTCTAGGAGCTGCGCACAATTGTCCCGAGGTAACATCGTGCCAGATATGATCCTCTGGATTCCTGGGTCTAGTCTGATTGAACTAGAAGGAGGCTGCGGGCATGATGCTCTTTTACCTCTGGAGACTTGAATCTCTTGGTCTTCAGGCTGTGTTACAAGGTCTGTGTGGCTCAGCCTTAGCCTGGCTGGGGCAGGAGCTGGCTCAGGGCTGGCAAAGGAAGGAGAGGTGTCCTATGTGCTCCTCAGCATCTCGGAGCACAAGAGAAGCATTTTATAACGCAAGTTGAACCTGTTTTGATGGTCTTTCCTGATTAGTTACATCAGAAAGGCCAAGGATCTTGCTGCTTTTACTGATTTCCTTTCTTCTTGTTTTTTCTTTCTTTTTCCTCCCCCTTTTGTCTTGCTTTCAGTTCACCCATCTGCATCTGGTCTTGCCCAGGCAGCTGCTGCTCTATTTGTGTGTTCCCTGGGGGAGCTCTGGTGCTCCTTTAAGATCTCCTGTTGCTTTGGGAATTCACCTTTTAGACATGGTGCTTCATTAGCCTCTCTCATTTATGCAGTACTGTGAGAAAAGATTTCCCCTCCCGAAAAGCAGAAGAACAAGTTTCCAGCAGCATGTGCTCCAGAGAAGAGTCTCTCTATGTAAATAGAGCAGGTTTAAAAGCCTCCTGCTATTGACAAAGAGCGGCTGGGGAGTCTTTTTAAGGAATATTGTTTGACTGAGTTGGCACTAGGAGGCCTTTTGGAGGTAAAGGTTGAAGAACCCCCCCCTGCTCTTTCTCCCCTCTGCCAGTGAGCGGCTTCGGTGCCTCCATGCACTGTTGCCTCTTCTCCCCTGCCTTGGTTTCAGCACAGTTGTTCCTTTTTGTTGCTGTTCATGAGAGAAAAAAGAGCTGTTGAGGAGGTTTTTGACCATCGGGTTCTGTATTTCCTCATTTGCTGCCCCTCTCCCCCACTGGGTGTTGTGGGAGAGTCATCCCCTCTGCAGGCGATGGTGGGAACGGCCCCAGCCTCACTTATCACCAGTGACAAATCAATGGCAGCCTTCAGAAAGCTGCCCCCAGGATCCCCGCTCGGCCCAGCTCTGGAGCAGTGGGAGGCTTCCCTGGCAGATAAAGGACTCCTTGCAGCTCTGACTTGTTGCCTTAAATCTAACGGAGGAAACCTTTTCATTCTCTCCTTTGCAGCCCCCTCCCTTCTAGATTTGTCTTGGGGAAGGTGTTGGCTGCTGGAAGGGGGGTACTTGAAGGGGCTGTGTGTGATGAGAGCGGGGAGCATTGGGGTTTGTAACTGTTTTTCTGTTTCCCTTTCACAATAGTCTGGCTAGAGCATGCAGAGCTGGGCTCACAAAACCTCCCTGAAGCGCCTGGAGTCCCGCAGGGCTCCTCACAGTGCAAGTTTGCTGTGTGTATTCCTACCAACAATACAGCTGGGCCCAGCAACAGGCTCCAGCTTTGGGCAAATATTTCTACAGCTTTTCCCTAATCGCTTTTGAGGGAAGGAGGGTGAGATGGGCTGGGAGGGGGGGGAGAATATCTGCGGGGGAGACAAAACCAGAGATGGGTGAAGGGGTTTATCTTTGGCTTCTGCGGTCCAGGCTTCTAAAGGGCGCCTTTGTCAGCATTCAGCATCTACACCAAAGCTAGAGAGGGTATGGAGGGAGAGCATCGAGTGTTGGTTCTGAGGGAGGGGGGAGATTGATGCAGACAACACATAATGGTTTGGGCTCAGGCAGTCTCCTTTTCTTGTTTTTCTTTTAGCAGGAGACATCAGCTGACAAGCCCTTCTGGGTGGCTTCATCCAAAGTGTTGGTGTAGGCTCAAAGCACGACCTTTTCTTGTGCTCACTGTGTCTAGCTTATTTCTGCTTAACTGTTCTGTCTGGTTTTATGCTTTACTTTGTGTTCCCTCTATTAGCTGTGAATGATCTCTCAATTTCTAGTTTATTTGATCAGGGTCCCAGCTCCAGATGTGGAAGAAATCAGAGAATTGATGTCTCTTTAAAGCATACTATGGCAACAGGACTGTCTGATAGGTTTTGGCATTGGGAGTTCCCCGAGCCCTTTACTGTAGCCCTGGATAGTCAGGTAAGCTCATATCCATGTGGTGGTTCTGTCCCCCATTTCCAAAGCTGCAGTGGAGATAGCTAAACAGCATGAAACTGCTTGATTGTGTTAAGAAGAGATCATATGAGCCTGCTTCTCTGTAGCATTATGGGGAAAAAGGAAGCAGGCCACCTCCTTTAAACATGCCTTTGCATCCCTGCAGGGCTGGCAGCAAGTTTGCATGCCCATGGTTTGGGGCTGAACTGTTACATTGGCTAAGCTGTGTGGCATGCATTATTTCCTGTGTATTAAAGATTCAAATGCCAGCTTAGACCTGATGCTCTTGTTACAGGAGGAATGATGCCAGAAGCATAATCCTTGTTCCAGATATATCATGTCAGAAATTAAACCTGGGGAGGAGGTGCTTACCTGTGTCACTGTTCTCCAAGAACATGGAGTACTCTTGCTCTAAGGTCATAGTTCCACAGATGTTTTACACTGAGTGTAACCGGGGCTGCACATACCGAGACTGGTTTTCCTGAACTCTCAGGCTAAGGCCTGGCTCATCTCCCGTTTCCAGTCACAGTATCATAGACTCATAAAATGGTTTGGGTTGGAAGAGACCTTAAACCTCATCCAGTTCCAACCCCTTCCACTAGGGCAGGTTGCTCTCAGCCCTGTCCAACCTGGCCTTGAACAGTGCCAGGGATGGGGCAGCCACAGCTTCTCTGGGCAACCTATGCCAGTGCCTCAGCACCCTCACAGGGAAGAATCCTTTCCTGATGTCTAATCTAAATCTTCCCTTTGTCAATTTAAAGCCATTCCCCCTTGTCCTGTCACTGCATCCCCTTGTATATCACTGCGTGCCCCCATGCCAGTTAAATCCTGGCAAAATTTCCCGATTGAATCCAGTCTCCAAGTGATCAGCAGAATTTAGTAAGTAAAGGCTTATTCTATGTCAGTGTGTAGGTGAATACACAGGACAAGGGAAGGCAAGGCTGCTATGCTATGGTAAAGCTTACAGTATTTCTTAGTGTGGATATAGCCGGTGCTTTCAAATACAGGACATCATTGCCTCTCTTATTCTGCCCTCATCTCCAGACAAGTCCTTGTTTGTAGGAAGAAATTACTAATATGCCAAATACAGACCTGAGCCAAATAATGTACATAACTGTCTCTGTGGAGATTTTTTAGCATCCTTATCCTCACTAGCCTCTGGTGACTTCCTCTTCTGTATTATTTACAATGTAGAAGCATTCTGTCCTTAGAGTATCACAACTACAAGTGAGGCAAAGTTTGTAGTGAGAGAGAACAACTTTAGTTAGACCAACTAAGATGGGAGGAAAAACGGACAAGCTTTTGGGAGCAGTTTCTCCTGAGAACTGAAATAGAAGCCTCAGTCTTTACACAAGGTGCAAGTTGAGAACAGCTGCTTTGAGTTCAAGCTTGACTGTGTTAGTGAATTAGGAGTTCAAGAGAAGGTTCCTGATGCCTCTGGAGCAGAAGGGGGAAGGAGTGGTGCCATAGGGGCCAAGTCTACCTAAGTTTGACGTTTCTAACTTTCCAGGTTGAAACTTCAAAGAGAGAAGAGTTTCTATTTAAAGCTATCTGTGAAGCTTCAGTTAGAAATGATTCAGTGAGTTTGGAGCATAAGGATAGAGAGAAAATGACCTTTCTCCCCTGCCTCCTTTTCCCCCCATGTTTAAAATCCTGCCATAGTGCAGAAAAGCTTGAGAATGTTTGTTAAACCTCCCATGCTGGGTAGCATTGACTGTCCACTGTAGGCTTGAGTTGAATAGAAGCTCTGCTCCAGGAGCTCTTGTCTACATAATGCTTTCTGAGCAGCTGCCTTCTGGACTGAGTGTTCCTTCGCTGGCCTACAGGCTGTGAGGAGGAGGAGGAGGAGGAGGCAGCTACTTCTACTGGCTCTACAGGCTATTTCTGTGTCATACGATACGATATTGAAGATGGTTTTGTGTGCAAGAAATAAGACAGAGTCCCTTATGGAGCTGAGTCTCATCCAACAAGACTGTAAAGCAGGTGTGAAAGAACAGACCAGCTGATGCCAAATAACAATTCAGTGATGCCAAATGCTGAATAAATAATACAACCTGATTTCCTGTTCAGATTCTTCCAGGCAGTCTGGAAGGGTTAACTTTTTGCTAGGTCTTTTTCATCTGGATCACTTTGCTGCTCTTTTGTAAGCAGCTTACATCTGGGTATATGTACTCAGTGGGAAGAGAAAGAGAGGTGACTGTGTTTGCACCTGATTTGGATAAGATTTGAATTTCTGGGTGTTTGTGTAGGGGTAAAAAAGAAGAGAAAAAGTAGGAGGAAAGAGTACCTGAAGAGAATGGGATTATGGAAGTAGGGAAGTTTGTAAGAGTGATGGAAAAGGGATGAGGGAATGTGGGCATGTGGAAGGAACAGTTATGAGATGGGTTATTCTGCCTTATGCTCATTTCCTTCATCTAGCCAGTCTCTCTTTCTTCCGAGTCCTGCTTCTCTGTAGTGTCCACTTCTGTGTGTAGCATCCACAAAACAGCTTGTGTTTTTCAGGTTATTCTCTGTTGCTTGTCCTTTCTCTTAGGAAAAGAAGGGATTTGCAAGTTTGAGAGGCCTGAGACTGACCTATTTGACGCAGCATTTTAATTCTGTGCCCCCTGTGTTGCTCCCCTTCCCTTCCGTTGTGTTTCATGAGCATCCAGCACTTCTGCAAACCATGCCCTGGCTCTTCAGGTTGGACAGCCAGGGACAGAGGTTTCTGGCTTGGGACTCTGGCTGCCTGAGATCTGTAAAGTGGAGCTGATGAAACCATTCCCAGCAGTGAGATGTGAAGACAAATGAAGCTGTGTTTATGGACTGCTTGACTGTTGTAGTGATGAATGCCGTGTAATGATTTTACATTCCATTCAGGACTTTGTGCTGCAACTAACGTGGAGGTTTTGTGGTGTCATAAAGCACAAAAGGAGCATGTTTAAAAGCTGTGCAGGTGAGTTCAGTTCTGGGATTTCATTAAAGCTTTTTTTAACTTGCTTATAATAGATCCTAAATGTCCTGTGTAATCAATAGCAGCTGGAGTTATTTCCTTCTGAAGCATGCTGTATGAGGTACAGTCTTTCCCAGACTGTTGCTTAGTTCTGCATTCCAGGAAACAACCCTTTTAAATTCACACCTGTAAAAGTAAATTTACGGAAGTCTTCCAGGATCTGTAACACTGGACCTGGTCCTTCACCTCCCTTCGATGGAGAGAGCTGATGTTGGGGAGTCATGGTGTATGTCTTTGCATGCTGGGTAGTGCTGCCTCTGTGGTTAACCTGTTCTTCATGGACCATTCAATTGTGTCTTAATGTTTTACACTGATACATTTCCTGCTCTTTTGGGGAATATATGTGTGTATATATAGAGATGTGTATACTATAAAACACATTTCCCTCTTGCTTTTGCTCCCTCAGGAAGAGGTGATCCAAATCTAATAACACTGTGTTTGCAGCCTCTTTCAGCCTCTTTTGACTCGTTCCCTGGTGAATGAGAAAGTCAAGTAAAGGCCACAGGTCCGCTCGTGAAAAACACAGGGAACATGAGTTGAGATCCATGTTAACTTCCCCCCGGAAACTACCTCTCTGTAATTACAGTTCCAACATCCTCCAGAAGAAAAGGGCCCTGTCCTCCCTGCAGCCCCCCTGGCAAATTCGATGCTCCTTGCAGCAGGGAAACCAGGCGTGGAGCAGTGCAGGTCAGCTGGGGCCTGAGAACACTCTTCTTCTGTGTCTTCATTGCAGGAGGGGGGTAAGGGCTGTTCTTCTCCTTCACCCCCTTCTCGCCCCTTCCCTCAAATCTCCCAAGTAAATACAATTTTATTTTATTATATTGCTGCCGATCTGCTGTTGTTTTTCATACAAAAAAGGTGGAAGGGGCAAGAAGGAACGAAAGAGTCTGGCGACAGGAAGAGATGAATTGCTGAAGAATGACACTGGCAGGGACTATTGTTCATTTTAACGCTGGAGCAGGAGCAGAGAGAAACGTTCACACGCCATCCTTGGGCATCCTGCTGGGCAGGCTGGGAAAGGGGCATTCCAGCTGGTCATGAGATTTGGCTGGACAGATTGAATTGGGCTGAATAGAGAGCTCGCCGTTTCTTATTATTATTATTTTCCTTCTTATAAAGGAACCCACTGATTAATTGCAATGGAACCTGATTAAAGGGAGAGTCTGAAACCCACATAGACATTACAGGCATAAAGCTGTCAGCCTACCAGCGTGTGATAACTGGGCCTTAACCCTTTAGGAGGCTGAGGGAGGAGGAGGATGCTCACTGGAGACAGCATTGCTCCTGTTTACATGTTGGTGTGGGAGAGGACTTGTGTCATTTGGGAAAGGAGTTACGTGCAGAGCAGAAGACCTGTAAACGCTCTGTATCTAGTGAAAGACAAGTGTTGGAAGAATGAAAATAAGTTTGGGGATATTGTTCCTGGAGAGGTTATGTGGGGATTTGCTCAGATTTAGGCTATATCTTAATAGTTTTGCAGATTTTAGCAGCCCATGGCCATATCTGCATCACCTAATGTGCAATCCTGAATGTGATAATCTGTGAAGAGACCTCTAAAGTTCCATAGACTCTTTGGGGATGGATGCAAATGATCTTGGTAGAAACATGGATATACCTGTGGTGGATATAACATAAAAACAGAGGTAAGTATTTAAAGGAATGCTGTAGTCCATATGAGAGCAAAGCTGTAGTTCAACTAAACCTGGGGACTGATTGAAAGTGGATGGACAGCTTGGACATGCATTATCCAGCAGTGATGAGATGGAATTTCAAGATGCTTAGAGACCCCTTTCTATGAGTGAAGACTCTACATTTTATTATATATTGGTTTCATTTCAAATGTGGGGGAGGAAAAAAGTCTATGTTGTGGTACTTCTGGTTTTCTTTAACCAGTTTGTTACTCAGCTGATTTAATGTCTGGACATGGTTGAATGCCCTCTGCTCATTCTCTTGCTTCTTTAATACAATGTTTGTAGCTTGTTTCTTCTGTCAAGTAGCACAGACGGTTTATTCAAATAGACTCTTCAAGCTTTGAAAGGCGTCTCTGTGTTGTGGTGGGAGATTGGGGGGGGGGGGGGGGGGGGGGCAAATGCTGTTGCCCCCCCAGCAGAGTCCAGCTTCAAGTGTGACACAGTAAAGGATGGCATGTAAGATCTTTAATGAGTATGCTCTCCAGTTGTTTTAGCCTTTTCTAAGGCACCCGTGCACATGTGTGAGAGGTGGAAAGAGTGGAGATTCAGTTGGTGCAAACAAAGGTCCTTTGTGGGCCCTGGGAAGATGACAGAGGGATTGCTTTTTGCTATCTATAGTTCCTCATTCCTTCCAATTCATAGAATCATAGAATTGTTTAGGTTGGAAAAGACCCTGAAGATCTCTGAGTTCAGCTGTTACCCCAGCACTGCCAAGTCCACCGCTAAACCATGTGCTCAAGTGCCACATCTACACGTCCTTTAAATGCCTCAAGGGATGGTGACTTGAACCACTTCCCTGGGCAGCCTGCTCCAATGGTTGATGACCCTTTTGGTGAAGGAATTTTCCCTAATACCCAATCTAAACCTCCCCTGGTGCAGCTTGAGGCTGTTACCTCTTGTTCTGTTGATTGTTACCTGGGAGAAGAGACTGGCCACCATCTCACTACAACTCCTTTGAGGCAGTTGTAGAGAGCAATAACGTTCCCTCTGAGCCTTCTCTTCTCCAGACTAAACCTCCCCAGTTCCCTCAGCCACTCCTCATAAAACTTGTTCTCCAGACCCTTCACCAGCTCCATTGCTCTTCTCTGGACCCGCTCCAGCATCTCAATGTCCTTCTTGTAGTGAGGGGCCCAGAACTGAACACTGGATTTGCTGTGCGGCCTCACCAGTGCCGAGTACAGGGGTGCAATCACTGCCCTGGCCCTGCTACGACACAATTTCTGATACAAGCCAGGGTGCTGTTGGCTTTCTCAGCCACCTGGGCACAAGCTGGCTCTGTTCAGCTGGCTGTTGACCAACACCCCCAGGTCCTTTTCCATCAGGCAGCTTTCCAGCCACTCATCCCCAAGCTGTAGCATTGCATGGGGTTGTTGTGACCCAAGTGCAGGACCTGGCGCTTCGCTTTGTTGAACCTCATACAGTTGGCTTCAGCCCATCAATCCAGCCTGTCCAGATCCCTCTGCTGAGCCTTCCTACCCTATAGCACATCAACACTGCCATGCAGCTTGCTGTTACCTGCAAGCTTACTGAGGGTTTGCACTCAATCCCTGCATCCAGATCATCAGTAAAGATATTAAACAGAAGAGTTGAGCCCTGGGGAGCACCACTCGTGACCTGTTTCCAGCTGGATTTAACTCCATTCGCCACCACTCTTTGGGCCCAGCAATCCAAACGGTTTTTCACCCAGCAAAGAGTACGCTGTCCAAGCCAAATTTCTCCTGGAGAATGCTGTGGAAGAGTGGTGTCAAAAGCTTTACTGAGGTCTGGGCAGACAACATCCACAGCCTTTTCCTCAGGCACTAAGGGGATCACATTGTCATAGGAACTTTCTGAGATGCAAGATGCTCCCTTCCTTTGCGTGTCCTGCATTTCTGGTCTCTTCCATTGGAAGCTACCAGTGTAGGTTGCTGGCTTGGCTTCACAGGAAAACAACTGTCAAGTTGTGGAGTCTCATGTTCATGTTCAGCTGCTTCCTACTGAGAAAAGGAGAGGAAGAAAAACAAATCAAAATGGGAGTGTCTTTAAACTCTCTCTGCATAAACATTTGTATTAGATTGAGTGAGTATTCAAGGGAAGAATGGCATTGTGTTAAGTCCCTATAGATCATCAGTAGAATGGTGAACAGCGTGAACAGGCAGGGTCTTGCACTGTTTTGACTGCATCCTCTTCATGAAAAGAGAGCCTGCTGCAAGAGCTGCTCCTGGAGGCAGCTCTGTACCACTCCCTCTGAGAACATGGGAGCTGCTGAGATCCCAGCCAAGGAGGCTGGAAATATCTGTCTGCTCTTGGCTGACCAAGGATAAGAATCCAGTTTCATGGTAACTCAGCACTGACATAGCAAATGAGTCAGGCGTCGAGAGGAAGGTAGATGAGAACCACTGTAAAAAACCCCATGAGCAAGCAGGACCTAAAAAGCCTACTTTTCACTATGTGGGGGGTTGGAGGGGGGAGTCACTTCTGCACAAAAATCATCTTGCTCGTTGCTCTCTTTCCATGTCTTGCTTCTTATTTCTCTTTCTTCTGTTTGTTTGTGGCTTCCCTTCCTTCCTCCCTGCCACCTACCAGCCCTGGTGTAGTCCTTTCCTGCAGCTCTGTTAATGTTTAACAAATTTCCCTCCAGTTCCTATGTTTCTCTTGGCTGTAGCTCAAGGCAAACTCCCCAGATCCAAAACTAATTCAGGGCTCTGAGCAACAGTAGCATTTAAATGTTGGCTTTGTGCCATCAGGCGGGCAGCCTCTTCACTGGGAAGAAATCTAATTCCAGTGTTTATTAGGTTAACGGTGGCCTTAGGACTGGACTTCCTTTAATGTTGGCCTTTTAATAATTATAAGGCTAACACAGGAACTTGGGAACCCCAAGAGGGTCTCAGGAGCCTGGTTCTGACCTTTCTGCGGGGGAAGCAGGATTTGGATCCACTTCATTTTGGTCGGGGAGCAGAGCAGCAAAGTGGAGCGGGAGGAGGTGTTACTGTGGCTTCCCAAGCAGCGTGTGTAAATCCTTCCACCTCTGCAATAGCAACTTTGATTTCCTGCCAGTTTGCTTTAAGGAGCTCTCTGGGGTAAGGCCCGAGGTAGGGCAGAGCAGATTGTGCCCTGGTTAAGAAGTGGACTGGGACCAGGTAGGATCTGCGTTAATTTCTCAGTTTGGCCACAAGCTCTTTGGGAAGTCACTTAGGGCTCAGGTTTCCAAGCATGAAGAGTGCTTGCGGTGGGAGGTATGAGTGCTTGGTAATAGCGAGAGTCAGGGCTAAATCTCTTTGGCCAGATGTGTAATGATAGTTAAATGTCTTATTTTCTGTTGGTTTTAAGTGACTTGGGTACCCAAATACTCGCAGATCTGTACTTTTGGGCTTCCGTTTTCTGAATTTAAGATAGTAATTCCCAACTTTTAAGAGGTGTTGAAATTGTTCACTAGTAGAAAGCAGCACTCTGATGCTGTAGTAGTGGAGGCCACACACACCCCCCTACAAAGATGTGGTTCCATAATGAGGCCATTCAGCTTTTTGTGCATCTTCCTCCCCCAGCCTCAGTGCTGTTGCTGTTATTTCACTGAAGGTGAAGGGGCAACCCAACGTGAACAGTTTGACATTGGCTCTAAGGGATCTTGTGGTGCTTTTAACTGTGGTTAATCTTCTCTGGGGTGTGAGTATGAATGAACTTGTGGGTTTGTGGAGACAGCACCTGAGACTTCCAGTTGGAGCAGAGGAAGAGTTTTATGACCACTGTCTAAGTGCTGCAAAGGAGTCTGAAGTCCAGGTGCTGTGGGAGTTGTAGGTTGGTGCTTCGGGAGCTGCCTAGAAAGCAAACCAATGTGGGTGGGCTGAATAGGGGTTGATGTGCACCAGAGCTGCCCTCCAGTAACCCCAACATTGACGTTCTTGTTTTTCCTGTTGGCAGTTCTGTTGGAAAGACCTTATCCCGTCTGAGCCCATAAAGCATATTTGCATTAAGCTTGTGTTTTTGTGTGCATGTGTGTGTATATCTCGTGTGTGTGTGTATATATATTAAAAATTGTTACTGGTAAAGGTTTCTTCTTTACTTTTGAGTTAATCCAGTCCTCTGCTAGGCAGCAGAGTTGCTGTGATGTCTCTGTGGTTGTGTGGTACCTCTGTCTTCGCCAAACCCAGCCCTGTTCTTCCAGCTCAGTCTGGCCAGTTAATAATTGCCCCTTTGCTGCTCATCCTCTGAGGGCAACATAATATCATGTGTGGGGTTATTTTTTAGGAAAGGACGTACAGAACAGCTCTCTTTGTCCCAGGATAGCTCCATTTATCTTGTGGGTTGTGCTTTTGAAGTCCTCCTGCCTGTGGGAGTGCAGAAATGAGCTTCTGCCTCCTTATTGCTGCAAAACCACACTGTGTATCCTATCCCTTCCCTAGAGAAGTCCTCTGCTAAGCAGAGCTGTTGTGGTTGGCCTCCCAGTCTCTTGTGTGGCAGAGAGCTGGAAAGCTACAAAGCTCAGATGCTGCACCGCTAACATGATGGCCTCTTTAAAGAAGACCAAAATAAACTCATGAAAATGACCCTGTAAGAGAACAGTCTCTGTCTTGCCCAGGAACCTGGCCTTTTCTGTGTTCTGCCATAATGATGGGAAGAATCTGACTGCAGCCCACAAAGCCAAAATGGGCTTTTTTGCAGGCAGAACTCGTCCCCTTGTATGTACTGTGTGCCTGAACAACTGCAGTCCAGCTAGAACATCAGGTTCCCTGAGAGGGAGGTCTTCACAATGCTTGCAGGAGTGTGTAATTATCCATGTTGATGTGTTCTGGGACTCATCAAGACAGAGGAACTTGGCTTTTATCTTGAATACGTTGAATGAATGTAAGAATAGTCTGGGTTCTAGTTTTGGGGGAATATGGGGCATATGTTCTGAAGGGCAGAATGTCCTGACAACTGGTCCACTGCCTAGAGCATCTCGAAGATGAAAGGGGCTAGTTGGTAATTTCCTGTGGGATAGACTTACATAGTATATTTCAGAGAGGCAGTGCAGGGGAAACCTTGAAGGCTAGGTCAGAAATGGTTTCTGAATGTGTTGCGAGCAAGGTTATGGGTGCTTGGTAAATCCAGAGAGCACTGGACAAGCACTGGTGCAGTAGTTAACAAAGATCATAAGTGGTGTGGGAGGGGAAGCTAAAAAGAAGCTTCTGAATCTAAAGAGCAAGGAGCCAATTTCTTAGAGAATCTGTGGTAAGGAGGTGGCTGGGTAGGATCCTTTGTCTTCTGAATTTTCCCAGGGACATTTACCAGGCTTTAATTCCTGCAACCCAGACTGCAAAATACCACTTTTAGTTTTTCTTGGTTCCCTAAAGCCACTGAGCGCTACTTTTCAAGAAAAGATGGCAACAGTGCTTCCTCCTCTTAGCTGTCCTCCTTCGACCACTCCATTCTCCTTTCCCCTCCACCCCAAGCCAGCTGAGCTTCTTGTGAAACTGCAGTTAAACCAGTGCAGTTTACAGACAGCAGATTAACATAAATGGGCATTAATTTCAGCTTTCCTTAATGCTGTGACCTGTAACTGGTTCTTCAGTAGCATCTGCCAGAGTTGGAGGGCATTACTGTTCAAGAGCGCATGCAGGCAGGAAGATGTATGGCTGTCCTCTATGAAACTGAGAACTGAATGGGCTCTTTCCTTGCTTTTTAGCTTGGGTCAGGTTGCGTTAGGTTGGGTCAGGTTTAGTCCATGCACAGTGAGATGACAGCTATGTCTGTCTCAGCTGTTAAGCAAGGATTCGATAAAATCCCAAAGATGCAGCTTGGAAGAGGATATGACAGGGATGGGAGCAGAAACAGTGAATGGTGGAAAAGCACCACAAGTTTGTTTGCCTTAAAACCTAATACTTGGGTTACTTAAACTGCGGGAAGTGAAGTACAAGAGGGAGGAATGCATGAATGCAAATGAAACCTTAGTTTTCTCATATTGCTGGTGTGAGTGACAGACACCAAGCTGGTTTTGTTGTAGGCTGCTTGTGTTATCTCCCTGCAGTGAAGGATTGCAAAGGTTCTGAAATAGCTCTGAAGTTCTGATTCTTCCAGATTGTTCCTCTGAAGTGACAGAATATACCTTTGCTGTGACTGTAGTAAACCATGGCTGCTCCTATAGCTGAGGTATTTAAGGTAGGATAATTGCTTCAGGTATTTACTCTGCTGCTTTTGTTGACTCTTGCAGGTGGATTCCTGCTCTTTGGGATCTGTCACCACCAAGCCCCAAGTTAGGCAGTTTAAAGCTAACTTGAGTAGATCTACAGTACACCTGAGGGGCACAGTGAATGAAGCAGACCTTTCACACTGTCTGTAGCAGCAAGGGCATGGGTCTGTTACTGGGATCTTGGTGAGAGCCTGCTTTGCCCAGGTTCTTCCTTCTAAAGGCTGTATATGGCAACATTTGTATAAAGTGGTGCTTTGCCTTTAGAGCAGTAGGTTCACATTGGTTGTCCAAAATTTGGGAAACGTGGGTATGGATCTCACAGCTGCCCCAGATTTATACAGTAACTGCTATCACAGAAATATCCTCTGAGATCCATAGGAATCAAAACTGCTTAGGTTTTTCCTTTTGGACCATTCCTTTTATTCTGCAGCAAATGCCAGTAGTGCTTTCTATGTCCCTGTGTTCTCTTTGTTTCCTTGGTTCAGTTTATTTGCAGAAGAGAAAGATGAGAGAAATCAATCTGTGAAACAATTGAAAAGTTAAAGGAAAGCCTTTGGCATTTAAAATACCAATGTTTTCTGTCCTGTAACTGGGAAAACAAACTCCAACACTTGTCTTGATCAATGTGGCTTATCTCCATGGCTTTGATATAGTAGAAGGATTTCTGAGTGCTCGGCGAGCTCCCTTCTTAAGAGCTGTCATGCTAGTCAAAACTCTTTGGTGTCTACAGTAGGTGAAATACATCAGAAGTATTTTCTTCCTATGGAAGAAAACCTCTTTCAAACAGCAGGATGCTTCTTGAGCTGGCAGTGGGCAATTGTCTGGCATTGTGAATGACTCCTGGTGACATTTCTGCTGTTGTGCCAGTATTTTCTCAATTTTAGTGTCTGCTGTGCTGTATGATTCATGATAAACGAGAAGTAAATTGCTCCCAACCCTTATGAGACAGGAAAGGATAGAGGTAGTTAGTGTGTGGTTATGAAAAATACACAGTGAAAGCAATGGAAAGTTGTGTGCCTCATGTTGCTGATGTGACTAATTCTTGCAAAGCATGATGTAGGCTTAAGGTAGTATTTTAAAGTGTTTGTCTAGTGTGTGAAAGGGTTTGAGTCACGTAGCTCTGGCTGCCAGGCCGTGGTGGTTCAGCTAAGCATTCCCCCGCTGGTCTACAGCAGATGATGGTATTTCTGAATGTTATGCAGCAGCAACCTTTTGTTATTGTCTGTTTCTGAGTGCTATTTCATTTCTTTTTAATGTGCTTGAGTACAATAATCCTGCATGACAAGTAATTTAGTGCTGTGGGTGAGCACTTCTTATCTGTACCTTGGATTCTTCGTTGCAGTTCTCTGTTGACGTGCGATTGCACAGGAGCTTGCAGCTACGTAAGGAAATGCCACTCCAGCTTCAGCAAAGCATCCTTGAGGTATCACTCTGCACTTCATAATAAAATAGGGATGAAACACTCTCTGCTTTAAAGAGAGTATCCACAGATAATGAAATGCCAAGGCTGAAGGGATGCTTGTAACAGTAAAAGGAGGAATGTTTCACAAGGTGGGAAGCACAATGCTCTTGCTCCATGGAATCCAAGTTTAAATGTAGGACAACTGAATTAGTCCACAGAGAAAATGTAAATACATGGGTTAAAAGGATTTAGGAGGCTGAATCTTTTCAAGCAGGGCCTTGGAGGTGAGAAGCAGGATGTCAGAGATGGTATAATGCAGCTCCTGACTTTCTGTGGTCTTTGTTTTACCAGGAGTTTATGAAAGTGAAAACAGAAGCTCCTACTATATGATGTTTTTGAGCACACTTGTAGAGAGAACAGGAGAAACATCATCTTAAATTGTGATTGTTTGAAAGGCTCAAAGCCCTTTGCAGAAGATGTCTATTTCTGTTGACATTGGACATGACACCTGAAGCAGGCTGATACGGTGCTTGGTTTCTTGGCTGGCAGCAGTGATTGGCAGGCGTGTAGAGCTACAGAATAAAACCTGCATTTCTGACATCTCTGACGACTGCAAATGTTTGCAGGAACCTTGTAGTTAGGGAAAGTGGGACATGTGCCATTTAATGGCAGGTAAATATGCAAAAAGCATCACAGTGTGGTCACACTTCAGCCAAAAGGTCTGGAAGCCAGAGCTGAAATGTTTTACCATTTCTTACAAAGTAGGTCTGGCATTACCAGGAAAGAGCTGCATAGGGATCTGAATTGAGGACCAGGGGAAAAAGTCACTCAGCTACAATTTTCTCTTACCTGGCCTTTCTGTTGCCTGATAGAATTCCTTAGTTGCTTCAAAATAGTTGTCATCTACCTGATAGCTCTTGCCTTCCTTTGGACGGGGACTTCGGGCTGAGATTTTGATGTGCTTAACATACTTTGGGGTTGAAAGGTTCCTGTTTCTATACAGGGACTTCATGTGTTGTCCACCACGCGCTACTTCTATAGGCAACGGCAGGGTTGCTCAGGAAACAAGGGATAATAAAAGTCCTATATAGAAAAAACAAGCAACCAAACCAAACCCAACAGAATTGGCAGTCATTGCCTGTTGTCTGATTTCAAGAACTAAATACTCAGCAGGGGAAAAAGGTGCCACGTTGGTTTAGGCTTGAAGTCCTGAGGGAGCAGTTTGCCATAACAAACCTTTGATAAACAGTTTGTTGCTGTTGTTAGAACATGTTGTTTAATTTCTCTATATCAGGCTTACACCCCAGCTCTGCACTGGGAGATGTTTTCTTCCTCCATAATGTGACACATGCATATTTAGCCTAAAGTAGTTTTTGGGCTGCCATATTGTGTCATAATATAAAGCCATGGCTAGTTTGCCTTTATTATTGCTCCTTGAATTCTCCAGGCATTGCTGCATCCCAGATTTTTCTTAGCATTTGAGTGTCTGTTTCAAATTATTTTCCACCAGATGCACTAGATTTAAATAAAGAAAGAAAATTAAAAGATAGAATCTTAATTTCCTGCCCATAATTTTAATCTTCTAAGGTCCTTTCTATATTATTTCTTTTTCCTCTGTGCGTCTGTAGAAGACTATCTCTTATTTTGGCATCATTTGCAGGCTCCTTTAACATGACACTTATTCTCTCTTCCAGCTCATTAATTAAGTTATTTAATAGGACTGGATCTAATGCTGACCCGTGTGATACCTATTGGCCATCTCTACCCCCTGCAGTGTGTTTTGCGGCCATTTCTCATTATCTTTTGTTTATGGTCCCTCAGCTGATCTTTTTGGCTGGGCTACCAGCACACCCAGATCAATTGGAATTGGGTTTTGACCAGGATTTCATGGCAATAATACTGTCCCTTCAGCTGCATCTTCTGTGCAAAGACTCTGGGTATGTAGAAGCACACATTAAACATTAAATCTTCATTCACTGTGCTGACGTAGTAACAGTAGCCCTGCTTCTCAAGAGGAACAAGTAATTTTGTCAAATGCTGTTGAAGGTATGGATAGAGTTAGGATGGGTATCTAGAGACCTCTGTTAGAGTCATATTGTTTATTGCAAGGTGTTCGTTTATGACTTGTAGGATTTGGGAGAAGGAAATGTAACGATTGCTTCTTGATCCTTGGGAGTATTTTTATGTTCAAATCAAGTCCTTCTTTTTCCACAGTTGTTTGTACACGTGCTTTCCTTTTCCCTGGGTGCAGGGTGAGGTTTTTAGTGACGTTGATTGTCTTTACTTCTGTAGGATCAGAATTCACCTTGGAGAGTCAAACGTGGAATTATACAATGGTTTGTGTTGGAAGGGACCTTAAAGCTCATCCAGTTCCAACCCCTGCCACGGGCAGGGACACCTTCCACTAGACCAGGTTGCTCCAAGCCCCTGTGTCCAACCTGGCCTTGAACACTGCCAGGGATGGGGCAGCAACAGCTTCTCTGGGCACCCTGTGCCAGTGCCTCAGCACCCTCACAGGGAAGAACTTCTGCCTAATGTCTAAACTAAATCTCCCCTGTTTAAATTTAAGCCCATTACCCCACTACAGTCCCTGATGAAGAGTCCCTCTCCGGCATCCTTGTAGGCCCCCTTCAGATACTTGAAGGCTGCTATGAGGTCTCCACACGTCTTTTTAAAGACCTTGTGTCTCTTGACCCATGTGGTGGTCCTAAAAATACAGCTTCTGTTCCAGTCTTGCTCTACCCGGTGCATACACCCACTGCACCAATGAGTTTGCACTTTGATTGCTCCCTTATTTTCTTTAGGTCCTAATGAGCAGATGTCCTGTGGAATTTCTCTTCCTTATGCTTCTTATTCCTTGTGGTGATATCCAGTGTAACATTTTTCAGGTCGAACCCTCATAGTTGTTCAGTTTCTCATGGGAGCTGACAGGCTGAGAAAGTTGGGGCTGTTCAGCCTGGAGAAGAGAAAGCTGCGTGGAGACCTCACAGCAGCCTTCCAGTATCTGAAGGGGGCCTATAGGGATGCTGGGGAGGGACTCTTCATTAGGGACTGTAGTGATAGGACAAGGGGTAACGGGTTCAAACTTAAACAGGGGAAGTTTAGATTGGATATAAGGAAGAAGTTCTTTCCTGTAAGGGTGGTGAGGCACTGGAATGGGTTGCCCAGGAAAGTTGTGAATGCTCCATCCCTGGAAGTGTTCAAGGCCAGGCTGGACAGAGCCTTGGGTGACATGGTTTAGTGTGAGGTGTCCTTGCCCGTGGCAGGGGGGTTGGAACTGGATGATCTTCAGGTCCTTTCCAACCTGAACTAGTCTATGGTTCTATGATTCTAACTGAAGGGTGGTTCTGCTTGATAGTGTGCTTCTCCCTAGAGCTTTATTTAGTCATGTATGTAGATGGTTCAGGACAGAGGTATCTGCATTTGCAGATTGAGAGGAGTACCTCTGAGCCTGGGAAACTTTCACCCCCACATGGAGACTGCCAGAGTAGACACAATACTCAGTCACCAAAACACTGTAATATCTTTGACCTCTCTGCTCTGGTTGTTGGTATTTTGTTTGGATTTACTTATTCATTTATTTTTAACCTTACTTCTCTCACATTCTTCCTTAAACAAAACTGAAACAGTTCTGTTTAAAGCTTTGCAAACTTTTGGCTTGTTTTTCCTAGTGAGGTTAATTTTACTGTAGGCAGGCATCAAATACTTGGAGGCTGTGTGGATACCCAGTCAGGACCGCTACAGACACTTCCAAAAGGAGAAAACTTGGCTTTTATCAATGTGTGGTGCCCCTTCTGACATCAGATTTATGCTGTAATGTTGCCTTTGCTGTGTCTGCCAGCGGAGCTCTGGGCTTAAACAATGGTCAGCAAATCCCTCTTCTAAAGCTGGATTAACTGTACTTTCCTTCAGTGGAAACTGCTATTTGGGTAAGGGAGAGGAATCCAAAATTTTCATTTTCCCTCAAGATAGGCAAGCAAAGGAAGCTGCTTTGCTATAGAAACAACTGGGGGAAGTGCTGGAGGAAGAAGGAAAATGCATCAGCTGAACTATCTTCAAACCATCTGCAATGTTAAAGGTCTGCCCTCATCAAGGTGTGTATGTGATGGGAATGCAACAGTGAGCCTGACCTGGAAGTGGAGAACGTGGGAGAATGATGTCTGATGCAGACCTTCTATCAACAGGAGGGCAAGGTGTTAAAGAGGCTGTTAAAGGCTGCGCTGCAGAATTCCCTGATTTTAACACTGACTAAACAATCAGATGCTCATGGGTTCTTAAAGTACACAAATAAGAAATGAAGCGCATCTGTTGAAGTCAGGGCACAATATTCTGATGCTCAGGCCAAATTTGTTCAAAAACTGCCTAGTGAGATCCTTCCACATTTTCTCTGGGGAGAAAAATCACAGCCTTATGCCTGTTGCTGTTAGGACTTAACTTTCTCTCATGTTCCCTTTGATTCCATTATTCCTATGCCAGTTTTTCTGCACAGTCCTGGAGTTTTTCCTCCTTGTCACTCTGTCAAATATTTGTATTTTCACTTTCTGTATTCTGCCAGGGATTTTTATAAGGTAGGATTACAGTTGTAAGAGCTGGTTCTGTCATCTTTTTGGTCGTGTCCCTCATATAATGAGGTTGCAGGAAGATCTCCGACTTCCATTGAATGTCTTCTGTAGGCGATGAAATGCCAACTTAGGTGCTTGCACATGGAGGGGAAGGAACCCAGATCCATGTGTGATTCAGTCCTGGACCAAAGGAATGATTGTTTTTTCCAGAGGTTTCTGATTCTGAGCTGAACAGTCTGCAGCTGTAGATCATGCCAAATATTTCCATAGTTCTGGGATTTTGAAACCCATCAGTGCTGTTTTCCTTGAATTAAATGGATACTTGGCCATGATGAGCTATGCTACCCTTTGTCACAGGCACATGCAGGATGTGCACGAGCAAACTGATGGCTGTGAATTTAATGCCCCTGCTTTAAAAAATAACAGTAGGAATTTTTGTGCTGGGATAAAGGGGGAAGAGATGCAATTACCAGGGTGGTGTGGAGCGGGAGAGTCTCTTACGTTGTCAGATCTTGGTACCTGGAAAGAAGGAAAACATGGCAGGGCACCATGGTGTTGACCATAGATGCCAGGAGGATGTTCATGGCGTGCAGTTGTTCATGCAGTCTTCTTAGTCAACATCTGTTTGAGGAAACTTCAGCTATCTTATGGGACTTTTGCTGTAATGTTGCCAGGGCCTAATAGAGCTGATGGACCCTGAAGAACAGAAACATGTTCATCTCGGCAGAAGAAAGAAATGCTCTATAGTAAGATCAATCATTGAGCAGAACAACCTCCCTAAGGACATGGTAGAGTCCCTGTTGCTGGAGGTTCTCAAGATGTGACTGGGCAGGGTGCTAGATTATCTCCTCTAGGCTCCCTTTCCCACAAAAGGTTGGACCAGGTGATGTTTTGAGTGAGGCCCTTTCTATTCTGGGCTGTTACATGATTCCGTGTTGAAGCAACAGCCTGTAAATGTTGAATTGCTACAAAATAGTGCTAAAAGCTGCCATCTGTCATTACGGAAAAAAAAGGAATTAACATCTCTTCTTTTGGAATAAAGCATGTCAACGGGATTTAAAAGCAATAGTGTTTTCACTCCTCCCTAGGAATCTGCTGTCCCTAACAAAACAAAGCCTGCCAAGTTCAGTTTGGGTAATTACCCTGTCTATTTAATAAGCTTCCTTTGTCATGTCAATGTTTCTGTGAATCCGTGGCAAATACAGGGCTCTTCTGTGACAGCATAAGCCCCTCAAAAAACCTGATGTGCAGAAATGACAGGGCGATTATTGACTTTGGCTTTTCAGCCAGAAATGACATAACTGTTCTGCCAACTTTAGGCATAAAATTACAGAGATCCTAACTATCTTTTAATGGAGGGAGGGGGAACCCACCCTGGCTCAGGAGACGTTTCCTTCATCAGATAAACATGGAGATGGGGAGGGTATTTGGAAGGAATCTGAAGAAACAGAGCATAGCATGCTAAATTTAAGGTGATGGCAGATGTTAAGTAGGAGGCCTGTGTTTAGACTGACTTCCTGTTTTTAAAATCCAGAGGCTGTTTGTATAATGCTTTGCTATGAAAACTGTTTGGATATTGGATCCTGCTGCTATTGCATCTGGAGGGAACTAACTACAGACACTGAAGATGCTTTTTTGGTTGCTTGTACACATGGGCAAGTGAGAGTAGGAAACTTGTTTGGTGGTTGCATGAGGAGAGGCCAGGGAAGTCGAGTGGAGTCAGCTCAGGCTGGCAATGACTCTGTTCAGCTTTTGTGTATTGTTTTGTATGTATTACATTGTTAAAATGTTATGTTCTGCATAAGTGAATGATTTCTGAATATAGAAGGTTGGTAAATGTCCAAGCGTGCAGTGTGATGAAAACTGTTTGTCATGGCTAAGCCCAGAGGTAACTCTCATTGTTCCTGCTCCAGAAGAACGTGCAGTAGTGTAAGTAGATACATCTGCTTTGATTGTTGGTGCAGTTAAGTTAAGCTGGTTTCCATCCTGCTCTGTATCCCTGACTAACTGGGATTGAAATGTGACACTGAATATTTGCACACTTGGTCAGTCTGCTGTCTCACACTCCTTGTTTTTAACGAGGGCTCCCCATTAAAGAGTAAGTCTTCCACTGAGATTTCTCACACCAAGAGCACTACTTCTGCTTGAGGGAGTTGGAGGAAACATGATTCTCATCTTTATCCTTCCTGTTCCTCTACTGTTACAGGTACAGTTACAGGGTAATACCATTTGAGCTCCGAGCACTGGGAAATAATCATGGGACACCAAGGGGGAAATACTGTCCACATTGAAGTCTTTCATTCAGCCTGTTTGTCTTACTGAATAAAGACTAGTCATCCAGAATTGGTTCTTTTGATACTATTCATAGGTTGGAATGAGTGTGCTCTCCAAACAATGATGTGCTGTACTTGTCGAAGTGTAAGACTAGGGTAAATTGTGGTTTATAATAGAACTATAGAACTATAAAATAGAACTATATAACTAGAAGGTTAGTTGCCTTAAAGGTCACAAATCACAAAGCATCAGAATCACAAAGGTCATAATTTGGACTGGTTGAGCAAAGTATGCTTACTACAGATACAGGCTGGTGCATATGGAGAGGGTTGGTATCTGGGTCACAATGTAGCCCTCAGCTTCCAGCAGTTTCAATAGGATGGTAAAACACAAACCAGAGATGGAGGTGATTGAACATAGCAACTTCAATGAAGTAGGAAGAACTGATTTAATATGTGTGTGTGTCTATCTATAACCTCATATCAGTAGCAACTTTTGAAGATAACAGTATGTTTGACAAAACAGCAGATTAAGCTGCAGTTTGCAGATTAGGACAGCTGCAGTGATTCTTTCTCTGCTGTTGCAGAACTGTATCTCTGTGCTGCTATTCAGGAGCTAAAATAGCTCACTCTTACTTTTTCCCTTGCAGTTATCCTTATCCAGAAAGAAATTATTAAATATATTCCCTTAGTTTAAGAATTGGTTGCCTTGATGTCTGATCCTTTCCTGTTAGTGAACCTGCCCTAAGTCATGGTGGAGGCCTGGGCAAGATAGAGCCAGTCACTAGTACTTGTGCATTTGGCTTTTTCTAAGGGTAATGAGGATGATGATAGTCGTGGTGTACTCCAACAGCAAGGAGTACTGGAGCTTAAAGTAGCAGGGATAGGTGCTTTGGGGTGATGTTGAGGACATCAGTAGAAAAATTGCTTTGGAAAAGGGGATTTAAATAGCAGCTATCTTGGATACAATATGCAGTTAGTACTGCCTTTATAAATAGTGGTAGGTAACAGCAGAAGGTGGTTTGTCCTGATTTTCCTGTGCTGCCAGTTTGAAGAAACCTGTTTTATTTTTGGGGAGGTTTGTGGTTCTTCTGAATTTCCTTGTGTCTATGTGTAATAGTTATGTTGCATAGGTGGTGCATTGCTTTTCCTTAAGGATGACTCCGCTGCTTTTCTTGCCTTCTCACTCTACATCTCCCTCTTGCTGTCTTTTTGAGTCAGCCTTTGTCCTGGCCATATACCCAGTAAGTCCTTTGAGGATCTGACCACTCTGCCCTCTTTCATTTGCCATTCCTTCTTTCTGTTCCTTATTCACCTTATGTTCTTCCTGCCTCTATCCCTTGTTACACCAGGTATCGGCCACTTTCTCTGACATACACAGTAATCCTCAGCCAGTTTTGTTGCAGAGGAAGCTTAGGATGGAATTCTTCCTCAAGCAAGAAGTGTATCCCTTCTAAACCTAAATTGTAGCTTA
Organism: Pezoporus wallicus; assembly: GCF_028554395.1. Lineage (NCBI taxonomy): Eukaryota > Metazoa > Chordata > Aves > Psittaciformes > Psittacidae > Pezoporus > Pezoporus wallicus. Next base: position 487,894 of record NW_026638015.1, on the reverse strand, counting down.
ACTTGCACAAGTGGATGTCTTCTCTGGGGGGCATTCTGCTTGTTGAGAGAGCTGAGGAATACTTACATACGGTTTTGCAGATACTGCTTTTCCCAAATAGAATGGAAAATAAGAAAATTGGGGCTTTTTTCCTTTCTCTGTGTGTGTGCTTTAGTTGCTACAGTTCATGGTTCATCATGGATGCACTAGACATAACAACTGAGATGAGAAAGTCTGCAAATAGTTTAGGGTTTATAGAACTACCACGTGGGGCAGATATCCCTCTGTACTCTTCATGATCTCTTGTTTAATCCGAGGGCTTTGGGTTGGTTTGAATTGCAGAAAGAAGGCACCATGCAAAAAGAATCCAGTCCCAGACAAGCTTGAGGTGGGTTTTGATTGATAATCATTTGTTTAACAGTGATATTGATTATATAGATTGTCAGCTAAGGTCAGACAGAGGTTCAGGCACGACCTTTTTCTTTCGAGAGGTGGGCTATAGCCTGTTCTGTCTCTCCACGCAGAGATTTAGTAAGAGAATGTGTGGGATAAGAGTTTCCTTTGCACAGGGCTGAGAGTCAAGAGCTGTGCAGAGTGGTGTTCTGTAGCAGGGAGAGGGCAAAAAAGGGTTGGGAGCTCCTTAAGCTACCTTTAAGGCTGGAAAAAATGTTCTTATCGGATTACGTATTGACATTTGGAGAGCATTTTCTTTTGGTCAGTTTGTAGAGTTGAAAATCCTCTTTTGCTTTCAGAGCTGTCAGTTATACACAGGATAATGTCACAGTTAAATCACTACAGATAAGTAAGATTTTTATCTTGATTTTGATTTCATTGGTGTCTGAAATGTCTAAAGCAGTGACATGTAAAAGGCTTACTTCTACAAAGTTCAGGGTCTGGAGAAGACCCCAGATGACTCTCTGTAGTGGAATCTTTGCTATGTCTTCTGTTGTGGCGTCGGAACTAAGTGGAGCAGCAGAAGCACCGTGCGCTAGAAGAAGGCTGAGTTTGTAAACTAACAACGGCGTTCCGGTACCTGGCATTCCTTGAGTTTGATTGTATCTAGTGCCGAGTTATTTTTCAGCTGATTCCCAAGTCTGTTTTTGGCAGGTTGCTGTTTGCAGTTGCCTTCAAATAGCCCTATTCCAGGAAGCTGTCATAGTACTTAATGTCCTGTTTCAGCAGTGCAAGGGGGGGTGAATGTTTTCCTTTACAATAGGGTACGTGTACATACACATGGTGCGTACATGGAGGAAAACTGTGATGTCAACTTTGTATTTAATGCATTTACCCTAAAATAGATGGATGTCTTAAAAATACCTTTTATTCTCTGTTCCTTTCCAGGTGTTACAAGCAGCGCCGAATGCTCCTGTGGACGGAATCATTTTACATGTGCTGTCAGTGCTTTTGGTGAATGCACGTGCATCCCTGCTCAGTGGCAGTGTGATGGAGACAATGACTGTGGGGACCACAGTGATGAAGATGGCTGCAGTAAGAATACCATTCTTCTGTTTGTCTTAACTTCTCTGCAGGTGCTTCTCTGTTTTATAGGCGTATCGTAGTTTTTGCATGTAAAATGCTTAAGCCTGTAGCTGACATGCTTTTGACTGATTTCATGACTCAGGGTCTAACAGAGCCAGTGTCCACTGACATAAAGCACAGTGAAAGCCCAGCTCTGCCTTTTGCAACTGGTTTTAGATAGCTGTTGGACATGAATGTTTTAGAGGGAAGGGAGGGACAGAGAGAAGTACCTCTTTTTTCCCACCCTTTCAAGAGTACTATCAGTGAACTAAATTACATGGGTTTGCTATAAATATTAAAGGAAAATAAACAAGCAATGTGAAGAAGTATATTAAGGGTGTCTGCCCTCTTAAGTAACATTCTAGTTTCTGTCCTGCCTGCCCTGGGATGAGAGGGAAAAGTAAGCAGGGTCATCAACATTCATTGGTCTTGGGATCTGCTGAGAGAATTTGCTTTGCAGCTGCTCTGTATTTGCATAGCATCAGCATCTGTGTAGCTGAGCCCAGCTAGGTGAGAACTAACAGGCCATGGTTCAAAGGTACCAGAGTTGCTCGTTCATAAAACACACACTTAGGCTGTGGATCTCCTTGCCACAAAACATTGGTTCTGGAATTTCAAACGTTCTCAGAAAGCAGTCTGACAAGTTTATGGATGTCAAGTTTGCTGAGGGCTGTTAAAGATGAGTATGCCACCTCTTGTTTGGGAAGTGTTTGTATCACAAATAGAGGCAGATTTTGACTTCTGAGGAAGAATGTTTACTTGCATGCTATGTTCTTCCATTCCTCTCTTGCTGTCTGCTGTTGCATCATATATCTTTCTGTGGCCTGGGTGAGAGGAACCTTTTGGTCTTGCACAGTACAGCTGTGGTTATGGTGTATCCCTAATATATTAAGGAAATCTGGTCTACATGGATTTGAGTGGAAGCTGTGCAAAGTAGGAACTAGTAGTGAACTGCAATCAACCTGCTGATACTTTCAGCCACTGGAGGTTGGGCAGTATATAAAGTAGAGGCAGAGAATGTAGGAACTGGATTTGGTTTCTACCTTCCTTAATTCACAGTTTCTAACAAGGCAAAGGGAGGAATAAGACTGAAGCAAAAGGAGCTGTCTAGGAAACAGCATGTGTAAGATGGGAATGTTTAAACATCTCATTAAGAGTACAACTTGTGCTGTAGGTCTGCAGTTTAGTGAGAGAGGTAAGCTAGAGCATACAGAGAGGGACAGTAGAGTTGACAAGCTGGGAGGGGAGATAAAGAGCTGCATTTATACAGAGTAGTAAAGTGACTCAAGAGGATGGACTAGAATATGAGCTGCCTTTTTAAATATTGCCTTGTACTAGAATAAATACAAAGAGGAGAACTTTTTCAGCTGCCAGCAGAAGCATTCTGTGTGGAATTTAGTGGAAAGAAAAGGGCAAAAATAGAAGTTAGGCAATGGGGCTAAGGGCTCTATAGAAATGTTAAGTGCATGGCTTCAGCACACAAACATGAGGTTGCAGTGGAGGGGCCCTAGGAACACTTAACTCCATTAAGCCTGCTCAATCTGCTCATTACGAGTGATAACGTGATATTATTGTTAGCCTGTGAGAATTAGATCGACTCTACAGTGTGGGTTTGTGGTAGTTTGTGCTGCTTCCTATCTTGCCCAGTTACTACGGCATGAAACTTCCTGTTAGAGCAGATCACCTGCTAAATCCCTCTCCTTTGCTTGGCATGCAGGGGCCTTGTGAAGGTGCACTTGTTTGTGGGGTTAACTTCCCCTTTGATCTGTTTGCTGCCTGTGCCAAGCATGAAGAAGGCAGCCAGAGTGCTAGAGCAGGGGTGAGGCGTGAGCCCTTTGGAACAGCAGCTCCAACTTTAAATCAGTTTAAACTTCTCGCAATCAGCACTGATGTTTGCACAGAGAACAGGAGAATTTCTTTCCTTCCCTGGCCATCTGTGACATACGTGCAGGGTTCTGGTTGGAGTGGAGTTCTGAACAACTTCTGGTTGTAAGTTGGTTTCTTTTTTATCTGTTGACTTACACCAGATCTGAAATTGGTGGATTTCTTTCCAATGCAACACTGAGCTGTACGTTTGGGTCTCAGGAAGTCATCCCACAAGCCCCAGATATACTGAAGCGTGGTTGAAAAGTTAGTGAGATTCCTCAAAAACCACTGGGCAAGTCTTCATGTTGGGGTGAGCCCAACCACTTATATGGACTCTTCTGAGATGCTAAAGCCATGGAGGTTCTTTTTCAGCAATGTATGGAAGTACAGCTCTGAGTTCTAAAGGCAGGAATTAAAATATCATCAAGAAGTCCCTGATCAGAAGAGTGAACAGAAATGATTGCAAGGAATCTCACATTTCCAGTGGTCTGCTGCAAGCTGTTTTTTCAGGGTTATGGGATTTTCTTTTCCCTCCGGTGGATGTCCTGACTTTCCAGAGAAATAAAGCTTGCAACCGTGCTTGTTTTAAGGTTTACTTTGTCTTCAGTGTTATCAGCTCATATGCATAATATAAGCCAGTATGATGACAAGAATGAGTTCCTGAGAGTTCTGTCTTCTTCCTTGGGAAAGGGCAAGGAAAATGGGAAGACATTGGACTCCTGGACTCCTAATAAAGCAAGAGTGAAACATGGGGTGGGCGGAAAGGTGAAAATTACTTTGGCCAGTCAAGATTCAGTATTCTGTCTGTGTTTGTGTAACACCACACATGCTTGAGTAGTTGATTGGAGTTTACTAAATCCTATATTAATGCAATTTTCTAGTCTTGAACATGGAATCTGTCACTTCAGTTAAAAAAAGCCAGCTTCAAATGCACTGTGTGAGAAGAAGAGGAACAAAAGGACAAGATACTTGGCAGTGAGAGGAGTTACAGCTGTGAAAAGCAAGAGCAGACACAGGGAGCATTCCTTTTGAAGAGAGATTTTCAGTTTTCAGAGAAATCCTTAAAATGTGGGTTGTTTTTTTTTTTTTAATTAATGTTCTGTTACAAACTATAAAACAAATTCCTGCTTTTTGAGTCAGTTGCATCAGGTTTTTCCTCAACTGTTCTCAATCCTTTCTGCACACCACAGGCATTCTCTCTGTGTATCGGTGTCCTTGGAATGCCTGCCTCTCATAGGTATTTTCCTGTCACTTTGGGGAGAGCCCTGCCTCTGCTTACCTGGCTGTGACAGGAACCGTTTCCCTTGCAGATCTGAAGCCCTGGTGTGATGGGAGCCAATTACTCAGTGACATGCTTGCTTCCTGCTCTGGATCATGTTTGCAAGCCAGAGAGCCATAGTAATAATAGTAATAAGCAGCCTCCCAGCTGTCATGCCAGCTTCATAGACTTTCTCTGGTGTCAGCTCTCTGGCTTGCTGACAGTGACTGCCTTGGAAGCCCTTCCTACACAAGGACAGAGCAGCTCAGCTGCCTTCCTGCCTTGTGCCAACAGAGACTACTTTGGACTGTCCCTAACGAAAGCCGCATGCAAGCGAAGGAATGGTTTTCATTCTGCCCTCCCGCATGTGCTTTGAAGTCCAGGGTGGTGTGAATGAGCCTTACTTCCTGTGGCAAGGGTGAAAGGACAACTGAGGAAACTTGGCCTGAGGACTGATAAATAGCTCTGTTTCTCCTAAGATACACCAGATCCCCTCAGGACCATCCCCCAGCAGAGCTGCCTTACTCTGAGGTTTGGATCTGTATCATACCTAATATAAATGTGCAGCTCCATGAGACAGTATTGTACAACAGAACATGGAGCTAAGCAAGCAAATCGATTTCATTTAAAGGGACTGAAGAAGAATTTACTCCTTTTACCTTAAAACTTACAGAAGGTGGTCTGATGTTCCTATCTCATTGGGAAACGTAGGCAGTTCCTGTTGAGCTGCAGCTCATTCAAGCCTCGGAGTGGACCTCTTCCTTGCCAGGATGAGGGCTATCAGTGTAGCCTGTGTATCGGTCCCACAACAAAGCATTTTCAGTTGATGTAAGCCTAAGAATCTCACAGGTCTTTTACTAAAATTAACAGAAACTTTACAAGAATCATCTTTCCTCTGCCTGCCACTGAATCACCAGTCTTGAGCTCAGACATAAGAGCTCAGGTGAAGCTTCACTTCTAAACTTCCAAGTTTTACTAATTTACTCCTGAAGAGTTCAAGTTTCTCTTTAAAAGACACCAGTTCTACATCTGCAACCATACTGCACCATTTTATTGGCTTTGGAGTACGTGTGCTTCCTTTAAAAGGCACCAGAATTAATGCAGTGCCCCTCCGGGCAGAGAGCACGCTAGTGATCAAAGGGCTGTGACAGATTGGGTGCTGATGCTATTTTAAATTGGTTTTTCCCCTTCTTTTCCTTTTGACCAGCAGCATCCTTTAAATACACTTCAGGAGTGAACTTGGGAACATTTTCTGTTATTCTGGATCTAGACTTTCCAAAACGGAGTGAATAAAATGCAGTGTCTCCCATTTCTTCCCAAGAGCAGACTCCACGTGCCCGAGTGTAGCTGTAGCTGGAGGGCTGGCTGCGCTTGACTTTCATGTGGGTAGCATGGATTTTTTTGGAGGGAGTTTGTATGTATTCTTTAACTTAACTCCTCATTCTTCACATGACCGAGAGTTCGTGTCATTAAACAGCAGTGTTCAAACCGCCGCGCTCCGGAGCTCGGAATGCCGGTCGCTTGCAGTGCTTGGGTATACAGCAACCTGCTCAGCACAGGCAACAGGAATCAAGTGTTCAAAGGACAGTGGGACGTGATTCAGGCTGCGTTTCACCTTATAAACTTCCCTTTTCCCCCGCCCTCCCCCTTCCCCTTCTGCTCAGCCATAAAAGAGCGGCCTGTGTAATAGGAGTTGGGAGAGGGGGAGGAATAGCAGGCTTACCATAGACCTAGCTTTGCTGAAGCCTTGGATGGAGTCCAGCGTGACCATGCAGAGGGATGAGCTCAGGGAAATGGTTGGAAGTTCAAAGGCCTTTTTGTGTCACTCACTGTCAGTTGGCAGGTGTGCTCTCTTGGGCTGCCGCTGCCCAGCCTAGGTCTTCCCACCAGCTCCCCTTCCTTGGGCTTGCTCCTCATCCTGCCTCTCTGTTCTACCTGGGGAGGTGCGTTTAGTCCCTTGCTGTCTGGGCATTTGTTTGTCTTCCGTTCCATTGCAGGACTTGCCTTTCCTCATCTGTTTTAGGAAAACACTGCGCAGATACGGAGTGATGAAGCTGGAATTGAGTAGGGAAGGGGGGCATGAGGCTTCACTGTGTTCACTGTTGCATTAGCTAATCCTGCCATGATTAGTGGTGAAAGCACATTAGTGCAATCTGTGATCACCTTTGCATCAGTGGAAGCAGCATCTGTGAAGGACTCGCAGCTTACTTAGGAAGTCATAAATAATCTTTATTTTACATGTTGGGGCAGCGGGGCTAAAGAGACAGAACTATCCTGTGGCCATGTAAGCATCAGTATTGAGCTAGGAAGAGAATAGAGTAGTTCTGTTTCCAGTTGTCTAGATGCTAATCCAGTTTGTCCAGAGATCTTGCCCCATCTCTGGCAATGAACGGAGTTCCTACTGCTTCGTTTGTATTGCCATGCACTCTTCTTCTGACTGTGGAAGCATGGCTTTAAAATGAGTTTTTTGAGTTAAAGCAATACACTTAGCAAGCTGTATAGTCATTCCTTGATGTCAAGACAAAATATAGTGGTGGTTGTTTGAGAGTCCTAAGTGTGACCTCTTAACTTCTGAATTTCCTCTTAACTTCAGTTTTCCAAACACTTTGGATGTATTTACAACAGTACTAAACATTAACTCTGGGCTAGTGGTATGTCCTCAGCTTTAACTCCACAGGAATAAAACTCATCAAAATATGAAGTAATAAATGACCAACAGAAGAGCTGAATAATAACAACCCTAGAGCAAAGGGCTGTACAGTGGAACCGAAGCCCGATGTGTTTAGAATAAATAGAAGGAAACACAGGAATGTTTCTGTGTAGCCAGTTTGCTTTTTAATGGGGAGAAGTGACTGTGGACTGGGAGGGCAGGGCTGGGAAGAAGGGATTAGGAAGAGGCTGCCCCCGTGTGAAAGCTGCTCCCAGAATCTCTTGTGTTTTCCTTTGAAGCATCTGTTTCTGACTATTATTAGGTTCAGGTAATAAGTTTATGTGGCTCCCTTCCCTGATCTCATTGGTAGTTCTTCTGCTCTATAAGATCATCAGTCTCCATTCATTAGGTTGCTGGGTTTTGGGGGGGTGGGGGATTGAGGGGTTGGTGTTTGGATTTTTTTTTAAGCATTATTATTTTCCTTAAGTGGGTTTGTGTTTTATTCTTCCTCCTTTAAAGGAGAGCTCCTGTAGAAGGGGATTTATCTCCCTCCGGTGTTGTCTGGGCTGACACACACTTGATGTCTGCTGGGTTGGGAATTATGTCCTCCTTTGTATGGGGCAGTTTTTCTTTCACCCTCTTCACTCCCTCCCCTCTGCTTGAAGCTTGATTTTCATATGTTGGGGGAGTATGAAATTGGCTGAAGTGCTCCCTGTAGGGGTGGAATTCCATTTTGTGTCCATACCTCATGAAGGGATGCAGCAGTTCAGTGGGATAATGGTATGGGCTCTGAACCAGCGCTAATGGCCTAACCCTGTGGGAGCCTGAAGAATTCTCCCCTGGAGAGCCAGCATGCAAATTCCCTTCCAGGTGGCTCCTGTGCAGCCCTTTGGTGATTAGTCACGCTGGGACCGAAAAGCATATGCTGGGGGGGATGGTCTCAGCCCTAAACTGCAGCTGAGGCCAAGGAAGGCTTGCTCAGTGTGCAATCTATGGGAGTTGTGCCTGGGCGGAGAGGGCTGATGTGTGGGACTGACCCTCTGAATCCAAGAATTCGGCTTGGTTTTGTTTGGAAGTAGAGTTTGGGAACTGGAGTATTTTCCCCTTCCCTCTGTCCTGGGAAAGAAAGGGAAGCTCCATCTCCACTTTGATGCAGCACAGGGGTGCTCAGGGGAAGTGCAGTGTAAGGAAGTGGGTCAGCCATTGGAAGAGCAGAGTGTTGTCAGACCCACGCAGTGAAAATAGATCTGTATCCTTCCTCTCCTTCATACCTTTTCGGGACCTAGACGCACCTGGAGCCGACCTGGACATATATCTGCATGGGGCATCCTGAACAGAATGGGAAGAACCTTTTCCCAAGGGCCAGTGCCAGACTCTATGTTTGGTTACGTAGCGCAGGGTTCAGTGTTGAGAGCAGTGATGTCCTCTCAGATACAGAGATGCCTACACTGCCATGTCGCAGGGATGGCTGAGAAGATGATCTGAATTTGTGGTTAGAAAAAGAGATGTTAGAGCAAGTCTGACTTTAACTGCACCAGTGTGTTCTTAGCGGGGGAGGTTTTAGTATAGGCCCTCGACAAGAAATTTTGGAGGACTTGCTATAGCGAGCAGTGAATGATTCTGTATAACGTAATCCATTGCTGTTCTCACAGGACATTGGCAGCAGTCCTGAGCCAAGGGGAAGCGGAGGGTTGAGGAAGCTGGAAAAGCTGAAAACGTGACTATTTGTTCTCCCTGTTAAATCCTCCTCCCTGCGTGTGTGGCTGCTGTCTTCACCTTCTTCTTTTACCTGCCTCCCTCCCCTCGCGCTCCCACCTCCAGGGTAGTGTTGGCAGGGGAAGCAGCAGCAGCATAGCAGCGGAGGGCTGGTCTGCCTGGTGACAGATGGGAGATGCTGTCAGCAAGCTGGGCTGGGATGAAAGGGTTTCAGGAACCTTTCAGGCTCTCCAGCCCTTGCCCCTTCACATTGCTGAGCCAACACTGTTCTTGGGAGAACACACCTGCCAGGAGCAGCCTTGTGCAGCCCCTTCCCTACCACATCTGGCAGCACTTAAAAGCATAAACCTCCTGGGGTTGAGTGTTCCTCTCATCTGTGGGGGGAAGGACAGGGCTGATGCTGCCCCTTGAATTCCAGCTTTGTGGCTCCAGGCCTCTTCAAACACTGTGGATTTGTGGTTCTGCCCTGTTGCCAGCAGGCTCCTGCGTAGGCAAGCACCATCCCACATCTGCCCACTTCCTCTGTCCCTTCTGGAGACCAGGTTTGGACTCTTGTCCACACCTGAGGTACAACAAATTATCCCCAGCAGTGGATTCCTGCCTCTAAGCTTTTCCTTGCAGGTTAGATAAAAATGCTGGTAGAATTCCTGTGCTGGAACACACACTGTAGCATGTACCTTGTAAAATCCTGCTCCCAGAAACATTACTTCTGATAGTTCTCGCTCTAAAGATCTCACTTTGCAGTAGAAACAGAATGGACTTCACTGGGAAGCATGCAGGAAAGATGTTGATAATGTAATTTAGCTTGTTCTAAAATAAATGCAGTTACGGGAGGACAGCAGGCTCAGGGATGAAAGAGACAAAAGGAACTCAGTGGGGGGATTGTGGCGGCTACTTTATTGTGGGAAGGGCAGTGCTTCCCTGGGGAGGAGAGACTGGCAAGCTGCAGCCCTGCCCCAGCCCCATCTGAGAAGCAGCTCTTCCTCATGACTTGAGGTCTTCCGTTCCTAAGAGGTGTATTCTCCTCCCTCAGGAGGGAAGGAACTTTGCTGTCAGGAAGGAAGCTGGCTGCAGCTCCATGAGGTGTTTCTTTGCTGTTGCAGTGCTGCCCACTTGCTCCCCCTTGGACTTCCACTGCGACAACGGGAAGTGCATCCGGCGGTCGTGGGTCTGCGACGGAGACAATGACTGTGAGGATGATTCCGATGAACAGGACTGCCGTAAGTCACCTCTGTGAGGGGAGAGGGTGGCTGCAGTGCCTGCCTGCCGTGGCTGGGCAAAGGTGACCCTTTTTAGTACAGGAATGTAAGAGTTTATCCACTGAATCAGACCTTTGGCTTGTTACATAGCCTGTAACAGAGGTGCGTGTACCTGATGTCCTGCTACCTTGACACCTGGTTTGCTGTTCAGCTGCGTGTCCTGGAGGAGGGGATGCTTCTCCATCCGGCTAGAGAATCATTTATGCCCTGCAGCCCTGCTGGTTAATGTCCCATGAAGCACTTCCCTGAGCTCTTCATGTCCTCCCCTGTTCGTGGAAACACCTCACCCCTGCCAAATCTTCCTGAGATGCCTGTCTGGCTGACTTCCTGCAGCTGCAGGTTCCACTGTCTGACTTCTCTGCTGGGCTGGGCTGTCCCCAGCATCCTCTCCCTTCAAACAGAGGTCCCTGAGGAGAGGGAGGTGCTGTAGGGATGCTCCCCACGCGAGTCTAGTTACCCTGAAAGCTGACTGTGTGCTGCCGTGCAAGGCATCATCTTCACGAGAGCTGCAGTGGCAGGCTGCTTGCTGTGAACACTGCCATTGTGCCATTAAAATGGAGGGAATTTTGCCTGAGTCTTCAGAGTTCAGCCCCTTGTTTCCCCTTTTTGTTGAGGACACGGGTTACTTGTGGTTGATTTCCATTAGCATTAGGAATACAGCTTTCCACTACAACAAATCAGGTCCATACTTGGCAGCACATGCCAGAGAACCAGCGCGTTATATAGCACTGGGGTTCAGCTGTGCTGAAACTGCACTGATTACCAGGGCTAGCATCAGGCTGCAGTTAGGAGCAGACCTGTTTTGCTGTCTGGTTGAGATCGTTGCAGCTGCCTAATAATCATCACTCTGCAGCCCTTGGAGTCTACAAAGCACAGTGCTCCAGAGTGTCTCTGATGGAAGGACCACATCTCAAGAAATGCAAAAATTCAAGCTCTTGGCTGTCAAGTATTCCATGTCCAACACTTGTGTGGAAATGAATTCATGATTTTGGTCACTATGCCCCTGATCTTTGCTTGCCCTTTTGGGCAATGGCGTGGGTTTGACACCCATCCCTGGCATTGTTCAGTCGGCTTTGGTTGGACGGGGTTTGGAGCAACCTGGTCTAGTGGAAGGTGTCCCTGCCCGTGGCAGGGGGTTGGGACTGGATGAGCTTTAAGGTCTTTTCTATGGCTCTGTGAGTCTGTGTGAGGCTCTGCATTGCAGGACTAAGCTCAGTTTTCTAGCCTGTTCAATGATTTTTGTGAAAGGAGGGGTCTGCAGTCTGGGTCTGTTTTGCCTTCTGTTTCTCAGAAGAAGTTGGGATGCCCTCATATTTGAGACAACAGTGGAGAAGGGTGAGATCATAAGATTTGGAAACTAATGAAAGGAGGAAGGCAAGGTTCTGTGCTTAAGAGACTCCTAGGGCTAGCACTTAACCATAGGAGAGCTTCTGTTGGATTGAGATCCTCAGGGGCTAATTTTGCAGTCTCTTTCCTCACTGCTCTGCAGACGTGCTTCCTTAGAAGACTGGCAAAGAGGGTAGAATGAGGCTGCAAATCTTGAGGTGTTCAGAAGAGGAAGCTTAAATTTTCTGTCTTCCTTTCCAATGAACGTTTCCTTTCCTCTGAAGGTAGCTTTGGCATCACTGTGAAAAGAAGGTGGAGATATAATCCTACCAGCAATTATTTGTTAGGTAATGATAGAGTCTATTAATTCCTTTAAGAAGAGGGCTGATTGCCTTTTTTCTGTGCAGGGATCTCTTGAGCCTGGCTTGGAGCTATGCTAGAATCCCGTGGGTGGCTCCATTGTTCTGTGCCAGGTGCTTTCTCCAGCCCATGTTCTCAGGTTTTAGAGCCTGCTGTGCTGTTGACTTATGGATGGAATGGAAGAAAAACACTCAAGAAACCTCTCAGTGGCTTTCCTGCTATTGTTAGGGAAGGGAAATCAGCTCTCCACCATGGTTGTGTCCTTGGAGAATGACCCTGCTGGATTTGTAACGTCATGGATTTGGTGTTCTGAAAGGTAAATCTTCTTGCCTTGTCTTCACCTTATCTCCATCGTGTCCCTGCAGCTCCACGGGAGTGTGAGGAAGATGAGTTCTCATGTCAGAACGGATACTGCATCCGCAGCCTGTGGCACTGTGATGGTGACAATGACTGTGGTGACAACAGTGATGAGCAGTGTGGTGAGTAAAGAGGTCCTACAAGTACTGCCCTGCCAGTGCTTTAAAAAGGGTAATGCAGATTCCAACCTGTGCAGTTCTGGGATCCCCTGAGCATAGTGAGGTCTTGCAGCTGGCTTGGCTGGGCTGGGCTTGTGGGGTAATCCATGGGCTGGCTGCTTGGGATCTCAGGCTGTGTGGCTTACGTGCCAGGCAGAAATCACTTGAGATCTGCTACTCCTTGATATATTGTTATGAGGTCCCATGGATTCCTTTTGAATCCAGCCCTCCATGTAAGTTAAATGAGCAATGATGGTTTTGCTCAGGCACTGCATGACGTGGGTATGTGTTGTTTCACAAGCAGTCTTGTTTGTGGGTGCCCTGGGAGCTTCAGGAGCAGGGGAAGGTTGTTTCCTGGCTTCTCTGAGAAAACTCAAGGCTTCGTTTGCATTACTGTCTCTGCAGATATGAGAAAGTGCTCGGAGAAGGAGTTCCGTTGCAGTGACGGGAGCTGCATAGCTGAGCACTGGTTCTGTGATGGTGACACAGACTGCAAGGATGGCTCGGATGAAGAGAATTGCCGTAAGTGCTCTCCTTGCTTCATAACCACAGGAAATAGCCTTTGGACCTGCTCCTGTCTTTGGGGTTTGGCACGTTTTCTGCAGCAGAGATCAAAAACAAGTTAGTCCTGCCTGTACTGGCAGCTATGCTGCCTTCTGTTGCTTACCCCAGAGGGCACAAGAGAATGGTGTATCTCTTGTGTTACCTCACAGGCATACTTCATCTGTGCCTGGCTGCTTTGCTGTTCCTTCCCATGCCTGTGTGACCTTGAGTCAGAGCAGGAGGCTTATGCTTTACTGAATACACACCTCTGTATAAAACTGTAGGAGTTGGAGGGCAGGAGGGAAGGGGAGAAAACTGTTTCCTTTTATTCCTTTTATTCTATATGAAGACAGGCTGAGAAAGTTGGGGCTGTTCAGCCTGGAGAAGAGAAGGCTGCGTGGAGACCTCATAGCAGCCTTCCAGTATCTGAAGGGGGCCTATAGGGATGCTGGGGAGGGACTCTTCATTAGGGACTGTAGTGATGGGACAAGGGGTAACGGGTTCAAACTTAAACAGGGGAAGTTTAGATTGGATATAAGGAGGAAATTCTTTCCTGTTAGGGTGGTGAGGCACTGGAATGGGTTGCCCAGGGAGGTTGTGAATGCTCCACGCCTGTCAGTGTTCAAGGCCAGGTTGGACGAGGCCTTGGGTGACATGGTTTAGTGTGAGGTGTCCCTGCCCACGGCAGGGGGGTTGGAACTGGATGATCTTAAGGTCCTTTCCAGTGCTAACGATTCTATGATTCTATGATTCCTGTTGCCTGACTCCTGCCTGAAACTGGGGGGGAAACACACACAGCATCCTCAGGGACTGCACATCCCCAGCTGCAGGGGCTGTCTGCCTGACCAGCCTCTCCTTACTGCGATGCTTTACGCACCTGAAAAGTAACTGATGGGGTATGAGGGACCCTGAGAGCCCACAGCAGTTGTTTTCTCCTCTGCCTTCACCGGCTTGCAGCAAGTGGGGCAGGGGGGTCTATTATGTCCCTTCCTCTCCCCCACCGCCTGTGTGCTGTGTCTGTGGAAGTCACAGTGGTCCCTTCCCCCATGCTGCTCTCGCAGGCGCTGTGCAGGATTTGTTCTAGATAGCAGGAAACTTCAAAAGGCTCTGGGAGGGGGCTCGGGGCCGCCCGCTCCCCAAGGGCAGGGGAGTGGATGCATGGGGGACTTGTCTTTTATCTCTCCAGATAATGAGAGCTGGCAGGGAGCCAGGGGCTGCAGACGTTTCTAAGCCAGGAAAGGGCTCCAAGAGGAAGCCAACCTCCCTCCCTCTCTTTTCCCTTCTCTCTTGCCTGTCACTTCCCTGCAGGCCATGAATAGGCCCTTGGGAAGGGAAGGGAGATGTTTCCATCTTGCCTCCTATGGGAGTGGAGGGACTCCCAGAACTGGTGCCCCTGCTTCTCTAATCTGGGATGCTTCTCCAGTCCTGGCTGGCAGTTGTCTCTATAAGGCATTTTATAGCTGTTGAAGCTAAGAAGCTCAATTTGGCTACTGCCCTTTCTCTTAATCTTCCTCCATGTGGCTGTCATCTTTTCTGTATCTCCAATCCTGCTGTCATTCATCTAGGGCAAGATGGGACTACACTGTTCTTTCCTGTGTGTTTTATGGGTTTCATGTTTCGTTTGGCTGTTTCAGTGTGTGTGTGTTTCTGATGGAGGGTGCGTGTGCTGTAATTGAATCACACTACATGAGAGTTGAAGTCACTGACTTCATTTTCTCCTCAAGGAGATCCAAGTGCTCCTTTCAGGCTCCTTTGGTGAGGTACACATTAACACACAATGTAGCATCCAGCTACTCCATACTCACTGAAGTCCTTACTGTATGCCTGCAGGCTGTGCCAACTACTTCATGTGCAGTTCATGTCATTCTTTTCCCTTTTGCTTAATGGATTTATTTTGAGAGCACTCAGTTGAAAGACTCATATGTCCAAAGCACGCAGTTCATTCTCTGGAGAGTATGAGAAAAGGTGTCAGATTCTGCTGTGTGGGACTCAGAATATCTTTCATCCCTTCCCACACTGTTGAACAGAGAACAGTGGGCAAATCCTTGACTCTGTTGGCCTTTCCCCAGGGTAGTCTGTGTGGCTTTGCTCCTTACTAATATGGCATGGTTTGTTTTGGTGACAGCTTGAGAGGAAAAGGAGAGGGGAAATCCTCAAAGGTCAGGTGCAGACCTGGGCATTGTGCTTCTTGCCTCCTTCCTTTGGCCTTCAAGTGCTTATCTTGGTTCAAATTGTAAAGGATTCATTCCATACCTTGCATTCTGATGTGCCTCAGTCCCAAAGGGTATCTTTATTTTTCCATCTGGTTTTGTATCTATTTTGTCCAGGTTTAATAAACAATTTAAACACTGTTAAGCACTAAGACATAGTGTCTCAAGCATAAGGTGGTATTTGGCACTCTTGTATCCTTTTTGTTGCTTTCCCATCAAATCTTCCTTCTTCATAGCTGTTTCTTCTTTAGAACTTAATGGGTTTTGAAAAGTTAGTGTTTATAGGCTAACATCCTTTTCATTTATTATTATTTTTAGTTGATAGTTTGTATAAGTGTCCTTATATATAGGTTTAACCTGCCCCTCAGCGAAGCACAAACAGCATTCAAGTTCCTCTCAGTAATATCAGTCATGCAGAGCTCATCACTGAACCCTTACTACTCTGTTACTAGACTGTGAGGTGGTTGCATCTAAACTGGATTGTGCCCTGTCACCTCAGCCATTTTTTCTTTGATTCCCTTCTTAGCATCAGATGTTCCAGCCGCCACCTGCAGCTTGGAGGAATTCCAGTGTGCATATGGACGCTGCATCTTGGACATCTACCACTGTGATGGCGATGATGACTGTGGGGACTGGTCTGATGAATCTGACTGCTGTAAGTAAATGCAGGGTGGTGAACTGCTCCAAACATATGAGTTTGTTTTTACATTGGTTGGAGAAGGGTTGCAGTGTAGATAGCAATCTCATTGTATAAGATGACTCTTTCACTATTTAATTTGAATTTAAATCTGGACAGTGAGAATTGTGATGTGTAATCAGCACAGTTCCTTGTGCAGATATTGTAGCAGTATCCAGGAGGAGTCTGTTCAGGACCAAGTTCCACAACAGTGGAGTGCAAGGGTAGTGCTGTGGGGTGCAGGGATGTTACACTGGTCTGAGTTTGCTCTTTATATTCTTTCCTATCTCTGCAGCATCTCATCAGCCTTGTCGCTCTGGAGAGTTCATGTGCAACAGTGGCCTGTGCATTAATGCTGGCTGGAGGTGCGATGGAGACTTTGACTGTGATGACCAGTCAGATGAGAGGAACTGCAGTGAGTGCTGGAAATTGGTGGGAGTGTTTGGGGTTTCTGCAGATGCAAAAGAGTATTTGGGACTGTTAGCCTTGGAATTGGGTCTCTTCTGATCCTTCTTGCTCACTTAATGTTCTCCTTTTGGTTCCCCAGCTACATCTATGTGCACAGCTGACCAGTTCCGCTGTAAATCAGGGCGCTGTGTCCGTCTGTCCTGGCGCTGTGATGGGGAAGATGACTGCTCTGACAACAGTGATGAGGAGAACTGTGAGAACACAGGTTTGGCTTGCTGCCTTGCTACTTATAGCTAATGCTTCCATCGTGGGGGTAATAGGTAGTGGAGTCTTTTGATTGCTTCATTGGGTTCAGCCTAGAGTTTCCACCCTTCCCAAAGAATGTGAGCTATAGTTTATCTTAAGTGCTTGCAAACAGGTTCAGGTCTGTGTGCTTAAACTAAAGTGCTGGTGTTTTCTGGTGAAACATCGGGTCCCTGTACCTTCTGTCCTGTCCTTACACTGTGAATTACCACAGAGATGATTCCATTCAGACTTGGAAACATTAATAATGTGCAAAGTTGCTACCTTTGTCAAATGGACTATGTATAACTCATGCCTTGGGCATAGTTCTGGATAGCTTTCATGTTGCCTTGTGAAGTTGCAAAGGAATTCTAGCAGGCAGTGGAATGCAAAAGTGCATTTTGTGGAAGTGAGGGATAAAGCCGCTGGTTTAGAAGTTAAGGGTGGTCAACTTCCCCCTTAATATTTGCTCAGGAGTCTCCCTTCCCTAGTCCTCTTTTTCACATACAGCCATTGCTTTATATGATAAAAGGTTTATATAATAAAAGGCCAGGTTGAATCAAGGCCAGGTTGGACATGGCTTGGAGCAACCTGGTCTAGTGGGAAGGGTCCCTGCCCATGACATGAAGGGTTGGAACTGGATGAGCTTTAAGGTCAATTCTAACCCTAACTATTCAATGATTCATTCTATGATAATAGTGGCAATGGGGAAGAGGAGGGTTTCAACAGACCCTAGTGTTATGCTAGGATTTAAAGAATCTCTAGAACCTTCCGCTTTCCTCAGATCCTTCAGGATGTCTGTAGCCCTTGTTGAGGAATAGTATGTACTGGTCCATGAATTCATCCCTGTGGGTGAAGCCCAGTTGCACATACTGACCCTTCTGGATCAGTGTATTTTAAACAGTGAGTTTAGGGCTGACAAAAGGGATCTGTACCCCTTGTTGGGGCCTGCTGAGGAGGGGGAGTGGGTATTCTACAAGGAAAACTGAGCTCAGAGGACCTGGAGACGCACACGTAGGCATTTGAGAGCAGCTGCTCTAGACTGGTCAGCTGTCATGAGCAACAGTGTGCAGGAGATGGCGGTGATCCTGGAAAAAGCAATTGTACTTAAAGACAAGTTGATACCCCTGTTTCTTCAACCTGATAATAAAGGTATTTAGAGGGATTAAGAGAATAGTTGCCACCCAGAAGCCAAGTCAGACTTCCAGAGGCACTGAAATTCAACCTCTCTACCCCAAACCAAACCCAAGGTGGTTGATAACAGCTACTGTTATTGTAAAGTCAGTTGTGCAATTCATAGAATCATAGAATAGTTTAGGTTGGAAAGGACCTTAAGATCATCCAGTTCCAACCCCCCTGCCATGGGCAGGGACACCTCACACTAAACCATATCACCCAAGGCTCTGTCCAACCTGGCCTTGAACACTGCCAGGGATGGAGCATTCACAACCTCCCTGGGCAACCCATTCCAGTGCCTCACCACCTTTACAGGAAAGAATTTCTTCCTTATATCCAATCTGTATCCAGTCCAGTTCTGCATTAGGTTTATGGTGGTAGTCAGCAAGTAAAAAATAACTTGGGGCTTCCGAGCAGGATGTGTACTGGGTAGTCTACGTGAAGTAGTGTGCTGTCTGCATGTCTGTAGGAAGAGTTGAAATCCTTGTGTCACCTCTTGGATTTAGAGCAGAATTGTGTTTTTATTGGCATAGAAGATGTCTAGAATACAAAGAGATCAGCTGATGTAAGGATCATTATGTGACATTGATATGACAAATGTAGTCCAAGTTTCAGAATCCCTCACATAAAGCATTCCTGTGCTCTGATTAGTGAATCTGCATGTGATTTGGTTTTATTATTCCTGTTTGGTGTGTCTGTCAGTTCTTAGTTGTACTTGTTAATCTCACAACTGCCCTTTTCCATGCTGCTTACAGGCAGTTCGCCAATCTCATTGTTTCTTTGCTGACAACTCTATTGTCCTGTTGTCTTCCTGGGATTATCAGAGGGTGATGATTTGGAAACCACTAACTGAGTCATCTTAAGAGGTACAAGAAGTAAGAGGCAACAGGACAGTGCAGTTACTGCTGAAAAAGCAGTTGGATGGGCAAAGTGCCTCCAAACAGTATTACTTTACTTACAAGAATTCTGTAGCATCTCCCTGCCAACAGCAGAAGAGTGTAGTTTATGTGTGAAATCCTGTTGCCTGAGCTCAGATTTCAAGGGTGCTTGTAAATCTCATTCCAGGTCCATCACAGTGCAGCTAGGGCTGGACAAGATGCTCATTCCTAGGCAGATTTAAGATCCGTAGCCATGCTAGGTGACATATTAGATGATTAAAGTGAGGAACTGACTCCTTTCTTGCACATGCTGAGTCGGGTCATGGAATCTGGAAGCAAAGGGAGCTAAGCCAGAACCTTCCAGTCATTCTGAGAGAAACTAAATAGCTAAACTTCCCAGTAAAGCAACAGTGGGGTCAGTCAGGAGGGGAGTTTGCGGGCCTCCAAATCAGCATAAAGGAACAGTAAGGAGTACGAAATGAGCTGAATTCAAGGAAAGAGAAAGCCATGGATTTGTGCTCATATACAGAGATTTTAATAAACCTTAGAAAATATTCTGTATTCTTTTCTTCATCCTAACTGTTATTCTATGGGTAAACAGTGATGTGCTTACTTTCCTCTTCTTCTATTGCAGGGACCCCTCAGTGTGCCCCAGACCAGTTCCTGTGTGGGAACGGGCGTTGCATTGGCCAGAGGAAGCTGTGCAATGGAGCAAATGACTGTGGAGATGGCAGTGATGAGAGCCCACATCAGAACTGCCGTAAGTCTTCTGAGCGCAGCCTTAGACATAAATGGAGGCAGTGTGATGTGTGGGAGTCTGTCTGGTGCTACTGAAGGATATGTGTAAGGAAGAAAGCCTGGGCTGTGATAATGGGAGAGAGATGAAGACTGGGGAGAAAGGCCTTGGTGGTTTTGCCAATTACATACTGCAGACAAGGAATAATGGGGAAAAGATCTTGGGTGCCAAAGTCTGTCACTGTTGTCTGTCCCCTTTAGTTGTGGCATGAAGGGGAGAGCTCTGACTGCAAAGAGGCAGCTTCCAGCTCAGCCTGTGCCCTCCCACTCTTGCTCAGCCTGTTCTGAAGGGCGACTGCTGCCTAACAGTTGAGGACACAAGCAGCTGCCTTGTGGTTTCAGCTCAGTTATCTTCACCTGTTCCCTTCACAGGTCCACGAACAGGGGAGGAGAACTGCAACGTCAACAATGGTGGCTGTGCTCAGAAGTGCCAGATGGTACGAGGGATGGTGCAGTGCACCTGCCACACAGGTTACAGGCTCCTGGAAGATGGTCGATTGTGCCAAGGTGGGGTTTTGGAGCAGCAGCTTCCTCCCTGCTGCTCTGATGTGCTCGGAGTTGATGGTTATGATAGGGCGCGAATCAGAGCATGAAAGCAGAAGCAAGCCATCGGTGACATTGCCTGCTTGTTGATGATCCAGTGGTAACCTTCTCCCTTTGTCTGTAACATGCAGATGTGAATGAATGTGCTGAGGAAGGTTACTGCAGCCAAGGCTGTACCAACAGTGAAGGAGGCTTCCAGTGCTGGTGTGAGCAAGGCTACGAGCTGCGGCCTGACAAGCGTAGCTGCAAAGCTCTAGGTAAAGATGAGTTCAACTTTTTTCTGGGGTGTGTGTGTTGGTCCAGCTCTCATTATTTTGTCTGGAATGTTTCACTGCCAGCATTGTGCTGTTCACCAAGCCAGTGTGTGAGGATAAGGAAGTAGAATCATAGAATAGTTTGGGTTGGAAAGGGCCTTAAGATCATCCAGTTCCAACACCCCTGCCATGGGCAGGGACACCTCGCACTAAACCATGTCACTCAAGGCTCTGTCCAACCTGGCCTTGAGCACTGCCAGGGATGGAGCAGCCACAGCTTCTTTGGGCAAACCAGTTCAGTGCCTCACCACCCTCACAGTAAAGAATTTATTCCTTATATCTAACCTGAACTTCCCCTGTTTAAGTTTTAACCCGTTACCCCTTGTCCTGTCACTACAGTCCCTAATGAAGAGTCCCTCCCCAGCATCCCTATAGCCCCCCTTCAGATACTGGAAGGCTGCTATGAGGTCTCCACGCAGCCTTCTCTTCTCCAGGCTGAACAGCCCCAGCTTTCTCAGCCTGTCTTCATACGGGAGGTGCTCCAGTCCCCTGATCATCCTTGTGGCCTCCTCTGGACTTGTTCCAACAGTTCCATGTCCTTTTTATGCTGAGGACACCAGAACTGCACACAATGCTCCAGGTGAGGTCTCACAAGAGCAGAGTAGAGGGGCAGGATCACCTCCTTTGACCTGCTGGTCACGCTCCTTTTGATGCAGCCCAGGATACGGTTGGCTTTCTGGGCTGTGAGCACACACTGAAGCCGGCCCATGTTCATTTTCTTATCGACCAACACCCCCAAGTCCTTCTCTGCAGGGCTGCTCTGAATCTCTTCTCTGCCCAACCTGTAGCTGTGCCTGGGATTGCTCCAACCCAGGTGTAGGACCTGGATTTGTATTTAGATATGGCCAGGTTGTTGGTGAATGCCCATGAAAGCTGTGTGATTTTGACCAAGGAAAGATACTCCTTTCCCTGCCAGCAGGACAGCCCTTGCTGCCTTTTCCTAGTCCCTTGTCATTCTTGGTGACCCAGCTCCTGGGACAAAACCAGCTTCCTGCCTCTGTCTCTATTCAAGAAGTGTCTTAACCTTTCCAGTCAGTGAGGTTGTATCACACCTCCTTGTGGTTTAACCCTTGATCCTGGTCACCAGTCCTAAATGCTGTGAGTGGCTGCTGAATGGACATCTGGTGGTTTTAAGGGCATTTGTACACTTGTTTAATTTTATTCCTCAGCTCCTCTAAATGTAGGAGCTGAGAAATTAGGAATTCCATTTAAAGAATTAAGATTTCATTATGAATTCCACTAATGACATCCATAAGAAATCACAGAATGGTTTGGGTTGGAAGGGACAAGCCCCTGTGTCCAACCTGGCCTTGAGCACTGCCAGGGATGGGGCAGCCACAGCTTCTCTGGGCACCCTGCACCAGAGCCTCAGCACCCTCATAATAATGATTTTTTTCCTAATATCTAATCCAGATCTCCCCTCTGTCAGGTTAAAGCCATTCCCCCTTGTCCTGTCCCTACAGGCCCTTGCAAAAAGTCCCTCTCCAGGTTTCTTTTCAGCCCCTTTAGGCACTGGAAGCTGCTCTAAGGTCTTCCCTGTGCTGAACAAGCCCAACTCTCTCAGCCTGTCTTCATACAAGAGGTGCTCCAGAGCCCACTGATCATTTTTGTGGCTAACAGGTCCATGTCCTCTTTGGAGGATGCTGACACTGGGGTTTTTTTGGTTGTGTGGTTATTTTGGGTTTTTTCCCTCTGCAGTGGAATTACCTGCTGAGTTTATCTCTTTCTGAGGCAGATTTTAACTGCGTCTTGTCTGTGGTAGAAGATGTGGTGAAGCTTGTGTGTTTGTATGGCCAAGTGGTAGATACAGGAGAAGGAAACTATAAACCAGCTGCCAAGTGGCTGCCTAGTGGTATGGTTTCAGAGGCTGAGGTGAGGTGGGAATGATTGCTTCTTGCTGAGTGAATGTTTGCCAGAAGGCTTGGAACTGCTCATCTTTGTGTTAGGACTGTGTTGAGGATGGGAAAACAGCTCTCTCAAGTGTTTTAGACTTGGGAGCTGATTTCTTGCTGCCAGTACCACATAACTATGTTCTGGGACTTGGTGCAGAGGGAGTGCCGGGCAGAACCCCGTACAAGTACTCTAATGCTGCCTTCCCATGTATCCTCAGGGCCAGAGCCAGTGCTGCTCTTTGCCAATCGAATCGATATCCGACAAGTGCTGCCTCATCGCTCAGAGTACACCCTGCTCCTGAACAACCTGGAAAATGCCATTGCCCTTGACTTCCACCACAGCAAGGAGCTGGTCTTCTGGTCTGATGTCACTCTGGATCGCATCATGAGGGCCAATCTGAATGGGAGCAATGTGGAGGAGGTGGTTTCCACGGGGCTGGAGAGCCCAGGTGCGTCACCACAGAAAAAGGCAAAAGCCTGAGGGCTGAGCATGATGTGAGAGCATGGGTGGGTGAGTGGAGAAAAGTGGGTACCCAGCATTCAAAGTGGAGTACATCTCCCTGAGCAAGGGGAGAGGCTGGATGGAATGGGGATTAGATCACTGTCTCCATGGAGTTAATTTTGGCTGATGGGGGAAGAGACAGGAGGGTTGAATTGAGCCTCTTATGAGGCTGAGAGGGAATGGGAACTATTCTTCTGAGCAAATCCTGCTCCTGGTTTCATTCTGCTCTTAATTCTGCCCTGGAGATAGGTGGACTTGCTATTGACTGGATCCATGACAAATTATACTGGACAGACTCTGGGACATCTCGAATTGAAGTAGCAAACTTGGATGGGACTCACAGGAAAGTGCTGTTGTGGCAGAACCTGGAGAAGCCACGAGCCATTGCTCTACATCCTATGGAGGGGTGAGTGAAAGCATAGGACCCCAGTGAGCACTCAATGTAGGTGCTTCCAGGTGAACATTGAAAACCCCATCTCTGGTCACAAAGGCTCTGGGCTCAAGCCTTCATCTGATATTGTCAGTTTGGGGAACCTGGCAATGCTGAGACTTTCAGAGCCTTAATCCTATTTTGAGCCCTTCAGGTTTCACCAGTGTGAAAGCATTGGGTGTTACCATGTTGGCTGACACTTCTCCCATGGCTGCTACCCAGTCTCATGCTCGAGGTCACAGGACTGATAACTGTTTTGCCCTGATAGGGAGTGATGGTGGGTGCAGTATGTGGCACATGAGTTTTAAAGCCTGTCTCTCCTTGCATCCTTCAGCACTATCTACTGGACTGACTGGGGCAACACTCCCCGCATTGAGTATTCCAACATGGATGGCTCTAATCGGCGCATCATTGCGGATACACACCTCTTCTGGCCCAATGGGCTGACCATTGACTATGCAGGACATCGAATGTACTGGGTGGATGCCAAGCATCATGTCATTGAGAGGGCTGACCTCGATGGGCAGAATAGGAAGGCTGTTATTAGCCAGGGTAAGTAACAGAGCTTCGTACAGGGAGTGCTTTCTCTAGTAAAGAAGACAGATGAGTTTGAGCCCCTGGCTTCTGCTTGTGTACTTGTCTCCTTTCACTGTGGGATGGATTCTGTTACCACTGGGGGATGGGGTTTGCTATGTAGTGTTTAGTGGATAAGAGAGAGAATTTGTCTGTTGTATTAGTGTAAGGTGGGTTGTGCAGGTCGACTGTGGCAAGGCCCAACAAGCGGAGGAAAGAACTTCCCCTTGTCTCCCTGCTAGCCTGAGTCCTGTTGGACCTGATTATATCCCTGTATTGGATGTCTGTTACAGGCCTCCCACACCCATTTGCTATCACTGTGTTTGAGGACAGTTTGTACTGGACAGACTGGCACACCAAGAGCATCAACAGTGCCAACAAATTCACAGGCAAGAACCAGGAGATCATCCGCAACAAACTGCACTTCCCGATGGACATCCACACACTGCATCCTCAGCGCCAGCCAGCAGGTAACTGCAGAGAAGGTAGAGACCCATATGAGCTGCTAGACGACCTGCTGTCACCCACCACCCTGTAAAACAGGGAGATGGCAGGCCTGAACCCAGCCTATCGACACAGACACCACCTCTGCCCAGAGCTAGTGGAGAGCTTGCTCCATGTGGCAGTTCAGCCCTGGTAACCTGGTGTTAGGTGTTACCACAGCTCCCTCTGCTGCCACATGGAAGGAGAGACTTTTCAGTAGCAAACACTTGTGGCCTCTATCCAAGAACAGTTTTGGGAGGGGGAATAAATGGCAAATGGGCACTAGTAATGACTGACACCTCCCTTATTCCTTTTTAGTTGCCATAATCTAGAAGGGAATTGAGTTAAATGCTTTGTTTTAAAGTTGAGCCCTACAAATGGAGTTAATGCTTTAGTTTATGTTTCCTTAACCTCAATTAACCTCTGGGTAGACAAATTACAGGGTCTTGCCACTTTGGTTGGTGTTTATACTCTTTGCTTTATGCGTGGTTGTTTTTGTCTTTGGCTACTTGAGCAGGGAGAAACCGTTGTGGGGCCAACAACGGGGGCTGTACTCACCTCTGCCTGCCGAGCAGCAAGGGTTACACCTGCGCCTGCCCCACAGGCTTCCGCAAGACCAGCAGCCATGCCTGCGCCCAGAGTAAGTGAGGTGGGACCACAGCCTGCATGCTCGGATGTTCAGAGGGGGGCAGAGGGTTGGCAAGGGGAGTAAAAGCAGCATCAAGTTGTTTCCAAGGAGATGCAGCTGGATAGACTGAGTTAATAGTATTAAGGGCCCCACCAGAGGATGCTTCACCTTCTTGATGCATTCCCCTGCTCTGCAAGCCCTCACTAAGCTTGATGGGTGGGGATCCAGAGAAGCTCCATCTTTGCATCCTCATTTCAGGGCTGCTCTTGGTGCCACTCTACTTGTCACAGCTGATTGTTTCCCTAAAATGCCCATAGGAGCTGTGTCAGTGATGAACAAAAAGTCCAGTCCTCTTAATTGCCACAGTTTCTCTCAGTTTGCAGCCATGTGGAAGAATTAGGCCAACTGTCTCCTAGATTCTCACGAGCTGTTCTCAAATGGCTATTTGATTTGAGGGAGGTCTGAGCCATTCCTTGGTTGACTTTGTTTCCCCACCATAGGAAACAGCTCCCTACTACTGTGTCCCCACCCCTGCCCACCTATCCCACCCAGTGATGTTTTGCTACCAGTAAAATCCTGGGCTGTGACCTGCCAGTGAGAGGTGATGGAAATGGTTAAGGTTGGCTATAGCAGGGAATTGTCTGTGTCTATCACTGTGTTGTTGAACTTAGAGAAATTAAAAGAAGACCTTTCGACCTTTGATCAGGTCTTGACAAGTTCCTGCTTTTTGCCCGAAGGATGGACATCCGTCGGATCAGCTTTGACACAGATGACCTGTCAGATGATGTCATTCCCCTTGCTGATGTTCGCAGCGCTGTGGCTCTAGACTGGGACTCAAAGGATGACTATGTCTACTGGACAGACGTTAGCACCGACTCAATCAGCAGAGCAAAATGGGATGGATCGAGCCAGGAGGTACGGTGTTAACTATGTGTGGTCATCTAGCCAGGAATCTCCTTGAGCATCAGATTTGAAGGCACTGGGATACACTGGTCTTCTAAGGAGCTTCATTAGTTTGCCTGGTTCTTGCTCAGAAGAGCCCTGAGGTCACTGAACACTTCATAAACCAAGTTTGGTGCATGTTCCTGCTATGGCAAACCTTGAATTGGGACACAGAGCATGTTGAAGTTGTGAGCTGTTCTCAGTTCCTTTGTTGTAGCCCTAGAACCTGAAAGGAAGAAGTATTAAATCCTCTGTTACGTATCACATTTGGAACAAGAGCCATGCTCCTTGGGAATGCTTCTTGCACATGTCCTTAGGCTAATGTGCCACAGGGGAAAAGAGTTGAAAGTCTGGAGTTGCAGTTTGAACAGACTTGAAAAATAGATGTTTCTCCAAATATAAGACTAATTTGAACTTCTGAGTCCTTAATACTCTCTTGTATGGCATTGCTTTGCTTGGGCTTTTGCCTTTTGAAAGTTAGCATTGTTAGTGAATGGGTAACACATTGGCCAAGTGCTTACTCCTTAAGGTCTAATCTCACTAAGCACTTTTTCTTTCTTTTTATTTAGGTTGTAGTGGACACCAGCCTGGAAAGTCCAGCTGGACTGGCAATAGACTGGGTCACCAACAAGCTGTACTGGACTGATGCAGGTACCGGGATCTTCTGCTTTCCCTAGGCTTCTGTGTTCCTTATTAGTGATGAAAACTGGAAATCAGCTGGGTAGTTCTGTCTCATTTGAAGTTTGTCTGGTTTTTGTCTAGTAAAAAATGGAGTTTTTTGTGTGCTTCTAACAAAGTGGGAGTTGAGGTGGAATCCTCAGTTTAATTCTCTTTGCAGTATCCCCAGTACTAATTCTGTAGAAGGGGTTATAGTAGAAGTCAAGCACAACTGTTGTCTTGCATTTCTGTTTCTGTGCATTTACCTATCTTCCAACAGTGTATCTCAGGGTGCAGCAGGTACTGTTTGGAGGATGGTCCCTGCTGGAAAGTCATAGTTCAGATAGATCTAAGGGGGGTGATTCCTTTATAGCTGTTCTCTCATGCCCACATAGATACCTTGAGGCTTAGGAAAGAGCTGGTTTACATTCATACAGGACTCTGCGTCAGTGACAGCCACAGAGGTGACTTGAGAGGTCTGATGGCAGGTGACACTTTAAGCCACGTTTCTTACCTATCTTCCACCTATGAACAGATGGATGGAGAAAAAAAATGCATTGTTGTATAGATGGGTTTTGCCTTAGATCTCTGGAATCACAAGAACTTTGATGTCTTATTCTCTTTCTGGACTTCTGTAGGAACAGATCGGATAGAAGTCTCCAACACAGATGGGACCATGAGAACTGTTCTGATATGGGAGAACCTAGACAGACCAAGAGATATCGTGGTGGATCCTGTTGAAGGGTGAGAGATTCTTTCTTCTGGAATGACATGGTGATTCTTGCATGTCTAAACAAGTTCAGGCTTTTTGGTTTTCTGCAGTTGTCTTTCTGTGGTGCCATTGTTCTCCATCCTGCCAAAGACTGAAATTAGAGACCTGATTTTGGATGCTAGTGGAACAAGATAAGCAGGGATAATTATTGCTTGTTATCCTGTAGAGCTTGCAGGAGCTGGCTGGAGTTTTCATTTGGTTGTTCTGGGGACAATAAGTAAAGATGTGGTACACAACCTGTTGCAAATGAGGCCATCTAGATCCTTTCTGTTTCTTTATTTCACATCTATGTTGGATTTGTGTTCAGGCTCTCTGCTTATCAACCAGAGTTAAGTCAGAAGGATGTCCTCATAGAATCACAGAATACTTAATGTTGGAAAGGACCTTAAGATCATCTAGTTCCAACTCCCCATGCCATGGAGTGAATTGCTGTTGATGTCAAGCACAGTTGTGGCCTCTTGGCCTCAAAACCCTCTTTCAGGGTATTGAGGGATCAGCTGTGGCATGGACAGCAAACCTGAGTAGAGTAACAGATTTTGCTTCTGAACCATAAGACCTTGTGGATCTGGGGTGGGGTGAATAGGAGAAAGCTTTCCAGCCATTGCTTTAGAAATGCTGAAGGTATTGAATAAAGGCATGCTATTCGTTCCTTGAATGGGTTACTGGAAGACCAGTGCAGCAAGAGTGTAAAGAGCAAATAGTGGAGACTGGTAAATAATTGGTCAATTTTTAGAGCTTGAACTATTATCTTGAACTTTTTCCTCCTTGTTGTAATTAGGCCAGCCCATGGGCAGTACAAGGTATATAAATTTGAGTATGATCCTTAGGTACAGGAACCCAAGGCTGACCATAAGTACAATGTTAACCCAATGCTGCTTCCTGCTAGGGCCTGAAGGCACCAGGCTCCCTTGCGTCTCTGGCACTGCTTGGCTGTAGTGGCAGTGAAGGAATATGGACACTCAACTTCTGTCTGGGCTTGTGTTCAGGTTCATGTACTGGACTGACTGGGGAGCCAGCCCCAAGATTGAGCGTGCTGGTATGGATGCCTCAAACCGCCTGGTGATCATTTCCTCCAACCTGACATGGCCCAACGGCCTGGCCATTGACTACGAGTCACAGCGCTTGTACTGGGCAGATGCAGGCATGAAGACCATCGAGTATGCCAGTCTGGATGGAAGCAACAGGAAGGTAAGGGAGCCATTTTTGAGGAGGGTGTCTGGGAGCCTGAGGCGTAAGTCTTAGAGCACAGAGCGCTGATGGCCCCTGCCTCTTTCTCCAGTTGAAAGTGAAATCTCCAAATCAAGACATGCTGGGCTGCTTTCACTGGGAGAGAAATGCTCCCCGTGCAAACTCCGTTTGAGGGGAACCTCCTTTCGAGGGCTGATGTTCCCCATCACTCTCCTTTTGCTGTGACTGTGCATTATGATGTTGAGAGGGGGCAAGGGAAGCCTTTTCCCCTTAGTGACTTCTTAGTAATGTTTCTTTGGGCGTTGGGGGTAATCTGACCAGGTGCTGATTGGGAGCAATCTGCCTCACCCCTTTGGACTTACTCTTTATGGCGAGAGAATCTACTGGACAGACTGGCAGGCCAAAAGCATCCAGAGTGCAGATAGAAGGACTGGGCAGGCTCGGGAAACGCTGCAGGACAATCTGGAGAATCTTATGGATATTCATGTTTTCCACCGACACAGGCCACCAGGTACAGAGCTCACCCCAGCCCACACTGAGCCTTGCTCAGGCTCTAGTATATGGCACAGCTCTCCTGCAAGGAGCTGACCTGTCTGTCAGCCCTCAGTGCCTTAAATCTCTGGGTGGGATATGACAGCATGAGAACAACTCTTGGCTTGGTATTTAAGGGCATTCTAGAATGCATTTCTGTAGCTGTAACACCACTTTTTTTTTGCTTGTGCTACTGGCTTATGGATTTCTCATCCTCTTTCCTATAGTACATACAGCGTGTGAAGTTGGCAATGGAGGCTGCAGTCACCTGTGCCTGTTGGCACCTCTTCCAAAAGGTTACAGCTGTACCTGCCCTACTGGGATCAACCTGCAATCTGATGGCAAGACCTGCTCCCCTGGTTAGTCCTCTCTGTAGGGTTCTCACTGAAGTTTTGTATCACAGCTGCCTTTTGCTCCTGTCTTGTTAGAGAACAGGGTTCACTTTGATGTGCTTATCTGTTTTATCCCCTGGAAAACCCATTTGATTCCTGTACCTTCAATTTGAGTTAGAATTACTATGAAGAAACTTACTGATACTGGATTGATGCAGAACAAATATTTCTTGAAATTATGTTGGGCAGCTAAAGCAGATGTCACATTTTCCCCTATACTTGTGCTTCAGTCTTGAGAGGGATTCTTTTTTATCTACAAGGTGCTATGTTCTATAAGGTCTGTACACATTCCTGCCATGGACCCTCTGTTTGAGGAAGACGCCTGACTTCAGGCCATGGTATATTCACTCTTTTCCTTATTACTTCTAATTCCCATTTCCATATGAGCAGAAGTAACTTCTATGAGTTCACTCATTTTCAACTTGGATGTAAAGAACCTTTCAGTAACGCTCAGTAAAGTTTTTGTACCTGGAGCCCCATAAGCTGAGATGTGTCTGAGACTTCCCTTTTCCACTGAAGTGGATGTCACCTTCAGAATGGTCAGTTGATGATGCCTACAGTTGGCTGAACTTGTTCCTCACTGATACCTGTCCATTTTCACCTCTCTGCAGGAATGACCAGCTTTCTGATCTTTGCCAGAAGGACTGACATCCGCATGGTGTCTCTGGATATTCCCTACTTTGCAGATGTTGTTGTTTCGGTCAATGTCACCATGAAGAACACCATTGCAATTGGAGTGGATCCTCGTGAAGGTCTGAACTTCTTAATGTACCTGACTGTTTGAAAGGCAACAAGTGACTTCATAGCTAAACATCTGGATAGAGATCCAGGTGCAGATCTTACTGTAGGTTGTAAATTTGTGTAGGTTTTTATCTCCTATGTGCTGCAGATATTCCTTTCTAGTCCGGAAAGGAATGTCCAGATAGGAAAATACTAGCTATCATCTAGCTATCACTCTAACTTAATAGTCTTATGCTGCTGATATTCCCGTTTTGAATGGTGCTAGCTGGTAGTCAGACCTGGATCTGGTTTTTAAGGAGTTTACTGTTTGGTTGTTGGGATTTGGTTTGGTTTTGTTGTGGGCTTCTTAGAAGTTTCTTTCTCCTTCCACCCAGGAAAGGTTTACTGGTCAGACAGCACACTGCGGAAAATCAGCCGGGCTGCCCTTGATGGCTCACAGTTTGAGGACATCATCACTACAGGTAAGAGAGAGTTTGGCCTGGGAGCCTCTTGCCTCCATGCAGCATGAAAAGAGTGGTTCTCTGCTACCCTGCTAGAATAATCTTTAAGTCTTCAGTGGAAGGGCAAGCAAAGCTAAAGCAACTGCCTCATGAGGTGCACAAGGGGAATACCAGAACTCCTGGCTAAGCTGGGAGGATACCAATACACCTTTCTGTTTTCTCAGGTCTTTTGACTACTGATGGGCTGGCTGTGGATGCTATTGGCAGGAAGATGTATTGGACAGATACAGGAACAAACCGGATTGAAGTGGGCAACCTCGACGGCTCCATGAGGAAAGTCTTGGTCTGGCAGAACCTGGACAGCCCCCGGGCAATAGCTTTATACCATGAGATGGGGTCAGTGTTGTCAAGAGGCTATGTAGGGATTAGAACAGGACTTTTGACTTCCGTTTCCATAATAGTTGCTGGCTTTTCCCCAGGTATATGTACTGGACAGACTGGGGTGAGAACGCCAAGCTGGAACGCTCTGGAATGGATGGCTCTGGACGTGTGGTGTTGATCAGCAACAACCTGGGCTGGCCTAATGGACTGGCAGTGGATAAGGCTGGATCCCAGCTGCTCTGGGCTGATGCACACACTGAGGTCCGATTCTGTTCTTAAGCAGGGTTTGTTCTTGGGTCTTTGGTAGCCTGGAGGCTGTTTTAAAGCTCTTGAGCAAGCTATCAAAAGAGAGAGGGGTACATAAGCTTTTCTGAGTTTATGGGGAGGGTGCACTTGAGTAGTATCATTTGTTTAGCCTGTTTCCCACTCAACCTAGTAACTGCTAGCAAGAGGATCAGTGTTTTGATTATGGAGCTGATGTTTTACTTCTTTATTTAGCGGATTGAGGCTGCAGACCTCAATGGTGCGAACCGCCACACCTTGCTGTCCCCAGTGCAACATCCCTATGGCCTCACTTTGCTGGACTCTTACATCTACTGGACTGACTGGCAAACTCGCAGCATTCACAGGGCTGACAAGGACACTGGTGCCAATGTCATCTTGGTGAGGGCAAACCTGCCTGGCCTCATGGACATTCAAGCTGTTGACAGGGCACGGCCCCTGGGTGAGTTGCTCGGCTGCTCCCAAAGCAGTGGGTGTCTGTGGTAACTAGGGCAGCCCCTTAGAGCTGTCACTGAAGAGAGTTGTTTGGTGTAAAGCATGAGTGATAGAGTAACTGCTCAAAAATCAGCTTTTCTTTTCTTTTTTCCCCTTGTTTAACTGTTTTTGCACTTCTCCCTGTTTATCCAGCTCCGTAGATCTGATGTTTGCTTATTACTGCATATCTTTTCCCCACTTCATCCCATTTCCTTCGCTGGCCTGCACTGACATCCTCACACACAGCAGAGCCACTTTCTTAGGACAACTGAATGAGTCATGCCCTATTAGGCTTCATCAGAGTTTACTGGCATTGGACAGTTTCCCTTTTTTAACTGCAAAAGGCACTGATTCCTCTTATGCTGGTTTAAACCTGATTTCAAGTTCTAGCCTCTTTTTCTCATCTTCCCATCTGCCACTTCCCTCTAGAAAATCTCTGCTTCTTTAGTTGTTCATAATATACATCATGCTCTCCGACTATTCTGTGCCAGAGTCGGATTCCTTATGTTACTGTCTGGGGATCCTGTACGACCCCATCTTGCCTCCTTGCTTGTCAGTGGGAGTTGCTTTGTGCTGTGGCTTCATTTTGTTGGAAATTCCCCAATGCATGCTTCTACAGAAAACTCTGTGCTGCTTCTCCTGTGGCTCCTAACAGCAGAACATCACCCTTGACAGTATAACTTTACAATATAGCTTAAAGCTAACCAAAACTCAAGCCATCATGTCCCTGCTGTCTTCTTCCCACTCCCTGCACCTCTCTTCTGGGTTTATCCCCTCCTAGTAAATAGATGTTGGGGGTTTTTCAATTAAAAAGAAGAAGATATGACCCTAATATGTCAGGCACTTTGAGCAGGCTTCTCTGATGCCTTTGTTTACTTGCCACTGTGTGAGCTAAGTTGAAACAGAAGCTTCTTTGTCAGCCTGGCCTCTGGTGCATTGTCACGCTGCTTCCCCACAGGGTTGGGTCTTTCTGTCAGCATTACCATTTGCAGCAATAATAAAGCTAAACTGCAGTTGTGTGAATCTATCAGCATTTGGTTGTTCCTTTTTACATGGGAAAGCTCTGATTAGCAAGGAATGCAGGTCAAGATTTTGCTCCTAATGCTCCCCCTTCTGTGCGTTCCTGTTCACCTTGCCCAGTGCCCATACCCACCATGAATCTTGGAGGAGAAGGAGGCAGTCTCTGTATGAAGGGCTGTAGCAAGGCTGGGATGGTTAGGATGAATTCAGCTACCAGCAAGTTGTGCATGCATATAGCCTTTAAAATAAACCTTTGCTCTGTGGGATCATTAAACTTTCCCTGTTTCTAAAGGCTTCAATAAATGTGGAGTTCGTAATGGTGGCTGCTCCCACCTTTGCTTGCCTCACCCCACTGGCTTCTCCTGTGCCTGCCCCACTGGCATCCAGCTGAAGAGAGATGAGCAGACGTGTGACTCTTCTCCAGAGACCTACCTACTTTTCTCCAGCCGTGCTTCCATCCGTCGCATCTCTCTGGATACCAGTGACCACACAGATGTGCACATCCCTGTCCCTGAGCTGAACAACGTCATTTCCCTGGACTATGATAGTGTGGATGGCAAGATTTACTACACAGATGTATTTCTTGATGTCATCAGGTGGGTGCCAGTCATCTGCTTGGCCAGTGCCCAGGTTACCCAGATGCTTGTGCTGGTTGTGCCACAGTGAGCTGTGAAGTG
Source organism: Pezoporus wallicus (assembly GCF_028554395.1). Taxonomy (NCBI): domain Eukaryota; kingdom Metazoa; phylum Chordata; class Aves; order Psittaciformes; family Psittacidae; genus Pezoporus; species Pezoporus wallicus. Next base: position 454,617 of record NW_026638015.1, on the reverse strand, counting down.
TGCCAGTAAGCTGGGGAGACTGAGATGATGGCAGTATGCCAGTGCTTACACCTTGTCTTTGGTACACAGCATCATGTGTATCGCTGAACCAAATGCTGAAGGTGTGTTTAACCTGCTGGAGACTACTGGGGAGAAATGGTGTTTGGGAGATAGCAGTATGAGGTGGCCCTGTGGTTAATGGGGATCATACATGGAGGTGTGGGAGATTGCCATTCCTCACTGCCATTTGTCATTGATTTCCATCCAGACGGTCTGATTTGAATGGCAGCAACATGGAAACTGTTATTGGCCAGGGCCTGAAGACTACAGATGGCCTGGCAGTGGACTGGGTTGCCAGGAACCTCTACTGGACAGACACAGGACGCAATACCATAGAAGCAGCTAGACTGGATGGAAGCTCCAGGAAAGTGCTGATCAATAACAGCCTGGATGAGCCCCGAGCCATTGCTGTCTTTCCCAAGAAGGGGTAAGTATGGGGTACTGGTGGGGCAGGGAGAAGGGCTGTGCAGAGGCAGATTGAAGAGGGAGTTGTGGGATGAAGGAGAGATGTGCCATTTGGATCTGCAGGTACCAGCAAGGGGCTGGCTCTAAGTGACAGACGTAATCAAGCAAACAGTGAATTTGAAGGTTGGGCAGGTAGCTGGAAAATGCAAGCTGCAGGCCACATGATCTTCTTTGAACCTGAAAAATCAGTTAATGGCAGTTTAATTCATAACTGAAACTGCCCTTAGGCTAAATGGTCTTCTTATACTTGCATTTTATCTCTTCAGGTATCTCTTCTGGACAGATTGGGGTCACATTGCTAAAATTGAACGGGCAAACTTGGATGGCTCTGAACGTAAAATCCTGATTAACACTGACCTAGGGTGGCCCAATGGATTGACTTTGGATTATGACACCAGGAGGTGAAAGATTGTCTTCTGTTTGCATAGGGTTAAGGGATGTAATGAAGTTTTTTAGCTTGGCTTATGAGTAGCATCGTGGGTTTGGGTTTGCTTTTTGTCTGATCCATCTTGACTAGAAAGTGAAAAGGGATCGTATAGATGCAAGCTCACCTCTTTCCGTGTTCCTCCAGGATTTACTGGGTGGATGCGCATCTTGATCGCATAGAGAGTTGTGACCTCCATGGGAAGCTACGGCAAGTGTTGGTCAGCCAAGTGTCACATCCTTTTGCTCTGACACAGGTAAGAAGATTTTCCTGCTGCCACCGTTCTCCCCGGTGTGTTGATGAGTTTGGACAGTGGAGCCTGGGGACAGGGAACTGATACAGTCTGAGGAAACCAAGATAGCTGAGGGGACAGTACTTAACTCTTCTGTGGAGCTAACAAAGGAAGTTTGTCCGAACTCCTGTGGGGTGTAGACAGTCATTTTCTTTATGGTAAAACAGGAAGGGGTTGAAAAGGCCTTTGTTTGGGGCCTTCTGCCACTGGGATGGTTTCTTTATGGATATCCTGTGCCTTCGTGGCTAACCATGCTAATGGCTGTGCTTTTACTTTGCTGTCTCCCTGAGCAGCAGGATAGGTGGATATACTGGACTGACTGGCAAACCAAATCTATCCAGAGAGTGGACAAATACTCGGGGCGGAACAAAGAGACAGTCCTGGCCAATGTTGAGGGACTGATGGATATCATTGTGGTTTCCCCTCAGAGACAGACAGGTAAATAGGAGTACCTTGATTCAGGCAAATGCTCATTGCAGACAGAAGGATGTTTAACAACTGTGCTACTGTAAGTGTCAAGACAGAATCCTTTCTTAGACTGTTAATGCATTTTCCCTGTGCACATTCCATGTCTGCCTATGACATTTCAGTCAAGTACTTCTTAATGGTGTTTTGTTACAGCTTTGATTAGCTAATGTCACTTTCTGTGTTGTTCATCTGACATTGTGTTAAAACAGAAGAATGTGAGCTTTTGGGGTTTTAGTCTCTGCAGCTGTGCTGACTGGGTTCCTGTCTAATGATTTACAGTGCCTTCCTTTCAAGACTGCCTTAATCCTACCAGTGTCTGCCTATTGTCATCACTTTCTTATCAGTCAGATGAAGAGCATGTGCCAGAAAGCGTCTCTGGCTGAGCAGGAAAAAGGGTTGTTACTCTGAGCTCCAACCTGGTCCATGCAACGTATTTAGAAAGCTGCTTGTTCCTTCCAGGTTCTAATGCTTGTGGAGTGAACAATGGAGGCTGCACACACCTCTGCTTCGCCAGAGCTTCTGACTTCGTCTGCGCGTGTCCGGATGAGCCAGATGGGCGGCCCTGTTCTACCAGTGAGTTTACTGAGTGTCAAAGGGGTAATAGCTTCCAAAGCTGTCCAGTGTATAAAACTTCATATATTGGAAATAAGGTGGTTGTGAGCAATAAAGCCTTCTTCTGTCTTGTCTGCTGACAGACTGGGTCTGAGATGGGAAAGCTGCTCATCTGGGCCATTTCAGAAGCAATCTGTAGCTTACCAGACTTGTTCATCTGTCCCACGAAGTTGAGGTTTCTGCTTATCTGCCATTTCAGAAACAATCTGTAGCTTACCAGACTTGTTCATCTGTCCCACAAAGTTGAGGTTCTGTTTATTTTTCTCTGTTCTAGTTCCTGGTGTGGTGCCCTTTGGTCCTGAACCCACCAGTGTGAGAGAGAGAAGTCAGACACCACCTGGCAGAGTAGGTACCTCAACAACCAAACCTCTCACGCCTGCAGTGGAAGGAAAGTAAGTGCTCTTGTTTCCTTGGAACTGGGATGTGAAAGTCACAGCTTGTACAAGGTGCAACATATAAGCCCCCTCTGGTTGTCATCATCCGGATAATACCTGTCCCTAGCCAAAAGAGGCTATTCCAGCTCCAGGCTTCACATTCCTAATGGGAAAACCATTCTGATAAAGAATGCAGAACACTGTTGAGCTGGCAAGAAAGAAGTGCAGAGATCTTTCTGTCTGTTCTATTGAAATGTTGTCTAGCCTGACTGTGCTGAAGTGTTAAAATCCTCCCGAGACCATGAATTCAGTTGATAGATTTTTTTTTTAACTCCTAATTTTGACAACTTATTTCTGAAAGGAGGAGGAGGGAGTCTGTTCATTTAATTTACTGGGGGAACTCAAACCTGACTCAGATGTCTGAGGAAGTGCTTCTGCTCTGATCACAAAGGAATAGCTTCTTTGGGGCAGAACAGAACCTTTGCAGCTCTAACATTCAGGTTACAATGCAGGTAGTTAAGAGGCCTTCTGTAAATTCCCTGCAGCCTGCTATTCCTACTGCCCAGTAAAACAAAGGAAGTTCTGGCTGGGTTATTTACAGGGCAAAGCTTCTGCTTTGTTGGGTATGATGTATTAGACAGAAAGATCTTTGTGCGGACATTAGGATGTTTTTGCTGCAGCACTGATGCTGAAATCTGTGCTCTTGTGTATGTATACACCTGTGTACCTGAGAGGCAAATCTAGAATGACTTGGATATAAAGATATTGCAGACCTACAACTGATATATACATCCACACCACCCTCTCCCCATATATGTGGTCCCCCTCCTCTGGATACAGAATACTGAAGAGGCGAAAGGAAGGCTCCCATTGTTGAACTGGAAATGGAAATGGAAGAGATATCAGTGCTACCCAGTGCCATCCTGTCTTTTGGTGCCTTTGATACTGTTGATGCTGCTTCCAGTAACTAATTGTCCTTCTGTCCTTCAGCTGCTCTGACAAAGATGCTAGGCGAGGCTTGTGTACCCACGCCAATGAGGCAGTGCTGGCAACCATGGGTGAGTTGCTTTTCTTTAACTCTTTTCCACCAGGTTTTTCCTCCAGATGTGCCCATGGCCTTCCAGTCCATAGTGTCTGAAACTCAAATTTCAGAATTCAGACTTGAATTATTCAGATGTCCTCTGAGCAGAGCAAAGTGTGCCTAAGGATGGACATTGGTCATACACATTCATTAGCCTCTATGGGGAGTTTTCCAAAGGGCACTTTAGTTTGAAGAATAGTTTTCTTTCATCTCGTATCTCATCCACTGGGCTCTTCCCATTAATGATATACTCCTCCTTACCATTCCCTTTGTGTTTGGTTGAGGATGGCTGGCTAGAGTAATTGTTTCCCACTGCAGGAGTAACCTGTCAGCAAAGGGGTCTAACTCATCCAGCCACACTACAAACATCTTGATGCGTCTTGGTCTGCTGGGGCCTGGGTGGAAGAAGGGTTATCATAAGTGTGGTTTCATCTGAAGCCAAACCCTCTGCTGAACCTTGGTGTACTGACATTTTACTTTACATACTTCTGTAGGGTATAAAATCCCTGTATTAGGTGTTACGCCAAAGTCAGTGTTATCCAATGGAAGTGGAGAAGAGTGCATAAATTACCTTTGCTGTTTCCTTTTCAGGAGAAGGACTGCATGTCAGCTACATCATTGGAGGTCTTCTCAGCATCTTGTTTATTTTGCTGCTTATTGCTGCTTTAATTATATATAGGTAAGTGATCTTTTCCCCCCTTTCTTGGCCAAAAGTAAAAGCGAGGGTCGTAGGAGAAGAAAGCTCCTGAAAGCACTTCATCTTTCTTTGTCACTTACAATCCCTTTATTCCCCATTGGAAGCAGTGTTTAATGATTTGATTTGCAAGGTTTCAGCCCTGTGCAGGGCACGCAGCTCTAATATTTGAACCCTTAATGGCTAAATTTTCTGTAGAGACCTCATGAGTCATGGACAGGGATGCGAGACAATTCACAGATAGCTTCACCAGTTACTGCCAGTACAGCTTTTGTGGTTACATGGCGGTGCTATACAGGTAGCTGAAAAGCCAGGTGAAGCCAGCATTCCCTCTCTGAGGGACAGTGAAGATTGCTGGAGCTTTCCCCTCACCGAGCACTTGGGGAGGTTTGGATCCTGGCAGTAGGGCCCCATGTCTTTCCTGATATCTCTCTTCCTGTAGGCATAATAAGTCCAAGTTCACGGACCCTGGCCTGGGGAACCTCACCTACAGTAATCCCTCGTATCGGACATCTACCCAAGAGGTGAAGATTGAAGCAGTTCCCAAACCAACCATGTACAACCAGTTGTGCTATAAGAAAGAGGTAAGAGTTTTGCTGCTGAGGACACAGGAGCCACGTTCAAGCTGCTGTTGAGTATTACAGGCCTTTGTGAGTGTTGCAGCTTGTCAGCATTGATTTTTAGGATGTAGGTGGACAGCTGGAGTGAATTGCTCAGATTTCTATGGAGATGACCCAGCAGCACTTCTTCCCCACTGAGCTGTAGTGAATTAGACCTGTCTTCAGCTCTCTGCTTCTTCCCAACTTCCACAGTGTCATATATTTCATTTGCATTGAGTGCTGCCCCTCAGAGTACCAGGAGTCAAAGGGAGTTGTCTTCCCTGGACACAGTCTGAGTTGGTGACTGTTGCACCAAGGTTGCTTTGGAAAGTCACCGGGGAGCCAGGCAGCTGGAAGGGCTTTGGTAAAAAGAACATGGCTCCTGGCTGGGCACTGCCTGGAAGGGGTGGGATAGGGAGAAAACTGGAGCCCTTACTTAATGAAGCATTTTAAAGGCCCTGCAGACATCTGCCCTGGACAGGATGGAGAGGGCTTGATATGATACCTTGCAGCACTTCATTTCTCCTCTGTTTTCTCCTCAGAAGCTTTCCTATCACTCAGATAGCTTCTCATCTTCCCTCTTCTGATTTCCGTCCACATCCTCACATCAGGTATCACTACTCTGTGTTTGATCCTGCCTCCCTCACTCAAGCTCTGTTGTGTGGCTCAAGCACTGTCCCATACTAATTGTTCCTTCTTGTTTTCTCCCCTGCTTTTATGTCTCAGCTCTACTGTCTGTCAAGAAAGTGTAGGTAATTTCCTGTGGCAGATCCTTCTGTCTTGGCTTTGGCTACTCATACTCAGTGTGTGAGATTTGGAAAAGATAATCTCTGTAGGACTGTTCATAATGATCTGGTAGATAACTTACTTCCTTGAGCAGGGATCACAGCAAGACTTAGAGAGGAGAGTTTTCCCTGCTTTTATTTTTCCAAAGGTATTGTCCAATAGATTTCCCAAACTTTCCTGCCATTTTAGGCTTTATTTACTAAGGATAACTTGGGTTTATTTATCTGGCAATCTAAATCCACTTTTCTCTTAATTCTGCTGCTGCTCCTAGATATTACCCAGATGCATATTTCCTCATCCACTTTCTCCTCAGGGATAGATCAGATGTTCTAATGCTCCCTGTTTGTCGGTGAGCCACTTCAATCTCCATGTGGTCCCTTTAGCCTCTGATCATTTTTGTTGTTTCCCTGTAATCTCCTTGCCCTGTATCACTGTGAGACTCAGACGCAACGGTGGTATTCCAGCTGAGGCAAATCTGGAATGACTCAGATATAAAGATATTGCAAACTAGAATTGATTCCCTGCCTACTCTTAGCATGAAGTCTTCTGGCTTTTCCTGCTTCCCATTTTGTTGGTTTTTTTTTTCCCTTCCTTTTTAGGCTCAATGTTGTTCTTACTCCCTGCTGTTTGGGAATAGATATAGTTGAATTAGAAGAGCGAGCTCATCCTTATTCCCCTTCCATGATTTGAAGGCTCCTGGAGTTTGGAATGAGAGCTCTTGCAGGGAGGACTCCTCTGGTGGTGGTGAAGGACTGATAGAAAGCTTAGAATGGGTTCTGCCACTGTAGTAGTCCAAGCCCCAGTGGCTGTTATCAACCTTTTGTCTGCTTCACTGTCTACATCCTAGCTCTGCTTTGCTCTTTGCCATGTTTCTTTCATATATGTATTGTTTCATTCATCCATCTGCTCCCTAGACTGGTCCTGACCACAGCTACACCAAGGAGAAGATCAAGATTGTGGAGGGGATATGCCTTTTATCCAGTGATGATTCCGAGTGGGATGACCTTAAGCAGATCCGGAGCTCCCGAGGAGGGATTCTGCGGGACCACGTCTGCATGAAGACAGACACGGTCTCTATCCAGGCTAGTTCTGGCTCACTGGATGACACCGAAACTGAGCAGCTGCTACAGGAGGAACAGTCTGAATGCAGCAGTGTTAACACAGCGGCAGCCACTCCAGAGCGGCGGGGCTCGCTCCCAGACACAGGCTGGAAACACCAACGCAAGCCCTCCACCGAGAGCGAGGTCTAAAGTACATGTGACTTTGGGAATGCTGGTACCCTCCTTAGCCTCTGCTCTGCACAAACCAGACAAGACTCTGCCTGCTAGGCAAGGAAGGGCACAGAGACAAGCTCCTCTTGCAAGGGGCCCAGAGACTGTGACTGCCTTTGAGCAAGGAGCTTGGGCAGCTGTGCTGTTGTGGTTGGAGAGGGAGGATGGGTGGGTTGGAACCCAGAGACCCTTTTGGCTCATTTTCACTGTCTGTGGTTTATTTATATGTTTCCCCCTTCCTGGAAGCTGCCACGTTAACTTCTGCAGTGACTCCTCTGGCCTGAATCTGGTTCAGATTGTGTTCTCTGGCAACCTGCGAGTCGTGTGCCGTCCAGCTCACAGTCAATGCCCATGAAGAGAGCAGAGCTGCCTCCCTGCTAGGCCCTGGTTGCAGAAGTACCCCTGGTTCCACTAGTGTTCCAGCACTAGCAGCACTCTTTGAGGCTTTGTGTTGGGGGGTTTCTGACTTGAGAGGAGTCTTGGAATAGATGAGGTATACTTCGAGGCTCAAGGGGACACGGACACAGCATCAGGTCACCTTTAAAGGGCATTAAGAGGGTGACCACAGTTGCCATGATTTGCTTCATGAGAACTTCACTGCTTACTTTCCCATCTGCTAGTAAAAACTTTAGGGAATGCTTCAGATTGGAGCTCTGTGTCTGTTGCTGGCAGTGGACACTGCTCCTGTTCTCCCCTTTCCTATTAAAACATGTTTCTACTCTGGAAATAACAAGAGACAGCAAATGGCCCTTTCAGAACTGCTCCCTGTTGGTATTGGAGTGCTGAACTTAGAGCACTCTGAACTTAAGCTGAACTTAAGCAAAGCAGAGATTGGTATTGTTCTTAGCTCTGCAGAGCTAATGGGAAGAAATGGATCTCAGCAAGACCTAATTTCAACTCTTGTCTTTGCATAACTGATACATTAAAAATGAAGAAGAAAACTTGCTAAGGCCCCACTAGTCCTAATTCTGCAAAGAGCCAATTCTCTTGGTCTTTAGGACCTTAGATTATTGTAATAAGGGGAAAAAAGAGAATTCCTAGGTCGAGTCTTTCCCAGGGGAACCCTCAGTGCTGACGGTTAGGAACTCCTTTATTACTATGCTGAGCCCATTTGACCTAGAATAGGAGACAATAATCAGGGAGCTACAAGGGCCATTTTAAATAACTGTTTATCAGATAGAATTGCACTTTAAGCTCTTCTGTTACCACTAAACAGCTCTCCTTGCAAAGGCATTTCTCCCATCAGCTGCAAGAACTTCAGTTGTTCTCTGGCTTCCACAGCTTTCACCCTCTGGGAGGTATAATCCTACTCTTGCACTTGCACCCCAGCAGCATCTGGAGGTGGGGCTCCCAGGGACTACTGCCACTTTTTCACACTCTCCTGACTTATCATCTGCTTGTCCTGAGGGGAAAAAAACAGATAGAGAAATTATCTCTTGATGGTTCTTCAAAACTGAGATTTATATTAACCCCTCCAGTCACTATCATGGTAAAATAAGAAGTGTTAAGCCAGATGTTTGGAAGCAGAACTTTCCAGTGAAGATTTTCTCACAGCAGACTCTGTAACCTCTTTATTTCCTGGAAAGAGGTCAAGTACATTCCCACCTGGGGTGTAAAAGGAGCAAAGCACACACTAGGGGTATGGCTCAGAGGTGCAGGGAGGACGCATCTCCCATGCAGGATTTGTCTGGATGGTAGAAGAAAGGCAAATCCATCCTACCCTGCTTTAACCCTGTTTGTGTACTAACAGCCCTGCTACCCTGAAAACCACCACAGCTGCCAGTGGGTTTGGCTGTACTTTTACAGCTCTGCAAGAAGGGGAAGGTTGCAGCTTTGACTTGGCTCTAAGGTGGCTTGAAACTGTAACTGCACCATTGGTCTGACTGGTGTATATTCCTGTGGAAGATGAACTGGAGCTGAGGCTTGGAAAGTTCCCTGTGTTAATGTGGGGCTCTTCCCTATTCCCAGAGGATTTTTTTTTTAATTAGATTGTTATTTAATTATTTATTTGATTGACTCCAGCCTGGGAAGCATTGGTTTTGTTGGGCAGAGGCACTTTTGGATTGAGATGTGGACTCGACTGGGAACTGAGACAGGAGCGTGTGTCGCTGACCTGGACTGTGCTGTCTGAGCTGCCTCATGCAGGGACAACACCAGAGGGCTCAAGCATAGGCAGAAGAATCAATATTAACAGAAACCATGTTGTCTTGGTCAAAACTGTGACACACATGTAGGGGCAGGGGCATCAGAGCTGAGAGTGAGTGGCTGGATGGGGAAAGGAAGGTTCTGATTTCTAGGATAGCAGGGTTTCTTTGGGATTTGGGACGCATTTGGCTTGGTTGTCCCCAATGGCTTTTCGTGAGTGTGGGACAGGACTGAAGGGAAACATCTGCCCAAACCTGTCACTTGAGGTTCGGTCAGCCTGTGTCACAGTAATCACTGTCTGAGTCTCAAGTGCAGAATGGAAAGGAAAACCCAGTCAGCCTTTCCAACAGCTTAGGGTGCTTGTGATCTCCACCTTCATAAATCTCTGCTGTTCCTTAGGAGGGACCTTTCACGCTCCAGCCTGACAACCCTTCATAACTGCTCTCTGCTCCCTCCCTCAAACGATTGTGGTGAAAAGGAGCAACATGTCCCACAGCCTCTCCTCTATCAGTGAGGTGGGCGGAAATGAGTTTTCTTTCTCCTAGAGACAGCCCCAGTGAGACGCTGCCTATGGGGTGCATCATGGTTCCCTGTTCCAGGGAAGAGAAGACCCTTGTTGCACTTAGGATGTTAAGAATGTAGAAGGGCTACTGGGGGATGATCTCTTGAGCACTGATTTACTATGTAAAAAGCAAACCTCTTTCCTGTCTGTCCCGAGCTAACGTCAGTGATTTCTGTGTGTTCCTGTGTAATGGTTTTAACGTTACTCACTGGAGACATTGGACTTTCTGGAGTTATTTAACCACTGTGTTCAGTATTTTAGGGGTTGATGATAATTTAATATAAATTTAGCTTTTCTTAACCATTTTGACTGGCTTTTGGTTGTGAATCGTGCATGTTATTTTGACTTGCCTTTGAAAGAGGAGCTCCCATACCTCACAGAACCTCAACTTTGTTTCAGAGGAGCAAGAAGTTAGGAACAGACCTGGGTTCTTTGATAATCTGATTGTAACACACACATCTTCTGCCACCACAGCTTTGAATCAAGGACCAAATATCCACACTCATGCACTTCAGCAAATTCCTGTGCACACATAACACCTCTCTGGTTTGTTTTGCTTTTTAACATAGCAACAGCAGAAGAGAATGTTCCTCTTCTTGGAAAGTATTAGGACTGTAGTGGTCTCAAGCCCCTATCCAGTGGAAAATAAAGCTCTAGAGAAGAGCTGGATTTCCATCTGTAAGGGATTTTGCTCAAGATTGTGTTGGATTTTTTAATAACTGATGGTTTAAGTAGCTGAATAATGAATGAAACATTCCGTAATACAGGAGGGAAATTTAGTAAATGAGGAGGGTCACAACGATGCTCAGAGGGCTGAAGCAGCTCTGCTGCGTAACTAGGCTGAGAGAGCTGGGCTGGTTCAGCCTGGAGAAGAGAAGGCTCCTGAAGGGGAAACCTGAGAGCAGCTTCCAGTGCCTGAAGGGGCTAGAGGAAATGTGGAGAGGGGCTTTGGAGAAGGGCTTGTAGGGACAGGAGAAGGGGAATGGCTTCAACCTGACAGAGGGGAGATTGAGATGAGCTCTTAGGCATAAGTTCTTCCCTGTGAAGGTGCTGAGGCGCTGGCACAGGGTGCCCAGAGAAGCTGTGGCTGCCCCATCCCTGGCAGTGTTCAAGGCCAGGTTGGACACAGGGGCTTGGAGCAAGCTGCTCTAGTGGAAGGTGTCCCTGCCCATGGCAGGGGTTGGAAGGATGAGCTTTTAAGGTTCCTTCCATCCTAAATCCTTCCATAAATCTGTGTATGCCTGCCAGTGCAGTACTGGTGCTCACTTTCTAGCCCATTCTGTCCCTTTCTGATGGAAGAAGTATCAAAGCTGAAATGTTTTGAGTGCTTTTATTCCTGCTCATTTCACAGCTGAAGCACAGCACAGAGGTCACTTCACTGAGATCATGCAAAAATATAATAACCAAAACCACAATAACCTCACCTTTTGAAAAATATCGGTAATGCTTATACAGCAGGGTGGGGAGATGGCAGTGTGTGATCACTGCGGTTGCGCTGATGGCGTTCTCCTCTCCCTGGTCTTCTATTCTGATCACCCCAACTTCACCTTCTTCAGCCGAAATGAAGAAACAAAGGAGGCAAGACACGCCGTACCCCAGCACCAAGCAGTTCTGACTGCTCCTGTTAAACACACTGCGCACGGAAAGCCCCTTCCCCTCTGATGCGGTGCCCCCACCGCCCGGGAGCTGCTTTAGCCCTTTACGAAAGGCGATGGCTCCAGCGGCCTAGCGCTGCTGCCTCCGGGCGGAGCGGGCCTCACAGCCGCCCCTCAGCGGGCGCTTCCTTCCCCGCACGTCCCGGTGGTTACCGAGCGGGTATGGAACGGACCGGGGCGGGGTGGGTCGGCGCCGTCGGAGACCGGGCCCGTCCGTGTGCTCTGCCCCGCGGTGCCGGTGCCGCCTCAGGAGGGCGCGGAGCACGCATGGTCTCTGCCGGATTCAAACGAACCAATACGATGCGCGGGTGAGGGCGTGGGTGGTGCCGGCGCAGGCCAATGGGCGCTGAGGACACTGGGAGGTGCGGGCGGTGTTGGTGATTTCAAACCCCGCCGAGGAGCGGCCGGACACTCGCTGTGCCCGCCCCGTCGCGGCCCGGGTAAGCGCCGCCGGTGCCGTCAGGTCCCGCCGCGGGCCCGCTTCCTTCTTCCGCGGCTCCTCGGGCACGCAGGGGGGGGGTGGGTGAACCTCCCCGCGCTGGGCCGCGGCTTACCTGGGGCCTGGGTGGAGGCGCGGTCGGAGCGGTGCTGACATCGCTCCGCAGTAGCCGCCCGCGCTCAGGGGCATCGCTTACCCCGCGGCTGTGGCTGCTGTGAGGGTAGGGGCTGCGGCTGCGGGCGGTTGCGTGTCCGCGGCCTGCACCACGCAGCGCTGTGGAGGCTGGAGAGGCGCCGCAAGCTTAGGCCGCTCGTGCAGCTGGGGGTGTGGAGAGCAGCGGCCCGGGCTGCTCCGCCGTGGTCACCTCCTTCGTGTCATCGCTACGGGCCCAGGCGCGGTTGGGAGCCGCTGGAGCCTTGCCCGGGAGGTGCCGGGCAGGGTGGGCCCAGGGGCTGCGCAGGGAGCCGGGCTTGGTCCCCTCTGAGCGCTCCCCGAGGGAAATGGGGAGCTGGCATCTCCGGTCCCCCGAGCGCGCGTTTCGGGAGGCTGCGCGCTGGATCGGCTTCCCCTGACCTGAGGAAGATGTTCCCTGAGGTGATTGTATCTTAACACGAAAGGCAGGAGCTCATCTCCATTTCTACAGCTCTGTTGTTGGGCGCGCAGGTGTTAGTCCTGGATCTCCAGGGTCCCTCACTAGGAGATGCTTCCTGCTGGATCTTCTCTAGTGTATGTGAAGAGTGGATGGGAATGCGGGTCCCATGCGGTTCCCCTCCCAGTTTAATTTGATTTCCTTTCTGAGTCGGGGTCTTGTGATTCCTCTTAAGACAGTAGCTTTCAGATTAGTGTGTAGGGAATTTTCCTCCTGGTATTTGGACCTCTGTTAGTGAGAGACCCAAAGCCTTGTATAGCAGAGGTTTAGGAGCAGAATTTCTGTGCAGCTTGAGCTGATCTGTACTCTCTTTTAAAGTTAAACTAAGAGTCACAAACTCATCTGCTACAATTATGTAACTGATTTGTTGGGTGTGTATTGTCTGTCTCATTATCCTGCAGGTTTCCTTTGTTGCTGGCTTATTATGAGTGTTGCATCTTCCAGTACTTATGCCAAACTGTAGTGCTGTTGAAGTTGCCTCCTGCAGATAGAAGAGGATGAGCAGTTGTTGTTATGTTGGGCTACCAGCTACTTGTTTAGTACTTGTGTATCAGAGAAGGCATTGCTATAGGCTTTCAGTGAACACAGCAGTAGGTTTCGTATTGCAAAGATGCGTATTTCCAAATGCTGAAAGTTTCCAATATTAAAGTCTTTTAAAAGGCTACCTATAAAAGTCCAGTATTAAAACAATAGAGTGAAGTTAGAAAGAGGAATGGTTGATGCAAGTTGTCCCTTCCAGTTTTGGTTCTTTGAAGCCTCACATCAGTTGACTGTGCAGAAATTAGAACTGGGGTTGACTTTCTTGCTTCAGGCTTGGCCATTCTTTAAACTTTGCTGGTTTGGGAGCTTCTTCCATTTCAAGTGTCCAGGTGCACCTTCTGTTTTTTTCTTCTCCCCCTTCAAGAGTTGTAATAGGGCTAAAGCAGCATCAAGAGTGCTATATTAAATCAGTATTAACAAGAAATGGCCTTTAAGTACAACAAACTGATTCTAAACAAATTACTATAGATGTGTTGAAGGCAATTCTTAAGACCCAAAGTTTGGAATATTAACTGGGGACCTGCTATGGGAAAAATGACTTGTAACACCTGTCCAAAAACAAATGAGACTTGGATTTTGGAAGCATGTGGAACTGGAGTTGGGCAGACTGCCTCACATCTGTACTGATGCCAGGCTTCTCACTTGATATTCTAATATAAATAAGTGAATACGTAGTAATGGAACATGATTCTTGATCCTTATAGGCCTATGAATTGTGTTTGGTGGGACTGAATTCCTGCTGGCTCTTGACCTTCCCCTGATAGGGGCCAGTTTTGTGACCTGGGCTGGTGCTTCTATGAAACCCTGGTCTGCTGCTGCTTTCATGCCTACTGTTAAACAGAAAGGTTTTGCTCCTGTTTAACAGTCACCTTGGAAAACCTGAATTCCAATGTAATGGTAAAAGCTGTCTCTTGTGTGCATTTAGGTGATAAATGTACACCTGGAATTCACTTGGCATGTTGTAAGCTTTCAGTTGATCCTTTTGTCTTACTGGTACCCTGATTAATTCCGTCATCTGCAAACCGTAACACCTCTGTTTGCCCGTTCTTAGATCACTTATGAGTATCTTCAACAGTACGTACAATTAGAAGCTGCTCTGAATGCTTCTAATAACTGTCTCTGTCTGAAGTATCTAATTTGGAACATTCTGGTGTGTGGGACGTATGACTTGAAGGACCCTTGAGAGATGTAAGTACTGGTAAACCTCCTAATTAGGGTTTTCAGAATCATGGTCAGTGACAGTCTGGTTCATTTTCACCCCCTTCCCCTCTCTCCTCTGTTCCTGGGCACCAGCAGATGTTCTTTTCTGCTTTTTGAAACAAGTGTATGAACTTGTATTGCTAATTTGTTTGTAAACTAATTAATGTAAATGGCTTCTGGAGTCCCTGCCAGAGTAGGATGGTGTTAAAGCCATTTGCATCTGCAACAGAATAGGTGGTTTCAAGGCCACATAGTCTTAAGACTGTGTGGTATTGCTGCTGTTGCTTTGTTGCAGCCTGTTCCAGTGGTTCATCTTTTAGTGGTGGTGTTCTAAAGTGTGACATGGGAAAGCCTCGTACCCTTGTGTTTCATTTAAGCATTGCCTTGCATCGAGCACCGTTGCTGTGGCTTGTTTTAATAGTCTCTTGACCTGAGCCGTTGCACGTTGTTTGGGGCTGTCTCTATGACAGCTTGGTTGCTGCCAGTGTCAAACGCTGGAAAGCAGAAGCTGATGTGTGTGCTTGTGCCTCCCTGTTGGGGGGGGGAAGGCTGAGATGGTAGAAGTAATTTGGACAATTATTCAGCGGGGAGCGTGGCTGGTGCTGCAGTGCCGGGAAGAGGCTTCTTTCTTCAGCTAGCTAAAAAGATGGCTGAAGAAACAGCTTTGCATCATAAAACTTGATGCTCTTCTCTGCAGGAAGCTATTGACACCCGGTTTCCACCATACCAGCTCCTTCAATTGCTATTTTCACTGTAGAAAAGGCATCTCGGAATGCCAGGTGACGGCTACAGAGGTTGCTGATGAATCAGCTCTGCCGGAGCGCTGTCATTACACATCTTGCAGCAGAACATGAAATGCAATGGTGTGGTGCCAGGCTATTCATTCCCACTCCTTCGGAAAGGACTGTTTGTCGTTCTTCACGGCAGGCCTCGTTCCTCCCTGCTCCCTTCAGCTGGGGGCTGCGGGACGATGGGCAGCACCGGCTCCGTGCTCGGGTGTGACCGCAGCCACCTCTGTCACGGGAAGACTCGCTCTGAGGCCCGTGTGTGCTCGGGGATGACTCAGTAGAACGGCGGGCCCGGCGGGCCCGGCGGCCCCAGCTGCTCGCCGCCCACCGCGGCCCCTGCCCAGCCGCAGGACCCGCACCGCAGAGCACCGGCCCCGCGAGGGGAGCTCGGCGCGGCCCGACCCGGTCCGGCCCTGCCCTGCCCGCCTTTGTCTGGCCCCGGCGCGGGCCGGTTCCCCGCCCAGGTGCGGCCGCGGCGCCCCGAGCCCCGCCCGCCGGTGGGGAGGGGCTTGGCCCGGCCCGGCCCGCGGCTCCACGCCCGCTGTCGCCGCGGAGCCGGCCCGGAGCTGTCAGGGTGAGTGTCCGGCCAGCAGGCCAGGCCCGGCCCGGCCCTCGGTCGGGGGCGGCGGGCACAGACAATGCGGGGCGGGCGGCCTGCTCCGCCGCTGCCCCGAGCTACGGCCGCGGCCTGCTGCCAGATAGGGGCTGCCGGTGCCGCCGCCGGACGGGAAACCTCCTCTGCGGCGTGCGGGGGGAGCAGGAGGGGGACGGGGACATCTGGGGCTGCGGGCGGGGAGCCGGTGCAGAGCGTGGAAGGCGCTGGGGGTGGCGGGTGTATGTGTGCGCGGGGGAAGAGCCGTGCGGCTGTGCTGGAGGATGCTTCCCGTGGAGAAGGAGGGAGCTCGTGGTCGGTCCTGGAGCCTGATGTCTCCGTGGGAGCTTTCCTTCATCAGCAGTTCAGGCTGTCCTTTTAAAGAGCATCACATGAGCCTTTCCGTGCCTGAGCTTTGTAAACACCTTGAGGGATGGGGGAGTTTGCAGTGAATAAGCACAGTCCCACTGGCATCTTTCACTGCAGTTTGTCACCCCTAGAATTATGTCTGTGCACGCAAACTTGCCTGTGGGTTGCCCTTTCTCTTTTGCCCCTCTCCACTCTGTAAGGCTGGCTTCCCTCCAGCCTACCCATGCAGTAAGAAATAGCTGTAGCAGAAGGTCAGTTTAGTTTGCATTCTCTCTCGCTTTTAGGTGCATAGAAAAGCACAGCCTCAACTACTTTCAGAAGCCATGGATTAGATGATTTATCTGGAAAAATGCATCATATCCCCCTTACTAACAATTTGCCATTTGTGCTGTTAAGATGTCACTGAACTGAATTGGGACGTATGAGTTAGAGCAGGCAAGAGAATTTATTCTTGAATTCCATTTCATTGCTGCTGAAGTAGTAGGTTCACTGAGCTGCAGTCTACTCCACAACCTGTAAAACAATTCTTTTAGCATGCATTTCTCCTGTTCCTTTATTTCAAGGTCTTCCTTTCTTTTCATTAGGAGTCTGTATCTTGCAGCTTCTAATTCACCTTTTCCGTGGAGAATGCCAGCCTTTAAAATCCTAGGAAACTTTTATTCCCTAAGCAGCAAATAATCTTATGTGAGTTTTTTAATCTCTTGCTCTTTTGCCTGGCATCAAAAGATGTGGGGACTGGAGCTGGAAAGCATGTTTGCAGCCTGACTGAAAGTTCTTGTGACTCTTCACTGCTTTAGCAGGTATCTGTAGTTCAGGTTTGTTAGCTGGATTTCAGTTTCCTTTTTATTATGTGGAATTTATTGCATTATTTCACTGACTGATTAGTCTGTAGTTCTCATATTTGTGTGCTATTCAAATACATAGTGTATCCAGGTGGTGTTTAAAGTAATTTAACTGTTATTACTCTTTCAACCTTTTTTTTTCCTCAGCTACTTTATGTTGTTATCTAGTGAGAAGGTTTTGCTGGCAAATACCAAAATGGTGCTGGGCTAACCTTCAAAGCAAGTAAGACTTTATCTTTTCAGAGGCAAAGAGAAAATATGACCCAAAACTGCCATTAAACAAATTCTTTCTGCTAGGAAAGTTATGGGCTGTGCTGACAGTGAACTGTTGTTGGTTTCATCTGAAATGTGACATACAGCGGTATGCTCTCCAAGTATGTGCCCTACTGTATAGGAACATTTGAAACAGATTTCTCCTTTAGAAAGACCTGTCTTGTTTTCTAAGAACTTCTTCTTTTGTATAAAGCTTTTGAGAAGCTTTCAAGCATCAAAATGCTTGATGCTGTTCTTGTATAACAGTGATGTTCAGTAGGTGGGAGTGAAGTATCAGTATCAATATAAATAGGTATCAGTAAACATCTGTTTGTGTTTAGTATAAAATGGCTTCCTAGTTTGCAGTTCTACAACTTCTGTAGAACTTGGCCTGGAAGCTGAAACTTCACAATAAAATACAGTGCTGAGACATAAATGTATGCTTCAAAATAAAGCACATTTTGGGATGTTTACAATGAAAGGATTTTCTTTAGCAGTTCCCCATACTATGAAGCTGTAAGATTGATGCTATTCATTTCTTTAGAAGCTGGGTAGGAGCTGTTCAGAGCAATATGTGGTGAATCCAAACTTTCATGTATTGACACTTTCCTATAATCTCTTATCGAATTGATAGATTTGTTTCCTAAACTTATATTTGGTAGGAAATTCTCACTGTTACATTGAAAACTCTTGCATTTGTGCTGCCTAAGTATCTGCTGCTCTAACTGCTTTTGCATGGTCTCCCTTGAAAAGATAGCCTGTTCTTTCCTTTATGGTCTTCATTTCTTCACTGCTCCATAGTATAAGAACTTGTCCTGCCAAGAACTGTCAGGGAGGATTTGTTATTCATCTCCACTGCAGATTGCTCAGCTGACTCGCTTTTACAAATGATGCATTGACTGTGTTAATAACAAACCTCTCTCACTAAACTTATTTTAGTGGTCCAGTGACTTTTCTTGTTTTCTGGATTCTACCAAAATTGTTACTGAAATACTTAAATTTGATTGTCCTGAGTTGGGACAACAGGAAAGCTATGTAGGTCAAACACCTCAATGCTGAGAAGTCACTAGTAATAACAGAATTTAGCTGCATTATTGTGTAATGAGACTACTTGCTGATAGTTATAACTGCTGAAGGTTTACATGTCTTTGCAAAGAAGCTTTGACAAACCACAGCATTTTGTCCAATGTGGGATATTCTATGAACATACAGAACTCAGAGACTTAATTGAAGGGAGAAACAACAGTGTTTTATTCTGGTAAATGCAAGATGTAGGCAGAGGCAGTACAAGATTTTGGCATTAGAACAGGCATGAGCAGTGATGAAGCTACAAGGAGGGGATGTTTAAGAAGCAGCTTTCCCTCTGTGACCGTGGAATACTTTCTGATAGATTGCCTGTTCTAAGGGGATTTGTCAGTTACTGAGAGGGGGGAAGTATAATTTTATCACTATTTTTAGATGTCAGATTTGGCACAGAAGGCAACTTAACCCATTTTATAATTGAAGTAACCACTGCAGGTGTTAAGGACTAAAAATAGTAGGGGATCTAACTTGACCAGACTTAAAAATGCATGAGGAAAGCACTGCTTCATGGTCATCTGTGTTCCCCATGTCTAGCATCGTGTCCTATGCCCTGTTCCCCAAGCTGAGTACATTGTGATGTTGGGAAGAGAAATACTAAATCCTTTTCCTTTAGATTTTGTAATGCATTACTGGAATGTACACGCCAGAGGTTGCACTTTGTAGCAATGAACTGTTGTATACATGTAAGGGTAAAAATACTTGTATATCAGGATCAGCCTTGCAATGCACAAGCTGCCTTTTTAATGGAGTTGTTCCCAACTTAAGAGTTTGCATTGCTTTTAGGATTGTAGTGAGGCAGTTGCTGACCTACAACAAGATTTTCCCTGGTGGAACAGATTTCTGGAGAGAAATTAGTTTCTTTTTGATGTTTAGTTCCACACTGCTGCCAGTTTTCTGAAAGAATAGGGTGTAGAGGGAGATGTTCTTAGTACAGGTGCCAGAACTCTTTATTCTGGTGTTTCTGCTGTTATTGTGTGAATGCTTGCTTTCTTTTTCTGTTTTCTTTGGAAATAACTATTGTCCTTGTATTGATTCCTTATGCTTTCCTTAACAAAATTACTTAGACAGGCTTGAATGGCTTGACCTACCTCCAAGTTTGTGAGCAAGATTCAAAACTACCTAATTTCCTGTTAAGTTAATGAGCAGAACAATCCCTTCATTCTCAGTGCTGTGTATAGATTTAGGGGTTAACTAACACTTCAGTTTTGGCACAATGTGTGTTCATTTTTGCTTAAAAAGCAGACGTCTCAGTTGTACTGTGCTGATGTCAAGAAAAAAGATCCAAATTGCTGTTTGTGACAAAGGAAGGACAAACAATGTCTGGATACATTTGTTTATATGTGTGGTCACCTTCTAGCCTGACATTGACTTTTGTTGCCATTGGGCAAATTAGTAGGTTTATGCAATTGTAGTGAGAACAGTATTAACAACCAAAGGAATTTATAAATATTTAAGGTAAAAGTAGTGTAGCTTATTGTGGGTGATGTGTTGGTGGTTTGCAGGGGTTCTGGAGTTGGGTTTTCATTGGGATTTGTGTGTGTTTTGGGTTGGGTTGTTTAAGTATATTCTAACTAATCCAGGAAGCAATTAAAAAGGTTGTCTTTATTGTGGACTGCTGCTAGCCTACTATTGGTCTTGAGGTTGCTGTATGTTAGTGTTGTTGGTTGTATGTTGTGTATGAGCCTTCAGCTCACTGAAGGCTTTAGAGAATTTGCTGATATTAGCTTACACAAGTGAATTTATGCTCCTACTTCCAGGGGTTAATTCTGTGCAGGGAGACTGTGCATTAGGGGAAATAGTTTTTAGGTTAAGGTTTGGAGCTTTGCTGGCACAGGCTGAATTTGCATTAAGAATATTCTGTTAGCATTGTGTATTTCTATAACTTTAGTGATAGATTGTTGTATATGCTGGCCAGTTTTTACAATTTATGTCATTGTCTGTGTGTTTGAATAGGTGTGCTGCAATGTGTTACTCCTTCTCCGGTGTGATTGTTTTGTTTAAATGATGTTGGGAGCCCTTACTGCTGTGGCTGCTGATTTTATTTTGCTGGTCTCCCTGCATCAGGCATATTCCCTTGATATTCTCTGAGCAGTCAGTTGTACAATGGTTTGGGTTGGAAGGGGCCTTAAGGCTCATCCAGTTCCAGCCCCTGCCACGGGCAGGGACACCTTCCACTAGAGCAGGTTGCTCCAAGCCCCATCCAACCTGGCCTTGAGCACTGCCAGGGATGGGGCAGCCACAGTTTCTCTGGGCACCCTGTGCCAGCGCCTCGGCACCATCACAGGGAAGAACTTCTTCCTAATGTCCAATCTAAATCTCCTGTCTGGCAGGTTGAAGCCATTCCCCCTTCTCCTGTCACTACATGCCCATGTCCAAAGCCCCTCTCCAGATCACTGGAGCTGCTCTAAGGTCTCCCTGGAGCCTTCTCTGGGCTGAGTAAGCCCAGTTCTCTCAGCCTGTCTCTATACAAGAGGTGCTCCAGCCCTCTGAGCATCTTCATGGCCTCTGGACTTGCTCAAGCAGGTCCATGTCCCTCTTGTGTTGGGGACTGCCGAACTGAACACAGTACTGCAGGTGGGGTCTCACCAGAGCAGAGTAGAGGGGGAGAGTCACCTCCCTTGACCTCCTGGCCATGCTCACTGAGACTGAGGTCTCTTCTCATACCTTAACAGACAGTACTCCTATTTTAATAAAAATTAAAAGGAAAGAGGAGGAAAACGCTTGGGAACTTGAATGAGCAAGGACTTGAGCTCTGTGTGTGGTGAGAAATTGCTCTCTTGTTGACAGTTGCTGCTGCTGGCTACATGAGAATTAGGGCATAAAGCGGCGAGCTTGCAAAAAATGGGTTTTGTTCCTCCCTGCGCTGCTCATCTCAGCTGCAGTGTTTGTAGCTGTTAAAATGGCTGTACTCACACTGGCACCCGGTTATTCTGTAACACTGATTCATGGCACCTGTTGCTGAAAGCATGTGTCAGTAAGAGTCGGTTTTCCAGTGTGGATGGGCACTCTGCAGTTCGTCTTAACCGTGGTATGTTCTTCCTCAAGCTTAAATGAGGTTATATCCTGAATGCCTTCTCTGCTGACTAAAACTTTCACACATTGAGACTTCTAGTGCCTGAAATACTACACATGGTTCTGCTCTGATCTTTATTGGCTTCTGGTAGCTTTCTAGGGCTAACAAAGTGGTGGTCTAGTCTTAGTAGTCTGTGTGTAAATACAACTACAAGCTGGAGTTGCACTTTAGCAATAAGATTTGCTGTGGAATTGTGGTTTTGGTTTTTGCCTTTTTTAAGTAGAAGTATGTTTTGGCTAGGACCTGACATATTTTATTGTGTTCTAATGTGTCCATATCTCCGCAGGAATTACTGTAATTAGAAAGAACCTGCATTACAATGGGGGACGACAGTGAGTGGATGAAACTGCCCATTGATCAGAAATGTGAACACAAGGTAGGAGATCTTGTCATTGCATCTGGCTTGCTGCTGTATCTCTGCTGGAGTGATTCTGGTATTCCTCTAAGTACACCATAGGTGATCTCAACAGCTGCACAGCATCCATATAACAGATCTGAAACTGCCTCGGCTCTGTCCAGCCTAGTGTCCAAATAACATTTATTAAGCGGAATTTAGCAGCATGGTAATCTGCATGGCGTAAGCTTGTTGCTGAAAGACCAGTACACTCATTCATGTGGAGAAATTAGTCATCTGTAGCTGAAACTATTGTTGGGCTCCCACTTATTCATCAGTGATTGTAAGAGCTTATGAAGAGCACTGGGGAAGACTAGCATTTCTATATCCAGATCATTCTTGGTGGGAGAAGAACGAGTATTCTGTCTTGTTGCATGTTATTCATATAGTCATTGAAATCTTGCAAATGCTAGCTTGCTGAGCACACTTCCAACTATGATTGAAGAACTTCGTAAGGTTGGTGAGCTAAGACTGTACTAACACAACAATAAACATGTGATTTCTGCTTCCAGCTGTGGAAAGCCAGATTAAATGGTTATGAAGAAGCCCTTAAGCTCTTCCAGAAGATAGATGATGAAAAGAGTCCTGAATGGTCCAAGTATCTTGGATTGATAAAGAAATTTGTGACTGACTCCAATGCAGTGGCTCAGTTGAAAGGACTGGAAGCAGCACTTGCTTATGTTGAAAATGCTCATGTAGCTGGGAAGTAAGTAGCCTTTTATTGCACTTAAACTATTATGGCAGCTTAATGTGCCTCTCTGAGGAGACTGCATATAAATAATGCAGAGGCCACTAATAATTACGATCTTTACTGTTGAGAACAGAACTTGCTTTCTAATCTAGAAAACTTGTTGAATGGCTTTTCTTGTAGATTACTTCCATGTGCATATCAACTTGTCAGAAATTGCTTAAAGTAATTCAAATAAAGTATTAATGGCAGTTGTGAAGACTTCTGAAATGGTAGAGAAAGTGAATCAGTAATTTGGTTGTATAGATGCTGTGAATTGGAATCCCTGCTCTTGTCTTTATGTGCAGAGAGCCTTTCTTCTAGGGAGATACTTATGCAATTCATCCATGAACTAAAATACCGTTATGTTCATGTGGTGTTGTATCCAACTTAACCAATATGAATCTTCAGAGGATGTTTTTTAGTATTTCACTGTTGTCTAGCCCAGGAAATAGCCCGTACTTACCAATGTGAAATAAACTGACCTAATAGGCCAGAGCAGTGCTTTGATCCACTGAGTTAGTGACCTGATGAAAAGAGTTAAAGTTTGATTAAAAAAACAAAGCAAAACACTGAAACTCTGTTTTAAAACCAGACAACCTTCCAAACCCCTTGATTTAAAAGTAGTGTAAATGATTTAGTGGATTGGAAGCTTTGAAATAGCTGTGAGATTCTGTGTTGGGAATATACGCCATGTTATATGTTAACTGATACATGCAGCTCCAGGAATTGACATTTATCTGTGGACCTTAACTAATTTATATTAATGAATACACTTTTGAGAAGAAGTCTACTCTTCACTCTCTGATATAGTCCAGTGTTGGGAACATGTTGACTGATTCTTGGTCTGCAGAAGTTCTTTTGATTAAACTAGAGGCTGAGATCATCTCTTAAGAAAGGTTATTACCTTCAAAATTAATTCAGAATCTAGTCTCTATTATATGAGGACTTGCTGAGTTTTAATCTGTTTTGGGTGTGTTGTGTGCTTTTGTCTGTGGATAATGGTGTAGAACACCTAATTCTCTTAAATGTTCTGAAGATAACACTTTCTCATCTTTCAGGACAACAGGAGAAGTAGCGTCTGGAGTTGTAAATAAAGTGTTCAATCAGCCAAAAGCCAGAGCAAAAGAGCTGGGTCTAGATATATGTCTAATGTATATAGAAATTGAGAAAGGGGAGGCCGTACAAGAAGAATTACTAAAGGGTTTGGACAACAAGAACCCGAAAATCATAGTAGCATGTATAGAGACACTGAGGAAAGCACTAAGGTAAGCTTTCAGTTTTCAGTTCCTAGGTGGCTTTTGTCTGTTTTTTTTCCTTTTTCCCTCTACCAAGCAGTATGTAGAGTCTAATTTGCTGCTTAAGTCTTTAACAGGCCTTTGTTATTGTTGAATAGGATGTATCTTTACTGAATTGATACTTTCTGACCACAACAGTTGAGAGCATCATGGGATTTGTTTAGATGTGAGGGATGTCTTTGTTGTACAAGCCTCATCTGGATCACTTTAATCTGTGACAACTATTTACAGTGGACCCCTGAAAGAAGGGCAGGATTAGTGTGTCTTATTCCAAACTGTGGAGCTTCTTTTCTGAATATCTGAAATAAACTCACTGATTGTTAACTAAAATGTAGCATTTCCTAAAAAAAAAAACCTTTTTCTAAAATAAAACCAAACCCCAACACTGTTCCCCTCATGAATGGGAGCATCTTCAATTGATCTTCAAAAATAGAAAAAGCTCACTGCACAGTAAGCTTCAATTTTCCATATAATTATTACCTTATTCAAAACAAAAACTTATAGTACTCTGTAAAAATCAAATCCAATTTAATTAAGATGGGATAGTTGGTTTCAAGATTAGATCTGGAGTATCTTTTGGTTCTGTTCCTCTTCAAGTAGGTTTCGTGTGTTTGAGTTGAGGGAAAAATTCTGGGATTTTATCAAATTCTTGTATTCCGTGTGTTTGATTCATTGTCCATTTTTTTTAAGGAAAACATAATTTTGATAATAATGTACAGAACACTTTAAGTGAAGGAGTTCATGTGAAAACTCTATAATATAGATGAAAAGTGGCTTATTCTGGGATTTTGTAGACACCTTCCTGAGGCATATGTATAGGTGGTTCTTGTTAAGCTAATTGTTTCAAGCTTCTGTAATAGAAGTCAAAGCATTTGCCTTAGCACATTACCTGTGCTTCTACTAAGTGAAACTACTGTCCCACATTTAAGAGTATATTTTAGCTATTTTAAGTTGCCTTATCTAGTCAAATGTCCTTTTAACAGCACAGTGTAATTAGGAACCTGCATAACCTTCCTCAAGCTCTTTCAACCAACCACACCTATAAAATGTGCCACATTGGCCTATTTCTTTTAATATGTAGTATTCTATTATCTTTGAGATGACAAGATCAGATTCTTTCCTGGAGACTTAACCTTCATCTTCTGCTTCTGATCTGTGTAGCTGCCTAAGTTTGTCTTGTACTTTGAACGAGTTTCTGCACTGATGACGTTTACCTATGTTGTACCTTGGTGGGTAGCTTGAGTGTGTGATGAGTTTAGCTTCAAGTGTTTATCTTGTGCTGAGGCTTGGGGGCTTTTAATTGCTTTATTAATTAGATAATATCTGTAAGAGATATATGCCATATGAATTAGATAATATCTATAGTATTGTCTATAATATAACATTATAGTAAGAGAATTTACATAAGCAGTTTTCCCAATATGCTCTTTCTTGAGTTATGGTAGAAAAAAATCTTGGGCAACTCATTTGTTCATATTCCACATTTAAATTGTGTGTTTCAGAGACCCATTTTGCAGATTTTAATACTTGGTACTTCTCAGAGTGGGCTTGGGTATGAAATGTGTAATGCTAGAAACTTGGGAAGTGAGATGTTTTAGTTCTTGAGCAGTCACTTTTACTCACTCCATTATGTGGTACTTGATTAGTACCTTGATTGCAAAGGTTAATTAAGAACTCTCAAGGAAAAGAAATGCTTCTGAATATAAAAATAATGGCTTTTGCATTGATTTAAAGTATGCTTTAAGAACTGTAGCAGTTTACTAAGAGCATGAAAAGAAAGTTCTTGTGTTCTCATTCAGCACTGCTTGAAAAAGGAGACTTGCTGTACTAAGCTCACCAAGCTGTAGAGTCTGCTGACAGGGAAGGGTGACTGGCTGGGAAACTTGTGTATCCTTTCAGCAGCACATATTTCAACACGTGTGCTTTCTGTGAGGATGACCCAGGCTCACTATAATTATCTGACCCAACAAGTGGGAAAGTGACTAATGCTTTTACTGCAGCTTGTCTCCAGGGACAGACAAAGGAGATTCTATTCTGATTTAAAAATAAAGTAGGTCACACAAATGTTGGTCTAAGGACACTTTTTTCTTTTTCCCTTTCTTCTTTCCTCTCCCTGGTTTAAGCAGCAGATTGGATTAAGTGCTTTGAAGTCATTTGAGAGGCCTGATTTTGTAATTCCAAGCTGGGTGTGGAGGATAATTATGATAGAGCAAATATTCCTTAGATTTTTATAGTAGCTTAGTAGTTGACACAAAATAATAATGATTTGAGTCCATGACGCGATCCCTAAACATGCACTGGAAGCATTTCATAGGTTATTACCTGTGGATCACTTCTCTGGTTCCTACTGGCCACTCATGCTATTCCATGTTTTTCACTTTCAGTGAATTTGGTTCAAAAATCATCTCACTGAAGCCAATCATTAAAGTATTGCCAAAACTGTTTGAGTCTCGGGAAAAGGCTGTTCGAGATGAAGCCAAGCTCCTTGCTGTGGAGATCTACCGCTGGATAAGGGATGCTCTGAGGCCTCCACTGCAGAACATAAACTCTGTTCAGGTAGGCAGAAAGTAGTTCTGAATCCAAACGTTTGAGAACACTTCCATGAGCCCCCCGATACTGTGCTGTTGGGCATTGTTAAAATCAAAGCTGGAATTCTTCAGTGACAGCAACATTATTGTTCAGTTTTCTGTAACTTTGCCTTAAATGTCCTTCTTTCTTATTTGTAAAGAAACAGTGACTATGTTTTGTTGCTCTGAATATATGTAAAGTTGGGAGGGAAGCATCATATTGAACTGAGGAGGGGATTTGAGAAGTACAATGGTATTTCTTGGAAGCCTAAGCCAAGGGCAAGCAGTTACGCCTCTGAAAGACCCCTGCACTGAGAGTCCTCAAGTTCACCATTTTCCTTCTCAGTTTCCTTGTTTCCTGAAGTTTTTCTTTTACTCTACATAGCCATTCAGGCTTGTTCTGTTGGTGCTCAGGATGTGACTGCTCCGCTTCAGGAAGTATCTTTACCTTATGGTAGATAGCTGTGCTATTGAATCATATAATTGGTTAGGTTGGAAAAGGCCTTTAAGATCAACAAGTCCAACTGTTACCCCAGCCAAGACCACCACTGAACCATGTCACTGAGGGCCTCATCTACATGGGTTTTGAGGACTTCCAGGCACGATGCCTCCACCACTGCCCTGGACAGCCTCTTCCAATGCCTGATTGCTCTCTCTGTGAAGAAATTTTTCCTAATGTCCAATCTAAATCTATTGGAGATGGAACGCTTCGTTGTTTTAAAACTTTATAAATTATTTATGCATCTTTCCTTCCTATCCACTTCAGTTAATCATGTTCAAGTGGAAAGCAAAAATCTGTCATGAAAGGTAGCACAGCGTGTTTGTTTTGTCTTGAAAGGTATTGTCATCTTGGCTTTGAAATAGGAAATCTCCATTGCTTTCCATGAAGTGTGGCTTGTCTTGTATATACAAAATGTTTTTGATACGATGCTTTTCCCTTTTGTTCAGCTAAAAGAACTGGAAGAAGAGTGGGTCAAAGTGTCATCAGCTGCTCCTAAGCAGACCAGGTTCCTGCGTTCCCAACAGGAGCTGAAAGCAAAGTTTGAGCAGCAGCAGGCAGCTGGAGGAGATGCAGATGGAGGTAAATGAATTCATTGCTGAACTCTATTGAAAGGCATATCACTGGTGTATCATTTGTGAAGGAACCCATTGAACTTATTTTACCTTGTCCAATAGAATGTGTCCCTGCCCATTGCAGGGGGAGGGGGAGGTTGGAACTAGATGATCACTTCCAACCCAAACTGTTCTATGGTTCTGTAAAGGTGCTGTGAAAGCGTATCTGTCCTTTGGAATAGCAAAAATCACAGCTGCTGATAATACTTCTTAAACAATAAGACTTAGGTGGTGCTGGAGTCAACAGTTCTTTTATCACTCTGCTTATCTTTTTTCTCTCCTTTGATTGCAGGAGGTGATGATGAGGAAGAGGCGGTACCACAAGTAGATGCTTATGAGTTGCTTGAAGCTGTAGAAATTCTTTCCAAGCTTCCCAAAGACTTCTATGAGAAAATAGTAAGCATAAAATGAAATATTCCCAGTGAGTTCTATGACATTTGAAGCTGATGGGTCCTAAGACCTATTGGCATTCTGCAAAGTATGCTTTACTGCTACATGGATAATAACAGACTTGTGTAAGTAAAATATAGACTATCATTAAAAAGTCTCAAAATTTGATTTACTGGCAAGAAAGCTGTAATTTTAAGGAGCTGAGATGCCCTGGAAAGGACTGTATTTCATATTTCATTGCAGTTATTGATGTTGAACTGTAGGGAGACTTTGCATTTCTTAGTATAGAACTGTGGTTTAAAACCTATGGCTTGTGGCAAGTAGGCTTCTCTGAAACTATTTGCATTTATAAATGACTGGAAATTGTTTGCTCTGCAGGAAGCAAAAAAGTGGCAGGAAAGGAAAGAAGCTCTAGAAGCTGTTGAGCTGCTGGTAAAAAATCCCAAATTGGAATCAGGAGACTATGCAGACTTGGTGAAAGTTCTCAAAAAGGTAAGAAACCCCAGAGTGCACATAGGGTTTAATATTCTTTTGTAATTTATTTGTGTTATAGTTTAAAACTTGCAGTCGAGTTAATACTCATAAGTAGAAAATGACCAGTTGTAACAGTGGAATATCTATGGCCCACTGACTATTCTAAGACATCCTTCCTAGTCTCTGAAGCTTGGATTTCCAGTCTCTTAACATTGTTGCTTTGGGGTTCTTCCCTCTTCAGGTTGTTGGGAAGGATACAAATGTTATGCTGGTTGCTTTGGCTGCCAAATGCCTTGCTGGACTAGCCACTGGTCTCCGAAAGAAATTTGGACAGTATGCAGGGCATGTAAGTAAGAGTATCTATTTTTTCCTGGTTTTATTGATGCTGGACACCTTTTCTTTTCCCTGTCAGATGTGCTGGTATTTATCAAAGGTATTCTTTGTACAATTCAGAATGCTTGCCAATCCCTTTAATGGAGCAAGCCAAGATCTCTTGCAGCTTAAGGTTAAAAGGTTCTTGTTTATCCATGTTAAGCAACATGAAGCTTATGATTGCAATAAGTCTTTTGTACTAAGACAATTCTAAATCTCAAACATGAGCTTACTCATCAAACGAACTGTATTTACATTACCTCATCCTGGAAATACAGAAATGCATTTGTAGGCCACAGTGGGGAATAAAAATAGCTTTAGAACCAGAGTTCTACTTAGCAGTTCCATGATGGATAGTTTGGGTTGGTTGGGTTCTTTTGAATGTTGGGGGAGGGTTGTTGATCAGTGGTTGGTTTGATTGTCTGGAGTTGGGGGTGTTTTTCCTGCTTTAAATAACTAAACGACTGAGATTTTTTTTTTTTGGTACCAAAATGTTCTGGTGATGTAGTTCAGTGCTCTGTTCTCCTTTGCTACTTATCTCTTACCAACAGCGGATAATCAAGGAATACATGGGGAAGCTTGACCAGTCTCTGGAAAGAACTGCAACTAATTAAAAGTTCCCTTTATCTCACTTATTTCTCAAGCCTTCTTTAAGCTGCTCAATCACATTTTTCATGTGATAAGCAAAAGTGAGGAGCTTAGAGACAAAGCAAACTGATGTGTCTGGCTGCTGGTAGTGTTATGTTTTGTGGTGAATTGGGAAACTAATGACTGTCACAGCTGTTCAGGAGACTTGAATGTTTTGAACTTGTGAACAACAGTTTGGACAAAGTCTCTTTCATTCTGCGAGCTGTCTGTAGTTGGAAGCATTCTTACCATCTTTTTATACTTGATTTGTGTTTGAAAGGTTAACCCTCATAGCTCCAGAGTTAGCACAGAAAAAGCCAAGCTTCTGAAGTAAGGGTATAGCTCCATGGTTGCCAAGCAAATAGCATTGAGAGAATGATTTTTCAGTACTGAAACAGCAGCTGTGTTGCATAATCTCACTAGTTTTTACCACTTCACTTGGTTTGTTTCCTGGATTTATTTACTGGTGAGGAAAACATAGGCTCCTCCTGAGAGCAGGCATTTGAAGCGTTATAAAACAGAACTGCTTCTAGAATTGTGGGATTATTCTAAACTCTATTAGTTAAATATAGGAGAGTAATGTTAGTCTGCAGTCTGTGTTAATACAGGAATAATGAAATCAAGCACGGAATCGTACTAACTATAATTGAGTGCATGTGGCCCATCTTCACCTCTGCTGACTGCCTTTGGAGCCTTGGACTGATTTTTCCTTCCTTCCTGCTCTCACACAGGACATGGCTTCTAACTTCCATGTTTAAAAAAAGCCCCACTCATTCTAGCTGTCAATATTTTCCAAAACACACTGATTTTAAATATCTCCTTCCTCTGACTTGTTCTCTGTAGGCTTTAGGGCTGTCTAGTATCTGCAGTAACATGTATGAGGGTCTTTATGGTGGTGATCTGCATTAATTGAAGGAGTGTTTAGTGATAAAGTTTTTGGAAACGGGGAATTTACAAGTTGTGGCCCAAGTCACTATGTGTCACAAGGGACTGGGATCTCACAGTCAGCTTCTGTATATGTGTGGAGAAAGCTATTTTGTATTATGCAAGAGCTTTAACTTCTGTAGGTATCAGACTACTTCCAAACTGACCTACATTATGCTTATGAAAATGTTGACAATAGCCTGCTTTCCACAGTTTAAAAGCTGTGCTCACTGACAGAAGTTTGTACTGTTACAAAGCCTGTACTGAAATGGAGCTGCAAATATTACTGCCACATGAGAATGGCTGCTGATTATTTTACCTTTATTTTATTGGCTGAGCAGCTAGATTGGGTATAAATTGCTGTAAAATTCCAGTATGGCAGAGTTCAGTGTCAGCTGTGCTTTTTCAAGGCAATACATCTGAAACATACTGCTCCATGGAGCATAGAGGTGCTTTAGAACCATGGTCTTGTCAGCTGTGGGTCATAGAATCATAGAATACTTAGCATTGGAAAGGACCTTAAGATCATTCCAACCCCCCCTGCCAGGAGCAGGGATGACTCACACTAGACCATGATGCCCAAGGTTCTGTCCAACCTGGCCTTGAGCACTACCAGGGATGGAGCATTCACAACTTCTTTGGCCAACCCATTCCAGTGCCTCACCACCCTCACAGTAAAGAACTTCCTCCTTATATCCAATCTAAACTTTCCCTGTTTAAGTTTTAACCCATTACCCCTTGTCCTATCACTACAGTCCCTAATGAAGAGTCCCTCCCCAGCATCCTTATAAGGCCCCTTTTAGATCCTGGAAGGCTGCTATGAGGTCTCCACGCAGCCTTCTCTTCTCCAGGCTGAACAGCCCCAACTTTCTCAGCCTGTCTTCATACAGGAGGTGCTCCAGTCCCCTGATCATCCTCGTGGCCTCCTCTGGACTTGTTCCAACAGTTCCATGTCCTTTTTATGTTGAGGACACCAGAACTGCACACAATGCTCCAAGTGAGGTCTCATGAGAGCAGAGTAGAGGGGCAGGATCACCTCCTTTGACCTGCTGGTCACGCTCCTTTTGATGCAGCCCAGGATACGGTTGGCTTTCTGGGCTGTGAGCACACACTGAAGCCGGCTCATGTTCATTTTCTCATCAACCAACACCCCCAAGTCCTTCTCCACAGGGCTGCTCTGAATCTCTTCTCTGCCCAACCTGTAGCTGTGCCTGGGATTGCCCTGACCCATGTGTAGGACTTTGCAATCCCAGCTCAGGGCTGCATCAAAATGAGGGTCAAATGAGGGCTTCTTAGTGAGCCATGCTGAGTGCTGTCAGGAAGCTGGGGGAGAGGGAACAGTTTATATACCTTCTTGGATCTTTACAGTTTGATTTCTCCTTTATTGCTCTGTGTTCCAGACCAGTAGAACCAGAGTATTCATTTGGAATTCTGTGAACTTGTACATCTGCCTTTTGTTTAGCTTGGCTATGAAATTGCTCAAAAATTTATGTTTTTAATAGATTGGCTGGAATGAATCTAATACTGGACATCAGCTAGAATAAGCTAGTTCATATTGCTGTTGTGTACTCCTGGATGGTGCAGCAGTGATGTCTCCATCATTTATTTCTCTGCAAAATACCAGGGAGCAGATTATCAGATTTCCCAGTTATATTAGTAAAGAGTGGGTTGACTTTTTTTACCTTTTCCATAGGTTGTTCCAACAATCTTGGAGAAATTTAAAGAGAAGAAGCCTCAGGTAGTGCAGGCACTGCAAGAGGCCATTGATGCAATCTTTCTTACAGTAAGTAATAGTGACAATTCCCATTTCTCCATTGTCTGAGAATTGGCCTCCGTTTTTTGTTTTTTCTTACTTTACTGAAATTATCTTTATCCAACCCTGCAGACCACGTTGCAGAACATAAGTGAAGATGTGTTGGCAGTGATGGACAACAAAAACCCAACAATTAAGCAACAAACATCCCTCTTCATTGCTCGAAGCTTCCGCCACTGCACACCTTCTACTCTGCCAAAAAGCCTGTTAAAACCTTTCTGTGCTGCACTTCTCAAGGTAAAGCAGGAGGAGTTGGTACTTGTGTCATTGATTCAAGCACTGCTGTGAAACATTGGATTCTGGAAGAAAGACCTTTCCGGTGATCCGAGGACTAAAGAGTTCTTGTGTGCTGTGTAGCCATCAGTCACTTTTGACTGATGACGAACTCAAGATGCATAGGAACAGTTTAGTCTCTTTTTAGTTGGCTTCTCTGAAACTGAAAGCTCCCCAGTTATTATAATAGATTAAGGCAGTAATTTGCAGCTATTAAACTTCTGGGTACTGTGCCACTCCTTACAGACATCTCTAGCAAGCTGTTGCTGGAATGCTGCGTGTCTTCTGCCATGAATAAAAGAACCATCATCTGCCATTACTTTAAAGCATTTATCAGTGTAAACAATAAAATGAATACTTTTTTCTCATTGCAAATAGCCCTTTCCTTGTTATTGGAAGTATCCCTGGCTTCAAAAATGAAGATTTAAACAGGGTTGCAGAGCTTTGAACTCCTTGTGAACTTTAATAGCGTGGCAGTATGTATTAAAGCTTGAATGGACACCCTTTTCTTATGCTGTGAAAGATCCAAAGATGGGAAACTGGCTGTATCTGAGAAGTAGTAGATTTTATCAGTACATAGGAATACAGAAATGAAAACCAGGCTTTTCTGCAGTGGATTATTCTGTAGATATTTGCCTTAAAAAAGGGAGGGTATTTATCCAGAAGTTTGATTTTAAGAATCTGTTTAGATATGAATTGAAGTAAATCTGTTTAGATATGAGTTGAAGTCACATGATAAGAGTTGTCTTTCTCTGCAGCATATCAATGATTCTGCTCCTGAAGTAAGAGATGCTGGGTTTGAAGCATTAGGCACTGCCTTGAAAGTGGCTGGAGAGAAAGCTGTGAATCCTTTTCTAGCAGATGTAGACAAACTAAAGCTTGATCGGGTAAGTTTATCATAAATGTTGTGACGAATGCTCCCATTATCCATTGAAGATGCATGTTAGGCTAGAGAAGACTAAAGAGGGTGCTGTAGCTGGTGACTTTGGGCACAGGGTTTTGAAAATTTCTTTACTTTGAAATTACTGATGTTACAGGGAATCTGAAAATCTTTCTTGTGAGATTATCAAGAATCTCTTGACTTCCGCTACCTAAAATGCATTAGTCTGTTAACAAACATTGCACCTTTTCATTCTTATGTAAAGAATCTCTTTGGTTCCAAGGCTGTATTATCTATGAGGTGGGTTATGAGGTTTGGTTTGGGTGTTGTTTTGGGGGTTTCTTTTGGGTGGTGGTGGTGGTGTTGGCTGTGTGGTTTTGCTTGGTTTTGAACTCTTTCTCTGCCTGAAAAGAGAAAAAAAGAAACTCTGCCTGGTTTTAAGGCACAGCCATGTGGTCTAATTCTATATTACTAGACAGGATTTGGTATTAAAGACTTACTTTCCAACCACAGAGTTTTCATGCTTTTGCATGTGCAGACAGGTTTGTTGACTGAATGATGATTTTTATAATAGAACTTGCAAAGAATTAGTCTTTACATCATCTGTAAGTATTGGGGGAGTTGTCAGTCCTTTCTGTGTGTATAAATGCACTTCATTTTTAATTAGGAAAATGATTCTAGTAACACAATGATGGCTGATGCTATTGACTGTTTAACATCACTACTGTAACAAACACAAGATAACAAATACTAAGTAAATGACTACTCTGGAGAAAACATGAACAGTTTGATGTTTGAAACACTGCTGTTGAAAGACAGTTGTACATCCAATGGTGGTAGCTAAATAGCTTTTTGCTCCCCCCCCCTTTTTTCTTTGTAATTGCTCTCAGATTAAAGAATGTGCTGAGAAAGTAGAACTGGTTTATGGGAAAAAGACAGGAGGAGCTGCTGAGAAAAAGGAAGGCAGGCCTGTTAGTGGAAAGACCCCTGCTCTTTCAGGGTCTGGTGGAGATAAAGAAACAAAAGATGCAGCAACCAAACCAGGACCACAGAAAAAAGCACCTGCTGTGAAGGTAAGAGATTGTCTGACAATCACAGTTGTCTGTTACTTATCAATGATCAAAGGTGGCCTGTTGAACATCTCCTTTCTCTGAGGAATTGCTGTCATTCTGTAGGTGAGCCCAACAATAGAAAGAATCTGGGACTTTCCAGGAATATATACTGGATGAAATCTCAGTTTTTAATGATACAAACTGTCTTGTTATGTCTTAATACCAGATTTTCATATGGAAATAAGTGAGAGACCAAAGGAAGCTCCAGCTCCCAGAGGAGCTGTAGATGATATGTTAGTGTGCTCTGTGGCAATAGTAGTATTTGGCTGAAGCGAATGTCTCTTATTTTAATTAGCAAGGTTACTAGTGTTGAGCATTCTCTTTGGTGTTGTTTGTAGTTTGTTACCATAAATAATTAGAAACGTTAGCCTGTGTTTCTTTCAAATGATTATTTTCATTTTCTTGAATTTACCTAAATAGCACTGTAGATGGTCTCTAATGCCCTGCTTCTCCAGGTGGGAATCCTGGAAGTAAATAGTGGATCTTATTTTCTGAATCTATTGATACTGGTAGCCCTGAAGAGAGATACCAGTTGCAAGCCTAATATTGAATCAGTATCCATAGGAGAATATATAAATGACTTAATTACTTTCTGAACCTTCACAAATACGTTCTTTCCCTTTTCATCTTTCATTGTCTTGTGTGCTATATGTGCTTTATAAAACCTAGCAGTCTGAAAGCAGCATATGAATTCAATAAGCTCTAGCAGAAAACTATTTCTTTGCAGCTGTAATGGTACTAGAGAGAGAAGTATTTTTTGACATTAGAATGTAGAAGTGTGAGGAAAAACATCTGTTCTTTTGGTATCTGATGAGCTAGACATCTCTTTGGTCTTTGCTAACTTGTCTATTTCCTTTCTAGTCTGGGGGCCCACCCAAGAAAAGCAAACCAGCAGGTGCTGCAGGTGTGGTTGGTGCTGGGGCTAAAGGCAAGAAGGGTCCTGAGACCAAAGAAATATTTGAGGCAGAGCTCTCGGTGAGTACTCTGCTAATTCTATGAGATACAAAGTCCTCTCTCTAAGAAGCTTCGGTTAATCAGGTCAGGTATTCAGATACAGATTCTTTCACTGAAGTTGGGTAGCTTTTTGTTAGGACAAGGGCAAAAATTATATTGAAATAAATGGCATTCCTAACTGGTAAAATTGATGCTTACTATGTTCCAATAAGTACAGTTGTTCTTCAGGCTGCTGTTGGTACCAGGCTGTGTTAAGACAGTAAACAATTATGCTAATATAGAAGGGTATGTCCTGTTGTTCCTGAACTAGGAACAGATGAAAAAAGTAACAATATAAATGCTTTAGGATGCATGATTTCCTGAAGGTATTTGCTTCAGTATACAGTATTCTGGAGTTTACATTGAAATCTGAATTTCAGATGAAGTAGTAATTCAGTGAGCTAATGCAAGTTTATTCCATGCTGTTTGTATTAAGTTATACTTCAAGAAGATGATTGATTTCTGCATGATAATTGAGCATCTACCTATCTTCTTGATAGGGAGCTAGGTAAAATAAGCTCAGACACTAACGAAGTTTAGAGCTATGCCATATTTATCTGCAGGTTTTGACTGTCAGTTCCCTCTGGGGTGTTGCTTAGAACTAATGCTTTCCATTATGTATCCAGTTTATATTGCGAGTTATACAGTGGAAAATGACTATGTGCTTCCTGAATGTGGTGTAGACACCTGTGAAACAAGGGTAGTTTTAATCACTTTTCATATGCTAAAAAGCATTAATTCTTCATTTTGCTAAAATGGATGCAAAAGATGGGTCTTCTCCCATCCACCCTCATCAACTAGTGATTCATTGCTATGAATTCAGAGTTCTTGCACATTTTAGGTTTCCTCTGCTTGATTCTATAAATAGGTAGTGGCTACTTGAGTATTGTTTACTCTCTGCACAACATACCATGCTTTTTGGGGATTACTTTTCTGTTGCAGTACAATTTAGCAGCTTCTTAAATTCATATTTTCCTAAATTCCTGTAGAATCTATGTATGTTAAACTATAGTTCATATATGAACTATATACTTCCTAAAGTAATGTAAAAACTAGATATATGAGCCATACAAAATATTTAAACCTGCAACAGCAAACTCTCACGTTTTCTAAATACAGCACAATGCAAGAGTCATTGCAGTATATTACCTGTCCTTAAGGCTGCTGCCCCCCTCTGAAGGGATACAGTGGGGTACTGACATTGTTCTGATCTGTCTGCAGATAGAAGTATGTGAAGAAAAAGCTGCTGCCGTTCTTCCAGCTTCTTGTATCCAGCAGTTAGACAGTGGTAACTGGAAAGAGAGGCTTGCCTGCATGGAGGAGTTTCAGAAGGTAAGTGTGTATCAGTGGATAAGAAGAGAGGCAGGTAGGGAAAGGGAGTAGTGATGTCAGCAATTCAGATGGATTAAATAATACTTGCAAAAGACAAATGGTTTGCATGGTTTGAATTAGCTCTTACTCCATAACAATGAAGTAAGTCTTTTATTCTAATGTAGATAGTTATGCTTTATTAAAAATGTTTGTATGTGGATTGAGAATGCATGATGGGGGTTGTTTAAACACCAAGTAGCTCAAAAGCTTAGTCTCGGAGACAACTAGGTTTAAACAGAATGTTTTGCAGTGACTGGGCAAAACCAGCTGCAAGTAAGTCCCTGCCGATTGCATATTAGGCAGCAATTGATTATGCTACTGAAAATTTGTTTGGCACATAACTGATGTTTGAAGATACAATACCTGCAGTCTTCTCAGCTGGTAGCGAGTGCTTCATGTAGTCACAAACAAAAAAGTATCATGTGTTGCTCGGTGTGAAGCCTGGCTTTCTTCCCATGATATCCATCATAAGACCTTTGAGAGTTCACAAGGGGCATCAACTGTCAATGTACAAATAAGTTGGTACCGCTACACCATTATAATTGTGACTGAGTTTTAATATATTAATGGAAAAGGTGATTGGCTGAAGTGCAGCTGCGGGAGCCAGCTTTGCTCAAATGTAAGGAAGTTTCAGTGGAATGGCTAAGCCTAGTAATAAGTAAAACAGTAATTTAGATTACATTCAGGCTTTGTCATGTAATCAGCATTCTAATGTGAAGGGAGCACAATATAAGGCTTTTTTGAGGGGGGTGGATGTTCTTTTTATTGTGCTGCTTTGGTTTTTAGTTTGTGCTGTTCACAGGGCTGGAATGGTGAATAGTGGTTTTACGGACTTATTAAAGAACCTAGAAAGTATAGTGGTATGAATGCTATAGTTCAAACCTTATCTCACTACCTGCAAAATGGGCTCCTTGTGAAAGAGGGTCCTGCAGTAAGGCTTTTCAGGTCAGTTCTTTTGCTGAGTATTTCTGCAACTTAGGTCAGTATTAAGAAAATACAGGACAGTTGGGGTAACTTCGTGTTTTAGGTTTTGTATCACTTGTGACCCACTGGCTAACTTCATGTTTATCCTTTAGGCTGTTGAGCTTATGGAGAGAAGTGAAATGCCTTGCCAAGCACTGGTAAGAATGCTGGCCAAGAAACCTGGCTGGAAGGAAACAAATTTTCAGGTAATGCATTATCCTTCAGTAATTAACGGTCTGTATTTGTGCTTAATGTAAGCTGTGCTTCCAGCTAAAAGGCTTTAAGTACATTTATTATGTCAGTGATGACAGTCCCAGCACCCTGACCACAGCTGTATTTATAGTCAATGAGAATATAAATTCTGAAATTAGATTTGATTTCTGCTCATAGTTGAGACAACGTTTGAAGATAGCTAGGTGTAGATGTATGTCTGTACAGGTGTGCAGCTATATGTATCTGTATATCTAAGTTCTAATATAGATAATGGCTGCCCAGTATTATTGATTGTATATGTATATATCTATACATACATGTATTTGTGTGTATAGACACAATTTGTGTAATCACACAAAACCATAAATGTACAGGTGTGTGTATAAAAATATGTATTTGTGTACATAAATGTTGTTTGTGTGAATCCAGTTCTGTTTTCAAGTGTATATATACATTTGTGTGGATAAACAAATGTCTGTGTGTGTGTATGCACAATACATATATTTATTTTTTATATATCTATAAATACATAGAAGAAAAAAAATTTTATATCTATAAATACATAGAAGAAAAAACTTGGTGTAACATACACAAAGGCATTACTAACTTCCTTGCCGTTATGGTCATTCCAGGTGATGCAGATGAAACTGCATATAGTTGCATTGATTGCACAGAAAGGAAACTTCTCCAAAACTTCAGCCCAGGTTGTGCTGGATGGTCTTGTAGACAAGGTCGGTGATGTGAAATGTGGGAGTAATGCAAAAGAAGCCATGACAGCAATAGCAGAGGCATGTCAGTTGCCATGGACTGCTGAGCAGGTGAGTGAGCAGCAAAGGTATCATTCCGGTAAATAAAGCCAGAAATATGTGGGGTGTTCTTTCAGTCTGAGTAGTAAATCCTAAATCTTTGATTTTTGTCTATTGCCTGGAAGCGATTGGTTTGCTCTCAAGATACCTCCTAAGGCAGAAGATAAATACAAGTTCTTCCAAAAGAGGAAGTAACAAGTAGTAAATAAGTATTTGGCTGAAATACTGCCAAAACAGGCACACATCCATAATGAAGGTATATCTCTGGCTGCCTTGAAGTACTACAGGAATTTCTGTTTAGCTTCACTTGCAGTTGTATTCTGCTACAGTGACACATGTTTTTCCTTGTCTGCTTCTGTTTACTTGCAATGTCCTGTGTTTTTTTGCAGGCATCTTCACTCCTTTGCTACCATGCTTTGTTACCTGGTTTGTCAGTGAAAATTTACTGAACTGTCTTCTGTTACAGGTTGTGGCTACAGCTTTCTCTCAAAAGAATCCTAAAAACCAGTCAGAAACCTTGAACTGGCTTTCAAATGCCATTAAGGAGTTTGGCTTTTCTGGGTATGTCTTTCAAGTAAACTAAGAGAAACTTGAATGAAAATGTTTCTAAGCTAGGACTAAGAATTTGTTCTCTGTAGAACTGGCCTGAAGAGGAGGGGTGGCTGCAAGTACAGCTGAACTCTTGTTCCTTACTCTAGCTCTGTTGAGTGCTCTTCTAGCTTTAAATGTGTAAGGTGCTATTACTGTGAGGCGCTTTACTCATTACTCAGCCTTCTCTGAAAAGCATTTTTGTTACTTTATATACTATAGGAGTGTGCTGGGCAAGGAGCTCTGGTACTGCATGGCTGCTGTTCCTGTTCTGTGTGAATACACCTGGAACCTAGGTGGATCACTGTATTTTACAGACATTTTCCTGTTGTCATTATAGCATTCTTTGATATAAATTATATTTATTGAATTGATTTTTGTACTAGGCTTATCTCCAAATTGACCTTTTTCAGTAGCTGTTTATATAGCAACCATCTGCATGGTACCTGTGATATTACTTAAGTGCCTATCTTCTGCTTGTAGGTTAGTTGTATGAACCTGTTCTCAACACATTGTTCTCTTTAACTTACGATCTCGTTCTTTATGGTGCTTTCTGTGTGTTTTACTTATGGGAGATATCTTTTTCCTACAGACTGAATGTCAAAGCTTTCATCAGTAACGTGAAGACAGCTCTTGCTGCTACTAACCCAGTGAGTACATTTAGAATTTTGAACCTGAATTATTATCAGTCCTGAATTTGAAGACTGAATGCTTTTATCCTCTCTTGCAGGCTGTAAGGACTTCTGCCATTACCCTGCTGGGAGTCATGTATCTTTATGTGGGACCTCCTTTGCGAATGTTCTTTGAGGATGAGAAGCCAGCTCTTCTCTCCCAGATAGATGCAGAATTTGAAAAGGTACAATGTGTAGCTCTCTTACTACTAAGTATCACTAAAACAACTTGGAAACTTCAGTAGCTGTGATCTGTAGTAATATTGTGCTCTAACCTGTGTCTTTATAAGTAAACCAGATTTCTTAAGACATCTCACCAAAGCAGCTGCAAACTCACTATGTCTGGCTATGCCAATGGTCACTTTTCTCATGGCAAACTTCAAGTTTCTGGTTTTGTTTGAACAGCAGAATGTTTAAAAGTCTGTTGCCCTGACAGCGCATTCATATCATGCAAGTGTTTTCATTTTTAATGTCAAATACTGTAAAACAACTGTTTCTGATTTGTGTTGCTTGCAGATGCAAGGGCAGACAGCACCAGCCCCAACTCGTGGGATTTCCAGGAATAGTGTGGCAGGAGGTGGGGACGATGCTGAGGAGGAGGAACAGGAGGATGTTGGGAATGATGTTGTGGATCTCTTGCCAAGAACAGATATTGGGTAAGTTTGGTTTCTACAAACTGAAGACATACTTCCATTGCAATTCAAAAGTCCTTGTTTATAAACAGTTTCTCAGCAGAGATCTGTAGTGTTAAAGCACTACAACACTACAAGACACTAAAAGTAAGAAAACGGGCTTTTTACCTTTTTTCTCTTACAGCGAGAAGATCACAGATGAATTGGTGTCTAAGATTGGGGACAAGAACTGGAAGATCAGAAAGGAAGGTCTAGATGAAGTGACAAGCATAATAAATGATGCTAAGTTCATACAACCAAACATAGGAGAACTTCCAGCTGCTTTAAAGGGTCGTCTCAATGACTCCAATAAAATCTTGGTATGTTATTCAAAATCCTATTTCAGCTGTTTCCAGCTTAGAGCTTAAAACAAACTATTCATGACTTCTAAATCTTGCTTATTGCTCACTCTATTACAATGTCATGAAATCAACAGCTGGAAAACAATGAACTGTGTCTTTCTTGATCATTATATATCTGCCTATTTATAAAATACTTGCCTTTGTCTTTGCTTTGTGTTAAAAGGCCTAAAAAATACCAAACCAAACAAGCTTAAATAATTGCTCTGCTTGTGACAAAGGTGTCCCTTGTTTGAAGATATTCTTAGTTAAATTTTATTTTATTTAGAATATAGAAATAATTTAGAACTATCTAAATAGAATATCTCCTTGTGTGGTGAGTTTGAAGTGTGGCATAGATACCATTGAGCAGGCATTCTAAAGTAAAAGCCTACCTATAGAGCAGTGTTACTTTTTCCCCATATAACTTGGAGTTCTGGAGTATTTTAGTCAAAGCCTTTTTGTTTCTGTGCAGGTGCAACAAACCCTGAGCATTCTTCAGCAGCTGGCAACAGCAATGGGCCCCAATATCAAACAGCATGTGAAAAATCTGGGCATTCCTGTCATTACAGTCCTAGGAGACAGTAAGGTAGGAACTCGACAAGTTCACTTTGCTTTTTGCCACTCACTGAGCTATGCTTGAGAATAACTATTGCTGTTTGGACTCACTTTTTCAGAGGTGGATGTGGATGGTAGTTAAAACTTCTTTGGAGTCTTAAAAATGTCTTTGAAAGGTTCTTGCCTAAATGACAACTTACGACCCAAATACAAATGTCTGTCTGAACTATATTCTGCTTGAGATGTATTCTCCTGCTTGTAAATAAACCCAGTCTGTGGCATAATTCAGCTTTTAAATGAAATGTGGTGATTTTATGCGTACTTCTAAATATACTGCGTTAGATGCTAATCAGGTTTGCAAGTTGCTTGTGGAACTTCTGTTCTTTTAGCATATCAGCATGGATTCCAGTGTACATTCTTGTGTTTGTCACTGTGTGGGAGGCCTGTAGGTAGAAACAGGACACTCACAACTGCCACTGAAGTTAGTATAATATCATTGTTGAGCTTGTCAAGATGTTGTGTCAAAATCAAAGCTTAGGACCATGGGAAAGAGCTATTTGAAGCAATTGGGCAAGGAGGCTGCTTCTTGTTTAGACATGCCTGGATGTTCCCTTTGCCTTTAGAATTAATCCATATTAAAGCAAAGTGAGTCTGTGTTGCATGATCAGCTTGCCTCAGAAATTCAGCCCACAGGAGAGAATCATATGTATGGAGTCATATCTGTACTAATAATATTTTGAAGAACTGTGGTTATTAATCATAGAATCAGCTTGCTTGGAGAAGACCTTTAAGATCATCAAGTCCAACCAGTATTAAGTATTCTATGTGACTTCCCATAATGTCAAAAAAGGCTGTTGTTCCAAATTTTCCTTGAGGGGGGGAAAAAACCCACTAAAGATGGAAATTAATAGGAGTTAGAGGGGGCACCCCTGCTCCTGACTTGACTTTTTGCTTGTGTGTGTCTTAAATAAGAGTGCCCTAATAAGACTTCATAACCCACTTGCCTTCGTTTATGAATGTGCTAAGTCTATTTTAAGCACTACATAAATCACTTAACTGTAGTCTTGAGCCTGGTTGAGAGGAGATTCTCAAAATTCTTACCAATGACTGGCAGCAGAAATGAAGTGCTTGTTAAGATATGCTTTGTCCCTCTTTATTAAACTTGCCTATTATAAATAATGATAGGTAAGTATAAATGCTAAATTTGGTGATTTCTGCAGCTGGTACCATCATTAAAACTAAATTCTTCTGAACTGTAGACCTCTCAGGCAGTGAATAAAAACAGATTTCAAAGCCTGTAATGTAGAAGCTTTTGCTTTTTGTGGGAAGGATGTGAAACTATTGCCTCTTCTGTTGTAATCTTCTGACCCCTCTTTAGGATTATTCTTCTTAAACCTTGTTCTTGCTGCAGAATAACGTTCGTGCTGCTGCACTGGCAACTGTGAATGCGTGGGCTGAACAAACTGGCATGAAAGAGTGGTTGGAAGGGGAAGACCTGTCTGAGGAGCTCAAAAAGGAAAATCCTTTCCTAAGACAAGAGGTAGGCTTCTGTTACATAAACTTACGTGTGTCTAATGAAAACCTTACTTGCTATGGACCGTGTTTATCTATGCAGGCTGAAGTGACACGATGCTGCCATTATATGAGTGAACAGGTGGCTGTGTCCTCATACTGACATAAATTTTAGACCTCAATGCTAATTACAAGCTTTCTTCCTGCATGGTAGCTGTCATGCAGTTCCCAATGCCTCTGAAATGAAACTTTCATCTGTTTTGATGAATATTTCAAGAGCTAGGGTGTTTTCCTTCAAATTAACCACATATTAATGCCTCCAGTTCTGGTCTTCATTACTATGTTTGATGCTTATAAAGTACAGCTGGAATTCTGATGTGCTTTTCAAAAGGAAGAAACAGTCTGTGCAGCCTTAAGAGACCAGGCTCCAAATTTGAAGATAGCTGTGTATTGACATATTGTACTTCATTTTTAATTTTCTTTCATTGCTGACATGAAAGTTGATGTTGGTTAAGAGTATTTGTCTGAACAAAGGTTGGACTTGGTTTTTTTCCTACTTCAAGCTATCTGAAGGACTACTATTCAGGCTCTGGTGGCCTAACAGCACACTGGGAGTGCTGCTTCCAAAGCTTTTAAACTTAAACTTCCTTTCAGCTTCTTGGTTGGCTGGCTGAGAAGTTGCCTACCCTCCGCTCTGTTCCTTCTGATCTACTCTTGTGTGTGCCTCACCTCTATTCCTGCCTCGAAGATCGAAATGGGGACGTGCGTAAAAAAGCTCAGGATGCCCTGCCTTTCTTCATGATGCACCTTGGCTTTGAGAAGATGGCAAAAGCCACGAGCAAGCTGAAGGTATTTCTGTCACTAAGATTAAATAATGTGACCTTGGATGAGTAGATATTAAGTCACATTCACAGTCTAATGATACACTGTCTTGAGTCATGTAAGCTTGTCTGCATTGATTATTTTCAGTGAGGGGGACTAAAAATAGTGGCAGGAGGCTGTGAGTTGGAGCTTTCTTTGCTTTAGAAAGACTGCTGCCACAACCCCAGGTTTGTCACTTCAGGAGTTTGACATTTATTCATTCTGCTTTTCCCAAAATGCCTATCTGCAGGTAGCTTTCTTACCAGTTACTGATCAACTCTATACCTTTGAACACGTGCTTTAAGGTGGTTTTTAGCAATTTGGTGTGTTTTATGAACCCTTGAGTACTGAATCACTGTTGGGGGATTGCATTAATGTTGTAGGACTGCTCAGCTAGAACTGGTTGCTGGTTCATCTGTTTCCCATAGGTCTTGCAGAAGAGACTTAATGGATCTTAATGGTTTCTTGGAACAGAAATATCTGAAAACATTGGTACATTAACATTAAAGGTCCTGGAAGATGCTAAACAGAAAATAGCTTGTGTCACACTACTTCAGTGTTTCTTGTCTATGGCATGTTCTCTTCTATGTATTAGTAATCACTCTCGCTAACCTTTGCAAATTCATCACTTTGTTTTTCTCCTCCTGTTGTTCTCTAGCCAACTTCCAA
Source organism: Pezoporus wallicus (assembly GCF_028554395.1). Classification (NCBI taxonomy): domain Eukaryota; kingdom Metazoa; phylum Chordata; class Aves; order Psittaciformes; family Psittacidae; genus Pezoporus; species Pezoporus wallicus. Next base: position 410,145 of record NW_026638015.1, on the reverse strand, counting down.
AGACCAGGTACTGGCCATGCTTGAGAAAGCCAAAGCCAACATGCCAGCCAAACCAGCTGCTCCTGCTAAGGCATCTTGCAGAGGGGCAGGGGGTACAGCTCCAGCCAAATTCCAACCTGCATCAGGTAACTGCTCTTGCATTCTGGGACGTGACTGAGAACAGGGTGGGTTTTGAAGCTTTTTGGTGTGGCATGCCAGAGGAAGAAACATACTTAGGATAATTCAACATAGTTATGAATTCGGCATAGTTATGGTTACAAATAGCTGTGTAACCTAGTGAGTGCTGTCTGCAGTTCTGGTCTTACTTGCAGTTGAGTCAGCTTCCAGTGTAGGAGGGTTTTTACTTTCCACACAACCATCTGTCAGCTGCTCTTTGGAAATATCAGCTTGGTATTGAAACTAAAACCCATGGACTAAAGGGCTTGAGGCTTGGTTTGTTTTTTTCCTTTTTCTGTAATAATCTGATTTTAACATAACATTTAAAACATTCACTGTGGGACTACCAGAATGCCGGTGCTGATGCAAAAGAGGGTACCAGGATAGCAGGATTGAGGGACAGATGATTTGAAGAAGCAATCCTGCCTTATCTCTGGTGGGGCTAACTTGCCTGCTCAAACGGGTATAAACACAGCTCTAGGCATTAGATACACACACATCCCCCAGGACAGTGTATGTGTGTGCATTTTAAATCATTTTGGTAATAAATCTGCTAACATCTTAATTATTAGAACTTTACATGCGAACATGGAATTTGAGGAACTTTTCATGTGTCTAAAATCCTCAGACATTTATGTTATAAACTGTTCATGGATACAGTTTGCATATCTTCTGTGTTCTAAGAATGAAAAACTGTGCTGACCTAAAATGGTCTTGTTGCTTATTTGAAATGGGTCTTGTTTTTCCAGCATTGGCTGAAGATTCAGGGTCCAGTTCTGCAGAATCAAAACCTGATCCCAAAAGAGCAAAAGCAGGAGGAGCTTCCTCCAAAGCTAAGGTATGTTAATTTCTTTTGCTTATAAAATCAGTTCTGTGAAGTGAATATCTGTAATTCATTAATGTGTTGCAGGTAAGAGTACAGCCCTTGCTAGGGACTGCTTTTACTGAGAATCTTTATGCTTATCTGAGTTCTGAAATGACAAGTGTTGCCATAGAGTCTGTGTTGTCAAAAATACAGTCTTGTGAGCAGCTGAGTCTATTCTAAATCTGCTTGCCCCCCTTGATTTCATGCTGTTGAGGATTCATTCTTACCATTGCGGTTCCAGTGTTACACTTTGAACAGTAATTTTGAACCTCTGTATCAAGAGAAAATAATCTCTCCTTTACAGTATGAAGGATAAAACATTCCTAGTCATCAGTGCAAAAAGGGAAGGAAGATGCTTAAAAGCATCATAATCTCAACTGGTTAACTTGAATTTGTGGTTAGTGTTTTTTCTGGTTTGTGTTATTGGTATTTTTGCTATTAATTTTCAAGTTTGTCCTATGCGTATAACTAAAAAACCCCAAATACGGTCCCATTGCCTCCATTCTCTGTGGTAATGCTGCAGCAAGAGTATTTGATGTAGGTCCAGATTCATGGCAGGAATGAATGGAACAAATCTTGAAGGATGTTGTAGATTTGTCTAAGTTGATTATATGAAGTCAAAGCTCTAATGCTATAGTTAATTCCTTTGCTGTGAACACATGGAAAGGTTTGGAATGGTAAACAGCTGTCTAACAACAAAGCCTTTTCTGTGGCTTATTTACAGCAGTCAGGTGTTAGTAGCAGTATGTCCAAGGGCAATACCAGCCTGTCCAAAGCTAATACAAGTTTCAGCAAAGGCAGTACCAGTCTGACAAAGAGCAGATCTATCAAACAGGTACCACACTGGGTTTTAGGGATGTGGGTGGGTGAGTAGTGCACTGGTTGAGAGTGGTGTGTCCTATTTCACAGGGTACTACTGCACACACTGTCATGGGTATTGCTTCCACAGCAGCTGAGCACATACTTCTAAAATCCTAGTCAACTTTATTCTTCCAGCTTCTCTCTGGCTCTTGTACAATGGGCTGCACTTGTACACATAGGCAGCATGAGTTTGGCTGGTATCTAATGCTTGCAAGTGCTGGGGCTGAGGCATGTGTCTTGTGTTGCCTGTTAATGCCTTGCTTTTTTCAGGGTGTACAGGGGAAGAAAGTGCTAAGCAAGCCTACTTTGAAGGAAGATGATGATAAATCAGGTCCTATTTTCATCATAGTCCCAAATGGGAAGGAACAGAGGATGAAAGATGAGAAAGGTCTGAAGGTGAGAAAAACCTGAATGTATTCACAAGTTTTGAAGGAGTAATTTTATCACATTCTGCTTTTTAATTTACAATTAAACATGCTATGGCATGACAGTGCTAGTCTGTATAGCCATCCCTTGTATTGACTACCTAGTTCTTTAGTTGACTTTCACAGGTCAACACCTGGTTTACTGTGGTGTTTCTCTTCTGGTTCACAATTTTTGTGCATTTATGCAATCTCATAAAAAGCCAAAGGTCTCTTTACAACTTTCAAGAGATGGTCTTCAGTTGTGAAGCATCATCAAGGTTTTACCTGAAAACTGTTCACTAATTTTGGACTGCTAGTATATATTGTAAATGTTTTAATGTACTTATTTTGAACAACCCCACTTGCCAAGCTTGCTTTTTGTAGGGAAATTCTCTTACTTAAAGCATGCATGTTATTTGTAACTTGCTGTAGCAAATAGGTATATTTATAGCTTGAAAACAGCCACTTTAATTGTTAAAAACTAAGAAAATGGCCTAAAGATAACTGTTCTAAGTAGAGAAAAGCTTCCATGTAAGCCAAGGTGAGCAAACGCCACTGACTTTTTCCTATTACTTGATAATGAGAAGAGTTTGAAAATATATTCTAAAGCAGAATTGAAAGGGATACAATTTGTAGGTTCTTTCAAGAAGAGTAAGTATTGCTTGCTTTAAGTTCCAAATGCTGCCTTTTACAGGTGTTAAAGTGGAATTTCACTACTCCCCGTGATGAATATATTGACCAGCTAAAAACTCAGATGTCCAGTTGTGTGGCTAAATGGCTACAGGATGAAATGTTTCATGCAGACTTTCAGCACCACAACAAAGCACTGGCTGTTATGATTGAGGTGAGTTTTGGGTCTGTGGTAGTAGATGATGTTGTATAGAATTAATCTCTTCTATGAAAGGTCATGCTTCAATTAAAATTGGACAGGAATACCATGAGGAGCCAGGGGCCATTGTTCTGTGAAGTTGAATCCTTAACCTAAATAGAAATAATTTTCAGAAGAATGAAGAAATTTGTATTATGATGGTTTCTTGGGAGAAGGGAAAACATCCCCACTGGAGACTTCTCTTACACTTTCAGAAAGCTGTAAGTTAAAAGTGAGCACTTACAGCTCTAGGAATCAACCAGTAAATGTAGACATCAGGCATAGCACTTCCTTCTTCTGTTCTTTTGTTGAATAGTGTGTTTCCTTCTGCACAACCTCCTATTTTGTTTTGGTTGTATTTTCTTCAAGCACTTGGAAAATGAAAAAGATGGAGTCATCAGCTGCCTGGATCTGATATTAAAATGGCTTACCCTGAGGTTCTTTGATACCAACACAAGCGTTTTGATGAAAGCACTTGAATACCTTAAGCTGCTTTTCAATTTGCTGAGTCAAGAGGAGTATCACCTTACTGAGAATGAAGCATCCTCCTTCATCCCATATCTTATCCTAAAGGTACAGTTTACTGTACAGAAACTAACCTTATTTTTCACGAGGAATATAGCAGGATACCATCACATGATGTAGAATGTTAAATACATTGGGAAGGGAGTTAAAACCAGTTGGCAGCTGGTCACAAGTGGTGTTCCTGAGGGCTCAATATTAGGGCCAATTCTGTTTATTGATGATCTGGATGAGGGGATCAAATGCACCCTCAGTAAGTTTGCAGATGGCACCAAGCTGTGCAGCAGTGTTAATGTGCTGCAGGGTAGGAATGATCTGTAGAGGAATCGGGACAGGCTGGACTGATGGGCTGAAGCCAGCTGTGTGAGGTTTAACAAGGCAAAGTGCCAGGTCCCACACTTGGGTCACAACAGCCCCATGCAACACTACAGGCTTGTGGAAGAGCAGCTGGAAAGCTGCCTGGTGGGAAAGGACCTGGGGGTGCTGGTCAGGAGCTAGCTTGTGCCCAGGAAGCCAAGGCCAACTGCATCCTGGCCTGTATCAGAAATAGTCTAACCAGCAGGGCCAGGGAAACAATCATCCCCCTTTATTTGGTACATTGTATTTGGTGAGGCCATACCTTAAATACTACGTTCAGTTCTGGGCTGCTCACTACAAGAAAGACACTTTGGTCTGGAGTGGGTCCAAAGAAAGGCAACAATGCTGGTGAAGAGTCTAGAGAAACAAGTCTTACGAGGAATGGCTGAAGGAACCGGAGTTGTTTATCCTGGAAAAAAATGAGGGTCAGGGGAGACTTTATTGCTCTATTACTACCTGGAAGGAGGTTATAGTGATGTGGGTGTCAATCTGCCAAGTAACAAGTGAGTAGGATGGGAGGAAATGGCCTCAGCTTGTACCGAGGAGGTTTTTGGTTGGATGTTAGGAAAAAGTTTCTCACCAAAAGGGTTGTCAAGCATTGGAACAGGCTGCACAAGAAAGTGGTTGAATCACTGTCCTTAGGAGTATTTAAACAACTTGTAGATGTGGCACTTGGGGACCTGGTTTAGTAGTGAACTTGGTAGTGTTAGGTTAAAAGTTACACTTCCTCCTAAGGGTCTTTTCCAACCTAAATGATTCTCTGATTCTACATTGCATATTTGCTTTTAAAAGCTGTTTTAGAGGACTTTTGCATTGAGAATAATTCTGCCTTTCCTCGCGTTATTTGGGCAAATGTGTAGTATCATGAGACTAATTTTTCCCCTTTTTTTGATTTTCCCACTTTTTTTTAGGTAGGAGAACCGAAAGATGTTATCCGCAGGGATGTCCGTGCCATCCTGAACAGGATGTGTCTCATCTATCCAGCCAGCAAGATGTTCACTTTCATCATGGAGGGGACAAAATCCAAAAACTCAAAACAGCGTGCAGGTGGGAACTGGGCAATTACAGAGTATATCATCTTGCTTTTGGGTGTCTTTGTACCTTCCAAAGATGAGCAATTCAGCATTAAGGTAGTCTCCCTTGAGTAGGCTTGTTATCCTAGTGAAACAGTATTGGGTTGAACGGTGACAGTAGTATTGTCCAGGTGGCTGAGGGAATCAGTTAATCTGATAAAGACTTCAGAAATAAATGTCTTTACACTGTATATCTTACTTTCATTATAGAAATTATTTGGTGTCTATAGCTCAAACAACTTCTTAGTCACCTTGAAAATATCTTATCCTGGTATAACCAGAAAGGTAATTACATACTGAATGGAGCATTGCAAGCTTACCAGCTGTCACAACTTCACCTACATGTGAAGTTAACTGTAATGTTGCTCATGTGGTAATGGGAAATATTTGAAAGGTAGAGAGATGACTGACAGCTTTGAGATGCTACCTATGTAAAGTAGTCTGAACCATTAGTTTACTATTCACTGCATAAGTCATCTGGAGTACATCTGTCATCAACACCATGGTTGATGCTTCTCTACAAATGTTCAAGTTGTGCAAGCGACACAAAAACTGGGAGGGTTCTTTTCCCAGCAGCTTTATACTTGAAAGTGCGCATGTAATTTTCTTATTCCAGAATGCCTGGAAGAGCTTGGATGTCTGGTTGAATCTTATGGCATGAATGTATGCCAGCCAACTCCAGGGAAAGCCTTAAAAGAAATGGCGACTCATATTGGTGATAGGGACAACACTGTGCGTAATGCTGCACTGAACACCATCGTGACTGTCTACAACGTTCATGGTGACCAAGTGTTCAAGCTCATTGGAAATGTGAGTGTAACTGGACATAATCTTATATTTGTTATTTTTCAAGTCCTTATACTTTTGGAGGGAATTAGCACTGTTTTGCTTGTGGTTGGTTGTGTAACATCTTGCTGTTGGTGTTGAGCACTTGCTTTATAGTCAGTTGTATGGATAACTAACTTGGTCAAATAAGGCAGTTACTTGGGCTCTGTTGAGTACTTGGCTCTTTTATGCTCATCTCCACCAGTTACTTTGCGGTTGAAGTTTGGTAAGTTTAGCTTGTTTGCTTTATCTTCCTGCACTGTGATGCTAAAGGTCTGTGTCAGTACTGTGTTGCTTTGGATTTTACTGCTGCTTTGTTCTCTGGAAATCATACTTGGCCGTGTCATCTAAAGTAGAGTGAAAGTTTAAGGTGGCAAAACTCACTTTCTGGTCTCCAGCAGTGGCAAGCTATTTGGCTGCGTCTACAGTTTACCTTGCATAACATTATGTATACTGAGTTCTAACCTGAATTAAGGGCTGCTAGGCCATTTTTTCCTGTTCTCTTCTCTGCATTTGAGCTCTCAATGTTTCTAGCAGTACTGAAACTGATTGGAGTGTGATAGATACATTAATGCCTGTATGACTTCTTGTGTTGTTGGGTTTGGGTTTTTTTCCCCTTTTTCTTTCCAACTTCCTGAAATGTTGGATTTCATTGACCCATTTTCTCTGGCAGCCATCCCCATGAGAATTAATGTTGCATTTTCATTAACATTTTAGCTTCCTATCTTACTTTAACTATTGTTCAGAGAGCAGTCTGTCCCCTCCTTAGTAATGCATAATCCATTTGCTTTTCAATTTTCAAGGTTAAAGAAAGAATCGTAGCACCTGAACTATTCAGCTCTTTCTAACTACGGCTTTCTGAGCTTCAGCATGGTCCATCCACTCTTAAAATGTATTGCTTTTCAAGACAGTTTCCAAATCATAGGGATCTTGGAGAGTGCTTCCCACAGAATTGTTATGGCTGGCTTTGTTCAAATGCAGTTACTAGTAACCCTTGGTTCTGTAAGGCAGATAAATGATTTGTCTTGCTGCATGAGTTTGAATGTGTAATTGGCCGTCTTTGTGTTCAGTTCAAATTAGGAGTACATAGAATAGGTCAGTTATTAGAAGGACTTGGGCTTCTGTGGCTGGGTCCATAGTGTTAAAGCATTGCTTGGGCTCAAATAGGGATATAGAAAGGTTGGGGGGGGTTTCTTTGTTTAGGTTTTGCAACAATGCAAGCAACTATTATAAACACATGATAGCACTGTAGCTTGAAGAGTATTTTTTTTCTTGGAAATTATGTGGGCTAGAAATAGCTGCATTCATTGTTACAGCTTGTCAATACAGGTTAATCAGCTCCTTGAGGTAGCATCTGGCAGTCCAGAATGGCCCTATTAGTTTGCTGCTAGATGGTGGAACTCGCAGCTCCTACCTTCAGTATTAGAGATCTTCAGTCTGCAGTTATAAGTGGTATACCTCCTGTAGGTGACCCAGACATCTAAAACCTATGCAACTCAAGTTGAGTGAAAGCATTGTGTGTTGTAGCTTTCTGAGAAAGACATGAGCATGCTGGAAGAGAGAATAAAACGTTCAGCCAAGAGACCATCGGCTGCTCCAGTGAGACAGGCAGAGGAGAAACCTCTACGTGCTCAAAACATCAGCACTAATGCCAGCATGCTGCGGAAGGGACCAGCTGAGGACATGTCCTCCAAACTCAAGTATGTATTGATACATCGTGGTCTGCAGCCTGCATAGTGTATGTGCTACTCTCATGTCTGGCGATGTTCTTTCAGTTCTTGTGTCATCATCTTTGCATGTTGTGGAAATTGGCCAAATAATATAAGAAACAAAATGTCTGAAATTTTTTTTGTCTTGTCTGTCTTGAAATCTTTCTAAATGGTCTTGTGCCTTTTTTCACTGCTTCTCCATGGACAGAATTATGTATCGCACTTATAGGATGTAAGTACTGCCCACGAACTCCTTGGTAGCAAGGCTCTTCTATCATTCCATTTCTATGCTAGTCATCCCTTCCTGACCGTGACAGGTTTACAGTGGCCAGTTCTACATTATTTATAGGTCTCTGACTTAAACCAAAACCATGTGTTTCTGTCAAAGGTGGCTATAGACCAAACTGCAGGCAGACGTGGCACTTCCATGTTAAACTAACTGTTTAGGAATACTGTGAGAATTTGCTGTGCTACATTAAACTTGGTATTGATTGAACCCTGGTTTTAAATTGTCAGGACAGACATAAAGCACAGAACTGGGTGAGCATGTGTGAACTGTAGAGCCTGTGGCAACAGTACCAGATATAAAAAGCTCAAACTGTATTCCTTGCCGCTGCTCACTGTCTTAGAATGAAAGTTCCTGTTGAGAACTACGTATTGGAGTATTTCATTGAGGAAAAACCTACTATGCAGCACAAGTCATGTGGGCTGCTGAGAGTCCCAAGTTCAGATGAGCTTGCAAGGTTGCATATGCGTCCTATCCATCATTTAAAAAGAAAAAACCACTTTTGAGCACTATATTCCATTGATACCTACCCTAGTAATCTAAAATAGTATCTCTCAGAATGAACCAGTGCACACCTAACACAGATGCAGGAGGTCTTGTGATGGGTTATAAGAGAAACTAGGAAGGCCAAGTAACTAGCAGTTGCTCATCTGGCCTACAAAACCTTGTTTTACTAATGGCAAGAGGAAGGGCAAAGGGGGCTATGTTAGAGGGTTTGAGTGAAATCAGAAGTCCAGAATCTATGCTATTCAGAGAGATTTAGGGCTAACAGGGACGCTAGTGCCCTTGCCTCTTGTGTGTATGTAATAAACACCTCTCTCCTGGTTTCTGTAGCCAAAATCGCAACATGGGTGGGCATTCGGAGACAGCACATACGGTTCCACGGGAGTTTCAGCTGGATCTTGATGAGATTGAAAATGACAATGGTACTGTCAGATGTGAGATGCCAGCACTTGTACAGCACAAACTAGATGACATCTTTGAGCCAGTCTTGATTCCTGAGCCAAAGTAAGTCTAGTTTGAGTTCTCCTTATGCGTTTGTATAGTGAAAGGATCTTGCGTTTGTATAGTGAAAGGATCTTGCATTTGTAAATACAGCATCGGTGTCTTTAACAAGTAGTGCAATAGACATGTTAAATTATTCCTCCTTGAGTATCCTCTGTGAAGAATGAAATACTTTTATCTCTAAACCAATATTGAAATATAGAAGTTTAATGTGAATTGGAGCCATCCCTCCAGAGAGTAATGAATCCTCTTTTCTTCAACTGTTTAGGATCCGGGCTGTATCCCCACACTTCGATGACATGCACAGTAACACAGCTTCTACTATCAACTTTGTCATTTCCCAAGTAGCTAGTGGTGATATAAATACAAGCATCCAGGCTCTGGCACAGGTAAGTGAAGTAAAATAGCAACTGATCACAGTGTACTAAACCATCTGCGAGGGTGATGAGTTGCACTGTGGTGGAGCAATCGTGTCGGGTGACATGGACTCTGCTCAGAACTCCCTGATGACAAAACTAAGTGCACAGGGGCCATCTGACTCGCTTTAGCAATAGAAATTCCACGTGGATGATGTAGAATAGGCTGTTAACACACAAGCATTAAGGAAAAAAAATGAAAAAGCCAGTTATTTCAGTGAGACTTGACTATTAAATGCTAACTGTTTTGTGGATCCTGAGCAAACGATTTGTCTTGCCTCATAGCTTTTATACTTTTCTAGGATAGCTTTAACTTCTTAGAAGTATTCTATCCAGGAGATTTCATAAAGCTGTTAATTCCAGAATTCATCCTGCAACATTTTGTTTTCATTTGCGTATGAGATAGGATTGGAATTCTCTAAAAGATCATTAATTGGTTGTAATGGGATTAGCAATAGAAGTCTGGCTATGGATTTTAGGTGAAAGCTTAGAATAAAAGTGCCTTGTCAAATGGAGTTGTCAGAGACTTTCTATAGATAACTGTGATTTAAAGAAAGACTTATTTTGCACTGTTTGCATTCTGTTGACTTGGATATTTTGTTTTTAAATCTTAGATTGATGAGGTTCTCAGACAGGAAGACAAAGCAGAAGCAATGTCTGGCCACATTGACCAATTCCTAATAGCTACGTTCATGCAGCTTCGGCTAATCTACAACACGCATATGGCAGATGAGAAGCTTGACAAAGATGAGATAGTCAAACTTTACAGCTGTATTATTGGGAGCATGATCTCGGTAAGGCTTTGACCTAAGCGTTAAGGTGAAGAGGGAGTGGGGAAGGGAAGAAGGTCTGTTTGCTTATACACAATACAGCCACTCTTAACCCGTCACACTTTAATATTAAGCTCTAATATTCCTTACACCTTGAGTGCTGAGCTGTATACTTTAGGGGACAAAGGGGGTGTCAAATGGTTTGACAGTGTAGTTTAAAGGAATGGCTGTATTAAAGCAGGAAAAGCTCCTAATATTTTCTTCAATTTGTAGCTATTTCAGATCGAGAGTCTCGCTCGAGAAGCCTCCACTGGTGTGCTGAAGGATCTAATGCATGGTCTTATTACATTAATGCTGGATTCTCGGCTTGAAGACCTTGAGGAGGGTGAGCAGGTCATCCGATCAGTCAACCTACTGGTAGTGAAAGTCCTGGAGAAGTCTGACCAGACCAACATCTTGAGGTATGTAATAAAAATTGGGTGATTACTGCTTCTCTTCACCCATTCTTGTGTGTTCCCTGAATGGTAAAGTTTTTGTTAGCCATTCTGTAGGCAAAGAATGATGTCTAGAATAGTTCAGCCAGTTAATGAAGAATTACCACCAGTGGTGATCAGAATATGACTGCACAATCTGCACAGCTGGAGGCAGGCTAAGCGAACCAGCTTAGGATGATTCTGTATGCTTTGTAATTCAGCAGACTGCCTCTTAACTCTTGTAGTGTTCTAGAATGATAAAGAGCTCATTCACACCATGACTAACCCCAGTCTCTGCTGTCGTATTCTGGGGTCGGGTGGGGGGAAATGGCATCTTTCTGTGCATAGCACTTTTACCTTTGTAACTATTATAAATTTATTCTTTCTAGTGCTCTGCTGGTTTTGCTCCAAGACAGCCTGCTAGCAACAGCCAGCTCTCCTAAGTTTTCAGAGCTTGTCATGAAGGTGAGCCTGTAGTAGAGGTTTTGAAGTTAGGTGATTTATGTGAATTAGCTTGGCTGAAACAACAGATACGTATTAAAATAAAGAAATTGGTGACCATAACTTGAAATATTTCTGAACTCTTATAATCTTACAATTAGATGTTGCATATAGTGATGTCATGTATGCCAGGAGGGGAGCTTTACACCTGCTAGTAGCTTATAAAAGCTCGTGTGTACTAATACAAACTCCATACAGAGGTGTGTGGTCACCTGGTGGGCTTATTTGCTTAAGCACAGCACTGTACCATGGATTCAAACAGTCCCAGGCTGGAGCCAGCTTGTATTATGCTATTGCTAAGGATAGGCAGAGAAAACATGCAAATGTCTGCATTCAAGGCATGGGTATGATCTTGTTTTATAGTACAACACCCTTTTGTAACTGGCATCTTTTAAAGACAACTTAGGTGTTCTTAGTGAGGTTAAACCTAAAGAAGAAATATGTGCGTGTGTGACTGTACATAGCATATATGCATTATCTGCTGAAATTTCTTCATGCAAAGCATTCGGTCTTCATATACTGGTAGAGAAGTCAGCATTACTTTTATACATCAGCTCTGAAGAAGGATCTGGGTATGTCCAGCTAGTTACAAAGAGAAAGCACATACTAATACAAATGTAGGTTGAGCAGACAAGTATGGTGTGTGCCTGAATGTAGTAGCGGAGTGAAATGGCTCGAAGATAGTTTTGTACAATCTCTTTATATAGTTAAATACTTCTTCCTTGAGTTGTCTCACTTTAATTCACTCTCTTGTTCCAGTGTCTGTGGAGAATGGTGCGTTTGCTTCCGGAAACCATTAATAGTATCAACCTGGATCGGATTCTACTGGATATCCACATCTTCATGAAGGTCTTCCCCAAAGAGAAGCTGAAGCAATGTAAGAGTGAGTTTCCTATAAGGACACTGAAGACTCTGCTTCACACTCTGTGCAAGTTAAAAGGGCCCAAGGTCAGAGCAGTCACTAGTCTGTCTACTTTTGAACTGGATTCTTATGCAGTCTCTAAAGGTTTTCCTTCTGTTCTTCCTTAAATTATTCCCTTTTTTCTCATTTTAGATCTTGGATCATTTAACAATGATAGACAACAAAAATGAGTCTGAGCTGGAGGCTCACTTGTGTAGAGTAGTGAAACACTCCATGGACCAGAGTGGAAACAAAGCTGATAAGGATACAGAAAAGGGAGCTTCTCGCATAGTAAGTAATGAAATATGTTGGTAGGGAGGGGGAATGTAAGGCAGGTTAAGGTTTTTGTGATTGTGAAATATGAACTAGTAATTGCCTTTCTGGCATCCAGCTAATGTTGGAAACGTTCTTCTAGTTTTGCTTTCGTTTATGGCTGCTTTGGCAACTTGCAGCGTGTCTTTGTTATTACCTGAATGTTCCATGCATATCCCAGGATGAAGTATTCTCCAGGATATTCAGGTGTGCAGCATAGGTTTTATGCTGCCTGATACTGCATTTGATCTACTAAAAGCTAACCATACCCAAAACAGGCTTTAAACACTGACTTTTCAGGAGTCCTAGAGCTTAATGATATTCTTGCTCTCATTCTGTGTAAATGGTGGTTAGGTAAAACTCTTAACTGCTTCCAGGTTTTCTTCATCTTCAAAGCTCTGTATCCAGCTAGCAGGTCTGAGGACATTGTAGTTCTGTCTAATTTCCTCTCATTTTATTCACTTTGTTTTACAAGCGTCCTTTGATTTCCTTTATTTAGGAGGAAAAGGCTTCAAAGGCCAAAGTGAATGATATTTTGGCAGAAATATTTAAGAAGATTGGCTCCAAGGAGAACACAAAGGAGGTAAGTGCTCCCTTCCTGCAAGGCAGAAAGCATGATACATTAGAATGGTGGATGCAGCAGTTGTAGTAACGCACAGGAACTCTTCCCTCCCAGGGTCTAGCAGAGCTCTATGAATACAAAAAGAAATACTCTGATGCAGACATTGAGCCCTTCCTGAAAAACTCCTCGCAGTTCTTCCAGAGCTATGTGGAAAGAGGGCTCCGGCTGATAGAAACAGAACGGGAGGGGAAAGGACGAATTGCTGCTTCTACGGGTAAGTGCTATAACAGAACTGATGGATTATAAGAAGCAGAGATAGGAGGGCAGTTATCCCCTGGTAGAAGTTAATATTTGCAGATGTTTATGGGTTTCCAAAGTGAGTTATATATTTTCTTGGCACTCGTGTTGCTTTATGAGGCACCATTTGCAGGGGCTGTGCACTCTATGTTTACAAAAAGATGTTCAACTACTGTCACAGTCAATGTCAGAAACATCTGAAAGCTTGGTTAAACAAGTGGCTCTAATTCATATCCTGTAATGTAGGTTGAACATTAACCTGTGCTTCGTTTGTCTGGTATCAAGAGTTGTTTCTATCAAGTATGCAGCTGGTTTATAACAGCGGCAGCTCTCAGGTTCCCCTTTTATGTTTTGGTTACTAAAATGGTACAAGAGGTTTTTTGATAGTATTGTTTGCTGTGGAAGCGAAGTTTATTTAAAATAACATGAACTGTTTCTGTAGCAGTCTCTCACCCACTTCCAATCAGTCAGCTTTTTAATTGGGTAAATTACTGGAAACCACTTAGTTTGTTAATGAGTCTTTTCATTGCGGATAAGCACAAATGAGTATTCAATGCAGTATTAGGGAGTGTATGTGACAAATTATCAGCTGACAGCAAAAACAGACGCAGTCTGGCAAAGCTATATTTAACTTTCATTTCTTTTACATTTCAGTGTTTTGGGAGACTTTCTCCTACTACTGCTCCTTCTCCTGTCCCTTTATACTACAGTATTTCTTTCAGAACCTCCTAAATGCCTGACTAGATAGGACAGGAAATTCTTTCATCCCAAAAGTCTGTACAACTGTGAAACGTTAGCTCAGCAGTTAGGTTTCAAAGCAGAATTTGTGCCCCAATTTTATCTATCTTCTCCCTATCTTCCTATAGTAGTTTGTAAAAAAAAAAAAAAAAGGACACTTGCATCTTGCAACCGTGCTTTATTTAGACTAAAGTGTACATAGAATTGTAGAATAGTTCGGGTTGGAAAAGACCTTAAGAGCAGCCAGTTCCAACCCCCCTGCCATGGGCAGGGACACCTCACACTAAACCATGTCACCCAAGTCCTCGTCCAACCTGGCCTTGAACACTGCCAGGGATGGAGCATTCACAACCTCCCTGGGCAACCCATTCCAGTGCCTCACCACCCTTACAGTAAAGAACTTCTTCCTTATATCCCATCTAAACTTCCCCTGTTTAAGTTTTTAACCCATTACCCCTTGTCCTCTCACTACAGTCCCTAATGAAGAGTCCCTCCCCAGCATCCCTATAGGCCCCCTTCAGATACTGGAAGGCTGCTATTCACCTTAATTCTCCTTTTGTCTATTTTACGTACCCTTGCAGTAAACAAGTGAAAAGAAATCCCTGTCCATGCCAAGTGTTAGAACTTGCTGTCCATGTCACAATGGAAAGGTTTTCCCATAATGTAAAATCCTTTCCTAATTTTTCTGTAGGGAAACTTTAAAAACCTTCCTATATACCTTCCAGAAATCACTATTTCAGATTGAACTGGAAGAAGCAGCAGCTTTAAGTGACCTGAATGAGAGGTAAAGAGGGGTTAGAATCAGTGATGAGGTCTGCCCAGAACTACTACGAAACTTAGAAAAAGACAAAGTCTCCAAATATTTCCCATCCTGTCCGTTGCTGAGTTCTCTGTTAGACATCATGGTTACTGCTGTTCCATATCGGCATCTTCCTCTCCCTCTTGGTGTCTACTTCAGCTGTCAGTCTCAGCACTACTTCTGGAGCTGCTCTGCTGCTGCTTCTTCAATGTCTCAAATACTTTTTCTGGTTTTCAGCTGTCATTCTTGCAAGGAAATGAAAGGGCTCATATGCCTGTACTAGCAAATGTAAATAGCTTGGTAGTTTATAGGCTGGTTGATTCTTCATCCGTTGCATGTTATTTCAAGGAAATGACCAAGGATTTTACACTTGTTTGTTTTTAATCTTCCTTTTTTTTTCCTTCCTCTTCCCCTCATCCTCCAGGAATTTCTTCTCAGATGGAAGGAACGTGTGTTCCTGCTTCTACCCACACTGTATCTTCATCCATAGGAAACTCAAATGGGGAGGAAGTGGGGCCTTCAGTTTACTTGGAAAGACTAAAAATCCTCAGGCAGCGCTGTGGCCTTGACAATGCAAAGGTATTGTACCTGACAACTCCTGTAAACCCCCAGGGAGGCACTTCATCTCTTGCTTTTTTTGTTTTAAGAATTCACATGATTGCTTTTTCTGTACTAAAGGCAGATTCCAATCAGAATCAATGATCTTTAATTATAGTGCGTGTCCTAGCTATTCACTGCATGTAAGGTGCCCAGTATAAATGGCTTTAAACTCATTGCATGGTTAAGTAGGTTTGTTTCACTTCACTCTGCAGCACTAGTACATATGCAGGTTATTTCTGCAGCCCTGTAGTCTGGTATCTTCCTTTGCCATGTAGCTGAGTCTCAGGTTTAACTAAACTATTGCTTTCTATAGATTAACATATACTGATCTCTGAGTTGAGTGACGTGGCAATTCTATATATTTCTGCTCTAAAAGAACTGTAAGAGCTGAACAAAGACTTTGAATGAAGTTTTATGTTTTGAGTGCATGGCTACTGAAGCACAGAAATGCTGAATGAGCTTGGCGTTAGAAACCTGTGGGCCAAAATTTCTGACAGCCTGGTGATTGTGTTAGGAAGCCAGTGCCAACTACTGAAGTTTGCACTCAGCCACATGAGAAGTGATGTTTAATGTAGGAAGAGTCATACAGGCACATCACTGTTTTAACCTTTGATGCAAACTTGCATCATCTGCCCTCTGAGGAGGGGAGATGTTTCCTAGGCAATAGTATTAAGGTCATAAACATAGATGGAGGTATCAGTTGGTGAAAGAACAATGATTTAGTGTTTTAAATTAGATACTAGGAAGAAGTTCTTCACTCTGAGGGTGGTGAGGCACTGGCACAGGATGCCCAGGGAAGTGGCAAATGTTCCGTCCTGGCCAGTGTTCAAGCCCAGGTTGGACAGCATTTGGAGCAACCTAGTCTAGTGGAAGCTGTCCCTGCCCATGGCAAGGGGTTGGAACTGGATGAGCTTTAAGGTCCCTTCCAACCCAAGCCATTCTTGAAGTGACAATTTACACTTTTGTCAGAGTGGATTTTGCCAACCATTCTGGAATGTTCGTCCAGAATGCACAGCATCATTGCCTGTTGATGCTGTATGTGGGCATGGACTTTCCTCTTGCCTCATCAGTCTGTTCAGGGCTACACAGTCCATCTTGGTAAAATACTGGTCTGCTGTAAATTCATGATCTTTAAAGACTGTATAGCTCCTCTGTCCCTACTGACATCAAGCTAAACATGAGCTACTTGAATGATAGGAATTGAGTACTGGAGTTAGCTTTGTGCGTGGTTCTGACTTTAGCAACTGACTATTGGTCCAGATCACCTTTGTGTTGTTTCTTCCCTTTCCTCTTGTCTTCAGTGTGAAGATGAAAAGACATTGATTATAGCTTGTACTTCTTGTATTGCTTTTGCCATTATCTTACACTTCACTTTCTTCTCCCTGCAGCAAGAAGACAGACCACCTCTGACGTCTCTGCTCTCTAAACCAGCACTCCCTACAGTTGCATCCTCTACAGATATGCTTCACAGTAAGCTCTCCCAGCTCCGTGAGTCACGGGAGCAGTACCAACATCTGGACCTGGACTCCAATCAGACTCATTCCTCTGGCATTGGCACTACTCTGGCTTCACCCTCTTCTGCAGCAGCTAATATTGATGACTTGAAAAAAAGATTGGAGAGAATAAAAAGCAGTCGCAAATAAAGATGCAAGAGACACGGCATCACTGTTGCTTGGGCTGTCTTCAGCTTTAGTTTACTAAACTAGAAGTCTTCATAGTTAAATGGCCTCATTTAGGCCTAATGTATACAAACTGGTTTATGTATAATACCGTGGATTTTGGGGGTTGAGTCATTGTGGCACAAGTATTTGTACATACTCTGCTTCTCAGTGAGCATCTCTTTGACAATAGAAGGCTGTCTGTGTATTAGTTTTAGTGTACAGACCTGTAAACAACCATATTCTTGCTCAGACTAGTTTCTCATACCTTTTTTTTATTTGTACAATTGTCTTTAAGATCTTTTCCTAGTTCTTAACTCTTAGAAGATCTTTAGTGATTTCGCTTTTAATTTTGTGAATTCTTCTCCATGTAATCTTTGAACTGTTGGTTCTGTATGGACACACGGCATGAAGTAACTAATTTAAGTGTCTTTTGTAAATAAAGTTTGCATTAACTATACCAGCCTCTAGGAGCAGCAGTGACTGCTGGTTAGAGAAGTCACTCTCTATTCCTGAATGTTGTGACTGGGCATCTAGAAACTGAACTAAACTATTCTTGACATGAGCCTTGGGGTTTGGTTATAAGGAAAATGAGTGAATATATACTATTTGTAGGTGCAATCCTGAAACTTTGCACTCTTTCTTCTATAAGCAGTAGTGCATTTTTCATATAGTTGGGTTTTTTTGTTTGGAATATGTTTCTGTAACTTGAGAGTAAGTTGAGACTATTTACTTTGCTTAAATTGCTTATTTTAAATTACCTAGTCCTTGTGATGCCTTTACCCAGGTTAAGCATTGCCCCTCTGTGTACAAAAGCTTTCCTTGAGGGAGCCTGCTGCTGTTGATATGGAATAGATTAGCAGGGATGTACAGCCAGTGGACTCATGTATCCTGAACTCATTCGGTTACGCAGTCCTCTTCATGCAGGTAGACCTCATCACCACATCCTTTTTGCTCTTAAACATCTGATGTAAGCAGACTCTACTATTTAGTGTAACTAAGACACCTGGTAGTTCTAGTCTGCAAAAGCTATAACCACTGCTTCTTTTGTAGTCTTCTGATTAGCCTTTTTCAGAAGCTGCAAGTGTGAAGACTAAGACATATCCTGTGTAGCCTTTCTAGCCCTGTCATTCATGTTTTCACCTTATTACTTCACTTCCATCAGAGAGCTGGCTGTGAAGCATAAATTGCACATCTTCCATAGCTAGAACAAAGTTATTGACAAGTTGGACAGGCAGGCTTAAAATAGCACACTTCTGCTCTAGATTTTAATCTGTTCCATGCAACTGCTGCTTTCGTTGTTTGCTCTGTGGACCAGCAGTCTCTGCATCAGGGCTGTTACTCAAGCTGTCTTGCCTGATTACAGTGGAAATGTGGCTTTAAAGTAGTACCTGTACAGCAGATCTGTGCCAGAGCTTCTGCAAATGGCTGAAGTCTTCCTCTTACAGGACCCCTTGGCTGGGGTTGCAGTTGCTGTAATACTGCTTGGTGCTTATGGCGAGTTTGTACTCTGCGGTAGCAGGTGACTTGCGAGTGTTCTCCATCCTGTGTTAATTGACGTGATGCCATTCATTGCTCCACCACCTCAGTTTAGTAGTCCCAGTCTCCTTTCCTAACCTGAAGTTGGGCATGCACTTTTCTTGTGGAACAAGTGGAGGTTTGGCCCTTCGTGGTAAGCGCTGAGGTTTCGTGCACTTACCTTGGGGCTGTTTGTGAATGGTTTGTGTTGGCTGGCACTAGAGTTACTGCCACTACCTCTCAATAACTAGCTGCTTTTCGAAACTGAGATTTGATCCATGTGTTCCTTTACCATGTCCAGTAGCCATTCTGAAGAGCTGTTTGTTAATTAGCTCAGGATGTTTAAACCAGCGCTGCCTGCAAACCTGCATACAGCTATTTTAAATTTGAAGTTGAATTGGAAGGGAAATACAGGAATAATTGAGAAGCAGAAGGTACAGTTGCTTACTATGAACGAGTTTTTGCCCTGTTGTCTCTGTAGTGTTTGGTTGGACTCAATATCCTGGGAGTTCTGAACTAAAACTTGTGCACATCCATTAATAAAGCCTAATCTCTAGCCCAGACAATATTTAAATAACATTAAACTGAATTTTAAAAATGATTCCTCTGTATTGTTTGTAACAAGTCAGCATTCCAGTGCCTTACTCCAGAAACTGTATGGTCCCTCTTGCCCTCTTAGATGTGCAGTTTATCACAGATGATGAGGTAGCAGTGAAAGGGTGAGGCTAAACATGAGGAGGGATAAATGTTTTCAGTGCCTGATGCCTGCGGTAGTTGATGGTTTAAACAGTTGTGGAACTGGAGCTCCTGAGGTTTCTTTCTTCAGCTGTATTGGAGAGGTTGGTTTTATGCTTTCTTTGGGCGATCAAATTGGGTTGTCTTCAAGTTGGTTCTTAAGTGAGCCATCTTCAGGGAGGTGGCATGATAGTAACTGATCACAACGAACTGAACTTCATTTATATCCAACTTACTTCAGGTGGATATCTCGCTTTTTAAACATAGTCACTCTGCTGCTTAATACACTTTAATATGGATCACAGTGGAGTTTCACTGTTGCCTGTTTCTGTGGCTTGCTAGCGCTGTGAACAAGTTTAGGAATATGGTGTCATAGAGAGCAAAGACAGTTTCCAAATCTCATCATTACTTTAAGAGAAAATTGGGCTGAACAAATTGGCTACTCAAAAATACGTATTTACTGCTGAGTCTTCAGTGGCACACATTGCTGCTAAAGGAAGTTAATAAAAGAGCTAAAGCTTTTGGGAGTGATCCCTGAACAGCCTTTGTAAGGCAACCAAGCGGGTATAGTGCAGGATGCTTCCATTGGAGGCCCTTGGACAATATGCATTAATTGTTTCCTTCTGAATCTCGCATTGCAGGTGGAAAATGCACTTTGAGGACCCAGCACCACCTGCCATGTCGAAAGTTACTGCCATACAGTATGGAAGTAATGGAAGTGCCACTTAATGTATGCAGGCCCATGTTCTGTTGGATGAACTGTATACAGTTAGCAGCTTTAAGTTCTTAAGGTGCTAACCTTATGAACAGTGGTGCTGGTATTGTCTGCTGTTGTAGCTGAGAACAAGGTCTGCCCTCAAAATGGGTTCTAGTTGCTTTGCTTTTGACACCGGTATTGGTGTTTTATGTAATGCCACAGTTATTGTAGGTGACTATCACCAGTGCATTCTTGACTGGTTCTAGAACAGAAAATGAGTTGACTTGAAGGGAAGGAACGGACAGGGCCTGGGGGCAGGATTGTGCTTACTGCAACTGGTTTAAGGCTATCATCCAAGGTCTAAAATCTATTGATAGCAGAGGGAGAAGGACCCGTTTGAAGCACAACGGGTAATCACCAGTGCAATCGCTTCCATTCTGTCTGTACTCCTGGCTACTGGAATGGCTTTGTGCCATTAAGTGCAACTAAACTCAGCATGAACAGAAGAAAGATGATGGTTTTGGGAACTTTTATTTTCAAGAGACAATACTTTGAGTTGTAAGGATGTTACTGTTCTACTTCAGGATCTTCTATGCTTCTATTGTAGGAAGTGGAGCATTGTAGCAAAACCAGGAGCAAGTAAGGTAATGCTTTTATCCCCCATGTTTTTCAATGGCTTTTCGCATCCACTTCTTCAGGCGGAATACGTGGGTATAAAATCCGTATTTGCCATCTCGGTCACAGCCTTCTCCCCACGAAACTATTCCCACTTGGTACCAACGGTTGTCATCTGGGTTCTAAAGCAAAAAAAACTGATTGGCACAAGGAGCAAGATACTTTGGGGTCTATGCATTGTATATACCCCAGCCTGTTTGCTGATGGAAACTGGTTTGGAATTAAGACTGTCATCTACTAGACACCAGCTTGTTGGAGTAACTTTACTCTTGAACCTCTTAAGTGAGAATTGGCCATCACTTGTGTCTTTGCAGCTGATCTCTCAGTGCTGAGACCTTGAGTAGCTCAGAACTTCAGTACAGAAGTGGGGCTGGCCTGCAGGGTTCATCTCGGTTGCTCACCTTGAGCATGAGATGGGTTTGCTTCAGCCACTCCAGCAGTTTCCATCTTTGCTGTTGCTTTTTAGACTATTACAGAAGTTCAGAATAGCACTAACCTACCTCTGTGTGTTTTATGAGCTCAATCCAGTTGAACATACCTTCATTACAAAAGGTCCCCCACTGTCCCCTTCACAGGCATCTCCTCTCTTTGTGTCTTCAGGACTGTAACCTGCAGGCAGGAAGAAAGTTGGGCATTTGACCGCAGGCTGGTGTTGGCCATCTCTTCCTTGAAGTATTGCTGCATCTGTTTGCTGAGATCCAAGAGGTTACTCTCATGCCAACTATTGCACTGAAATTTAGGAAGCTGTTTTGTGTTTTATATTGTATGTAAATCAGGTAACTGCTGCTGTCTGCAGCCTTCCTGAATCCACCCTGTGCTTCCCTCTGATCTCAGTCCTGTTTTCTTTCATGAGAATTGCTGTTGGTGTCCATTGCCACCATGTTCAGTAGCTGTAGCTCAAGCTACTGTGCCTTTCTCTTGTCTTACAAACTCCTGTGTGTGTAGTACTCCATGTACCCTGTTCTTTGGTTGTATTTACTATGGAGACACGTTGCCATCCTCACTTCCACTTTCGTGTCACTCTGCAGGCTCTGCTCTTTCTCTTCCCCAGCTGTCTTCCTACAGACTTGCTATGAAGAGGCAAGGGATTTCACTTTAATTCCTGATGGACTAGATGGTATCTCTTCATTTTCCCATCACCTGTATCTCCCCTTTTCTGCTGTATGCTGTCTTTTAAGAATGCTGTCTGTTATGGAATTCTAGAGTGCTTTGGGTTGAAAAGGACCTTAAAGCTCATCCAGTTCCAACCCCCTACCATGGGCAGGGACACCTTCCACTAGAGCAGGTTGCTCCAAGCCCCATCCAACCTGGTCTAGAAAAAGAAACCATAAGAACAGTGTATTGTCAGTAGGAAACTGGCTTCCACCCTAACTCAAGCAATCACATCTTACTAGATGCAAGAGCACAAACTGAGTCAATTATGGCAGATTTGTGCAGGCCATTTCAGTTCCTACAGGCAAATGAAGAATACAGCAGAAAGCATTAAACTGGTACTGGTAAATCCATAGTCTTTGTATCTTGAATTCTGGGATCACTTCTATTCTCTCTCCAAAAGGGTATAGTGCCAGAAGAGCCTTAAGAAGGTACAGAGATGATCGGAAGTTCAGAAAGCCTTCTGTAGTAGGAAAGATTAAATCAATGCTGCTTAGCTTGGAAGAGAAGGGACAGAGTGTAAAGGGTCCATAAAATAGCATGTGACATGGAAAAGAAATGTTCTTTCCCAAGTTATGAGTATAGATGTGTACCTATTCAAATTTATTAGACAGGAATTTAACAGAACATGAGCAACTAGGTTTTCCACACTAATCTATCAGTATTATATATATGTATGTCTATAATCTACTGTCTCCAGTGCTGCTTACCTGCACAGAACATGTTGTCAGTGACTTTCACTTTGGTGGATGCCTTGCAGATTCCCTGGTCCACAATGGGCAGGTTGAGCTGCTGCAGAACTGTGGGCAGGTTGCTGGGGCTGGTGGCCCATGTTTCTTTCAAGTTCCCCCAGCCAGTTACTCGTCCTTTGTAACCTGCCAGCATCAGCCTGGGGAAGGAAGTGCAGGTATAATCAAATGCATTGGACAGCTTTCTCCTGCCTGGTTCTCTTGATGCAAATAGCCCAAATAATGCATCTTTTTTAGGTCTGCTTTGAAGGCCCAAAGGAAGCTATTGCAGCCTGCATTTGTAGGGCCTGTGGGACTGTCTCCTCACCTCTGCACAACCTCTTTGGAAGGCAGGCAGACAGGATGGATGTAGTCACTGAAGATGATGGGTCTCTTCAAGTGCATAAGTGCAATGTCTCGGTCCATGTTCTCTTTCCAGTTGTACTTGGGATGGATGATGATTTTATCCAACAGAGCAATCTTCTCTATATTCTTTTCATACCTGAAATAGCCATGAAGGAAAGAACTCTCTGTACTGTAGCAAGTGAGACTCTTCTGGGGTTCATGATACTCTCAGGTGCTCTGTACCCTCTGAGACAATTGCACCAGAGCACCCCTTCAGGCTTGGCATGCTTCTGCCCTCCCTTTCATTTCAGCCTTTGGGATCAGCAAGAGCAGCAAATGGCAGCTCCCTTAGATCCCACTATTGACAGGGATATGTGTGTTACTGATACTGGACTGATAGCCAACCTCACTGTAGCTCATTGCTCCAAGGGGAAGGCTAGATCCCTCCCACTTCATCCAGGCTCTTACTTTGCTCTTACGTGCTTGCCAATCCGCACCAAGATGTCATTTGTGGTGAGGTTCTTGTCCCAGGGTGGATAGTACAGACAATGAGCAGCAGTCAAAATCCAGCTGTCACTGATGAGGCTGGCACCGCACAGCAGCTCTTGAGGACTCTTTTTGTAGAGCATCACCTGCCTGAGAGACAAGGAAGGAGGAAGACTTAGCAGGACTACACATGTGGGTGGCTGAGTGTGTCCTAGTGTCATGCAGGAAGAGCAGAACTGGCAGTGAGCAGGGAAGAGCATTGTGCTGTACTGACAGAGAGAACTGCCTAAGTGCTCTAGGAAAAGCTTCCCTGGACCTGCATGTTCTGTGTAGAGGGCCATTAACCCTATTCCCTTCACCCAGAGGGGTTTCTTATCCTCTCTGCAGCAGCAAAGCTGCAAGGAGGAAGAGCTGAGGATGAAACCCACCAGCACTCTTGCTCTCCCAGGTGGAGGTGCACTTGGCCCCCGAGGAGAGTTTCTGTCCAGCTGGCTTAGTAGAGCCCTGTCAACCACTTGGAGAAGCTTTGATTAGAAGCCATAATGCCTGCATGCTAAGGGAGAGCCCTTTTATTTTCCCCACTTGAAGGGAAGTGAGACACCATCCCCTATGGAAGAGCACGGCAAGATAACGCTTACCAAGGAGAGCTGCCAACTTCTGCATCATCCCCATGGACAACTCTGCCTCCAATGTAAGAGTCCAGCAGCTCCTTCTCACTTTTGTCCGTTACCTTTTTCTTCTCAAATAAAGGACGAGTGCCACAGTCTGGAACCAAAAACCCAGGTCATCTGCCTTTGTTACTACCCTGATTCACAGGGGAGAGCGTTGTCTGTGGTCAGCATGCTAAGCTGTAAGAGCCTGGGAAGGAAGCACTTAGTAGCTCCACGATGTTGTACCTGGAGATTGACTTCTGAGGGTCCTTCAGTTTGACAGCACTTGGCAAGCTGGTGTCACTGAGAACGAGTGACTGCCCTGTGCGAAGGACCTGCAGCCTTTCTACAAACAGTGATGCTGTATCTGGAGCTTTTATAGAATCATAGAATAGTTTGGGTTGGAAAGGACCTTAAGATCATCCAGCCCCACCCCCCCTGCCATGGATAGGGACACCTCACACTAAACCATGTCACCCAAGGCTCTGTCCAGCCTGGCCTTTAACACTGCCAGGAATGGAGCATTCACAACTTCCCTGGGCAACCCATTCCAGTGCCTCACCACCATCACAGTAAAGAACTTCTTCCTTATATCCAATCTAAAATATCCAACCTAAACTTCCCCTGTTTAAGTTTTAACCCGTTACCCCTTGTCCTGTCACTACAGTCCCTAATGAAGAGTCCCTCTCCAGCATCCCTATAGGCCCCCTTCAGATACTGGAAGGCTGCTATGAGGTCTCCACGCAGCCTTCTCTTCTCCAGGCTGAACAGCCCCAGCTTCCTCAGCCTGTCTGCATACAGGAAGTGCTCCAGCCCCTGATCATCCTCGTGGCCTCCTCCGGACTTGTTCCAACAGTTCCATGTCCTTTTTATGTTGAGGACACCAGAACTGCACACAGTGCTCCAGGTGAGGTCCCATGAGAGCAGAGTAGAGGGGCAGGATCACCTCCTTCGACCTGCTGGTCACACTCCTTTTGATGCAGCCCAGGATACGGTTGGCTTTCTGGGCTGTGAGTGCACACTGAAGCCAGCCCATGTTAAGTTTCTCATCTACCATTTGCTCACCTCCTTCTCCTGAACCGAATGTTTTGTCATCAAAGAAGGTTTTGAACTCTTGAGGAAGGGTAGTACGGCCGGAGATTCCCTCTGACTGTTCGTACCCATCCTCCAGCGAGCTGTCTGAGAGAGACAAAGACCAACATGTTAAAAGGCCTAGTTACAGCTTCCATAATGCACAATGCAGTTTCCAGTGTAAATGTTTCCTTCCATGCGTGGTGGGTCTGCTCTTCTTTAATGCTCTTTGCCCACTGTTGGAAAGAGGAAGAGCTGAAACCCACCAGCTCTTCTCCCACCAGGAAGAAGTGAACACATGAGAGGTGTAACAGCTCTATACAGGTACAGCAGGTTAGTACATGTTATATTTGGACATACAGGGCTGCCTTGTCTATGCCTCCCAGGCCACACGTACCGCTGTTGGTTGCCTGTGCCTACCCAAACCAATGCAGGCTCCTCACCGCAGTAGTGCAGGTCACAATATTCAAAGTTGGGTGGTTCATCTGTGACACACCAGACACCCTCATCATCTCCATCTGGGTTCCGGCAGTAGTTCTCCAGCAGCTTCACCTCTGGGTCGATGTGTTTTCCTTGGAGCACCTCTTTGGCTTTCTCAGAGTTCCACGGCAGGCACTTAGCTCCAGACACAGTGACTGAGAGGGTCCCAGTGTAATGCAGCCCTTTCTCTTCTTCGCAGGGCTCCAGTGGGGCTGCTGGTGTGACCCGTGGAGTAAATTCAACTGTCGTCCTTTCTTCACCTGGAAAGACAGAGAGCTGGGATTTAAGCCATCACTTTGTGCTCAGAAGTACTGTTAGCAAACAGCATTGGAGCCTCTTCACTGGGGCCTGGAGTTCCATGGGGTGTCCTGTTATGTTTGGGAGTTCCCACCGTACTCCCATGCATGTGGTGGCCTTCTCCAATACTGCAGTGTCAGAGGAGATTCCTTCAATGGGGGTAAGTTGAGGCTGGCACTATTCATCACATTTCTGTGTACCATTAAGCTGTGAGGAACAATATTGTGTTCCTTTCTGGGGTATCTTTGAGAAGCAGCTCAAGGGATGGGGTGCCCAAGCAGCATAAAGTTGCTGTGTTAGAACCTCCAATGCCTTTTACTCAAATGTGTATCTAGCCCGTATTTGGGTGAGGCTTTTACTGTGATGAGCTATGAAAGAGGCAAATTTAACTTTGGCCAATATTTCTATATCTAAAGATAAGAGAGAAAATGTTCCTGCCAGGCTTTCCACGCTGCTTCTTGCAAGTGTCTTAATGGCTGTAAGCTTTAAGCAGCATTTCCTGAGTGGGTACCAGATTACCTGCTCTGCAGCATCACGCTCTACTTGGCCGCACACTGCCTTCTCCTTGTGCCCTGAGGGCATCCCCATATGAAGAGAGACCCTCTTCCTGCTCACCCTGGAGCACAACAGCCGCTGAGCAAGTCACATTCACCTTAATCCGTGAGGCTGCTTCTGCGTGAGGTTGACTCATGTCAACATGATTGCAAAGCAGCTGTGCACAAAAGCACAGTCCTGCCACATCCATGCACAGAAGCAAGGCTTTTCCTGCCCATATCCATGCATGTGTAAGTGTAACAGCAAGGAGTCAGTCAGGAGCTAACTAGAGAACGGGGATAACACAGATGCCTGATCACCCCAAAGCATAGCACTGTCTGTTTCCAGTTCCCACATTGCAGACCAGGGCAATGGCAATGGTTTTCAAGCTTCACAACACCCTATGGTCACAATGGTTGTGACCGCTCTGGCTCTCACTTGGAGTTGTTGCCTTCAGTGAGTTTTGTCTCATTGCTTTTTTGGAAGAGAAACTTCTGCTGTGAGAAGGTTCTCTGCTTTCTACCAGTTCTGAGGCAAAGCCCCAGGGGAGACAGCTCTGTGGGGTGGAGCAATGAGAAGGTGCTAAGTGCAGGGATGGTTCTCCATCCCGCTCAGTGCAACTACGGGAGAACCTTCTCACCTCTGTTACTAAGATGCAGCTCCTCTGCTCTGAAGGACCTCTCTTCATGTAAGATCCTTCCTGGCACAGTCAGTGCCAGTCTCAGTGCAGTGTTCCCTGCCAGAGGAAGGCTTGCTGGGATGGCATGTGGAGCTGTGACTCACCACACACTGGGATGGGACACTCCTCCCTTTCCACCGTTGGGTCACGGGTGTAGCACCATGGCCCTTCTGAGTGGTTGTCTGGGTTCCTGCAGTAGTTCTCAATGAGGTAGGGATAAATGGTGGCATTAAATCTGTGAGAAAAGGCTGGTTAGGCCAGGAAGGAAGCAAGGACACCCTGGAGCACCCTTTAGGGGTGCATGGGAGATGAACTTACTTTGGTATATGTGGGTATTTGCTTGTCCACACTTGACATTCAATCCCTGACTTGGTGTAGCTGATGGTCCCCTTGTAGTTGTGGCCCAGCCCAAGAGAGCAGTTACCTGTCAAAACCCCAACACAGGGTAAGCCAGGGCCGGTGGAAGTGGATGTTGTTTGTCAAGGTCAGAGCTAGCATCCCACAACTCCCTTCAACTGCTGCTGCATGAGCCTGCACATGCACAAGCGTTCTCTGCATGGGGTAGGAAGAGCATCTCCCTGAGGCTCTGTGCTTTGCTTTGGCTGCGGGAGCAGGTCAGAGGCCTGTTGAGAGGTTGCCTTGGGAACTGTCTCACAAGGAGAAGGCTATCTATCCCCATGCTGTTTGGGAAATGGTTAGTAAGGAAATAAAGAGGAAGAAAGGAATTGCAAACTCCCCTCTTCCTACTTTTCTTTCTAATCAGTGGCTTCACCAATGTTATATTATGGCTTTTTCCTTGTGAGCTCTGCAGGAAGCAAGTTCCTGGCACTCCTGTATCTGGGAGCTGATGTTAACATGAGTTTCTTACCTTCTAGACAAGCATCCAGAACTGCCCTGGACCATCCCGGGCTCTGACATACTAGGAAAATAAGAGGAAATGAATGCATTATATGAAAGGAATCCAAAGGAACATCCTGGTTTGAGCCAGTTCATCACCTAGGGACAAAACACAAGTGCTTTGTCCTGGAAAGCGAGCTCTTGTGAGAGGGTAGGGAGCCATCTCTCCAAGATGGACAGCGCATCCTAAGGGATAGCAGAGCACCTGCAGGACTTGAAGTGACTCACCTTGGTATCTTGACCAAAATACCTCCTGCAAAAAGAAAAGGAAATCAATAAAAATCATGTATTTAAGTGTAGAGAGGTGAAACATCAGCCCTTGCTTAGCAGGTTTGCATTGCCCCATCACAACACAAGGACCAGACCTAGCTCTGTGGATACCAGTTACTACAGAGTCCAACAAAGCAAAACAATCCACTATAAAACCACATCATTGCCACTCATCACACTCGATAATCAATACTGTTGCTTCTAAACAGACCAAAGATGCTGCACCCTCCATCAGCCTGCAGAGGAAGCAGAACCTGGGCTCCAGGGCAGGAGTCCAAGGAGCTGAACCCAGAACGTGTAAGGGCACAGACAAATCATAGGCAGGTATTGCTCAGCTCTTGGAGCTATGTCTCTGCTGTGCAGCCTGAGGATGATTGCTGTAGAAATACCCCACAGAGGTTGTATCCTGCTGGCTCAGGCTCCTGTCTATCTGTTTACTGTTGTATTCTTGGGTGCAGAATTCGGCCTTGGGGCTAGGAGCACATCCAAGAAGGATGCAGAACAAATGCAGCAGTCAGTGAGTCTGGAAGCCAGGACAAGGGAAGGATGCTGCAAAAGCTTCAGCTCAAAGGACTTTGAGGCCCCTGCACTCAGTGTTTGGTGGCTAAGCCTGCTCTCCCGGGACTGTGGCAGCTCAAATGTGTGCAGCACCATCCGAACCGGTGGAAGATGCAATTGAGGACAAAGGCGAAGGCTCTGTCACTGCATGCTTACACGAGAGAGGCAGGGAAAGGAACCTGAGCTTTGAGCTACATTCCCTGGAGCGGCTGCAGGAGCGAAACCCCCTTAGAACACCCAAGCATTCCACCGCGCGAGCCGCTGGCCCCCCACCACCGGGATCAGCCGGGGGGCTGTTTCCCGGGAAGCCGCAGCCGTACCGTCTGAACTGTGGACTCCAGGGCTTCAAAGGCCTCCTCGTAGCTGCAGCTCTCCTCCAGGCACTCCCGCTCCAGGTTCCCCTTGAGCATCTCCTCCAGGAAGCCCTTGTTGGCACGTCGCGGGCGCTTGAGCACCGACAGCGCCTGCCCCTTTTCCAGGAAAACTACCGGGTCAGAACAGTGCAGTCAAAGGGGGGCTCGCATCCGGAGGGCCACTTACCCTCCCTTCTGCAGGCAGAGGATGTGATGGTCCCACAGCCTCCCCCAGTGCCACACACGGAGAGACGAGAGCCCTCTCAGGTCTATGCGATCAGAGCGGGCTCGCTGTGTGCCAGGGCTCACATCGCTTGGGCAGCACAGGTGACAGGAACCCTCTGCTATCCTCAGCAAAGCTGCTCTGTTCATCTGTGGTTAGGTCGAGGCTTGTTTGTGTGGAGCCCGCTACTGCTCCCTGCCAGCCACTGCATTTGTCTTGCCAGCCTCGGACTGGTGCAATGGGCACAGCTTGGTTCCATCTTCATGGTCAGAGACCCTGATTTGAGAGCCGTAGACAGCTCTTCCCACACACAGCAGTGGGTCAGAGAGGACCTAACCTCGTATTAAGATAGATAGATTTGAGGCACTGATAAGAGAAAAGCAGCAGTGAGCACAAAGGCAGCATGTTGCGTATGACCTAAAGTCTAGATAAGGTAGAACTGTGGGGGCAATGGAGAATTGCAGCCACCTGGGTTAACTGAGGAGCTGCAGCCCAGAAAGGCCCGCAGCTGTGTTGCATGTGGTCCTGGACTGAGCCACATTCCCCTTCCCCACCATCTCTCAAGTGATCCACAACATCTGCTGAGCTGCTGTCAGCATATGCTGGATGCTGCTGCATCCTCCCCTGCAGGAAAGCCCTGTGCTCACTCTGCTCTTAGCATCCTCTCACTCTCAATTTCAGCCCTTTACAAGGTCCTTCTGCCCTATCAAGAAAACCTGTCACTGGCTCTGCTCCTGGGTAGAAATAACCCAGCCTCCTTTCTCCTGTCCCCCACTGGTACCGTCCTTGTCCCCGTGCCACCGTGTCTTACCTCCAGCCTGGCTCAGTGTGAGGTGCAGAAGGCTGGACAAGAGCAGGCCCCTCAGGAAGCTGGCTGTGTGGTGTGCCATGCTGCACAGCCCTGCCTGCGGGGGAATGCAAAGGGAGCAGGAACAGCGGAGTCACAGCCCCGCTGAGTTAATATTGAACCAGAATGAAGAAACAGGACTCCAGAGGTCGTGGTGTGTCAGGGACAGAGGGACCGGGGCTCCTCTTATCCCTCCTCTCTTGGCATCTCTCCCTCCTTTCAGGGCATCTTCATTTTCTTAATGGGTGGAAGACAATTGAAACGTCTCTGGATGCCCACAGGACCACAATTAGCATCCCGTTTCCTAACAGGGAAGATGGCAGGAGGAGTGAGGGGATGGGCCTGGCACAGGGAGAACTCAGGCTGGCACGGAGAGGTCTCCGCCAGAGGCCCCATCCAGAGTAGCTCGCACCTCTTCCCTTGGTGCCACTTGGGTCCATGCAGCTCTTGGCGCATCATGGGCTTGGGTCCCTGCCTCTGCCTAATCTCAGAGGCTGTCTTTCGGAATCCTCACACGCAGCAAGACTTGGATTGCTCCTGAGCCGTTCCCAATCCTTCTGTTTTTAGCTGCAAGCCCCACCTCACTTTCCCCCCTAACCTGTCTTTTCTCCCTGCAGTTATCAGCGAGCTCAGTCCCAGCTATTGCAGCACCAGAACACACAGTTTAAGTCTTCCCCTTCTCCATCACCCACGCCAAGCAGCAGAACTGGGGTGCCTGAGGCAGCCCAGGTGGAATTTTCCTCCCATTAGGTCAGCAGTGCCGTTGGCAGTGCAAACTTCCCACTGCATTAACAATTCCCAGTGGAGTGGAGGATGGTGGAGCAGCATCGAGTTTGTGCTCCCACCCCAGCGGAACACACGGAAGTCCATCCAAAAGGAAACCGAAGCTCTGATGAGCACACCCAAAGCCAGCCAGGAAAACAAGGGCTTCCACGAACAGCGAGGCGGGAATAGCTGGGATGTCATCAGCTACTGAGTCAAGAACCGGGCTTCCAGAGCTGGGAAAGCTCCAGTAATTCCTGCGCCAGGCAGGCAGTCGGTGGAGTGAGGAGCCACCAGGGTAGGGGGAGCCCCGGGGGCTCCACATGCCACCAAAGTGCTTTCTGCCCGCAGGGAGCATGCCCTGTGTTCTGCCTCCGTGCAGCAGATCCGGCTGTAATGTTTGCCTCCATGGAAGGAGTGCAAATATTAGCATTAGGATGGCTGAGGAATGACTCTGTGGCCACTGGTACAAAGAGCAGCTCCAGGGGCTTCCTCCCTCCCTCCGTTAAGTGTCTCCTCATGCACGCACACCCCTGGGCTTTGGAGAGGCACCCTTAGGAATGGCCCTGGATGGACATGACTTGGGTGGAGGAGGATGGCATTGAGCACAAGCCGTGCTGTTTCACAGGCAGAGGGCACAGGCAGGCTTTGGAGGGCAGGTGAAATCAGAGCTGCTGGCATCACACACAGCAGGCACCACCGCGGCTGTGGGAGGAGGCACAAAGGGCCCCACGTCTGTGTGAGCCCATGGGGCAATGGAGGGTCCTGCTGAGCTGATGGGGAGGGCAGCAGCAAGGACAGGTTCTTTACTGTCTATGCCATAATCTGGGTTTGGTCTCACATTGCAGGTGGGACAAGTGACCTCAGGGCTGCTTTCAGCAGGTATCAGCACCTCTGCTCTGGAGCCAGGCTGAGAGAGCTGGGCTGGTTCAGCTTGGAGAAGAGAAGGCTCCTTAAGGGGAGACCTGAGAGCAGCTCCAGTGCCTAAAGGGGCTACAAGAATAACAGGACAAGGGGGAATGGCTTTAACCTGACAAAGGGGAGATTGAGATGAGCTCTTAGGCAGAAGCTCTTCACTGTGAGGGTGCTGAGGTGCTGGCACAGCTTTCCCAGAGAAGCTGTGGCTGCCCCATCCCTGGCAGTGTTCAAGGTCAGGTTGGACACAGGGGCTTGGAGCACCCTGCTCTAGTGGAAGGTGCCCCTGCCCATGGCAGGGGGTTGGAACCGGATGAGCTTTAAGGTCCCTTCCAACCCAAACCATTCCATGATTCAATAATTGAGCAGGCCCCTATGGATGTGAATGCAGGGAAGAAATCCCACTGCAGGGAGACTGCTGCCGACTCCCAGCTGTAGTGATGAGAGAGACAGATGCTGCTGTGCTCTGGAGGTATGTTCATTGTGGATCCCAATAAGAAAGGCACCCAGACTCTGTAAAGCATTGATTAAAATACAGTTTGTTGGGGATAATTCCTGAAGGTTAAATTGGGGTATGGGATAGCATGAGATAACGTTAAACCCTTCAGATGCTGGGAACACCAAGCAATACAGCATCACCACATGCCACACTGAAATGGTCGTGTTTGTGCTGCAGTTCACCAGTGTCATGGTCCTAAAGGTTTTCATAGGCTTTTCTTGGAGGTAAACAACTGTATTTGTCATTTCTGCTGTCAATCAAAAGGATGTGCACATACAAATATGCAGCTTCACTCTGAGATAAAGGATATAGGTTCCCCAGTTAGGCGTAGCTGCTAAGCTCATCCTGTGGCCAAGTGGCATGTGCAGCACCGGCCTGCACCTCCTCACCTCATTACACAGATCACCAGAGTATTTCCCTTCATAGGAACTGCCAATATTCTCAGTCACTTCTTTTTTCCTTCATTCCTTCTCTTCTTTCCTTCAAAGGAAAGGTGTCAGCACCTTCTATGGTATCATGCACTATATAAGGTTAACTTTGAACAACAGTAGAACACAGCAGTTAAGCCTGGTTATCAGGCAGGTCTGAATATCCTCCAATACTTAGCTATGCCATATTCCTTTAATGTTACTTCTGTTCTGGATCTACAATCCTTGTGTTCCTTATGCACTTGAAGAAAAGCCTCACTGAGAGCAACCATCTGTCTCTGGATGCTTCTTTTCCAGTTGCTGTTCTTCTTTCCCCCTGTGAAACGGGACAAACCCGCCTGCCAGGGCCATTAGGTTGCTAACTGTAACTGCTGCAACCTTTTAGCTCAAGATTACTCAAGGTTACATCCATCACTTACATTTCACCTATTTCTTTACATTGGCTTTGCTTTATAATTGGAGATTTTCACTACATCCTGGGATGTTTTCCAGCCCTTTCTGGCTATGATTCTATGTTGGCAATTACAGATGCTGGCTCTTCACATCGCAGCCTTTTCTTGTTCTGTGATGTGCTTCTAGAGCTTCTGTTTCTCCCATTCTCGTAGTTAGCCCCTGCAGCAGGACAGTGTGCATCAGCTGTCACCTCTACAGGGGCTTTGACTTACTGGAAGCTTTGGATGTTCCTTGTACATCCAGTGCTTACACCTGGTAGCTGTTCCCATAAGCAACTCTTTATATCTATTTTCTCCCTTCCTTCACCCACCCACGAGTGATGGATGCTATTCTTAGGGTAAGAGAGTGAAGATTCTTATCTTTACCCTCCCAGAGTGATGGCTTTCAACAGAGCTGGGAGCTCTGATCTCTTTGCCTCTATGAGTTTACTCTTATTTTTAAGTGAAGAAAGTTTCTGGCAATTGTTTATTTCCTATGTAACTATTTTTCCAGCTTCCAAGGAGCAAAGTATTGAGGGTTTGGCCTTGGCCTGTTTTCTTGGGCCTTCATCAGTTCTATGATAGATGGATAGTTTCCTGGTTCAACTGGGGTATTTCTGAATATGTTCCTAAAGTGAGTTAGACAGTCTGATTCACAATTGTAACACTCTGGATACAGTCACAAAGGATGAAGCCCCATCCCCTCACACAGGGATTCCCCTGTTCCTGAGGATACAGGAGCTGCTGAGCAGGGACTTCAGGTGAAACCCTGCCAGCCAGGAGAGTTCGGTGCTTGCTGCCTGAAGCTGTAAGGGTTAAGCTTGTCTCCAGCCAGCCAAGTGACCTGCTGCCCCAAAGCATAACGATTATCTGCATTATAATGCAGCACAGCATCTAACTGTTTGCCATGCTGGTGTATGAGACCAGGCAGGCACCCATCCTTTCCTCACTATACGTATTCCAGTAAGGGGTTTCTCACCAGGATCCTGCCAACTACACCAAATGTAATGCACTGGTGCAAGAGTTTGTTGTGGATCCCAGTAAGAAAGGCACTCAAAGCCCATAATGTATTAATTAAAGTACCATTTAGTGGACATAACACAAGAAAGTGTATAGCATGAGATAATCCTACGCTCCATTAGATGCTGCCAACACCAAGCTGTACAGCATCAGATAGGTGTCTAGTCCAGCCATGGCACGCTGCACAGATCCCATCCATGTTGAGGTTCACCAGTATCATGGTTTTCAGGGCTTTAATAGGATTTTCTTAGGAGTAAACAACTCCATCATTTTGCTATCAAGCAAATGGTTGTCACATAAGAACTGCTGCTTCTAAGATAGAAACAAAAACACAGTGGTGGCATCAGCACCATGTGCCCAGTGGGAGTCACCTATGGGATCCTCAGTCAAGATTAGCTGGCCAAGTTTATCCTGCAGCCAAGTGATACGTGCGGCACAGCACAGCCCTGGCCCTACCTACTCAGATCAACTGTTAGAGAACAGCATTCTGTGAAGACCTCCTCATTCATAATTGCTCCTACTCTTTCTCTCCTGTTCTCTCAACTAAAGCAGGTCACAGGTCAGCAGATGAGGCTTTAGGGGCCTGGATTCTCCCTTTCTGCTCCCCCAGTTGCTCCCACTTCTCTCCTGGTTCCTGTGTGACAGAGGGCACACGCTTCAAACGTGCCCATGAGGCCAGCTCCAGCGAGAACACTTTGCAGCTGTGTCAATATTTGAAAACTCAGCTTCAAATACAAGCCCCCCCATAGGCCTGTGCTCCCACTGGTGAGTCCCAGCAGCCAGGGCACAGACCGAGCTCCTCTGCCCCTCACTTTAAAGAAAAGAGCTGAAAATAAGGACACCCAGAGGTTTATTGACTGAATTCACCTCCCATCCTCACATCGAAGTGTCCTGGATCTGACTCCAGCTCCTTGTCTGCAGGCTGGTTGTAAACGTGTATAGCAAAAGTTGAGTGTAGAAACTGCAAAGAGCAGCTTTTCAGGTTGTTTCTGTGTTCATAGCACCCCAACAGGGAACTATCTGAGTCCCCAGTGACACTACACCCTCCTCTTGGGCATTAGAAGCCCAGAGAATTTAAGCCCCTAAACAAACCTTTTTTGGGGAACTGCAGATGTTAGAGAGGTGCAAGAGAGAGCAAGAACAGCTGAAACTGAGGATGCAGCAAATGAAAACAGTGTTTGTGTAACAGGGAGTGCAGAGTGGGCAAGGGTTAAAGACCTCCACCAGGTCTGGTATTGACCATCTCTTCCTATGAAGTCAAGTTCATGTGGCACTGGGAACTGTGCACTTTCTTCCTGAAATGTGACCCAGTTGGCAAATGAGCACTGAAGAGGATGGAGTAGTGGGAATATTGAGGTGTAGTTGTGCTGGTGCTGCCTTTTAGCTTTATGGTGCAGGAGCAGGAAAGATGTGGAAGAGAGGAAGCAAGAATGGGAGAAAAAGATCAAGGGAAATAATAGATTCATGAACCCAATTTGAATGTGGAGGGAAAAGGCAAAATCTCTTGAGCATACCAAGATGAAGGGCTGGAGAAGTGAGCAGCCTCTCAGCTGGGGACAGTGAAAACTGCACTGTACAGTGAGACATGAAACTATTCTTTCATGTCCTCAGAGACCTTCCAGTCACTGCAAGGCCTAAAGCAAGCAAAACGTGACAGTGGAGAAGGAACACTCAGCACCAGCTCCAAGGTAGGACTTTGCTTCTGCTACTTGTGAGAAATGCTCTTCAAAAATGCACAACAGAGACACCTTGGTAACACCTGGGAGCTGCTTCCCAGCGATGGCTGCAATCAGCATCCCCTTCAAATGAGCACAAGCGCTGCTGAGCTCCAAGAAGAGCAACAATTAATTAGGAAAGACTTGAACAGAAGGTGTTGTTCAAGCTGCTGCTTTGAGACTCCTCCTGCCTTCCTCATGGTGCATTGTCAGAGGCAGAGCACAAGCACTGCTCATTAACACTGCGGGTGTCTTCTCTAGGAAGTTATTCCCATTGACAGCCAGTGCTCTCTCTGCACCAGGTCCTGCATGTGTAGGCTCGCAGCTCCAAGGAGCAGCTATCAAAGTACCCAGGTCTACATAGACAGTTACCTCCAGGACTGCTTAATTCTGCCTGGGACTGAGCTATAGAGCCTTGCTGCCACAGAGAGACAAGAGAGATGGGGTTTTTGTTGGGTTTAGTTTTACCCCATTTTAATAAGTACAGAAGAAGATCAGGATGGGGGGAACAGTCAGATGCCAGGCTTGACCTCCACCACTTCTGCAAAGGCTCTGAAGCCCACCCCTTCCTGGATGACGCCAACAGGTCTCGTTTGGTGCAGTAAGCCTTATCACACGGGGTGCACTGGGAGGGCTGCACGCCCTGGTGGGCCAACACATGGGCTTTGAAGCTCTCCTCTGAACTATGGTGCTTGCCACACTCCATGCACAGGAAGGGCTTGTGGCCAGCATGGGCAAAGTGGTGCTTCCTGAGGTGGCAGAGCTGCAAGAGGGCTTTCCCACACTGCCCACAGCGGTGCCTGTGCTTGATCATCTCCTTTTGGGATGGGGCTTTTGGTGGGGGATCTGGGATGTCAGAATGACCCCAACTTGAAGGTGACAACAGACCCAGGTCTCCTGGACATGGCTCTTTATGCCCCATCTCTGCTGCACATCTGGGATCCACATCCTTGTCAATTCTTCCTTGCGCCAGCCGCTGGCCTTAATGCTTGAGGTGGTCTTGAGGTGCTGATTCTCAGCCCTCAGCTCATGTTTGGAAGCTGTGCCTTCCTCTTCTCGCAGCCTGTGGAAATGCTTGGTGGGCAGCCTGCTAACCTCAGTGGGGAGACATCAAAGACCGCGGTTTTGTCACCTTGGAAACATCAGGATCCCCTGCACGAAACCAGACATATGGTGGTGACTTAATGCTGGCTATTGCTATGTGACATTATTGCTGCTGGATCAGAGGAATAATGTTTGAGATGGATGAAGATAGGCTGAGAAAGTTGGGGCTGTTCAGCCCGGAGAAGAGAAGCTGCATGGAGACCTCATAGCAGCCTTCCAGTATCTGAAGGGGGGCTATAGGGATGCTGGGGAGGGACTCTTCATTAGGGACTGTAGTGATGGGACAAGGGGTAACGGGTTAAAACTTAAACAGGGGAAGTTTAGATTGGATATAAGGAAGAAGTTCTTTACTGTGAGGGTGGTGAGGCACTGGAATGGGTTGCCCAAGGAAGTTGTGAATGCTCCATCCCTGGCAGTGTTCAAGGCCAGGTTGGACAGAGCCTTGGGTGCCATGGTTTAGTGTGAGGTGTCCCTGGACACGGCAGGGGGGTTGGAACTGGATGATCTTAAGGTCCTTTCCAACCCTAGCTATTCCGTGATTCTATGGATACTACGGATAACCCTGGGCTCTGGCATAAACCCTATTACTTCTATGACCCTTTCTTCTTTGAAGCTGCATTTCTAGCGTTTCACAGGCAGTGTCTGGGAGGCATCACCGCAGAACCAACCAGGTTGGAAACGACCTTTAAGATCATCAAGTCCAACCATCACCCAGCACTGCCGAGCCCACCGCTCAACCATGCAATTGAGGGACCGGCAACCACCGACAGAACAGGGCACCCGCTCCCTCCTCGGCCGGCGGCTCTGGAGGCAGCACAAGGTCCGGTCCGCAGCCTCGGGGGATCCCTCCGGGCCATACCTGAAGGCCGTGGGCCGCTCGCTGCACCGGGCCGCGCGTCCGCCGCCGGCGCGGCTCGCCCCGGCAAGGGGCTCCTACCGCGGCCCCCGCGCTGAGCCGCCCGCCGGAACGGAGCGAGCAGGCGGCGGGCGCACCCGGACGCGGACCGGCGGCGGGCGGGGCGGTGCAGCGCGGCGCGGCGCTCCCCGCTTCCGGCGGGGCTGACAGGCGGGCGGGCCGGGCGGCGGCAGGTAATGGCAGCGGGTGGTGCCCGCGGGGCGCAGCCGGGTCCATCGGGCAGCAGCGGGGGCCGGGGCGGCCTCTCCTTGGTGCTGCCGGGGCGGGGAAGGGACCGGGACCGGGACCGGGACCGGGGCCAGGCCCGGAGCCCCAGCGCCTGAGCCCCTGCCCGCGTTATTGCTGCGGGTCGGGGTCCTCGC
The DNA here is from genome assembly GCF_028554395.1 of Pezoporus wallicus. Taxonomy (NCBI): domain Eukaryota; kingdom Metazoa; phylum Chordata; class Aves; order Psittaciformes; family Psittacidae; genus Pezoporus; species Pezoporus wallicus. Next base: position 371,840 of record NW_026638015.1, on the reverse strand, counting down.
TTCGGGGTCGGCGGGAAGAGCCCGTCCGGTGCCGCGCTGCGGGTGCCCGGGCGGGGGGAGCGGAGGTTTAATCCCTCCTTTGGTGCTGGCCGTGGGGCCGGGTTGTGAGGGTACAGCGCGGTGTAAGAGTGCGGGGGTCGGAGGGAGCTTTGCCGTCCCTTCGGGGGCCCAACGGTTCGGTGTCCCCCGTTATGCATGCGCTGTGGGGATCGGCGGGTTAACAGTGCGGATAGCGAGCCTTACAGTCTCTTTGTTTGGAAGCTGAAGTTGTCTCTGGGTCGCCACAGGAGCTCGGTCTAAGGGAATGGGAGAGAAGCTGCTGTGTGGCGGAGCGGAGGAGGGGTGCAGCCCCTGTAGGGCCGTGCTTGCCCCCGTTTCCTCACATGCTCCGCATGTGATCCTGCACGGCGCTGGCGGCAGCCCTCAGTACTTGGTGCTGCTGCTCCACGGAGGAAGCAGAGCTCAGCGCTTTTGCTGTCAGAGCCTGCGGAGAGCCAGCAGAGGAGGGTGGGTGACTGCTGGCTCGGGTGGGTTTCCAGCAGGCACGGAGCTGTTTTCAGCAACGGGTTTGGGATGACTGGGGAGGGAAGGCTGCTCGTTGAAAAGTCTGTTACAGTGACTATAGAATCCCAGGCTGGTTTGGGTTGGAAGGGACCTTAAAACTCATCCAGTTTCAACCCCCTGCCACGGGTAGCGACTCCTTCCGCTAGGGCAGGTTGCTCCAAGCCCCGTCCAACCTGGCCTTGAACACTGCCAGGGATGGGGCAGCCACAGCTTCTCTGGGCACCCTGTGCCAGCGCCTCAGCACCCTCATAGTGAAGAATTTCTTCCTAATGTCTGATCTCAGTCTCCCCTCTGGCAGGTTAAAGCCATTCCCCCTTGTCCTGTCCCTGCATGTCTTTGTCAAAAGTCTTCCTTCAGATTTCTTGTCGGCCCTTTCAGACAATGGGAGCTGCTCTAAGGTCTCCCCAGAGCCTCCTCCAGGCTGAACAAGTCCAGCTCTCAGCCTGTCTCCTCATAGGAGAAGTGCTCCAGCCCTCTTATCATCATTGTGGCCAACTTTGGACCTGCTCTAACAGCACCATGTTGGAGAATGATAATGAGATACCAAAGAGTCTCCCCAAGCAATAGTGGGGGAGGCTGTTGTGGGTTAGTTGGTCACAGTGACCCAAACAAAGCTCTTCTGGCTCTTGACCCTTTGATTCTTTCAGGGTGGTATGAGGATAGTGATGCCCTCAGCAGTATCATCAATCTTGATGTGAGGAAGGACTTGGGCTGGACTTCCTCAGTCTCAGTCCTGGAGCTCATTCACATGAGCGAGTACATTGAACGTCTGCTGAATAACTGCTTCCTTTTGTTGCAATGTGCTTGATATTAAGACTACAGCAAAGTGCAGGGGTTTGATGGATGTGTACAGGAAAAGACATTTATCCAAGTGAAACAAAACTGGGAGGAGGTGCACATAGCAACAGTCAGAAAAATAATAGAGCCATCCAGAACTGGGATTCCCTTGGGTCTGAGTGTTGCTTGTTAATCAGGCAGGGAATGGCGCATGTAATTCTTCCTTGTGTGTAAGCACGGGTCCAGGGTGTGGTAATACATGCATGGACTGATTTCGATGTGTAGATTTATTATTGAATTAATAGCACATCTGAAAGGAAAACAGGAAAAGGAAACTGCCAGACAGGTGCACCTTGGAAATTAATGATGGGAAAGAAGTGAAACTGGAATTGCAGAAAAACACAGTGTGCATGAGCAGCAGCTACCAGAACTTCAGAGATACAAGGGAACTGTCTTCCCTGGTTAAATATTGGTGGTGTCTTGTGTAAGGAATCTCCAGCTCAGCAGAACAGTCTGTTCTCCAGCACATCTTTTTGTTATCAGAGAATCAGTTTTTATTAGACAACAAGTATTCAGGTCTACCAGTGTAGGTGCAGGAAACATATGCTTGGAAAAATAGAAACAGTTGTCTCTTTAGAGCCTGGCAATCAGTAAACGCTTCTGATGTCAAAAGTGTGATTCTTTAGTTTTTAAATGTTTTTTTTACTTTTTGAACCTGGGTGTGTCATTTTTCTTTCCTTATGACTGGCTATACAGGGTGCATCACTTGCATCTTGCCACAAGGATGATCAGGGGACTGGAGCACCTGTATGAAGAGAGACTGAGAAAGTTGGGGCTGTTCAGCCTGGAGAAGAGAAGGCTGCGTGGAGACCTCAGAGCAGCTTCCAGTATCTGAAGGGGGGGTATAGGGATGCTGAGGAGGGACTCTTCATTAGGGACTGTAGTGATGGGACAAGGGTTAACGGGTTAAAACTTAAACAGGGGAAGTTTAGATTGGATGTAAGGAGGAAGTTCTTTACTGTGAGGGTGGTGAGGCACTGGAATGGGTTGCCCAGGGAGGTTGTGAATGCTCCATCCCTGGCAGTGTTCAAGGCCAGGGTGGACAGAGCCTTGGGTGCCATGGTTTAGTGTGAGGTGTCCCTGCCCATGGCAGGGGGGTTGGAACTGGATGATCTTAAGGTCCTTTCCAACCCTAACTATTCTGGGATTCTAAGATGTTTATCTAAAACAAGTGGGCTTCTTGAGTTGTGTTATATCTGGTGGAATGCTGCTTTTTGATAACTGTTTTATACTGGTACAGATGGACTTTCTGCTCAATGACAGGTCCTGCTTAAGGGTACGTTTTGAGTACACAGGGAGAAATCTCATGACACTGCACTGTCAGGAAGTATCTATCCGGTTATACCAAGATCCCCAAGTAGTTTCTTACATCCAAACTCCAGGTGTCTCCTCCTCAGTACCTGCTAGTTCCCAGGAATTTAGAGGATTATATTTAAACTGTTCCAGAGTTACCTGATGTGAGACCTGTGCTTTTGTCTTTTCCACTGTTGGGAAATGGCTGGGGAAAATTCTGCTGTCTGGAAGCTACAGTCTGGTTCACAAGGACGTGGCATCCAAGAAGTCTTCTGCTCTGGATCCTCCTTCCATTAACATTTCTGCTATGGAGCCCTAACCTAGAGCCGAGGAATGGAGCTGTCTGCCTGGCTGTGAAGAGCATGTTGGAGCTATCTGGGGAGTCTGGTCTGCCTTTCCAAGGGGTAGAGAAGGTTTTGGCAAAAGCACTGCCCACCAATTTTTTTTTCCAGTGTGGAATTGTAAGGATCCTACTAACGGCTTCCTTCTTCCACAAGATGCCACACTGGGATTAATTTTATGCCTAAGGGGAAATCACCCAGTGGTGTTTAAGAACCAGCTCTTCCACTTCTGACCAAGTGCTTCAAATTGGCTCTGAAGCCAAGTTGTGATCAGTGTAGGGACAAGTGAGGACGCTTAGTGTCTTGCTGACCCTATGGCAGTACTATCACTGCTCTGTAGGAAGATTTGGCTCTGGTCCCCATGTGCTTCAGGACCTTGCTTTGGGGACACTTGCTACTGGGCATCTCCAAGAATCTCATATGAAAGGCATCTCTGGATGGCAGCAGTTGGATACAGGCCCTTACCAGGGCCGGGAAGTGCCTGGAAGCTGGGAATGCTGAGGGGCTGCCCTGAGGGGCTGTGGAGGCTTCCTTAGCATGGGGTGCTGTCTTGTGGGCTGCTGAGCTGAACAGGGAATGCTTTTGAGCTCACTGAGTCATAAGAATTGGTGCCTGGTGTTACCATAGAAATCAGATCAGCTGCTAGGGGTGGGGAGTCCTTGTCCCTTGGCTCCGCTGCTGCTTGCATCGTTCCAGCATGAGCTCACTGTGTAAGGGGACCTGATTTCTTGCTCCTTCTCTCTTCAGGATCAGAGGGGGTCAGATAGCTCTCACAGCCCTCACCAGAGGGCAGGGAGTAGTTTTCCTTGGGTGTCTGCTTGTGTGCAGTGGTCAGACCCTGTGTTTGCTGTGCTGCCTTGCTGATGCGCTGCCCATCTATGTTTTGCTTGTTTGTATTTCAGGGAACTTCATTTGCTTAGCAACAGCTCCCAGCCCTTTGGGAGCCCCAGAGAGGTGAAAACTGGTTGTAAAGGGATGAGTAGCAGATAAGAGAGGACAGGAAGTAGTGAGCGTGGAGTGATCTAGAGAGAGGGCACAAACACCAAATACCCGATTTCCTGTGCTCTCAAAATGCATTCCCAAGATAGGTCATGAGTGTTGCCCTGAGCACGGATGTGACACCTTCCAGGGGTCTGTTTCTCACAGGTTTTGTCCTCTGGGCTTACATCTGAGTAACTGTTTCATCATCTTCTCTGGATAAATGTACACATTCAAGCTCTAGGGATGGAAGATGCAGTACATCATTGCCCCCCCATTCGGCTAAAGGAAATAGCTTCACTGTGAACATGATCTTTCCACACAAACGCGTTGTGCCTCCTCAGATCATCTTTGAACCCTTTGCTCTCCTCATAGTGCAAAACAAGCACAAGCCTGTCTGAGAAGCAGCGTTACAGAGAGTCTTGCTTATGCAAGGTGTCATTTTGTTTTGCTACAGTTCCTCTTGGCTTGCTGCCTGTTGGCTGCTGGATTGCTGTCCGTGTGGTCTGTGTGAGCAATCCAGATCTATGTGCTTGTCCTTTCCAGTGTTTCCTTGCTTACTTCCAAGGCACTGAGGATAACAGCTGTTTCCTAGGGGTTGTCCCTAAGAATTGGTACCCCTAGGAGGTGCTGCGTGCTGTGCTAGCTCAGTTCTGGGTTTGACACATCATCTGCTTCACCTGAGAGTGAAAAATACCTGCAAGCAGCAGCAAATGTACTGAGCTGCCTGTTTCTTGGACCTCTTAATTTCTTGGTATCCTCAGTATTACGTAATGCTTGGTGAAAAATACTCATTCTGGCTATATGGCTTTAGATTAAAGAGATGATTCCTTGTTTTATAGGAGAAAGGATTTGCTGGGTGATGCTGAAAGATGACTGTTGTGTGTGTATTGTTCTCTCTGTCTTATTAGCTCAGCCTACGAAATCCTGTTTTAAGAAGCTGTTCACTTTTGTGTTTGGATCCCAGCACGCTGAAGCAGGCACTTCAGTGCTGTTGAGAGCTCCGGCCCTCCCTTATGGGGAGAAGGGAGGGTGATTCCTGGGAATGCTTCCAGCACTGGGCCAACTGTGGAAACAACTGGGCTTGGTGCCAGCCCTTCGGAAGGAGGGGGAGCTCAGAGCTGGTACAGTGAACGTATCAGGCAGGGGCTGGTGTAGCCTGTCGCCTTCCTCAGCATCTTGTGGCTGCTCCATTTCAGGAGAGAAACTGCTCCTCACAGAGCTTTGGCCAAGCAGAGACTCCGAGAGGGTTGGTACGTGCTCCTGGTGGTCTTTTGATAGCAGTTGGCACCAAAGAATCTGACATATGTCGGTGCTTCTGGCTTGGAGGAGTAGGAGGAGTTCCTGCCTGTGTTAAGGGGGAAGGGAAGTATGATCTCTGGATATGTAAAGGGAGGATCTGGGGGAAATCAGAGAGAAGAAGAAGAGCCTCTATGGGGAGGTAAACTGTGATCTCTGTGTCTCACCCAGCAATCTCTGCAGTCCTTGTTGTAGACACTGCAAAATAACGCACGGTGTTTGGGGACCATGGCTACAGACCCGCTCTCAGAGCTTCAGGATGACCTGAACTTGGACGATACCAACCAGTCCCTCAGCCAGCTCCAGCTGGCCTCCATAGATGATAACAGCTGGCCAGCAGATAATGTCCCTGCTTTTCCTAAGTCAGGTGAGTATCCTGCTTGTTTGGGGTCTGGGTTTCGACCAAAAGGGATTGTTTGTCCTGCAGCACTGTGGTCATATCTGCATATCTGCATATACAGAGAGGCCCAGCTCCATCTGAAAGCTTTATAGACACATTAATCCTGTACCACACCCAAGTGAATTAGCCCTGCCCCTGAAACAGCACTAAAAAGCTGAGAGCAAGCTGATGTAAATATGCTTTCCTCCATCCTGTGGCTGACTCCACTTTGGTGCTGACAGTACAGACATGCTCTAAGTCCTTGAGTATCCTCTGTTATGGTCTCTTGCAGGATAGGTTGGCCTTCCTGAGTGGAAGGGTCTTGAACTTCCGCATGGGGGTGGGGTTGGAGATTGAGTTGCTGCTCTGGAATCCTGTCCTGTGGACTGCTGCCCAGAGAGGTCGGGGATATTAGCTCAAGGGCTTATAGGATGACTGTGCATCCAGGGATGATGTTAAGATCCTTCTGCTCTGGAAAGCCATGATGTTGCCCTTGGCGCTTGGATTTTGGTCTCTGAATGTTTGTGACCTATCAGAACAGCTGTTTTTGAGAGAATATACAGTCTGAGGGACATGTTTGGACCTCATAGGATTGACAGGTCTCTTCTGAAGCCATTGCTGCTCCTGTCCTCTCAGAATTTCAAAGGAGGGTTTCCAAGGTGGACAGGTACATGCATTAGTCCCTCCTGTTCTTCTGTTGAAGAACCATTTTTTCTCATCCCTGTACCCCTGGCCAAGGTGATCCAGATCCCTCCTTCTAATTGCTTGTTCCTTGTGTTTTGTGCAGAGGACTCCAAAGGCTCCCCTGAGCCTGTCACTCACCTGCAGTGGGATGATCCCTACTATGATATTGCCAGGCACCACATTGTGGAAGTAGCAGGTAGGAGTCTTTCTGTTTTCTTTTGTGACGTCTTTGCAGCTGGGCTGAGGAAAGGTCTTTCTAATGGGGTTGTTGGGGCACCTGCTTTATGCCAAGCCCATGTGGCAATGACAGCTGGCATCCTAAAGAGAAGAAGTACCAAACTTCATGTATGCTTGCTGTGTGTGTAATTTTCCACTGACCGTGGTTAATCTTGCATTGCTTCTTGGCTCTTGGTTTCTTTTGCTGAATTGGTTTAGATGTGGCCCTTGACTATGTCCTGGGCATAGGATGTGGGTTTTGTGTGATAATGCCACAGAAATTATGTAGTTATACAGTACAGTTGCAAGGTCCTCAGCTGATGGAGTAATTCACAATAAGTCTGTCAGCTCTTGTATCTGAGTGGCCAGAGCTTGCCATCCTGTCCAGAAACAGCATTTACAGAAATAGGGGGAATAGACCCATGCCCGACTGCAAGGAAAGACCTGATCATTCAGGGTCAGGAGCATTTGGATTTTCTTTATGTGGTTGTCTTATTATTTTAATGACCCTGACCCATGGCAGTTTACTGCTGGGGCATCCATAAGAAAGAGTTTTGGGGATATTCTTTATGTTGCTGTGGTAAGCATGAGGGAAGGGTAATCCCAGTTTGTCTTGTGTTCCAAATGCCTCTTCGGCCTGTTGCGACTCGATTCACGCTTCCTTCTCCTCAGTTATCTATGGCCACTTCCTACCCCTCCTATTGCCATTCCTCTGCCTTGGTCCCTGCCCCACATGTGAAATTGCAGTGAAGCAGAGCACAGGCTGGAGTCCTTTGGACTCAGGGTTGTTCTGCAGCAGGGTTTTAAGACAAAGAGAAGATTCTCATGCACTTACATTGGTAAGAGTTGTCCTGACATCATTCTTTTCTGTCTGTTTTCTAGAATGAGCTTTCTTTCTCCTAACCTCTCATGTTACATCATTTGGGAAGCAAAACAATAATGGTAAACTCAAAACTTTGTTGTCCTTTGTGCCTCTGGCTGCTCGGGTTCACAGGCCCGGGTATTTAATGTTTGGGCCATAGTGTCTTTTAGATTTGCCACTAGTGCTTTCATTTGCAAACGTGTTACTAACCTTCTCCATGAGGCTGGAGTTTTAGCACTGGGGTTCATAGAGGTCTGCACCCCAGTGTCCCTACTGCTGGAAGTGGGAAGGGACTCCACCATTTTCAGTGATAACAGCTAGACTATTTGTAATGCAGATGGCAGAGGTAACTGGCCTTTCAGGACTCTGGAAGCTGATGAGTTAACTGGCTCTGTTGTTCACTTCAGACAAAAAGTGCTTAGCAAAGGGTTTAGATCAGAGACATTGATAAGTCTGGAATACCAGCCCAAACCAAGGATATGCTTTGTGTGCTGCCTCCTGATGTAAGCACCAGTCTCTCTGTGGGGTTTCTGTTCCAAGGTAACACCATTTAGGTTTTTTTCCCAAGCTCTCTGAATGGAATATCACTCCAGTGGAGGTGTGTATCAGTGGCCTTTGGAATGTTTGACACATTGTCTAGGATAGCAAATGAATTATCTAACTTCCTGAAAGGATCTGGAAGTGGTTTGATGGCTGACTGGGAGCTGTGCCTGCATTCTGAAAGAGATCTCTTCCCTGACAGTGGTTTAAATTGATATTTCTAGTGAGCTGTCTGTCCCTGTTGTGTCTCTGCATAATGCAGAAGCAGCTCAGAGAAGCTTGTGTTGTTGGTTGCTCCTGGCCAGTGTTCACCAGTAGCTGGTTTATCTAAAAGCATGTGATGGTCCCACACACAGAACGTGGTTGATGCTTTTCTTGGCGTTGGAACGGTAGCACAGCTCCAAACAGTGGATTTACTGCCACATAGTTTTGAGACTCCCTTGTGTCTCATCTCCTGAAAGCAGGATTTATGAAGTGGATCTATGGGGCCTGAGTTGTAACTTGGCCTCTGAGGTGATGCTGTTTGTTCAGATTTTTTGGTCAAAAACGGATAACATGAACTGTTTGGAGAGCGGGTGATGTTCTCTGGGCTGTTGTCAGAGTCAATCTGGGAAAATGCTGTTAGAAATAGCCTGGCGAATCGAAACTGCACTGCAGGGTTAATATGAAACTGTTTGCCTCTGGCTCTCCTGACAAGTTGTGCTTGTCAGCACCTTCATGTGCAATGAGCGCTCCTCATGCTGAGCCTGAAACAAGTAGCTCCAACCCGGTTCTCTCCTAAATGCTAGCAAATGGCAGCAGATCAAGGGTTGTTTTACCCATTCTACTGCTTTCTGAGCTTTCTCTTCTGTGTCCTTCCCTGTTGTGCACTTGAGAGCAGAAAGCATATGGCTAACTCTGTTCCTGCCTTCCCTGAAATCCATTCTGGGATGTTGGTGCTATTTTGAGACAAAACCAGAAGGCTGGTTCCCATCCTTGGGCTGAACTCCATGATCCCAGGGTTATCCTGTGTGGTCAGAAGAGTAATTGCTTCTTGCAGGAAGGAGGGGTGTTAATTTAAACTTACTAAAAGCCCAGTTTTGATGGCAGAAAGTTAACACACGCATTTTCTAGCTGACCTGAATTCCTGATGGAGTTCAAGGCGTGCTGGATTTGAACATCCTGGATATCTGGCCTGAAGAGGGGGGATAATAACATTGAAGATATTTTGCTAGAAATTTGCTAGAAAAAGAAGGGATTTGCTCTTGTTTTTCATTTAAAAATAGTGCAGCAGCTTCACAGAGAGTCTCCTTTTATGCCCTGGGCTCCAGTCCCTTCTGGAGACTGGGATCTTCCTGGAAGAGGCTGTCCGTGGGAAGGAGCAGGAATGTCATTGCTGTCCTTTGCGGGGGTGTGTCATAGGAAGATGGCAACAAAAGGCACCCAGGCCCCAGTTCCAAGGGAGTACAACAAGATGTTCCGGTTTTGGGAAGCGTTCCTTTAGTTCTGGGGTGCAACGCTGTTCTGAAGGAAGGAGATGGTACTCTGCCTTTCCCTGCAGACCTGCCTCACGGTGTGAATTTCCTGGAGTGTTTTACGCAGGCTCTGGAGAGGTTTCTGTGTGGTTGTGCTCTTCTTGACTCTTGAGTTCCTCTTTCTGTGAGCACTGTAGCAGAGAAATTCATCTTCACACATGGCTAGAGGCTGGAGCAGAGGCGGCTCGGTTTCACTGCACAAACCACTTCTGCAAAGTGTGGTTTCTCTTCTTGCTCCAGCCAAATGGCATTCAGAAGAAACACAGGCTTCTGGTTAAAGACTGTTGAGGAACTATCCCGAATTGCTGTTGTGTATAAGAGTTTCTGTATCCCTCTGTTAATTCCATGCCAAAGGTGCTGCTTCCATCGCCTTGAGGGTTGAGGCGGACTGATGTGACATAATCTTATCCCTGAATGTCAGCAGAGGCTGAATTGCAATCGTATGCTTAATAACAGGCTGAAGGAGGTCTCTGGAAAGGCAGTTCCTATTGGGAACCTGGAGCTGTGTGGGAAGAGCAGGACTCTGGACAGCTTTAGCAACGTGTTCATCCCTTGTTCTTCTGCAGAGTCCAAAATACTGGTCTCACCTTTGTGGTCAGTATGCAAACCTTATAGCTATAAAGTGCATCAGCATTCCCATGTTACACAATAACTGGTTTTCTTCTTTTTGGGATAAGAAAACTGGGGCTTAGGATATGACCGGTGAATGAATTTTCCACTGCTGTGGAGGCTAGAAGTTGGTGATGCATTAGTCAGCACAGTGGCTGTTACTGTTTGCTTTAGCTATGTAGTCCCTGCCCTCTGACTTCAAAGCTTTGCTGAAGCTCAGAGCATGTTTCTGATAGCTTTTGTGGGAAAACTGCTGCTTCACACCATTAACTGTCAGTCTACAGGGCTGCCCTTGCAGAGGAGGCATGATGCTAGTGTGTGTAAGACCTGTGATTGAAGAGGGAAGGCAGGGTGGAGAGCTGGGGGTGTAACTTACTATGAGTTACTAGATTAAAGCTGCAGTTTCAACAGTGAATCTTTATTTCAATGGTGAATCGGGTACCAAACCTACCTGAAAACCATTGTGGCTGGCTGTTGGCTGCAGGTGGAGAACTGTAACTAGTGCTGATGCTTTGTTGTTGCTGCCTGTGATTGACATGAGGAGGTAAAATAAATCTTGGAGCACCAGTTTCATTAAGAAGACAAAGCAAACAAAGACAAACGTTGTGCTGAAAGTATGTTGCAGTGTGTCTTTGGTGGCAGAGGCCTCTGATAACGAGGGTTTTTCTCCCTTCCAATACGGTACGTTATTATTGGCCCCATTTAATACAGGGTGCATCCATTTCTGCTGCTTTTGGGTGTAGTTTCTGGCTTTGACTTATGTAATTTTTGTTAGAGTATTTGTATGATACAGAATGATGAGCTGCATCTGCAGAATTGGGCCCATCAGAGCAAGCCCAGCTTGTGAACCATGTTTTGACATTCAAGATCAAGGGAATGGAGAGTGTCTAAGGGGTTCTGAGCTCCTAAGGGAGACCAAGGGAACAGAGAGTTTCTTTCTACAGCCCTGCTCTGGAACTCTCCATCCTGTCTTGACAGGCCTATATGGGTCTATTCAGTGCATAGCTAGAAGAGTGATGGATAGGGGCTGGGCATGGCAATAACCACTTTGTGACCAGTCAAACCTACCAAACATTTTCTTTTAAGCTGTGTGTTGAAGATCTAAATTGTCCCTATCTGCAGCTTATTAGTGCAGCTTATTTAGTTCAGCTTATTTAGCTTCTTGCAAACCAATCCGTTGGATGTGTTATTCAAACAGTATGATGCCATTCTCTGTACACTTCTGAAGCTGCTCAAAGGACCTTCACATTCAGATTTGATTCTGCTTGACCCTTTTAAAAGAGGCAGGACAGTGGTTGCCGTTTTGGTGGTAAGGAAGGTGTAACAGTAGGGGTGAGAAGTTTGACTGATAATACTGGATTAGTTGCAGATTCAAGACAGAAATTTGGGAATCATGGGTTGCTGTTACTGCTTCTAATTGTTAGGTAAGATTGCTTTGGAGAAGAGCATGGGAGAACGATGAAATAGAAGGAGCATGATTGCTGCAAGACAGCAACTAAACACATCCCAGTGGCAATCCAACTAGCCTCTGAGACTATACTCAAGATTACTTTCTGGGAAAGGGTACAAAGCTTGGCTTGCTATAACCTTGTTTCTGTTCCTCCAGACCAGGGTGCACTTGATGGGGCCCAACCAGGTAGGTAGACTTTTTGTGGCGCTAACATTTGGTACTGTAGATCATGGTATTCCTTTAGCATGACCATGGCCTGTGGCTGGACTGTCTCAGGGGAGCCCAAACTTTGCTCAGCTTTAGGCTGCATTGGCAACTTTTCAGGAGTCCAAAGCCTGCACCAAATTGTTGTCTGAGGGCTGCACCTCTGCTTCCAGCACAGCAGAACCATTTGAGCCAAATTGGGCATGTGGGCTTCACTTTGGGGCTCTTGGGTCTCAGTGTAAATCCTGTTCTGTCATGGTGGTGGCCTGCTTGGACCAGTTCAGTTTGAACTGGGATTTGCCTCGTTGTCATGTGTGCTTTGGAAGTTCATCCTAGGATTGCTTTCTATTCCTTCGTACGATCTGCTGCTGCACTCACATGCCAAGCAGCTGGCGCTTAAACTGGATTCTCCAGCTGAAAGCAACTGTTATCTGTTTCTTCTCCATTTGGCTGCAGAGATGTTGTGTTTTGGTAGCTTATTCTAGCCTGAAGCTGTGCTAGACTGCTCTGTGCTTGCTGAGCATTTGTTAATACTCTCTGGACTGCAGTCCCAGTCTGCCTGCCGGCGCTTTCACACTTCTCAGTGTAGGTGAAAACTTCTTTTGGTGTGAAATTCTTGCTTCTGTTTCTGAACAGCAGGTCAAGACCTTCACACAGTCCATGGAAATGCTGATCTTCACTTCCTCATTACATGGGCATCTGCCATGCTCTCAGGCATCCTCCCATTTCGCATTCTTTAATCTGACCCTTTAGTATATTTTGTATCAGTTAGAGCTGCAGCCTCTTGTTAAGGCTTTATGGTTTGGATATTGGGAATATTTAGGTAGATGTTATGTGTTAAAATACTTCTACTTTGAGCTCCTTACCTTCTTTAACTGAGGGGCTAAAGCCATGTTGCCAACAGGCAACTCTACTATATTTACACGCTGCCCAGCTGTGTCATAAGCTTGGCAAGAGCCTGAAATTACATGAGAGAAGTCTTTTACTGGCCGTGGCTCTGATGAACATCCAAATCTCTGTGAAAATTGTATAGTAGTGTTCCAGAATTATGCAGTGGTGTCCTCTCCTTGACTATCCACTCTTTAACTTTGCTGGTTTACCAATAGCACTTAGCTTCTAGAGGCAAGTTTTATCCATCTTCATTCTCTCAGTATCAAAGTACTAGGATACTCCCATTTGAATCTTTCATCGGGGTGGGCCCTCAGTTGAGGGCACCCGATGAAGGTAGGAAGGAGCTGAGTCCCTGGGCTGCAGTGAGTAGTATGACAGCTTCCAATCATGGCATAAAGGATATATTTCAGGAGAAATACCTAGAAATACAAAGCAGGATTTGCAGGTCAACCATGTCTTGTCTGTGTTGACTGTACAGATTCATTTAACAGGGAGTCCTGTCTCAGGACAGTACTTGGTGGGAATTTGTGCACTGGTATGTTTGTATTGCTGCAGGTTTCAATCTGAAACATTAGCCTCAGTATTTAAACTTGAGTCCTTTCAAAAGTGTGGTCTTGCATCAATGGCTTAGAACCACAGCAATGATGTTCCATACCCCTTGTCTCAGAAGTGCTGCTCTTCAGGTGAGAGTTAAAACCGAGTTTGGGCTTTAAAAGCACCATAACAATGTTAAGGAGAGTTGGCATGTCCATCAGTGCTGCAAGTTAATGCCTCTTTAGATGGGCAGCTGTCTTGACTGGAGAGGCTTTGCATATTGGCTCTTTGTTGTTAAAAAAGATATATCTTTTTTATGGAGAGGTAGGTTTATTTCAAGTGTAATATATGAACTTATTCTCAAAGGTTTGCACATTGTTAGGGTGCTCTGTGAGTGCTGATGGCCACTGCTTCTCTGTTGGTTTGTTGTTAACTGTTGAGCATTCCTCATCTGGGAGAGGTAGGAGACAGCCTGAGAAGCTGAGTGACTACTTCATGGTCTGTAGTTGTGTTTAATGGAAACTTTAGCTATTTGCAATTGCAAACAAGGGGTGAAACCCTAGATACATAAGATTAATATTGCAAACAGGAAAGCAAACAGTGCAGGGGATGGAGCATCTGGGAAAGATCAAACACGATAAGAATCTGGTTGGTTGGAGGCAGAGAGGCCACCTGCAGACAGTTTTCTCTGACAGCCACGAACACATGGAATGGGCTTTAGGTTCTTGCTTATGAACTGCAACAACTGATGTTTGCTTTGATGCTGAATGTTGCATTTTGCCATGTCTGGAGGATGCAGACTGACCTGATCTGTGTCAGGAGGAAACAAGATTGGCAGTTGGTTGTTTTGACAGTGTCTGTGCTGACAGGCTGAGCTCAGTGTGATGAAACCAGAGTGAAACCCAGAACTCAGTGATGGGCATGCTGGTTCCTGTGTAGGTCTCATGCATAAATTCACTCTGCTTTGGAAGGCAAAATGGGCCACTCCTTTTCCACTCATCCAAGGGGCTATAGATTATCCAACCCTAACTGTTCTATGATTCTGTGATCTTCTGGTGTACTTGGTCCTGGAAATTATCCAAGGGAAACATGCCATCTCCCCTTTGGCAGAATCATGGATTGTTCATTTTCTCTTTACCAGCACTCCCAGACCTTTTCTCCAAGGCTATATAAGGAACAAGATTCCAGATTTTGCATAGGCCCTGCCATAGGCTTTCATGTCATTCCAGAGGAAGGTCTTTAAGGTATGTGGCTCCTGAACTGTGATTTGTGAGGTGTGGAAATCACTGCCCAGGAGCCCGAGCTGAGCATGTGGCCCCCCACAACGCTGCTTGAACACAGTTCTTCACAGCCAAGGCCTGCCTTGATCAAGTTTGCAGTCTGCTTCTGGCTCTCAGACCATCCACTTTGGTGTAATGCAGCCTCTCAGTTAACTGAAGATAGCACCTATTCTGACTTCAGCACAGAGCTATGATCTGCAAAGATCTGTAGTCTTTCTGACCATCTTCTTTAATCACTGTAAAACTCAACAGATTCTCAGATGCTGCCATCTTCTTGCTGCTCTGTGCAGACAGGACCCTGTATATTCCATATAGAAACATACAAGTAGCTAAGGATCATTGGGAAGAGTTACAAGATGCCATATTCCTTGCCCAGGACTTTGTAGCATGCATCTTTGTTTTACAGACAGCTTATGTGCATTAGACCCAGCCCTAAAGCTCATAGCAAGCTACTGAGAAACTCTGGGCTAGGCAGAGAGTGGGCTGCTGTGGGATATGCAATGTGATGTTGGTCTTGTGGCCTGGCTGTGACTGTATCTGGGTGTTCCCAGATGAGCCTTGCATCACTCTCTCCTAGTCCTGCATTCTGGGTCATGCATCCTCCCTAATTGCCCCTTACCTCCGCATGTGTATGTCAATGTAATGGCCTATGCCAGCCCTTTCCTGGTCTGTAGCTAGTGCTGCTTCAGTGTTCCAAGCTTTTGTAGAGGTTCTGGCTTGTGTGCATCAGTAACTTCTGTCTCTTGTGTTGTCTGGTGACTTGAAAATAGGACTTGCGAGGGAAAAATAGAAACGAACTATTTCCAAGAGAATCTGTTCTTGTAGGCAGCATGGGGCTAAAAGTGGCTTAGTGGCATCTTAATGTCATGGCTGGTATATATAAGTCCTCTGGCTGCCATTTGCAGTACAAGGTGGTCGTCTGTTACTAACAGGCAGCATTCCCGGGAACCTCAGGTTTGCTGTCCAGGGTTCAGTTTGAGATCTCAGTTGCTGCACAGTAAGTGTACCCAAGCAGTAGTTGAGGCCAGAGCCCATGCAAAGGTGAGAAAATGGCTGCATGCTCTAAATAGTGTAAATCAGCGTGGGGAAAAGGATATACTGCAAGATTGCTGTGCATAAGTAGTGATCCTTGCTGCTTTTCTGTGCTGTGGTCTGTATGAGATGGTTACGCTGTAGGGGAGCAAGGTGAATAGCAAGAAAGATGGGAAGACTTTAACCCTTCACCCTAAAGGAACCATTTCATCTCCACTGGTGCTAAAAAGCAAGTCATCCTTACGGAGATGGATTGTGTGTTGTGTCTGGGAGAGAACCAGACTTTCCTTCTAATTCCCTGTGTCCAAAAGATTTGTGACCTGGTTCTTCCTTAGCTAAATCTCTCAGTTCCCCTGGCACTGTCTGCTGATCTTGTCCGTGCTCATCTGCCTGGATTTTGATCATGGAGCTGAGATCTCTGCTGGTGTAAGTCCATTGATGTATGAAGATTTACTTTGAGGAAAACTTGGCTTGTTGTTTCTGAAGCCTCAAGTGGTGCTTGGGAGTGTCCTCCCCGAGATGAGGATGCTCTATGGTTCGTTTGGCTCCAGTGAGATGAAGACTGTTTTGTGCTGGGTTTATACATAATATACTTTGTTGTGCTGCTCTTTGCAGCTCCTTCCAGCTCAGGTTGGAAAAATACCTCTGTGGATGGAAAATGTAGGAAAGAGTGAACAGCTTGTTCTGCAGTCCCCTGGAGAATCCAGCAGCTCTACTTGGTCCATGTGTAGAAGAGGCTTGTGATGATGCTTGCTTCTCATCTCTGGGATGTGGCTGGCTGGGACTGCCCTATTCCTAAGAATGTCTTGGTTTCCAGGGTATGAAATGGCTTTGATTTCTGTGCAGGATAAAGCTTCAGGTGAAGCAAGGAGGAAATGCATGAGGCCATCGGCAGTTGGTCTAGGTCTGTGTGCAGGATGGAAGGAGTTGTTATGCCTGTGAGGGCAGTTTTCTCTGTGCCTCCCTGCCACACATCAGGAGCAATGTCCAGGGGCAGTGTTGCAGGATTAATGCTCTGACTACTCTGTACTTGAGGCTTCCATCCCTACATTCCCCAAGCCATCCTGGCTTCCAGTCCTTCCTTTTCTTTCAGGGCTAGAGCATGGACTCTGTTCTCTATTCACATTGTTTACTTGCCAGGCCTTTGGTTCAGGTTTCTGCTTCCATACTAGGCCCATGGTAACTGCTGAAAATGAGGTGTAGCTTTGCTGGCATCTCTGACAATCCAGACTTCTGCCTTGTTATGGTGGTTTCCCATTCTCTGTTTGTCCCTTGCTGCCAGGACCACAACGTAGTCCTTAAACTCCCTGTAATCCCTGCCATTTCATCTGCAGGTGATGACAAATACGGAAGGAAAGTCATTTTGTTCAGTGCCTGCCGGATGCCCCCAAGTCATCAACTTGATCATGTGAAACTGCTGGGGTGAGTAGTGTCTTAGGAGGCTGCTGTTAAGTTCTTAAGCCTGATGTAATTCCCAGGTGCTGGATTCTTGAGGCCAGATCTATCTGCAGTAGTTTCTTTAGCTGGATGTGTCCTCCCAGAGCACTTGCCTCCATTGCTGGGGGTGCAGACCCTCTGTTTAGACACACAAAAGTGAGTCCCCAAGGAGAGTGTGAAGTGAGCTCAGCAGTTGTCTCTTCTCAGGTACCTGAAGTTCACACTGGACCAGTATGTGGAGAGTGATTACACACTGGTGTACCTGCACCATGGCCTGACCAGTGAGAACAAGCCATCCCTGAGCTGGCTGCGGGATGCCTACAGGGAATTTGATCGGAAGTGAGTAAGGCTGCAGCAAGCAAGGCTGTAACATGCTGTTCTCAAGCCTAGTGTAGGTTCCTCCATGTAGCTTTTGGATCATCATTTACTATCACTTATTTCTGCTGTTTATGGAGGTGGGTTGCTGTTTAATGCAGGCTGAATCACGGCTCCTTCTGTAGTTACCTCCTTTAGGCTAATAGGCAAGCAGCAAAACCGGGTGTCACCCCATGGTATAATTATTGCTTCCTGGTGCTTGGTGAATCTTGGAATACAGTAGCGTGTGCCCTTGGGCTGCTGAGTGGCCTGACACAGCTACAAAGCATGGGAGAGCAGAGGCTGTGGGTATGGGAG
Organism: Pezoporus wallicus; assembly: GCF_028554395.1. Taxonomy (NCBI): domain Eukaryota; kingdom Metazoa; phylum Chordata; class Aves; order Psittaciformes; family Psittacidae; genus Pezoporus; species Pezoporus wallicus. Next base: position 354,224 of record NW_026638015.1, on the reverse strand, counting down.
GTGGTGAGGCTCAGTGCAGAAGGAATGGAGCACCAGGGTGCCTTCATGTGGAAAGGCTGGATCCTCTCCTTAAAGCACAGCTCATCCTTACATAGCTTCTCCTGGCAGGTACAAGAAGAACATCAAAGCCTTGTATATTGTGCACCCAACGATGTTCATCAAGACCCTGCTGATTCTGTTCAAGCCTCTGATCAGGTAGGAAGCACTACAGGAGGCTCACCCGCATCCTCACACTGCAGGCGAACAATGAGGCATTCTCAGTGGGCACAAGATGAGCCCAGCTGCAAAGCCTACCCTGGAGACTCTCATCCTATGGTGCCACCTCTTTTCTGAGGTCAGACATAGTCAAACACAAGAAGTACTGTTTTAAGAACCTGCAGAGTCTGCAGCTCTGTGCTGCTGCTCCCTTTTTGTCCAACCAAGTAAAATGTTGCAGGCTCTGCTAATAGTGAACGAGGAAGTGAAAGCATCACTCCAAATTGTATGTAATTCATTGTGAAATCCTAACTCTGTAAAGTAATTGAAAGCAAAACTTTCTTCAGCCTATTGCTGGAAGGAGAAATCCAGTGTTTTAGGGAGCCTGCTGCTGCTGGAGCTTCCAATGTGACTTGGAAAGTCTTGGCATCTCCTGGTAAAATACATGGAGGTGGAGACCACTATGTGTGGCATTTCTGATGCTCTATATCTGCCCCTTTGCCCTACTGATGTCTCTTGCAGACCCCTGCTCTCCTTGTCTGTAGGAAGTCTGTTCTGATACTGGATTTCCCCATTCCTCACATAATCCTCTTTTCTCTTGTTTTCAGCTTTAAGTTTGGACGAAAGATCTTTTACGTGAACTTCCTTAGCGAGCTGGAGGAGTATGTGAAGTTGGAACAATTGGGGATCCCAAGCCAAGTGCTGAAGTAAGAATGCTGCCATTTGCTTAGGACTCTGTGAGAGGGGACTTCTCTGGAGGCATGGCAAAGGGAGGAAGAGATTGTTGCACTCGGGCAGTGGTTTTGCAGGGAGTGGTGACAAATTGCCTTAGGGACTATTGTTTCTATCCATGCTCCTCCCTCTGTGTCCTTGGCCACGGTGCCCAGTTCTGTCCCCGTGGAGCACCAGTCCTGCCTCTCCTTTGGGGCTTTCTGTAGGCTGTTGACCCGGAGTTCATAATTCATCTGCTGTGTTTGGGGACCTGCTCTGCTCCCTCTGCACAGTTCAGCTTGGTTTTGGGGCTTCCCAACATTGCCACAATCCCAGTCCTATCAGGTTGATTCCCTGTCCCTCACGCACACATGCAACTGTCTCATCGCAAGCAGTGCTGCCCTGGCCTCCTGCCCACGCTGTCATCCTCAGCTACTCCAGCTCCTGATTCCAGATAGATATTTCTTTCTCCCTGCTTTTTCCTGGTAACCAGATGTTTGATCTTGTTGCTCCTGTGCTCCAGAGCTGTATAGGTGGAATCAACCACGCTAGGCTGGAGCTGTTACCAGTGGGAGTGCAGTGGCTCACGTGCAGCGCTGGGTTCATGCTCTTTCTGGGAGGTGGGGTGGCTCCTTACTAGTCTGTGTTTTGCCACAGATACGATGAATATCTGAGATCCCTGCAGAAACCTTCACAAGTGCCCCTGAAGCCAACCCCTCCGCGCCCACCGCTGCCAAACCAGCAGTTTGGAGTCTCGCTCCAGCTGTGAGTATCCCTGGATTGTGTTGCTTTTGCCCTGACTTGCTTGGTACGAGCTCACTGTGTTTGAAGCTGAAGAGCAGCACAAGTGGCTGTAACCTTTCGGGCAGTTCAGACTTCCTGCAAAGCTTTCATCATTCTTCTGAGGAACCAGACAACCAGATCCTGACCCGGTTCAGTTCCACCTTCTTGATTCCACAGCTAGATTGGGTCTAAATTAGGATGGGATTGCTTCTGCAGCTAAGGGTCACTAAGGGAGGAACAAAACAAGGGCCATGTGGGACAGCTTTGTGTCACTACAGACTTCCTTTAAACAAAGGAAGTCTGTTGGAGGCTGGTGGAGGTGTCTTTAGGGCTGTGCTGATTGAGCAGTGCTGCAGGGCTGTTTCTTAGGTTTTTCCGTATCATAAACTCTTATCTTAAAAGCACTTCTGTTCACACTTGTGCTGATCCCATCCCCCATTCCTGCAGGCTGACGCAGGCAAACACAGACACTGGCAAGGGCTAGTGATACTGGCTAAGTGGTGAAGGTATTTTTAACTTGGAGTGTGATTTTCCTTCCCCGGGGAATGAGGAGGAGCCAGTACCCTGTGGCCAGGCAGATCCTCTGGAGCAATCTGGCAACACATTCCCCAGCTTCAGCACGTTTCCAAATGGTGTTTCCTGTGGTGCTGTGTGCCTGAGCTTGTGAGTAGCCTGAGAGGGGTGAACAGCTCCATGCCATCAAGTGGTACAGAGAGCAAACACCTTGGCATCACTAGGTCTCCCCTGACAGCCGTTGGGTTGATGCATCTTTGCTACAGGAGTGAGATGGATAAACTTACCCCATACATATTTCTCTCGTGTCAGCTTCTTTCTACCCTTGCTCCTATGGGGAAGTAAACAGGAAGTTTAACCCTTTTCATCTTACTCATAACCAGCAGCTTTGCCTTCTGGGAACTCCTTTGCCTTGGAATCTGCAGGCTGTGGGGTTTACAGAAGAGAGAGGATTACTCCTCTGGTGTAGTAATGAGCTCATACTTGCTCCAGTGAATGATGTAGCATGATGGGTGAATGGGAGAGAAGGCTGGAATAGTGGCTGAGCCACGGACTGGGATAGCAGTATCCTATAGGGTAGGGCTTGTGACTTAAAGACTCAGGGCTGCATGCAGGGTAGGGAAGACCAGTCATTTGTAACCTTTTGTCTCTTCCCCCAGTCTCAGGGAGAAGAGCCCTGATCAGTCTCCTGTGCCTCTGGTGGTCAGAGACACCATTGCTCACTTGCGGGACCATGGTAAGTGTAGAGGGGGAACTGCAGCCCCTCTTTATTCCATGTCAGTGGCCTCTCCTCCATCCAAGTTCCCACCCAGAGTGTGGTGAGGTAAAGAGCAACAGTCTACAATGAGGTGTAAAGGCCGGAACTAGGTGAGTTAGCGTTCAAGAGAGTGTGCAGGGCTCAGGAGACCTCTTTCTTCCACTCATCCCTACTTGTGTAAGAGCAGCAAAATGCTCCTTGTATCCTTTGCCTGGTAGTGGAAGCAGAAAGAATTGCCTTCTCTAAAAAAGGGACTTGTTGTCATCTGTTTGAATGCCCAAGGCATGCATTTATGACTGTTAAGACCAGCATTTTTAGACTCTCACGTGTCTGATCTTCCTTCTCCATCTGGTCTCCCTTCACAGCTCTTACCACAGAGGGGATTTTCCGGAGATCAGCAAATACACAGGTTGTCAGGGAGGTCCAGCAAAAATACAACATGGGTAAGTGCCCAAACTCAGCAGAACCCCTCTCATTTGCAACTGGAGCTGTGTTGGATCATGGCTCCTCTCCTTCTTTGATAGGCCTCTAGGTGAGGCCCCATCATGGTGTGACCCGAGCTGCAAAGGAGAAGCACCTGATACTTCTGCTGTGTAGTAACCATGTTCCCTCCCACTTACATTCCTGTTGCTGCCTTTTTCATTCCTGAGTGAGTTTCCCTCTTTCTTGGGGTGGGATATACCTCCCACCTTAGTCAGGTTATACTGTATGGACTGAAGATGACCAGGAAGAAACTTTTTCATCTGTTACATCTCATGACTTCCAAAGACTTAGTGCTGGATTCGGCAGTGCTTTGCACATGCTTTTGGGACACATTTTTCCACTCTCCTAAAAGATGTGGTGCTTCAGTACCCTCTCTGTGTTCTTTAAACTCCTGCTTCCCTAGTTCTGAGCTCTGGCCACCATGTCCCGTTCTTTGTTTGGAGGAAGTCCTGCTTTGGCTACTGAGCACTGAGGTTCTGCTCTACTTTTTCAGGTGTGCCTGTAGATTTCCAGCAGTACGAAGATGTCCACCTCCCTGCTGTGATTCTCAAGACCTTCTTGAGGGAGCTTCCTGAACCCCTGCTCACTTTTGGCCTCTACAGCCACGTTGTCAGCTTCCAGAGTGAGTTGTAACAAGAGTGTCCTACTCCTGAATGTTACACTGGCCAAAGGCAAAGATAGCCTGGGAGGAGGGCATGCATGGGGTACCCTGTGACTGCAAACCGGGCTGTCATCACGGTGAGTGCTGAGGACTCCTCACGGACCTGCTTGTCTTTCCCCTCTTTTTAGATGTGGAGGAGGAGAATCGTGTGGGTGTTGTTCGCAAAACACTCCAGACTCTGCCAGAAGAGAACTACCAAGTGCTCCATTTACTGACAGCCTTCCTGGTGCAGGTGAGCGGCTCCAAAGGTGGGCAGGCTTATGCTAGTTCAGTTGCCAGTGCCTTGAATCAGCTTTTTAACTGCTTGCTCTCTCTGTTCCTTTGAGAGGAAATGAGTCCCAAGACAGGAAATTGCCTTTCTTTACCTTACTGTTAAACAGATCAAGAATGATCATGATGATCTAGCCTAAGCAGTTATTTCTCGTAACGCTGAGATGTGCAGGTGGGCATTAAGCCTGTGTGGTTTGTACAAGAGAGGCTGAGAGTTCCCCAGGGTTATATATCTGATGTGTGTGTATATATGTATGTGTATATACATATATATCTATATATATATGCAAGACTAGAAGAGGGGTCTCTGATCTACCCCACAGCGTTTTGTGCTGCCAGGGAAGCCACTGCAAGGCTGCTCTAGCAAGAGGGAAGGTAATTTTGTTTTGAGTGGTGACCTGGACCTGTAGAGATTTTTGCTGGCAGTGCTTCTGGTCCTATTGTTATGATGTGGCCTGGTGGTTAAGCTGTGGTGGCAAATGGCAAGTTATTGCTCCTCACCTTCTGAATGCTGGGTGTCATGTGTGTTTGTGTCTTCTGGCACTAGGCCTTCACTTTCTCTCCTCCCATTTTACCCTGGCAATCTGTCAGCTCTGGCTTTGGGGAGTGTAGAGGGCACCTGCTGTGTTGTTCTGTAGGATTCGTAACGGGCTCTTTCCTTCCCATACAGGTCTCTGCTCACAGTGACAGAAACAAGATGACAAACACCAACCTAGCAGTTGTGTTTGGCCCAAATCTGCTGTGGGCCAAAGATGTAGCCATCACCCTAAAAGCCATCAACCCCATCAATACCTTCACCAAGTTCCTGCTGGACCACCAGAAGGAGCTCTTTGAGGATGTGGAGGCCTGAATCCAGGCCAGCCCACACCAGCACACTGTGCTCACCTTCCCACCTTCCTTCCCACCTTGTCTTGGAGCTGTGACCAAGCTGACTCCAGTGCAAAGGGGCTATTGATCCTCTGGGTGATGAGCAGAGTGAGGGCTGTGGAGATGGTGGAGGAAGTGTGTAAGTAAGCGAGCAGAGACCCACTGCTCGGGATGGGGAGGGGAGCTGGTCTCCCTGCTGCTCTGAGTGGAGTCCTGGCCCCCCTGCCAGTCTGTGCAGCTCCTCCAGGCCTCATCACCAGCCTGCTGCCCTATCAGATGCCCTGCCTCTTTCCTCCTTCCCTTTCTGCCCTCCTGGTCCCTTCCTCAGCAAAGATCTTTATTGTTTCAGCTCCCAATAGTGCCAGCTCACCCCCTTGCCTCTGCTGGGCTGTCTGGGTGAGGGCAGCTCGCTGGGTTTGTGGCAGAGATGTTCTTGCTGCCAGTGCCATCCCTCAGCACTGAATGTGCATCTGCCTTTCCCCAGTGGCACCTGAGGCAAGGAGGGAGCTGGGCAGCTCTTGTGCTTGTCCTGCACTTGCAAACAACACTCCAGACCCCATAGTTTTGGCAGGCAAGTGAAGGACAGGCTCGCAGCACATGGACTGTGTTACTGGTCAGATTCCAATACAAGGAAGCTGAATTTAGCCCAAACCCCTCTGGGGTCCCCACTCTTGATACTATTCAGTGTTTGCTGGGGTGTTGTGGGTGAGGTGCCTCCCACAGTTACCCAGCTCAGGTGGTGGTGATGCCTGGGTCCGGCAGACCCACCCCATGCCAGGCCTGGCTGTGGGGTGGGTCTCCGGTGGCTGGGTGAGTCTGAAGGGCAGACAGCAAGTGCCCTGGTGGCACTGAACCTGCTGCACACTATGAGCATCACTGCCTCTCCCCGGGGCAGCCGCACAAAGCCCCTTTCCTCTGTCAGATGTGTACATCTGTGCTGATGGCACAGACACTTCTTGAGCAGGGCTCTCCCCAGCACAGCATAACAGAGAGCATGGCCTTGAGGGAAGGTGTAGGGGCTGGGGCTGATCCTCACCCTGGAGTGCACCAGGCTGGGCTTACGTTTCTGTCCAGGTGCTGAGCACTCGTGTGCCAAAGCTGTGAGGGAACAGCTATTCCATGCCAAGGGCCTTTGCCTTGTCTCCCTCAGTTCTGAGCTACCTTCCTTCTGTCCTACCATGGAAGCCTGGTCAGATGCATCCTGCATGCCCTGGGCATGGCTGGAGAGGTCGGGTTGTCCGCAGGGCAGGCTCAGAGTGGGGTGGACCTGCTAGCTGTGAGGGCATCGTGGTTGGGTTTGCAGCTTTCCCGTTACCTGAGCTGAAGGAGATCCCTGTCCTCAGCCTGGCCCAGCAGGGTGTTAGCAGGGAGCTTCTAGCCTTACTTCACTGGTGTGTTGTATCTCTGTTATCTCGTGCCCTGCGTGCCTGGGCCAGGCCCCTGTTGCTGCATCTGGCCACAGGGACAGATCTTTTTGGACCAAGCAGAACTATTTTAAATAGCTACTGGATGTGAAATACCGTTTGCTTTGTCATAGTATTTTAGCCTGCCTTTAAAACACTGACAAGGGTCGGTGCCCAGCTGTAAGCAAAGTAAGTGTCACCTGCTGCAGGCACTATGGAAATGGCGCTTATTGCTGAGCTCTGGAATGGGGATGAGTAAGGACACAGGCAGCTCTGTGCGGCAGCACTGGTCCGTGAAGGAGGAACAGGAACATATGCATGGGAATAGTGAGAAAGAAACTGAGCATCACTAAGGAGGTGTTTGATTAGAGGGCTGGGGTCTCATCCCATCTAGATAGTGGGGACTTTGTCCTGTGGAGGCTACAAGGCTGCTTGGTCTCCCTGTTCCAATGGCCCTGTTATTAACTTAGCCCCCTGTTTGTCCAGAATAGGAATTGTTTCAGTCTGAACAGTTTACAGCAGTAACCAGATGTTTTGGAGGCAGAGACACTCAGCTCCTAATTCACCTGTGCTCTGTGCTAGAGGAAATTAGCAGGGCTGGTGTGCCGTGCAGGAGGCATGGACAGTGTGGAGAGGTGTACCTGCCCCAGCTTTTGCTTTAAGAGGCCCCAGTGTTTGCTGTAAGAGGCAGGGATTTCTGGACAGCTGAGGAGGAGTGTGGAGGCAGAGGGAGCCCGATGTAGCCCTTCTTCCCCTGCAGGCACCCTGTGCTGTGCAGGCTTCAGTTCGGGGGTAGACTTGATGCTCCAACTAGATCTGAGCTGCCACTGGCCTCACTTACATCCCCCTGGAGGAAAGGCAATCCCAGCTCTCTTCCCCTGGGACAAACAAGACCAGTATTGGCAGCATGGATCAGGAAGTGCCTGTGTGCCAGGGCAGGAGGCCTTGGCCCTGTGTGTAGCCCCAGCTCCCAGGGGAGGCTGTCACGTTCCAGCCACGCAGAGCAGCGAGGACCATTCCCTTCAGTAGCGAAGGGAGCAGTGCTGGGGTAGCTTAGCTCCTCTCCAGCGGCAGAGCAGGGATTGCTGGAAGTGTCCATGTTCTGGCTGGAATTTGTTTGGTGGGTGCTTCTTTTTAATTTTTTAATTTTTTTTTAAAGTGAATTCTTGAAATAATCTTTCCTTTTTTAGCACAATGGAGACGGGTGCATCCCCTGCGGGCAGGGATAAAAGCCTGCTCCAGTTCAGTGCCTGCGGGGAGCAGATTTGGAGGGCATTCAGGAAGCTGCTGCTGCGGTGGGAAAGTGCTTGCAAATCCTGGAAGGGATCCAGTGTAAATATCCCTTTGTCTGCTGCTCCTCATGCCGGAGCTGCTGGGGGCCCTGGGGCAGGCACAGGAACCAGGGTTGCTTTTGCTTCTGCAGTCCGCTCTCCTGGAGGCCTTGCATTGAAACACCTCGTGTGACTTGAGCAGGGAGCTGCCTCGGGCTGCCTCAGCCTGTGCTGGGTGTGTGCCCTCCAGAGCCTGCATCTGCCCAGACCAGGGGCTGAAATTCCCTCTGTTCCTGGGCAAAGAGCTTCTGCACACAGCCAGGCTCTGGCAGGTTTGGGTGTCTCTGCCACATACAGGTGCAGGCAGTATCTGATTAGGGTGCTGGTCTTTGTTCTCCTTGCTGTAGAGCTGCCCAAGGGTCTCTTCCCTGTCTTTTAGGTTAGCTGTTAGCCATTTCTCCCTGGGGGGGGGGGGTACTTGTTACACTTCAACCCTCTGCTCTTTAGCATCTCAACCATTCCCCTCTGTTTAAGCCTCCTGCTGTCTTACCAGCCTCTGCTCCCTGGCCCACGCTGTGTCCTGACACCAGAGCTGTCAGGGGGGGGCACAGGGGTGCAGGGGCCAGCTGGATGCCTTGTGGCAACGTTTGCTATTTGAGAGCTGAGGACCACTTTGGTCCTTGTTACCTTTCATGCACGGGGGCTCCTGTGCGTCACTGTTGGCTTTTGCTTTTGTTGCTGGTGTTCCTTGCTGCCTTTTCTGTTGATGTTCGTGAGGTGCCGGCTGGGGTTTTCACGGTTCACAGTTTGTTTTCTTCTGATCTGCACCAATCTTGTATTTCACAGTTTGCACTTTTTGTATTTAAATAAAATTCAAATGGTAATCCCAGATCCAGGTGTGTCTCTCAAGTGATAGGAGCTGTGGCACGTCTGTAAGACACACAAGTAAAGCTGGCTACGCTGCCAGCCGTAATAACCGTGCACAGAGGGAGGAGTGTGAAATTCCTCCTATGTGAGTAACTGGGAAGAAAGACTGGTTTGCAGGAGCCTCAGGTTGGGAGCAGAATTCAAGCAAAGTGAAGCAGGGCTGGGCTCCCATGTTACCATCTCCCTGCCATGATGAGCAGTCTGAATGGGATTGCCCTTTCCTAGAGCTGGACTTGGGCAGCTCCACAGGTTGTGGGATCACTAGGTGCCAAGTGGGAGCCACCTCAAGGCTCTCCAGTTAGGATTAGTGGGCTGAATTTATCCTGTGGCCAAGTGGTCCATGCAGCAGAGACCTGCACCTTCTCGTGTCAACTCAGGTGGACTGCTAACTCCTGGATGTCTTCTGCTGCACTCCACCCCTTGATCCACGTACATCTAACCTTTGCCTGCAGACATGGTAATTTCCTGGTTACACATAGAACGGTTTGGGTTGGAAAGGACCTTAAGAGCATTCAGTTCAACCCCCCTGCCATGGGCAGGGACACCTCACACTAAACCATGGCACCCAAGGCTCTGTCCAGCCTGGCCCTGAACACTGCCAGGGATGGAACATTTACGACTTCATCAGTAAGCTTTTTGGTTGACAGAAAGGCTCAAATGCAAAGTGATTACTGTGATTAATAATACGAGTGTAGCAACAAGTGAACCCAACAGTGGCTGTGAGAATAGGAGGAGAGCAGAGAGCACTGGAGCTAAAAGCATCACAGTGAGGCAGACAGCCTCAGACAGCCTGAGCCCTGACCACTGGCCTTGCCACCTGGATGTGTTGATGCTCATGTTAACACTTCTGGAAACTGCTGTGCTGCTTTTCAGTTTCTGTTACTGATCAGATCAGCCACCCAACTGAGGGCTTCCCAGTGCTGAGTTCTCCTTCCACACACTGCCACTGTTCAGCGTGACCCATGCCAAGCTGTCAGCTGTACACCAGAGGTACGTTTGGCATCTGTTCACAGGTAACTCTTTGCATATGGTCCTTGTAATCTATTAATTTCTTTAGCTGCTGTAACTGACAGGACAGTTCTTCAGTTCTTGAGGGGTTTAATACTTAACTTTTGGGGCTTTTTCATTCAGATAGTGCTTCTGGCTACAGTCTTATTAAGAATTTCCACCTCTGTACTGTGGTGGCCCCTGTAATGGGGCTGGTGCAGTCCCAGGGGTTGGTCACAGTGACCTCAGGCTGCTGCAGCAACATCTCCTCTGGCTTCAGAGCTCAAGAGCTGCTGGGTCTAGTCCTGACAGGGTGCTGTAGTTGGTAGGGCCTATGCTACGTGCAGTCACATGGGTAGTACTTTACACAGTGTAAACACCAGTGCTGGATGTGTTTTCACGTCTGGCTGCCCTGTGGCCTTAAGAACATTATGCTGGGAACACTTTTCTCTTTCTAAATGCATGCACTAGGCTCACATGGATGGTATTTGATTGTTCCCAACCTTGGGAACCCTTCTGCAGCTGTTTACTTTTCACTTATTTGTTGATGTTTTTTCCACTGCCTTGTCTTACTGGTGATGTGGTGATGAGGGTGGAGACTGGAGGCCCTGTAGTAAGCCCAGATCCCACAGGATGGTTTATGTGAGTTTGCCAGCAATGCATCTTGACCCACAGTGCGCAATGTCTTTTGCAAGTGGCTGAAATGGCACTCATAAATATACACACATGCACACTCAAACGTAATGCAGGCAGATCAGTAGCTACAATGATGCAATGGGATACTCAGTTTGTGTTACCTCCCAAAAATAAGAGCACTTTTAAGAGTTAGCCCTGTGCCTCAAACTGGAGTATTTCCTTTCATGGAAGCTTCCCATATACACTGTCATTTTTCTTTTCCCCCATTCCTGCTATTCTTCTTTGTAAGAACCAGACACCCTTTACATTGCAGCTTAAATCAGCAGTTCTTGTATATACACACAGATTTTTACCATCCCATCCTTCCTTTAAAGGGAAGGTGTTATCATCTTACACTGCATCGTGTGCTATAGAGGGTTAACGTCAAGCAACACTAGACTACAGCTGTTAAGTCTGGTGATCAGACAGGCAAGCGGCATGCTCTGTCACCAGCATCTTGCTACTGAGATACCCACACGTTCTTCTCACATCTTGTCTCTTTGAGCTCTTCTATCAGATCAAAACGTTCCCACGCTCCCTTTAAACATGTAGTAGCAACCATGTACAATGCAAATGCTGCTGGTGGGCTGGGATTTTCCCTTTTCCCACCCCTTTATTTTGGAGACAAGTTAATGTGTTTCAGCTGGGGGAAGACATCCAGATAATTCCCTTCTCCAGCTAACTGGGGAGGTCACCAGAGCCAACACTGTGTGTCTGTTCCCCATTCCTGCTTTTGGGACAAGACGGGAACCTGCTGTGCCCCTTCTTCACTCTCAATAGGATGGTCTCACCTGAATCCTGCTGACTAACTGTAGCACATCAGCGCCTTTTCCCTTCTGTGTTGGAGGCAGCAACCTGATCCATCCTGCACTCTCTGATCATCCCATTTCCTGGAGAAGAATGATGATGAGAGGCTGGGACATTCCCAGACCTGTCAGTATACATGAAGACAAGCACACAGCATTGCTTACATAAAAGTTTTATTGGAAAGTCTTTGAATACTTGAAGTACATTGGAGACTGTTTCCAAAACAATGCAATTTAGGAGCCTTCCCCTTCACCCAAAGTTATCTGTGAATCAGCAGCTACATACATCCTGTCCTTAATATAGAATTGAGCAGACAGCTGCTAAAATAAACAGCCTTCATAACACAATCTGTGGCAGGCCACAGCAGCACCTAGATCTTTCCTGAAGCAGAGCATTTGTGCAGTGGTCAGGGAGCATAGATACAGCAACCATGTGTTGAAACTGAGGAATGTCCAGAAAAGAGGCACGTAACTCAGCCCTAGAGAATCTCTTTACTGCTGTGGCCATCCAGCTCAACACTAGCAGCTCATATAGGCAAGTTTCCAGCCTTCTGAAGTAGAAAAACCCCAAGTGCCACACTGACGTTCTGCCTTCTGGGATGTGGGAGCTGTAGTCATCAGCATCAATGAGAAGTATTTGGCTCTGGGGACCTTCTGGACAGGATCAGCAAGAATGGCTTGCCTTCTGCCAACTCCACAGTGTGCCTCTGTGAGAAGGAGACAGCAGCAGCACTGGCTCGATGATGTTCAACCTAGTCTATTCTTCATTAATAGAGTGAACCAGCACTTCACCCTAGTGCTGCTGCTTTGCAGCCCAGACTGCATCACTCTCCCAAGCACAGCCTGTACATTGAGAGGAAGGTGACAGCAACCACATCTCTGAGCTAGAAGGTGGCAGAGACCAGCTTCCTAAGCACAGGTGAGAGCCAGCTGATAATATTCGTCCCTTATGCTCCTGCACCCTTCTGCAACCCTTTCCACCTGTAAAACAAGGTGGCTCTGGCTGTGGGGATCAAGTGTTTGTTAGAGCCCATGTAACTTAAACACTCTTGTGCACAGTCTACCTTGGAAGCTTTCTTAAATGTTTGGGCATCTTATTTTGCAAGGACTGAGCAGTTTCTGTGCAAGGCTGCTGAAAAGTTGATTTGCTTGAGTAAGCTGAAGAAGTTCTGGTGGGCAGCTGTCCTTCAGTAAAGCTCTCCCCTAGAGTTTTAGAGCTCATATGGCCTCCCCCTGAACACAGCACTCAACATAAAAGCATTCTGTTGCTCTGACCTTACAGCAAGCTCCATTCTGAACCTGGTTCCTTGCTCCAGCAGTGGCACAGGAATAGTGTTCTACAGCGGGTTCCCCCATCAGCTGCTTCTGATCTCTTTCAGTTAAGCTGAAGAAGCTCCCACATTGCACTACCTAAAAGGCTGGTTACTCAGCCACTCTAAGGAAATTAAGATGTCTCCTCAGGCCTGAGGCAACACAACTCCACTTCCAGAGAAAGAAAAAGTGTTTTAGGACAGTAAGGGGTCCTGTAGTTGCTCACTGTAGTTACACATAGGAGGAAGAGAGAGAACCACAAGGCGACCTACCTTATCTAAGCTTCTGTTTAGTGTCACTGTTTCTCCTCCCCTCCTTACATCAGGCAAAAGACACGCACCAGCCGAATCAACCCTTGAGCACTGCCACTCACACTGCTGATAACCACATCATTACAAAAATAACATTTCAGCTAATCAAAAGCCAGCTGATTAAAAAGTACCATAAGCTCCCCCCCAAAATGTGCTTCTTTCAAGAAGCTGCCTTCTGAATGGCTGAAAACACTGCAAATTCATCCATGCCTATCAGAACACAGCTTTTTACCAAACCCCTGCCACTCCACCCCACTCCTGTGTGCGTTTAATAATGTCAGTGGGCCCTGACTGGATGTAATGGACACAAAGTCCCCAAAACAGAGTATTATATTAGAATAATCAAGTCTGTCTTAGAAAATAAATATCTTGGATACTTTCCTGCAAGGAGAGACCAGTCTCACTGGCCAGGGTTCCATGGCACACTTGCTGTCTGCAGTGATCCAGAGCAGAATGACCCGCACTACTACATGAAAACAGAACATCTTTGAAATATAGGCTTCTTTAAAAGCAATAAATATTTCTTGACTCTTAAGATCATCTATTAACCATAAAGCAGGAAAGGTCTGCAAGGGTTAGAGGAAAGAATCTTGGACTAAAGACTCCTAGTAACATAACCCTAAAGAAATAGGATTCCTAGTATTTACAGTTGTATTTCAGAAGCAGAGACTGTGAATTCAGCACTATCACAGCTGCTACATGCAGGCTTGCCAACAGTCAACACTGCTCAACTCAGCACGGCCAAGCGTCAGTATGCTCAGGAAGGAAATGTGGAAAGCTCTTCTGTCTTCCATTCCTGCTTATCAGCCAGCCTAACAGAAGGCCTCACACAAAACAAGTGGAGGCCCAGTTCCTTAGAAGCAGTAAAACAAAGGTAACTACTTATATTACACAGGTCCCAACGCTGACGTCTCGCCCTGGCTCCAGGCACTCACACTGAAGTCAGGATGAAATGCCCCATTCTACGGAATGGATGTCCTGGAGTGGAAACTGTTAAATCTGCTGAACTCACAGCCCCTGGAAATGAGCCAAAGCTTTCTATGCTCTAACAGGGTTGGAGACTGGAGGAAAGAGTCTGTTAGCAGGAAGCTACACCGAGGGAACTTACACCGTAGGACCTCTGGAGGAAGCATATGGCAACTTTTCACAAAGCCCCTCCACAGAGAACAGAGACTGAAGAGAGAACAGATTTCATACATTGAAGTTTTGCCTTCCTGTGTCTCTGCTGAAGTCTTAAATTCGAAACTGTGAGCAGGAAAAGCAGTCCAGAACTATGCAGTGGTGTAGTTGAGGAAAATCCGATCTGCTGCTGAAGACAGCAATCCAAGGAAGCTCACTTGATGGAAGGAACTAATCAAAGTGAGACAAAAGGCAGAGCAGGGGCAACAGAGATATTTCTTGACGTCATTTTCCAGAATGCCTTGAGAAGGAAGAACTGGAAACAGCTTCACTGCAAGGTCTCTACAAAGGCATCAAACTCTTTGACATTTTTCTCATGGACTGCAAGCTTCTCTGGTAACGAGTCCTGAGGGGTAAGAAAGGGGCAGGTCAGAGCTCATTCACAGCAGATAAAAAGCAGCTTTAAACACACAGGCAACCCCTCTCTGGTGCTCTGTGCTCCCCTTCCTATGTGCACAAAACCAGGGGTCCTTGGGCAGCATTCAGTAAGTGACCCTGAGAAGGGCACCCTGCCCACAGTGTGTTTGTTCTGTAAGAACAGTAGGTGCACTGGAGCCTCACCTTGTGCAATTCCTGCCACCAGCTGCAGCACAATAACCTGCTCGTGTCACTGCCTCCATCAAGCCACTTGCAGCTTTCAGCCTCTGGTATGTTACAATGCCTGTGAGCCCATTACAGCACTCACCCATACATGACTTTCACCAGCCACACCAGGGTTTACCTCTGCTCAGGCTGCAAGATCAGGCCTAGTTTGCCACTAAGTTTGACACACCAGAGGCAGGATTAGTTTTGGGGGTTTCAGTGACAGCCACAGCAATGTGGTGGCAGCTTTCAGCTTGAAGGTAAACACACCAGTTTCAGGGTGTGCCACAAACAAATTTACACTTGGCTGGAAAGTATTAGTGAGGGATCCCCTTTGGGAAGGGTCTCTCTTCTGAGTACAGGAAAGACATGGATCTGCTGGAGTGGGTCTGGAGGAAGGCCATAAAAGCAATCAGAGGGATGGAGCATCTCTGCGATGAGGAAAGGCTGAGAGAGCTTGGCTTCAGCCTGGAGAAGCCAAGACTTGGAGGAGACCTTGTTGTGGCCTTTCAGTAATTAAAGGGGGCCTACAGAAATATGGGGACAGACTTTGTTGCTATAGGAGAAAGGTTGATGGTTTTAAGCTGAAAGAGGGTAGACTCAAACCAGATATAAGGAAGAAATCTCTTTAAGATGAGGTACTGAAACACTGAACCAGGTTGCCCAGAGAGGTAGTAGATGCCTCATCCCTGGAAACATTCAAGGCCAGGCTGGATGGGGCTCTGAGCAGCCTGATCTAGTTGAAGATGACCCAGCTTATTGCAGGGCTTGGACCTTTAAAGGTCCCTCTCAACACAAACTATTCTATAATTCTATGAAGATATAATTTTTTTCAAACTAGGAATAGGGAGAGCATTACAAACTACATATGATTCCCATAAAAAGAAACATCAGGGCTCCATACCAAGTCCTCTGCCATGGACTGTGCTCCAATGTCAATGGAGAGGCTGCTGAGTTGAGGGGGGTTCTGGAACTCACGGTAAAACGTTCCCAGGTCCATTGGAAGAATGTCATCCTTTGAAAATGCTGGTTTCTAGAACCAAAGACACTGCTGTTAATTCACATTCAGAGGCAGTGGCTTCCCCTCCACTATAATCTCAGGTAATGTCATTACCTGCTATCTGTGAACCTCTTGGCATTACAACTGTTGCTGCAATAACGCAGATTAAATAACTAAAGAACAGCCAAGATCTGTGCCTGCCTGAGCAATAGGAAGAGAACATTTCCTTGGAATCCTTTAGGCATTAGACAAGAGGATGCCATGCCCAGGTGCTGGCAGGGAACAGAGTATTTAATTTGTAGCTGTTGGTTCCAAGTTATCAGCCTCTCTGCAGTTTGGGGACCATCAAGCTCTACTTTGGAACTGAGATACATGGGTCCTTTACACCCCCACTGAAAACTATTCTTACATCATTTGCCATTGCATCAGCACCTGAAGCCCATCTAAGGTGCAGGTGTTATGTGAGAGCACTGATGAGGGCACTTACAAAGTCAATCATAACAAAGTCATCATGGGTGTTCCCTGTGCTGCTGCCACTGGAGCCCTCCGAGTGTAAGCTGCCTTGTAGAGGAGATTCAGTTTCTGGGGAGTCAGGAGGATTGACCTGCCCAAGAAATCAAAGATGGTGAGTACTGATCTTGTAACCACATCTGTCTGTGTATTCTGACAGTGTGGGGACAGTTAGGAGGTTGGACAATAAACACATGCTACAGCAGGGGCAGCAAACACATACTGTTATTTGCATGTCTAGAGAGCCCAAGATTAACATGGGAGATGAAACCAAACAAATCTAAATAACTAGTTCTTCCCTCAAAATATGAAGTGTATTCAAAGTACAGAATAGCATGGATGTTGCATAAGGGATGCTGAGGAAGCACACATTATACCTCTGGAAGAGGCTTACCAGGGGGTCGTTATCTTCCAGCTCAACATTCTTGGGAGCAAACATGGCAAAAGGAATGTCTAAGTTGGCCATGGTCACCTGGGGAGATTCAGCAAACAGAATTTCACTAAGATGGTCTTACCCAGCACAGAAAAGGATACTAAAAGTCTTTGCCCAAGTTTATTTCAGCAGTTAGGCAGGAGGCTGACAACTTCATTTCAAAAAGGCATAAAACAGGGAAATTGTACTCTGCTGACTTAATGCAGACACATACCCTGAGGTGGGATTGCTGCTATACATCTTGTATAATATAGGCAAGGATTAACAAACTGCTACAAATCCAACCAATTCTCCTTCATCCATCCAAAGGGCCTAGAAGAGCATCCTTAGGAACTGGGCAGATCTCTAAGCCACCTCAGCTGAGCTTAAATGCTTGCTTACTAGTGGTCAACTGGTCTACTGCATGGCAGGCTTCCTACCAGCTTTCCCAGTTTATGAACTTGTGGTAGTGGCATTATTGTGAGACCCAAGTATCAACTGTTCCATATGCAAACAGGGTGCTGGCAAAGTGTGTCTGTCACATCCCAAAAGGATTTTATGAAAAACAAGCCTTGCAGCCGGCAGAACACACTCTCCAGTCTCCAGGGTTGTCCTAGCATTGAGTGCTTTTTGCTCTTCTGTGTAGGAACTGATGGGAGCAGCAGGGTATTGCGGTGCCCTCTGAGAAGATCTATTGTTAGTTACCTGGTTAATGGGTTTGTTGACAAAAGCTCCCACCTTCCGGATAAAGATGGTCTCCAGAAGGTCATGTGGGGAGCCACATTTCCCTTCGCTGCTGTTTGATACTGTTTCTGTGTCCTCGCTGGGGGAGGAAAATAGAGCAATTACTGACTCATGGCACAAACAACATTGACAAATCCCATGCTTGACAGGATTCCTTTATTCTTCTGGGTTTACTCCTAGTATTGGAAGGACAACAGAAATCCGTCCTTGTACTGCAGGTTCTTCCTCAGTTACAAGCACAAAAGGGGAGTGGGACACCAATGGCATCAGATTTTTGTTTAAAGCTGGATTAAAACTATTTAGCTGAAAAGTTGCTGCCACCTGAAATAGGTTTTTCTTTTTGGAGATGGACTCTTAGCTTCAGAATGTGCATGTTCACAGCAGTTCCTGTTCATCACTATTATTTTTCAGTAATACAGTAGACACAGATCCATAGGGAGGTGCTAATGCAACTGTGATTTTCGGTTTCTTTACAACAAAATGACTGCTTAAGATCCTTGACTCAGAACTCTGTGACCCAGAGAGACTGTACAAGAAATAAACACAATGACTAAAAAAGAATAGAGGATTTCATTAGCTGAGAGGGAGGTGATTTAGGACAGTCTGAGCTAGCATTGTTTCCTTTTAAGTAACTTTGTTCATAAATAGTGAACAGATTTGCAGTCACTACAGCTGGTTTGGTAACAATTCACTTTAACTCTGGAGAATATAAGACTCACTTGAGAAGTTATTTCACTTTGTTGTTTTACAATGAGCAAATACAGTAAAGGGATTAGAAAAGATAGAATTGATAATAAAGCTGACATAACAGGAGTTACAAGGATGTTACAGTGACCAGCAGGTGTAAGGAGGTGGGTGAGATCATTGCTTGGAGAAAGGCTTAAAAAAGGATGATGGGGAAAAAAGCCCCATCAGAGAAAACTGCTCGCTGTTTTGGGGGATGGAAGACAGTAGTTATGTTACAAAGAGGGGAAGCCAACAAGTTTTATCTTAACAGGATTATATTTGGGCTAGCACAAGTGGTAGATCATCTAAAACCAACCTACCTACTAGAAGGAGTAGCTGCTGAGTAGTGGCCTCCATCCAGTGGGGTGCACATCCTCTCTTGGTCAGCTTGAGTGCCATGTGCTGGCTGGCTGGGAACTGGGGGAACTCCCCCCTCTTTGCCTGGGCCAAGCAACTGGGATGGAGAGAACAGGCAAGTTGGAGATCTCAAAATCGGGCAAACACCACAGTGTAATACAGAGCAGATTCTGTCATATTGGGAGTAAGGTGTGGGATTTTTGCCATATGGCTGGGCTCTAGCCCCCATAAGGCTGAGGGAGGTGTCAAGCAGATGGTGATCATCACAATACAATTGGTTTTATTCCCTTCCAACTCCACTTCAGGCCTGTTTTACACTGCAGAGCTCTCTGGCCTTAGGTCCTTTGCTTCAAGGAGAAGCAGGGGAAAAATAATCACATCCTCTTGCTATGACCTCACTGCCCTCTACAGCTTCCTGAGGAGGGGAAGTGGCGAGGGAGGTGCTGATCTCTTCTCCCCGGTAACATGTAGGAATGATTCAAAGCTGTGCCAGGGGAGGTTAGACTGGACATTAGGAAGCACTTCTTTACTGAGAGGGTGGTTAAACACTGGAACAGGCTTCCTAGAGAGGTGGTCAATGCCTCAAGCCTGTCATACTTTTTCCACATGACCCTACCTCAGTAAAGTCAGAATGCTGAGGATCCAGCTCCCAGACTCTGTGCAAGTTGTGCTTTCTTTATATTTACCTTACATTCTTTTCACTCCTGCCAGACAGGATACTAATGCATGCACTAGCGTCAAGGCCTCTCTGAGATGTACAAGATGACACAACTGGTTGCAATACCAGCCACGCTTGCTCTACCCTCTACAAGTACCTGGTGAGGGTGTGCAGCATTCAAGCCACCAGCAAAGAGTACAGGATACCCCATGTCAGCTGATCCAACTCCCAGGGCAGCAGGCTGATAGGAAAGACGAGAGCTGGAAAGCTAAGAAAGAAGAGAAAAAACAAAAGGGCAAAGGGAGAGGAAGGAGGAAGTGGAAGGGGAATGCCCCCAGTCTGAATAATCATCAGTCACTGAAGAAGGAACAGGAAAAGTCAGAGGTATAGCACAGCATTTCAGGCTGGCAGAAGGATGCTAGGTTTTCATTGGAATCAATAATGAAAGCTCTTACTATAAAACTTCTTACTGCAGGGGGCTAAGTCTGGGCCTTGACAAGAAAACAAGATTGGTTTCCTACACACATAGGAGAAAGCTGTGCAGGGTACAACTGACATTCAGTCACAGGGAAGCTCTGCTCTACAGCTCTGTTTTTGAGACTGAAAGAAGCATAAATGCCATCATCAACTCACTAAAGAGCTTTTTCCTCAAAACAACTGCATTATCAACTGTTTGAACCCATTCCCACTGCACACTGAACAGGCCTTGAACATACATACATATCCTCAGCCAAAGAACAGAGTTCATAAACATGCTAGGTAAAGAGAACTGGGTCTCTCACAAAGCTAACCCTTGTGAGACTACTTTAGGAATGAAGTGCTGGAAGCAGTGAAACCCAGAAGGTGCTTACACACCCCAGCAGAAATCTTGCTGGTTGGATTAAATAAAACTTCCCCATTTTAGCTTACCTGACCTCAAGAGAAACACTCTTTTCAGAGTTCTGTGTGTGATACTCCACTAACACCAATGCTGACATCATTTAGAGGGGCCTGAATGATGAACAGCAGGATATTCACATGGGGCTAGTTAAGCTGAATGGAGGACTACTGACTGTGTAGGTTCTAGGGACACTGGCTGTTAAGAGAAAACACTTAGCAATGTGCCATACTACTTGGGTACTTCACTAACAGTCTGTGCAACTGCTGCTGTTTAGTTAGGGATGCTTGGCCTGTCTTTAGGAGACCTTCATCTATAAAGGCATTTAAGCAGCCAGTGTCAACAATATGCCTGGCCCATTTTTCATTCACCAGCCTTTCTCATGCACAACATTCCATATTGTTAAATTTCTACTTTCCTGTATTTGTTCTGGCATGCTGGAATTGTATCTGGCCACGCATAACATATTCTATTGACAACTCACTTGGTGTGAAAAGGCCAGTCCCATCACTGGGACCTTCAGGGTGTCCGTCACCACAGGAGGAGGGGTCTGAAAATGTGCCTTTGTGACAGTAAAAACACACTGTGCACAGAGACAGACACACAGAGGAAACAAGGAAAAGAGAGAGAGTAAGAGAGAGGGAGAGAGAAAGAGAGAGAAGGACTTCAGAGAAGAACTATGAAGAGTTGGATGAACTGAATGCTAGTGAAGAGGTTTGGGCTGCAGCAGCCACACCTACGCATGGAGCAGAAGTCTCAGTATTGCCAGAAGCACATTCATTTTGTAAGGAACTGTCTGTTTGCCAATCTCAGTGAACCACTCAACACAGGTAATATTGGAGACTCCAGTGAACACTGAAAGTAACTGCCAGAGGCTCTGTTCCACAGCTCATTAGAACTGAACTAGATAATCAGCAAGGAGAAGGCTGAGCAGATGCCACAAAAAGCCAAGGGTATTTTTTTCCAAATGTACAAATTACATGTATTTCAATAATCTCCATCCATAAATACTCCCTATCTCCCAGCATTATGAGGCATCATATCTTGGCAGGTCTGTGCTGCACCCTTAGAATAAAGGGGACCCAGA
This sequence comes from Pezoporus wallicus, assembly GCF_028554395.1. Classification (NCBI taxonomy): domain Eukaryota; kingdom Metazoa; phylum Chordata; class Aves; order Psittaciformes; family Psittacidae; genus Pezoporus; species Pezoporus wallicus. The sequence continues at coordinate 333,161 of NW_026638015.1, read as the reverse complement.
CTGAGGTGCAATTCAAACACCCTGATGTGAAGAGAGAACTCCATCAACCAGAGTGATGTTCCAGAGGTAAAGGCTGTCTCACAGAGGGTACTAATGCAAAAATGGCAATCCAAACCTCGTTCAGTCCCATACCTTCTCTCGGTCACTTTCTTACCAACAGTTTTCAGTTTAGGACAGCTTTGTTTCTGTGTATTGCTCATGGACAGACTTTCTCCTGAATTTTTGGCTACTCAACAACATAAAGACATGCTATGCAAGCTCACAGGGAGAAGGTAACAACTATTCCCTTCTATCAAGCAGGTTAGGCCTCATTTCTACTGGGAAGGCAGGCAGAGATTTGGACAATTTGCCTATAGGAAACTGCCATACAGTTCCCAGTATTTTCCTACACGTTAAGTTGTATACAGTAAGCTAGAGAAAGAAATGAATTTCTTTTTTACCCCTTCTAATCTACTTTAGAGATCACTCTGCCAAGACAACCTTACAATTCTAATTGTGGTAGCAAAGACTGGCTTTATAAATAAGCGCACAGCATATGGCAGCTATGAGCTACAGAAAAGCAAGAACGTAGGCTCATACTCAATGTGAATCCTCAAGGTTTGTCTGGTTTCATAAAACTTTTCCCCTCAGTGACAGCAAAGCTTCATGTACCCTGGGGAGATGTCAACCTCAATGTATTTACATTGTATTACTGTTAAGTAACACTGGCATGGGTCACTGGAAATTTCCTTATAAAACCTTTTGCATTTAACCCATTTTGTGAAAAGGCAGGACAAAACTTGGCCACAAACTCATCTTCTGAGCTATGTATCACAGAATAAGAAAAGCTTTATTCCATCAGACTTACTGCCCATGCTGATTAGTTCAACATTACCTGATGCCCTGTCACCCAAAAGCCACTTAGCACAAAAATGCTTCCTAAGGAAAGCTCATTTCTTAGGAAATAGCTCATTCATACAGTACAATACATTTTGCTAAACCAGTCATGCTAATTCCTCTGAAGTAGTGGAAAGACCCATAGCGAATTCCTTCAGTTTGGAGCAGCATTCCAATTATAATTCATTCTATGTTTCACATGGACATCAAAAGAGATTGAGAGTCTTTAGATTGTCTTGAAAGATCAGTAAAGACATTTTTTTGGCTGGATAACAAGGCAGGAAACATTCCTGAATGTTTAAAGCTATAGGATGACTACAAATCTGACTAAGTCTTCAAAATACGGAATTGTGGAGTCGGGTATATAAGGACAGTAAAAGCAGGAGTTAGAGTTTCTGTTTGTTTTTTTTTTATTCAGAAGGAAACCATCATCCATTCATTTTAAAATGAAAACTTAAATGAAATTTGCATGGGTAGGTGGAAGTACAGAGTATTAAGTCCTTAGTTCAATACTGTGATACCATTTTTTTTTTGCTGATACTTATTCCTGCTGCCCCAACTAGTTTTAGATGGTCCAACAAGTATGGCTGTTGTCTTTTTCCTGCTTTTCCATTCTGCACTTTGCTATAAACATTTTCCTGGTATTTCAGCATTTCTTTCTCAATGTCAGCCTGATACCTCTACTTACGTTGCCTGGCATCAATCTCTTGAGTTCCTCTTCTTGCAGCACTAGTATGTGACTGTATAAGTACATTGCTATCCTCTTCAAGCACACTTCAGCCCAACTATAGGTTCTTTGAATGTCGGTAATTTAGTCTTTCCAGTCTCCTAGCATTTGGTTGAAATTAGTATCTAACTAGGTTTCTACTCAGAGTGTAACAATATAAATAACCCCCACACTAAATTCTCATTAGCATCAGGAGGCTGCCTGTTTGCACAGTGGTTGATGTAGGAGTATGCACACTATCCTAACAGTGATTATTCTTGAAAAAGTCTGGTTTCCCTTACCTGAGATGGAGGAGAGGTGGAAAAAGATGTGGTACACACTTCTTGGGAATCTTCTACTGAGGGGTATACTGCACCATTGTCCTCACCAGCTCTAAAGCAGCAAGAAAAAGAGAAGCTTTCTGACTGAAAATACCCCTTAAAACACAGAAATAGTAAAACACACTGGGACAAACACTGCAGGGAGGTTGAGTGGAGTTGAAAGGAAAATTATGAATTGTGAGTTGAAAGGAAAATTATGAAGGGATCTCCTCTACTTGGCAGAACTGAGGAAAACAAGGTACGAAAACTAATTTTCCCCAGGTGTTCCTCTTCTTCCTCCACACAAAAACACTTCCCAGTAGCTAATGCTACTGGCTTTGGTGTTTACAGAACCATTGTCAAACAATACCACTGGTCCCAGTCTCGGTGCCCTCACATGCAATTTAGAGAAGACAAACATCTCATTGAAAAATAGAAATTAAACTCTGATGTTTCCCCAACAGAAATATATGGAGATGCATGCCTCAGGACACATAGTTCTACAGCAGAATTAACTGTTACATTTCAAAGGCAGGCAAGGTTAAACATCCTTTGTGTCCAAGTACTTCTGTAAGGAATGTGGGCGCCTACTGGGGCTTGCTGCACTCAGTTTTCTAGATTTGAGGGAGAAATGTCACCCTTCCTCATATGCTCAACCATGTCGATACGGTTTGACACTTAGCCTCCAGTCTCCCTTCCCATGCAGTCAGCAAATAGTGGAAAAGGCTTTGTATCTGGGCATAATTGATGCCTTCACCATAACCCATGACTTCAACTCATTATTTCCTCACCTGTAATTGCAGGGATGCATGGGTGAAGAGCTGGGATAGGGACGGTCCACAAAGTGATCAATGATAATCCCCATGATAGGAGGGGTCCTCTCAAACTGCCTGAAAGGCAACAAGCAATGGTGTTATTGGCTTCTTCCCCTCTACTCTCATCCCAATTCATGGCGTTTTCACAGAAAGCCCTCGTGTCTGTTACTGGGACCAGAACATCTTTACAGTTCAGCCCGGCAACTCCGAGCCTGCATCAACAATCTGGAGTTCTAGAGTCTGGCTCAGGGCTACCCAAATACTCCCTTGCTTCAAGACTTAACCATGAGAAAGAGTATTCTACATGAAGGAGAATCTTGGGAGGGAAGGATAAACAGAATGAAAAGATTTAGGGGCTCATAACACGTGGGGTTTAGTAGTACATTATTGTAAAACAGGTTCTGGCATGATCATGTTTTCTCACCTGTTTGACATGAAAGCAAGGTTGATTCTGTAAGCACAAGACAAAGTGATGGTGCCCACTGGGGTACCCACTGTCCCAACACGGACCGTCTGGAAACCTGTAAGGTTAAGAAATGATTATCAGTTTCACTGTTATTTATGTTCCATACTTCTCCTATTCTGAGGTTACATTATCTTATTTCTATACTGTTTCCATTATCCCTTGCAATCTGAACTCCAAAGGCTTGTATAGAGCCCATAGAAAAAAAAAAAAGCAGGACCGTGTTGCCTTGCTGTTAGGCTTCATTCATGAGATTTCTGATGTTGCTTCCCATCTTAGTCTAAAATACTTCTCTGAAATGCTTCTTGTTCCTGAGCAGATCATGGTCTTCTTTACTAGCCCTGCTCCTTATCAACATACTTCCATTCTTATTTCAGTTCTGGATCACTGGAGTCAAAATGGCAATCACCCTAGATTTTGTTAAAGTACCACCATTATACTTGTCACCTTATGTCACAACCCTTCACTGGTGGGTCCAGATAAAAAGTGTATGTAAACCTCAGACTTAATTTTCCTTATGGCACTTAGGAATAGTAATAAATGCCTAGCCAGTATGGGGAACAGTTCTGCTCTAGTTTGCGTGTGTTGCCTGATCATACCTTCTCCCAAGCCACTCAGTTGCACTTCACCAAAATATATCCTGCAGGAAAAGGAAAAAGAAAAAGTATTAAGTCCACTGGGGGCATAACGTTATACATATCCTTATTCCTTATTTGATTTCATGAGTTGAAAGGCTAGAACTACTTTTTCTCTTCAGGAAAAAAAAACAAAAGAAGTGGATAGAATGGCCACCTTGAGAAACCCTCCAGCTACGTATCTTAGAGCAACAGATGTCATGTAAAAAGAGAAAGGAAGATAAAACAGTAGTCTAATCAAAAATTTCTGTTTCAGTTTTTTAAGCCTCTGGCAAATCTACAGTTCAGAGCAAAAATGAGAAGTGACATAAACTTCACAGACAGGTCTGAGTCTAAAAGTGAATACTCATCATGTAACATAAAAGATTAACTGTGCTATGAAGAGACCTGCTCTTAAGTATATGCCAAAGCAGCAAGGGAGGCAAAAATGAAGCAATGGCTGGGATTTCTTTTTAAGCTCTCAGCTGTGCAAATGACAGCAAACCTGAGACTTAGAACCATCTAAATTAGCTATGCAAACATGTCAAAGACTTTTCCCAAAGCCAAAAACAAAGACTGGAGGGTGATAAGCATGAACCATAAGCCAGTCAGATCTCAGAGGCTTAAAGAGAGTTGAGCTCAGTATTCGAATGAGTAAACTGCAAGAACAACAGGAAGTGGAGCTGAAGATGCATCTTTAAAATGAAATAGCAGAACAGAGTCTGAATCTATACTGCAGAAGTATGCACTGCAGTTATGTGCAGCATAGACAGGCATTTGTCAAATACAGGTCAGACACTGAACAACTTGATGCCAATAAGCCATTTAACCTGTGCTTGCATAGAGAATTCTTATATTCTTCTCAGCATGGCAGGCAACCAACAAGACTTCACAGTCCATGCTTAAGTTTGATGATACACAGCCCAAAGTTCTCTTCTCTCAATTATCAGTAGTAGTTCAATCCCAGTAATTTGAATTTATTATCACTCATCCCTTTTTTATCACAATTACAGCTGCACTGTTCAAGTCTAGAACCTCTGCTGTTTATATTTAAATGGGGAATCTCATATTCTGCTTATTATATATATATACCTGTACAATATTACATATTCATGGCCTTGTTTCCTTGAGAGTCTGTAGGCAGGAGTTACCCTAGTTATAGCAAGCAAAGACTTCAGCAGCAGAGACAGCCTGTTGTATACGGTGTATGAAACTTTGATTTCTTTGTCACACCTAAAGAACACAAAGGGAAAAAAATGAGTCTTTTGTTCACACCTAAGCTGTTTGGGGTTTTTTATTTTATAAAATCAAAATTAGTCTGGGCCAACTGTTTAATGTCAATTTCATTGCAAAATTATAAAATAAAGCCCAAGTGTGGCTACTCGTTATTGAGCAGCTGACTGAGAGCCTACTTCAATCTAGTCACTTGTTGTAAAAGTAACTGGTGAAAAATTCCATGCAGCCTTCTATTAGAAATATCTTTTCAGTATTAAAAACATTTGTCATTACTGAGTATATGAATTCTTGTATCTGAGGAAGCAGATGTTGTTGTAATGAATGAAGAAGGAATGAAAATGAAATTACTATTTTTTCTTGACACCAATGTTGAACAGTTTGACTGCTAGACTAGACAAACGGGGGACTTCCCATTTCATCAGCTAAAATACAAACACACACAAAGCAAGTGTGAAGAATGTACTTACTTCTCATTCATTTCTAGACACCAAATTTCCAGCTCCATGGAGTCCCCCTGGATAAGAGAAAGGATGTCAGAGAAAGGCTAATTTCAGAACACACTCTTATATCTCCTTAAAGATCAACAGCAGCCACAGCTCTCAATGAAGATGTTTCTCCCTGCTCTCATCCTCTTGTAATGCAACAGAAAAAGGTGCATTGGAAGTCTCACTGCACAATTAGATCACCTGAGGGAATACCTTCCTCAGAAGTTCTTTAGGGTCTAAGAAACTAGATTTTGCTGCTTTATCATTTGTGTGTTTGGCCTCAGTTATTTGCAGTGGGTTGCTTCTGTTGATGTATTTCTTATCATTAGCATACTACCTAACTGCGTAAGTGAAGATATTTTCACACTGTCATGGACTAAAGGGCAGGAACTCTTGTAGGTGACTTCAAGATTCAACTGAAAAAAATGGCATCTATTTTGACTCAGTTCTCACCTCTGAGGTTTTGAGAGAAATCTCCACACACATAGACCTTCCAACCGCAGGGAGTTGTCCTGCCAGGGCTTTCTTTGCTTCATGAGTAACCTCTGGTATATCTTTGATTGCCAAATTGAACTGCAGAACACAGGAAATTATTTCATTTCTTTGAGAAAAGGACTAATGGTACACTGCAGACAAACTCATAGACCCATATAGAACATACTAGGTCAGCGTTCACTGAAATATTGATGAAACAGAAAATTCCCAGATGGACTCAGGCTTTTCATATTTGCAAACACTTCCTTGGTTGTTAATTCAAACATTTTTCTTGATCCTGCCATAAAAATCATGTTTTCCCTCAAGTCCTATCTTTACCCACAGAGTAGCCTGAATCTCTTCAAAGCCCATTACTATAAAGTCCTGAACTGACGAGTTGCAAACTTCTGAGAGAACAGAACTCCTCACCCCACCCCCAGCAGATCCTGAAAAGGAGCCTTAGCTGGCAGGAGCTGCTGAGAGGTATCATTTCTCTCTCCTCTCATCAGCCCTTTAGAGCCCAGAGTGACATGTTGTATGTAAACAACAAAAAATCCCACACCACTAATGAACATATTTGAATACAGTAGTTATGCTACGAACAGTTGTTATAATCTGCACGAGACTGTAACAACTACACTGTGTTCTCAACACATGTGTGCACACACACATGAAAGAAACTCTGAAGAGTTAATGGAATTGCTTTAACACCCCATGACTTTACCCAGTCAGAGCCTGTTGGGGAGGATGATGATCGGGTAGAGATTTTCTCTCCAAGTCGGGCCTGGACAATCACTTGTACTGTCTGGAACAGAAAGGAAAAGATACACACTCATGTTCTGAGCTCAGCAGAGCCCTCAGCTCAGAGCCTAAGCTGGACAAATTCCAAGTAAACAAAATATGAGAGGGCTGAGCAGGATGCAGAGAAGTAGAGTTTGCTGCACTAATGTTCAGGTCTAACTGGTTTGAAATATTACAGATAACAGGTAAATACATTTCAGACAGAAAATCACGTTAAGCTGATTATTTCTCTGTAATAATATGAAGTGACTAAGCCAATTTTGCAATCAGGAGTTGCACAGTTCTTAGTAATACTGAAACAAAATTTACAACTATATCCTAAACCTGGACACCTAAACTGAAGTAAAGTATGTACATTTATAACATAGCCATTGTCAGGGAATTTATTTGCATCTGTGTACCAAGTGAGGCCAAATTTCCTAATTCAATGGAACATTCTGGTATTGTTTTTGGACGCAATCTAAAAATTGAGATAGGCTGAAAAGAAAGAGTGGAGTTCAACAGGGGATACTACCTAACCGCTGGGTGGTTCCATGTGTTGATAGAAGTTGAAAGCTAACGGAGGGGTGAAGTGCCTATAACTGATTCTATAGCAGGACTCTTCTAGGGGAAAGAAAAGGATTAGGAGGTAGGAAAAAAAAAAAAAGAGAAAAATATGTTTTTCTAGTTATTCACAGGAATCTCCTAAATTTGACATTGGCTTTTCTTGCTTTCGTTTTTAGCAAAAGCAAAAAAACCCAAACAAACCCTGACCTTGCTACTCTAACCACAGCTAGCATGGGTTTTCTTAAACAATAAACAAGAGGCATTTGCCACAGGAGAAAAAGTTACCTTTAAAGCAAAAAATTTGATGAACTTGTCCAGGTCCTTCCTGTCCTGGGAACTGAGATCAGTGTCCATTGCATCTGACAATCTGAAATCTAGCACAGGCGTAGGGATGAAGTCCTCCTTCAGCTTCCTGTTTGAATTTCAAGAATTAAAAACATTTTGCCATTAGAGCAAAAGAAATGACGAGCAAAAGAAATGACAAGCAAAAGAAATGAAAGGCCTCTGCCTGTCAAAATCTTAACTAAGATCTGTGAGGGGTGGGTGTGAGGTATAAACGCACATGAACAGTTTATCTGCTCACTGCAAAAGATACTAGAAAAGAAACAACAAAGGAGACTCACAATTCAAATTGGGTACAAGTTCTCCAATTTTGCTAGCTTAATTTAGTAATAAACAAACAAACCCCAAAATACTCCAACAACCACACTGACTAGATTCTGTGCCAAGCTATGCAGCAGACATCACCATCTGCTTCAGAAATCTTCAGTTACCAGCACTGGTCAAAACCAAGTCCTGAGTCTGAAATTCTAAAACCAGCATTCCAGTGGTATTTCAGCAGATAATGAAATAAACCATTGCTTGAACAGGCTCCACAGCTTCCACAAATAGTACTTGCATTAAACCTGTATAGCTACAGATTTACCTACAACCAACTGAAAAGATAAATATTTGCCAAGGAATAGACCAAAATCCTGGGTTCAGTTCTCCTGAAAGCTCTGACAACAAATACTGAGCTCTCACATTCACACTGCCTTGTTTGTCAAAATTCAGTTGTTTCTACCACAATGAACTTCCACAGTGCCAGAGGCGAGGCAGGGCAAGGCACTAATGAGATTCCTGCCACCATCACGTCACATAGCCTGGGATAAATCACAGTTTTTCTTTCAGTTTCTTTGTGTTTAACTTAATAACCATATAAAGACCACGGGGAGGAATGCCTTCATTAGCAGCATTAATTATACTTTTTGCACATAAGCCTTCAAAGTATTCATTCACTCTTAATTCCTGGTGCTGTTTTTGTTTGGAGGCAGCTCATCAGCCTGAAGCAGCCTGTCAAGCATCACGTATTCATGGAACGCACTGCTCACCCCAGGTCTAAGGTCATTGAGCATCAGCAGCTGCTGTGCACAATGTCACTCTGCTCAGTGTCTAATCTTCAAGCAAAGATTGAACCTGCAGCAATGTACACTATTAATACACATTAAAGCTTAGTAGGCTTAGCAGGGCTGATAGCCCTGTTCACACAAAATATATACAATCTTTAGTGACTATGCACATCAGAACTTCTATTTAAGATATCTCACTTAATAGCAATAAATGCCTATTTGAAGTAGTGCTTTAGGTGCATCATCCAAGAAGGGCTGCTAAGTAAGAGTACTGCAATTTATAGAGCATTTTATAGAAAAGAGCAATACTTTCTGAATTACTTCATAAAAAGAAAGCTGGACATCTAATATCGTTGAAAGTACCCAGGTTACAGTCATACTGCATCTTATAATAACCTTATAATAATCTATAACGCAAATTGTAATTTAATTTGAGAACTAACAAGACACGTGATTCAACTTCAGATGCATGACCAAATTATTCTTTGTAACCTCCTCATCAAAAGTATTATATTTTCTTTCCCTGCCTTTACCACTACTAGAGATCACAGATCTTTTCTACTGGGGGGGACAGACAGAAATCAGCACTTAAAAGCATTAGATGTTTCACTGATGCAGCACTCTAACTTAAAAGAAGTAAGGTTTTAGTATAAATATTTCCCCAAAAAAAAAAAAAAAAAGGTGAGAATGAAGGGGTAACGGGTTAAAACTTAAACAGGGGAAGTTTAGACTGGATATAAGGAGGAAATTCTTTCCTGTTAGAGTGGTGAGGCACTGGAATGGGTTGCCCAGGGAGGTTGTGAATGCAGTGTTCAAGACCAGGCTGGACAAGGCCTTGGGTGATATGATTTAGTGTGAGGTGTCCCTGCCCATGGCAGGGGGGGTGGAACTGGATGATCTAAAGGTCCTTTCCAACCCTAACTATTCTATGATTCTATGATTCTGTGACCTGTTACTATTGTCTTAACTAAGTAAAGCACTGTAAGCATTGAGAGGACCTGAGATCTACAACAAAACCTGGCTGACAGAGGCAATAAAATATCCCATTAAAAAAAAAAAGAAACACATCTTTTTCTCAGCAAGGAGAATGCTAAGATTTAAATACCAAGAGAAATTAAATTAGCTTTTAATGTGAAAAGAAGTGAGAAGCCATTTCTATAAGACCCCTGGAGAATGGTGCAAGGAAGTATATATCCTGATGTAAGGAGAGCTGTCAACTAAAGCACCCACATTTATTTGCCTTGTGGGGCTGGAAAGGAATGCTAGTATCAACTGTTACAAGATACTCAGGAACTAATAGAAGATGTTAGACTCATGGTTAGGAAAGGAAACAAAGCAGACCATCAACACGGTTCTCTGTGCAGTGTAGGAATTAGTTCTAGTGACAGCATATGCAAATATCTCTGGAGAGGAGAGAAAGAGCCACCAGAGCCACGTCTTAAATTCAGTGTTCAAAGAATGAGAGCTTCATAGTTCTGTCCTGCTGCAGCAGAATTGAGATTCTTCCTGCAAGACCTCAATTCATAAAGCTTTCATAAAGCATTCATATGCCGAATGCCAGCAATAGTTGACTCACCAGAGCCTAAAGCAGAGCAGAAAGTATCAGGCAAGGATTCCTGTGAGGAATCTGTAATTTCAGGGGCAAACTGGGACCTTGGAACTCGGCTCCTGACAAGTCTAAGGGTCATTATCTGACCAGCACCATCTCTCATTTTTCAGGAGGGCTCTAGTGATTCCCTGAGATCTGCTAAGGCTTAGGACAGAGCTCACCTTTAGACTCATTCATTGCAAAGAGCCAGGACAGGCCTAGAATTACAGCAAACATCTGATTTACAAAAATGCCTCAGTACCCTCAGGTTAGCTGCCACCAGCTGACCTAAACAAGAAGGAAATCCTTTAAACTTAGTTCCACTAAACTCATACAACTTCTCAGGTCCTGTAGCTTGCAACACCAGCACAGCTCCTTGTTAAGTGCCAGTACCTGTGCACATGCTTAGCTCAAGCAAGATGCTGTCTAATTTTATACTGCATAACCACTAGAAGGAAGTAACCTTTGGTCTAGGTTAGAAACCCACAGATGATTGATTCCCCCTCAACCGAGTACTCCCTAAAGTAAACTGATACCTCACTGCTTTAGCCGTACACAGTGGCTGTTCACAGGTAAATAAAAGCATCTTGGCCACGTGGCTTTTTGCTTTGTTTCCCTCCTCCTGCAACCCCCATTTTCATGTTTTAATATGCCTTTGCTTCCACCTTCCTCTGAACAGAAACATCAGAGAGATGTTTAAAGGAGAACTGCCATGTGTGGCTCTGTGACTAAAGCCTTACTCTTTCTTACAAGGGTAAGAGCAGAGAAGAATACTTAACCAACAGTTTAACACCTAAGCACTGTGCCTAATACACTCTACAGGGATTTATACTCTCCTACCCTACGGAGAATGACACATCAGCATAAGGTGACGATACACTGTTTGCATGATGCAATGAACTGCAAGAGCCCTCCCCTTGGTGCAGCCCAGAGAAACTACAGCAACCAGCATGCCACGCAGCAGCAGCCTGTAACCCAGCACACCAGAGGAGCACAGAACACTTACAGTTCGTGTTTCATACGTGGGAGTTTAGTGTGTGTCTGACACTCACATACTTCAACAGGAAAGGAGCAGAAGCACCTGACACATACAGGCATCATTATCACTGCTGGGGAAAGTATATACAGGCTGTTTCCGTCATTTCCCTCCTCTGAGATTTCAATCTTGAGCAATGGCTGCTAAAACTTAAAGTCATTGTGCTTTCCTTTTAAACAGATACTTACCAATGCCAAATAATTACTCATGGTTCCTATCCCAGAATGAAATTAAAATGACCAGAAGGAAGAAACAAGAAAGGTTGTCGCTGTAAGGACAGGGCTATGGACAGCCCTCATCCCAGCTCTACATTTCTGGTTACCTGACTGTGCTCCCAAAAAAGGCTCCTGGTCCCTACGACTCCTCTAGAACCTCTTTATTAACACAGGACCCAGATCCAACCTCCAAGGATGTCCTATGTGAAGCTCCAGAAAAGCCTCGTCAAATCATGCAGGTAAATGAGAAGCACATGGAAGTTCTTGAAGCTTCTAACAGAGCGCCCTTGGTAAACAGGCTTGACTGCCAAGCAAGTTTTCCTAGAACATCCCCTTTGATGACAAGCAGGTATTTTGAGCACATTAATAAGCAACTATAAAAAGATCTCCGTAAAGACGGCACTCTGATTCAAAGCTGAGCCTACAAGTCAGCCTCCAGTATCCTACAATTAATCTCCATTTTGCCTTCTTAGTCGGCTAGTCAGAAACCTGGGGAGAGGGAGAAGGAGGGAACAGTTCTAAATTTGAAGGTGTGCTACTCTTAAAGTTTCTGGATTTTTTAAGAGACGAGTAGATTCCAGCAGAAAAACTGTTTCACATAATATAAATACTCTGATTGAAAGGCTCTGTTGTTTACTATGTAAGTATTGATAGAGGCAACTTTTCCTGCTGATCAGGGAACAGATTTACTTTCTAACTGATTTCTAACTGATAAATTACTTCCCAGCTTAGGAAATACCAGCGCTGCCAGCTCCACTGGCCTAAAAACAAAATGAAGCAATTCCTGTTGACCGGCAGTTACATTCTGTACTTCCCTCAGGTCTAAAAATGGTGCCAGTCCAAAGGTCCATCCTCTCATTTTGTTTGTTGGGCCAAAGTATGCAGACTAACCTAGAATGTGCTTCCACATACATACACTGTACTACAACCACCAATATAATCACCAGGTCTCAACTTTTGTGTGAATACATGTTCATAAAAGTTGAGGTTATACATTATCATTTAAGCAAAGTAAGGTGATCCTGTGTGATCCTTCCAGATGTCTAAACACAGCCTGGCTCATTTGAATGACTTATTTCTTGCCAGAAGAAGGAGGGTTCTACCAGGTCAGGCCACTCCAGCAGTCATCTGGAAATGCTCTAAACATCATTTACATAAGCAACCAATTTTCAGTCCAGGCAGTAACTGACCATGTTTTTCACTCTACATTGTGCCTACTCACACCACTTCTGAGATTTGTAAGAAGGCAGTTTGTAGGTTGAACCCACAATGTCCTTTTTCTGCCTGTTCACTGACATGAAGATGTTTCTGCTCCTACTGAATCAGTGGGGATGACTCTGGTAGTGCCCTAAGAGCCACAGCTGTGACAGGACAGAAAGATGTGCTGATCTGCAACCCCCTAATCTTTTCTAACAAGCAGCAATACACACACTACAGGAAAACTATACAATGGCTCTGAGGTTTTACTGTTTCTAATTGACTCTGAAAGCATTCTGGTTTTAAAAGACACCACTTGCAGAGGTTTCAGCAAGCCACATCCTTCCCACCAGCCGTCCAGAAAACGAAGCCTGGCCACCGCTGGGTCGGGCTTTGTCGGGCACCGACACGGCTGCAGCAAACCCAGACCCCTGCGAGTAGCGAGTGGAGACACGAAGCCTCAGCCAAAGGCTCACGACCCACGACCCGGTACCCCCCTCCCTCCCTCCCTCCCTCCCTCCCTCCCCCCCTCCCCCTCGGAGCTCGCCCTCCCCAGCCCGGGACCCCAGTCCCGTCCCGCGCCGGTACCTGCGGGGGGGCGGCAGTGCTGGCTGCGCGGGGGCTCATCCCGCGCGGAGACCCGGCTGCCCGCGCCGCTCCCCCGCCGTGCCCCGGCGTCTCCTCAGCGCCCCGCCTGGGCACGGGGGGGATACCTGCGGCCCTGGGCCCGATACCGGCGCCTCCAGGCACCAGGGGCCCCGCGGCCACTGGGCTCTGGACAGCGCCTCTCCTCCTCCTCGGTGCCGGCACGGCGGGGGGCTCGCCGCGGGTGTCAGCGCCTGCGGGAACGCGGGGCCGGGGCTCGGGCTGCCGCTGCCCTCAGAGCCGCGGCCTGCTCCGCGCCGCCATCGCCGCCGCTGTTTGTTTTCATCTGCTGCGGGAGGCGAGGGGAGGGGAGGAGGAATATGTCTGCGTGTCCGCGGCCGCACTTTCCACACCGAGCCGCAGCCGCTGCCGCTGCCGCCCCCGCACAGCCGCGCCGCACAGCACCGGGCCGGCGGGGCAGGCAGCCAGGGCCGGGATCAGAGGGGATCCCACAACCGGGAGTTCCGTGCTGTGGCGAATCTGCCGTAGCGGGCTGCGGGCCTCCTCGGGGCTGGGAGCGCTGCAAGGGGCCGGTAAGGGCCGGGTTGGCGGCCGGCGGGGTTCGGGGTTCGCTCCGCTGCCCCTCATCGCGCAGGGGCGCCCGGCGGGGTTGGGGGACGCACACGGGTACCGGGCGTTCGCGTCCCGGCCGTTCGGAGCTGAACGCGGCCGGGTCGGCGGTGGCTGGGGACGGTTCCTCCCCTTCATGGGAGCCAGGCAAGGCTGAAGAGCCGTCAGTGAGCCCTCCCCGCTTCCACCCCTTGGTTTTAAAAGCAGATGGAAGTAAAAGATTTGCTGGATATCCATAGTAAAAGGAATATGGTAACAGCCTGAAAGGCTAATCGGTTTTTACCCGGTTTTTACCCTGGGTCTTCTTCCCCCTTGCCTTAGGCAGGTGAAGGCTCTGGGGAGGTGCTGTAACAGGGGAGCCCTCAGAGGACCCCCTCGGCCATGGCCGTACCTATTGCAGTTCTTGACTGCGACCTCTTGCTGTACGGCCGCGGACACAGGACTTTGGATCGCTTCAAGCTGGAGGATGTCACAGATGAGTATCTAGTATCCACATACGGCTTTCCCCGACAGTTCATTTACTACCTGGTGGATCTCCTGGGAGCCAGTCTCTCTCGCCCTACACAGCGGTCCAGGGCCATCAGTCCAGAGACACAGATCCTTGCTGCATTGGGTTTCTATACCTCTGGCTCCTTCCAGACTCGCATGGGAGATGCTATAGGCATTAGTCAAGCCTCCATGAGCCGCTGCGTTGCCAACGTAACTGAGGCATTGGTGGAAAGAGCCTCACAGTTCATTCACTTTCCCGAGGATGAAGCTACCGTACAGCGCCTGAAGGATGACTTCTATGGACTGGCAGGCATGCCGGGAGTGCTGGGGGTGGTTGACTGCACCCACGTGGCAATCAAAGCACCAAATGCTGAGGACCTGTCCTATGTGAACAGAAAGGGTCTCCATTCTCTGAACTGCCTGATGGTGTGTGATGCCAGAGGAGTCCTCCTGAGTGCCGAAACACACTGGCCTGGCAGCCTGCCTGACTGCACTGTGTTACAGCAGGCAGCCCTGACAAGGCAGTTTGAAACTGAGCTACATAAAGATGGCTGGCTTCTTGGTAAGTCTATTTTCTACTGTTTTCTGTGGAAAGTCTATTATATACCACCTCCTTATTGAGCCTAGAGCCTCTGGGCACAAGTGGTATGTTTACTTTTGATTGCTACTCTGCAAATACCTTGAGATTCATGACAGTCCTTCTCTTAGAAGTCTAGAGCAGTAACTTCCCATCTGTGTTTTATACAGGCTGATTCTTGCATGTGTTAGTTTACAGTCATTCTGTTAAGAGCGTGTTTTCAGTATCCTACACCTTTCTAAGCTGAATTATGCCATTTTTAAGTCTATGCAGGGTCCTAGTCCAGCTGTCTCTCACTGCCTTAGGTAGTAAATTAACTCTCTTAAAACTCCTCTGTGTTCTTCCGGGATTTCCCTGTGTAAAACTGAATCTTTATGTTGTTACATTTGTAAACCTGTGTTATTGTTGCTCTTCCATGCCTTCTCATGCCTCCTGTTCTAGCCAAGGAACGAAGTTATTCTGTACCAGCAGTACCAGAAAAACAAGAGATAAGAGGTGAAACCTGTGGTTAACTACAGGTGTGTAACCTGTCCTCCTTTTCACTGCCAACAGGTGACAGCTCCTTCTTTCTCCGAACATGGTTGATGACTCCCCTGCATATCCCTGAGACGCCTGCCGAGTACCGTTACAACATGGCCCATTCTGCCACTCATAATGTCATTGAGCGGACGTTCAGAACCATTCGGTCACGTTTCCGCTGCCTGGATGGTTCCAAAGGCACCCTGCAGTATTCTCCAGAGAAATCCAGCCACATCATTCTGGCTTGCTGCGTGCTTCATAACATCTCCCTGGAACACGGGCTGGACGTGTGGTCTTCACCGGCCACAGGACACATGGAACAGCCAGAAGAAGAGTACGAGCAAATGGAATCCATGGACTCGGAAGCCTGTCGTATTCGTCAGGAGCTTCTACTTACTCACTTTAGCTAACGTTGTGATGGGGAGAAGGCTTCTAACAGTTCATCTGGGAAGATACACAGAGCAAACATGCCCCTTCCTCTTCTTGAAGTCTGTAAACACTAAGCAGATCTGAGACAAGGAGAAATACTACTCTCTTCATTTCAGGTGGTTTTCTGAACTTCTCTCAACCTCTCTAGAGATGCAGCTCAATCGCTGAGTTTTTACGGTTGTGATGTTTAAATTCCCCCCTTTCACCTGACTTAGAGAACAATAACTAATGTGGGATGAGTGAAGAAACTTGGGAAATTGTCTTTGGTAATGATGAAAACTCTAGTTACCCTTGCACTGTTTTACAAAGCAACAATTCTATGCCACTTTCTAACTTAAACCAGTTCTGATTGTTTTTTAAATGGTATTTCACACAAATTAAACTTCCATGTGGGCTCATGCCTACCATGAATTCATGAGCAGCAGAACAAACTTTTTGTTTGCAGGTAGAAATTCTTGCTAAATACCATTTTGCAGTTCTGCACATCTCCCAAAACCCAGCAACTCCTCTGAAAGCAGCATCTGTGTTCTGTGAGGGGTTTGCCTTTTTGCCTGGTACACACTAGTGCTTGCTCGTACCTAGAAGGTTAAGAAGGACTGAAGGTTTCTTTTAACCAGACAGACTGGAGAAGATGTGAAGCTGTGGTTGACTCTGTTGGTTACTGAGCACATTATCAGGATGTGGGCTACTGAATGTAACTCTAGTTCTTGCTAGATATGTCTGCCACAACAGAAAACCACTCACCTTGTTGGCTGCTGTAAAAGAAATGCCAAGGACTGGCTGGGTCACATGAATTGAACTGATTGCAGAAGTTCTTTGTTTAGATCAGAGCTGAGGAACATAAAGGCAGCTCTTCCACTGCTGGCAATCAACCCATTCTGTGGAAAAAGATGGCTAGCACACACAGCTGCTGTTGGCACAGGACTGGGAAATTTCTTGGCAACGTTCTCTTTCCAAAAGATGGAAGCGTTTCCAGGGATCTCTTGACAGCAGTCAGAGAAAATTTGGTTTCATAGATTTGTTTACTGGGCAGTAAATGAAACAAAGTGGTAGGGAATGCAGATGCTGCAGGAAGGTAGCAACTTAAAGTAGCAGTGCAACCATATGGCACGGCAGGGCTGTCTGTTCTTGTAGAGGAAATGTGCCTGGATCATGCTCCATGTTTGAGGAATAAGGAAGTATGGAACACATTCCCAACCAAGTGTAGGATGGAGATGCAGGATTGTCCTACCAGGTGATGGCAGTGAGCGTTTTGCTATCTTACTGAAAACCAAGCGTGCTTTATGGTGTCTAAACAAGATGCTTTCATAAGCCTTGATGAGAACTTTAAAATATACAGCAAACTGAGATGTAACTATTTTTTTTACACACCCATCCATTAGATATGACCTAAGAGCTGCTCTTGCTTACTGTGGCAAAAATGCTGCTCCTTTTACCTAGAAAGAAACACACAAGCATTGTTTTCTAACAGGAAAAAAAAGCATTTTTAGGGTAAGAGTTGTTGCCTGATGGCTCATAATTATATTTGATGGTCTGTGCTAAAAATACCAATGTTCAGACCTAAACACCAGCAGACACTGAATGAGCTGCGTGGGTGACGCAGAGGTCAAGTGAGACTTGGATGCATGTAGGTACAAACACCAGCATGTAGGAACAAGCTGGAGTTTCTCAACTTAAGCTATGAATAGCTCGTCTCAGTGTGTGCTGGGACCAGAGTGAACTGAAAGTGGAGCCACTTCCTGGAACACGTGCTGCTGGGTCTTGTCTTCCTTCTGCCCCTGTCAGCTTTGGTGGAGTTTAATTTCAAAACTCATCCCACTGCTTATCAACTTGGGCAAAAACTGCATCAGGCCACACCAGACAAAATGAGTCTACTGTTCTTCTTCTAGCCAGATGTCAGTACCCTTCAGTTCACTTGGGAAAAGGAACCTCCTCATCTGGAGGACAGTTTGTCCTGTATATTCCTAAGCAGCTTCCTTCAGAACAATTCACCTAGACTTCCTCTTTTCCACTGGGCTTAGACAATATTTAAATTGCACAGCTGAGAGTCACGTTTCTTTCCTGCTTTCTCACTCCCCTGTACCTTTGCCTCATCTTGCCAGATGCATTCTTGAATACTTCCAAGTCTGTGCATTATCAGAGCTTTGTAAAGTTTACCCTGACTATATAATGTCTGCTGATTCTCAGTCATCTGTTGGAGGATGATGGTGACTGACTGTCCAAGGTATTGCCATTTTCACTATATGACTAAACTCCTTGTGGAATCCCATCATCAGCCCTTTTCAATTTTCCCTTTAAGATACCTCCTTTAAGACTGTCTTGCCATGCTGCAGGTTGCCTTTGCTCACTCCAAGTACAGCAAACCTCAAGCCCTAAATTCCAACTTGTCTGGGCCTTTTGACTCTTTCTTTCATGGTTAAGTGGTACCAAGCACCCTGGCTTGCTTAGATTTTCCTCTCAGCCTTCAAGTCTGTCTCTTCCCCCCTATCGAGCTCTCACTTCTCCAATAGAATGGTAGAATAGTTTGGGTTGGAAGGGAACTTCAAAGCTTCTCTAGCTCAACCCCCCTGCAAGGAGCATGGACATCTTCAACCAGATCAGGTTGCTTAGAACCACATCCAGCCTGGCCTTGAATGTCTCCAGGGATGGTGCAACCACCACCTCTGTGGGCAACCTGTGCCAGTGTTTTACCACCCTCATTGTAAAGAGTTTTTCCCTCACATCCAGCCTGAATCTCCTCTCTTTTCATTTAAAACTATCACCCCTCATCCTGTCACAACAGGCCTTGATAAAATGTCTTATCAATCTTTCTTATAGGTCCCTTTTAAGAACTGAAATGCCAGAGCAAGGTCTCCCCAGTCCTCTCCCAGACTGAACAACTCCAACTCTTTCAACCTTAATACAGTACTGAGGAGAAAGCAAGATGCTGCTGCCTCTGCAGGGCCCCTCATTGCAGGGTGCCGCTCTCCCAAAGGGGCTGTGTACACATTTTGTGTCTTCACCATGCAGAGTGTTGGATATATATCACAATATATATAAAAATAAACACTGTCCTATTTCAGAAAAGGTTTCCAGTTACGTCTCATCTGACACCCGTATCTGGCAGTGTTTCACTCTAACACCATTTCTTTTCTTGCCTGTTTTTAATCACAGTTTTCCCACCCTGTATCAGTCTGGAGGGGGAGAACCCCCAAGACACGAGGCACGGAGCTCGTTCCGCAGGGTGTTACGTACCACCGGGGTGCTACCTGTCCCTTCGGCCTTCCCACCCCGGGGCACCAGGCCGGCACCCGCCGTCCCAGGTACAGGCACAGTCCCCGGCCCGGCACCCTCGAAGGGTTTCGCCCGCCACACAGCAGTTGATGCCCGGCACAGCGCGGCTCCCGTCCCCGCTCCCGTTCCTCCCGGTGGGAGCCCCTCGGTACTGCGGCGCGGCCCGCCAGGCCCAGCCGTAACACCCACCCCGCGCCGCGCTCCGGGATCGACTCGTCTCGCCTGCTCTCCGTCTCCCTCCGGCGGCCGCAAGCAGCGTAGCCCCTGCGCCTCGCCGCACCGCGGTGGAAGAGCTCGTCGCTCGGCTGGCGCGGCCTGGCGGCGTTCTAGCTTCAGCTGCTCGGGCCTTGGTACCGCTCTCGGCGCCGCTTTTCGGGTCCGGCTCGGCGCTCGGCTGGCTCGCCTGGCCGGAGCTCGGAGCGGCGGCGACGACCGAGCACTGGGGCCGTTCCTTCCGGGCCCGGCCCCGGCCCCGGCCCCGCTCCGCCCGGCCCCGGCCCTTCCCCGGCAGGTAGGCTCCGGGCCTACGCGCTCGGCCCCACTCCAGGTCAGGGCCCCACCGCCGCCGCTGCTCCCCGGGCGGGCGGGCGCGGCCGTCCCGTCGTCGGCGCCCTGGAAGGCGGCGGGCACCTACCCGCGCGGGGCCGCCGGGCAACGGCGGGAGGAGCGGGGCCGGGTCTCGCCTCCGGGGCCTTTGTTCGGGAGCTCCGAGACTGCGGCCTTGCGGCGGGGTGGAGCGCGGAGGCCGCTGTGGCCTTGGTGGGCTCCGCGGGCCGGCCGCGGCTGGTGAGGGCCAAGCCCCCGGCGCTGGGGTTGGGGCCGGGGTGGGGCAGAGAAGGGAGAGCGGCTCCGTGTCCCGGGGAGCTGCCCCTGCCACCCTTGGGCGCTACTGGACACCGGGCTCTCGTTGGGCGCTTTGGGCTTCCCTCTCCATCGGCCCCTTCCCTCCTGCTTCTCCCACAGGACAACAGCACAGGCCGGGGCTTCCAGGCATGGCGGGGGGGGTAAGGTCAGATTGCTTTAGGGGGCTGAAGTAATGAATGTTTTTGTTGTTGTTGTTTTCTGGCCTTAGCCAAATGAAAGGTGAAGTAAGTGTTGTCTTCTCTATTTCTCCTTCTGGTTTTCATCGTGTGTTGTAGAGCACTTGCTTGTGTAAGCAGTATTGTGTATAAAATGCGTTCATGTGTGCCCCTGGTACGATGACACTTGGTAACCTCTTTTCTTTTGAGGGAGCAAGCCCAGTTAATTCATTAGCTATAGAAACGCTTTTGTTTTCACCTACAACACGCAGATTTCTGTAGCGTTGAGTTTTTTGAGATTGCTTCTTGTTGTGTCAGTACCGTGCTTTCTGCTGTCTTTATTGAGCAACTTTTGCAGCACAGTTCCTGCACTAAAACATTTCAAGCTCAGCAGGTGCTTTACATGGTTATATGTAGTTTTTCCTGACCTGTGCTTTTGTGGTATCATTCTGAAGTAGGAGACTAGTCTGAAATCAGTTGTTATCAAGGTGTGAGCCGGTGCTCAGGAAGACCAGCTATGTCAATAAATACATCCAGGAGGAATGCTCAGTGCTGCTCCATTTTCTCCTCTGTATGAAATGTTTTTGGGTCTTTATATAAAATCCCAGTGTGTTTTTCTATATTGGTCCTTGTTTACTGCACCACCCAGTTTGGTGTCCTCTGCAAATGTCATTTGGCTTCTTTGCCTTTGCCACTCCCATCCTCTTTCAAATTGCTAATGGGAATGTTAAAATGGGACCTAAGAATGACCTGCTGGTAATGTGCTGCCAACCCATTACTGGGCTGTTTAATTTTGTTGTTGGGTCAGTTTTCAGAACGTGGCATGGGGTTAAATCCAGGCAGATTTGAATGAGGCAGGCAACAGTAGCTGAAATTCCCTGTTAAATTCAAACTCCTTGTTTGCATTCTGAAAGGCTGCAGTGATGTTATTCCTAATGGTCATAACTCTTCAGGGCAGCTTTCTGGTCCTGTGCTCCACAATTATTGTTGCTGTAGATAAATACTGTTTTAAGTTGGTCCATTTGTGTTTCAGTGGTAACAAATCAATATCTTGTACTCATCTGTTGATTTGTGGCAGCGTGGATGTTTACAAGCGCAGCAGTCCATTAGCATTTATATCTGTTCTAATACTTGGAATGAAGAATGCACTTGGATCCAAGTATCTAGACTTCCCTTTTCAGATTCAGTTGCTGGGGAGTTTAGGCAGAATGTTTACTTTGCTGACAGCTTCTCCTTAGTTTTCTTTCTTTTGCCCTTTTCTGAGTCATAACTGACCCTCTGGATTCCTGTTTGGTTGTCTCCTACTTTCCCGTTTTTTTCTGCAGTACTTTAATGCAGTTGTAACAAGTTATAAAGAAGGCAAGCAATGATACTCTCTGCTGGTATCCCTTTGCTGTAAGTTACGCATTTGGAGACCTTTTTTTTTGTGTCATAATCTTATATGAAACTTCTGGAAAGTAACTTCAGTGTCTTTCATGCTATGGTTAGTGAGTTAACTGAATTCAAGGCTATTACAAAGTTATTGTCTATGTTAATGCTTATTAGTTCCATTAATACAAATAGCATTAAGGTACCTTTTTTCCCCTATTGAGTTTGTGTTATTGGAAACCTGATAAAGGGCATAGGGCATATTTAATGGTTGCCTTGTGTGTTCTCTGTTAGTAGCTCTGCACTAACCTTGTAATGAGTGTGATAGAAACAAAATATTAATAAGGTGAGGACAAGAGACTTGTGGGTTTTGAAAGTGATGTGCAGTGGAAGAGGATTAATGTTAGAACTATTTTAATGGGAAGTTGTTATATGATGTAGCAGTTGCTTAATGAAAGGCCCATTGATTGGGTTGCTTAAAACAAGAGGAGACCTACAACAATTAGAATTGTTGTCTAGTAGCTGTTTGTTGTCTCCAGTTTGTGTAAACTCTTTGTTGAAGGCGCACAGGATGATGAGGTGCCAGGTCTGGGCGTGGAGAGAGTCCTCTTAATCTATGTGCTCACACAGATCCACTTCCAGTGTTCGCAGTGAGGGCTGTGCCAGCAGAGTGATTCCTGCCATCCTCTTCCTGGTATGTAGCACTAGTTCTCCACCTTGAGCAGTGCAGGATTCTGAGAGGAGTCTCTCACCCATGTTTTGGACACTTTCCTCTCCCTCTCTTTATATTTCTCCCGCAGTCTCAGTCCAAGGCCACAAAGGAAAGGAATGTCAAGAATTGTCTTTGTTCAGAGTCTAAATCTTCATTGTCTCCGACCTCTTCTTTAGTAGCAATACATCTTTGTGTGAAGACTTCAGCTTCTGTGTAGATCATCTTTGCTTTTTTGGCTTGTTACCTTATTTGATTATTTCCATGTGAGCAGGAAATTGTATCAGCTGTGCTTTATAAAATATGCTCTTGCTTCCACTTGCTGTTTCTTTATTACTTGGATAAGGCACACATGCGTGAAGTGCAGTCTTGAATGCATAAAATCTTCATCTTGTGGATACCCAATGCTGCTTCTGCTACTTCTACTGTTGGTGCTCCCAAATTTCTCTTGTGCGTGCGGTGTCACTAGGGGGCACTTGGCTGTGGCGCTTGAGTTTGAGGAACCTTGATGTGACTTTTAATGTAAATACTGGTTTTTGAATTGAAAATTCCTTTGCTTTCCTGTCTAAATGAGAATAGTTCTCTGAAGGGGTTAATCTGAGCTCGATGTCGTTCTGTTGCTCTCTCTTCCTTTATCTTTTGCCCTAGTTCTCTGTTTTTCTCTGTCCCTCATTTCCTGCTGTGTCTATACTTAGCAAAAGATGCCATAGTCTGAGTATGGAATTGTGGAAACCAACTCTTAACCTTCTGGATCTCAGCTCTTCTATTTGACTTATCTTAAAGCTTTAGGAAGAGAATAAATATAATTTCACATCTTGTGGATTGGAACTAATATCTCTCTTCTCAAGAATTCATTAAGTATATGTGGAAATTGTAATAATAGTGATGAAAGTGCTTTATATTCTCATTGGTAAATGAAACTGTCAGACTCCAGACACTGCTTGATCACTTAGTTTTATTTTTATTACTTCCCTTTTTATATTTACAATTCCTGTTCTGACCTTTAGGAGTTGATAGCTGCAAGTTTCTCTTCCACGTCTTGATCATTTTGCTTTAAATAACTAGCAATTTTAAAGTTCTTCTAAGAGTATTATAGCTCATTTAATTCAGCCTGGGAAGGCAAATTAAGATTCTAATGGCAATCAGCTCCTTGTTGCAGTCATATAGGATCTTAAAATGACAATGACATCTTTGTAATGTAGTTGAATTTCTTAAGCTGTTTGTAGTTTCAATTTAAAACATGGCATTGAATTTTTTAATCATGAAGCACTATTACAAGTTATTTTTCTTTAGGAATCCTCTTCTGATTTATGTGGAAGTGCTTAGAGCTGTGGATACAACCTAGAGCTGTGTACCTAGTGCAAAAGATGTGCTTTGGAATTACTTTCCACATCTGTCAGACCTTAATCAAGGGAAAACTTCATATTGCAGAATAATACTTTAGGGAATATCTTAAAACCTTTGAAGACTGAAACCAGAGCCATGTAATTAAAGTGCCTTCATCATATTAGTTTCGGACTCTGTTGCATAGTTGCATCATAAACTTATTTTCTCTGTCCTCCGAAGGCTTATTTTTTAGTGGGGTTTTCCATATTTAAGGGACTCTTAAGACTGGCTCTGTGCTCTGATGTCTGGAATCTGCATGATTCTGGTGTCTTAAGTTAATTTTGGGTGTTTTTTGTTTTTTTTTTTTTAAGCTTAATCAAGGACACAAACGGAACAAAAGAATGGGTTCTGGTTTTTCCTTGTTCATTGTTTTGGTTAATCATGCTGAAGATACTTGTTTGTTATACCTCTGCGGACTGTTTTTGTTTGTGGGTTTGTTTAAAGGCTCTAGTCCAATGTAGCTTTATTTCTGATTTAATTTTATTTCCAGTTTTCTGTTCCTTTAGATACTGCTGCAAGATAACCTCAAGTTGTCTTATGCAGAACGTTTTCTGTGGGGGGTTGTGTGTTTTAACCCAAGAATTGCTGAGAATCATAGAATGGTTTCGGTTGGAAAGGACCTTAAGATCATGCATTTCCAACCCCCTGCCATGGACAGGGGTGCCTCACTCTAAACCGTGTCAACCCAAGGCTCTGTCCAACCTGGCCTTGAACACTGCCAGGGATGAAGTGTTTATCACTTCTTTGGGCAGTCTGTTCCAGTGCCTCAGCGCCCTCACAGTAACGAACTTCTTCCTTATATCTAACCTGAACTTCCCCTGTTTATGTTTAAACCCATTACCCCTTGTCCTGCCACTACAGTCCCTGATGGAGAGTCCCCCTCCAGCATCCTTGTACCCCCCTTCATGTACTGGAAGGCTGCTGTGAGAACAGTCATAAAGCCCACGGGGAAGTACCACAAATGGAGTTAATGGACAACAATCATGTCTGAGGAAAACTTGGCTGATCAGGTACATTGTCAGAAATTCATGTGACCCTGTTGCTTTCTACTGAACATAGTCCTGTTCCTCCAGCACTTGTCTTTAAGTTTTGATCCTTGGAACTATTCTGGATATGAGTCATGTCACCCTTTTTTGAACTGATTTTGTTGTTGTTACAGCATTGTTCAAATTCCAGTGTACATAGTTCAATTACTTACCAAACTAGGACTCTTAGTTGTCTTGTTTGTTTAGCTGAAGAGATGCAGTGCAAAGAGGGGGAATCAGCTGGCTTTCTTTGTTGTGTTAGTTCTGCATAAACTTGTCTTGTTTTGCTCAGTCTTGGGAGTTTAGACCCAATGAAAAGTGTTAGTGGGTATGAATTGAATCAATATCTTTAACAAAACTGCTGGTAGAATTCAGATCTTATGTTCAGGGTAGCATTTCTGGGTCTTCTTATATAGTATTGTTTCATGGAATTTAGGAAGGTGTTGGCATCATAATCTCTATTTGCAGAGGGGGTGGAAAACATGGAGTATAAACAAGGAGGGGAACTGAAAACTCCCTGCAGCTGTGTGATTGCTCACATGTATTCCAAATTGGTTTAGGCATCTGGTTTGTTCTTGCAGGTCTCCTGTCTGTGGGTTTCAGAGCTAGGTTTTATTGCTTAATCAGTGAAGCTCCTGTAAGAGAAGGAGGGGTTGTGCAATCTGGAGTCGCTGACAAGACTGTCTTCAATAGGCACAATGTTTTCTTTGCTCTTTTGAGCTTCTGAAAGACATGGGGGTCTTGATAAAGCAGTTTGTCAAAATTAAACTGGGTAAAATACAAGGGAAACTGATTTGTTATAGAAAATACGTTGAGGAAATATCATGTCTTGTGACTACAGCCTACAAGAGAATCACTGGCAGCAAAGATAAAGCACTTTAGGCTGTACCGCTGCATACAGTGTTTTCACTGTATCATCACAAGTCTGATGATCTTCTGCTGGTTCTTGGAGAACCCACCCACATGTACAATAGTGGGAATGCTAAATTACGACTAACATTTATTAAATTAAAATTGATTTAATACAGTAAAAAATACTCTTGAATATCAGCAAGATATTAGAGATTTCAAAGCCTGAGATGCTGCAGTTTCATTTGGAGTAAATGAAAGGGGATGCTTTCTTGTTAGTGCTGGATACTTTACTGAAGAACAGACATTCTGAAAACAGAAGTTACTGGTGACAACGTAGGTAGGCCCATGGCCAGAGCTGATATAGTTCAGAGGACTCATAATCAGTTTTTTGTGTTTTTCTAGAGATAAGTTTGCTTGTGTTTGTGCAGGTCAGTGACATTCTTCATTGTTCACAACGGTTTTGGTTTTGTTTTGGTTTTCTTTTTAATACAAACTGTACAGCTTGCACTGGCCTGTAACCTATGCAAAACATACCCATTTTAGAGTTGATGCATTTTGGAAGCCTTAAAACTTGACAAAGGGACTTTGAAACAGAAACTACCAGCACACGCTTTTCTCCAGGGAAGCTTATACGTTCATTCTCTCTGTGGTTCCCAGATTGCAGAGCCAGAGACAGCTTTTGTATTTCACTTGATGTTGCCTCTTTCTTCATCAGTCACTTGAGACCTCTTTGGGCAGCAGAATTGCCTTCAGTTATTTGGACATTTGTATCTTTTGGATAGAACTCCCATTATAAATTGCTCTTACTGTTTGCAGCTTTTTTATCTTTTCTTTTTAAACACTGGTAGGACTGTTTACGCTGTTTCTGTACGTGTGCGTCAGGAAAGGCTTTTAGTGTTGGGCTCAGCACGCAAGCAAGCAGTTCTTTGGAGTGCTAATAGATTTGTAGGCTGTGAGCTGAAGGCCACATGAAATAACATGAGGTAGTACTCTGATATCTCCTTTGCATCAAAGCCAGCTGCACTCCCAGAATGGTGGTACTGAATCTCCACAACATTAATAGCACCAAAGATATTGTAAAGGAGGGAAACGCATGTTCAGAGATGGGACCATCATCTCTGTAAAGTGCTCACATTTCTGACTGGAATTGTAAGCCACTGCGTGATATATAAAATATCTTCACATCTTTTCTGTATGGCAATTTGAATGTCCTTCTTTTTATTCCCCTTCTTTCTCTACCTTTTTGTCAGTGTTTTCATGGAGTTCTGTACTCCTACGAAGTATTACTCTGTCCCTGGCAGTATTCAAGGCCAGATTGGACAGAGCCTTGGGCAGTATGGTCTACTGTGACCATGCTCATGGCAGGCGGGTTGGAACTAGATGATCTTAAGGTCCTTTCCAAACCTAGCTGTTCTGTGATTCTATGATTGCCAATTTGCTGCTTCACTTAGGTTTTCTAGGGGTTCAGTATCTGTAAAAGTAACAATTACAAGTGAGCTTCTGTGGCTCTGAGGTTGGGGATTCTTAAGGCTTCTTTGAGGACAGCTGGCGCAGAGCAAGTAAAGGACTTGGGGTTGGGCTGTGTAATGCTTTCCAACACTGTAAACAGCCCAGCATGCTGTCCTAAAATGCCCTGAAGGGAGAAAACTTAGGGAAAGAAAGCTGCCAATTATAGAAAAATTTATGACTCTTCACTTTCAGAATTTCTCTGGTGCCCTGGACCGCATCCCAGGGCATCATATAATAATCTTCCAGTTGCTGGACTCCACTTTTGGTCATCCTGATTATAAAAATACCCCTCCAACAACAAGAAAATAGAAAAATACCAGCCCCAGAGACGTTCCTTGTTTTGGTGGTCAGCTGTCTTATCAGTTATGATAGCATGGATATTTGTAACAGAAGCTGTTACTGAATCAGTCTGCCGCTTGCCTGGACAGGTTTGATCCAGTGAGCTGCAAGTTTTCTTTGTGCTGAGGGCTTGAGAAGTATTTTCAAACCCACTGTGTTTCATTTAAACCTTGTTAGTCAGATGGCTACTGAGTAGCTATAAATATGATTGGTACTTGCATGGTTTGTATGCTAACATGCCAAACATGCTGTCATAGTTTGGCTTCTTATATTTGAGCAGAATGTTTGGAGTTGGTGGGTATTTTGACTAAATTAGAGAAGGAACTCGGTCCTTTAAAAACAATAACAACAAAGCCCCCAGAACTGAACATATGATTCAGTAATACAGTTAAAAGCTTCCTGCTAAAGTCAGTGAAGGCAGTGCCTATGTCTACACTATATCTGTTTCTCCATTTGACAGCTGTAATTTTCTTTGCCAGACTGAAACGTTGCTGAATGTGTCACCAGGTTGTGGAGAGCAGTTATTGTTTTCGGGCTAATTCGGGTAAAGGAGTAAATTTTCCATTATGATGCATGGATAAAGCTTGGCTCCTAAAGGGATCTGGGGTAACACTGAAGTGCCAGCCCCAATAGAGAAGGGTACAGTTAGTGTTTTCTGAAGATATCCCAGCTTTTAAGAACATTGAGCAAGTTGGCAGGGTCCTCTGTAGGCATCCGAATCTGAGTTTCCTTTGTTTTCTTTTCAAATGGGATAAAGAGGTGAGTCAGAATAAGCTCAAAAAGCCAGGGACAGTCCCTGAGGGAAAACCATCAAGTTCAAACATGCTCAGAAGGCTCACATCTGGAGTGTGTGTTATAGCCAAATTAGCACACATCTGCAAAGACCTAGATAAGCTGTCTTAAGGTAGGTACTTGATTTTTTTATTGTGAAGAGGACTTGGTCTTTCAGTGAGGTGAATACAGGAGGTTCACTAACTGCAGTTGTAGGTGTTACCTGTTTCTCTATTTTGCAATATGTAAACGTGGCATAATGATGTTTGTTAAACCTCTTGATTTCCTTGTTGCTGTTTTACTTCAGGGAACATTAGTCCTCCTGACAGGACTGAAATATTGCAAAGTTGTCAGAGCTTGTTCTTTCTCATGAGTAACTGGGTTATCCTGCTTGTAAGTTATTGGGATCTTTTAAGTTTCTTAGGTTGCTTGTCCTTTACAGCTATTGAAAAGCTATTCCAAAGCTTAATGTTTGAGATCTGCAAGCTTTGAGCCTATTCTGTCTGCAAGTCTTCTCTTCCTTTTGTGTCTGGTTTATATCTTGGGATGTTGCAGTTATTCCTCCTTGAATGCACCCATATAGAATATTCACCTCTGTTTTCTTAATTTTACTAGATGAAACTAGACCTAAGGTTTCTTCCTGTAAAATAGGCTTTTTGTTGCCTGTCCTCTGAGCTGTCCTCCCCTCTGCACTGCTTACCATCTGAATCCAGTCATTGCTGAAAATGGGTGACTGGGGCTGTTTGCAGAATCCTGATGAGGATTTATTAGCATTTAGTGAAAAAAGGGGTTTGGGTTAGTGATTCCTGTATTATACTGTGCTTTTGGCTCTATCTACTCCAGTTATCCTTGGTTTGGCTTTTTTTGGATTTGGGCTTTTTTAATCTGCACTGTCATGCTGCAAGTGGATTCTTGAAAGCATCATCTTTAGGTTTTGTGTTGCTTTCCACTAAGGCTTTTATTTTGTAGAATAATTCCTACCTAATGTTTGGCTGACTTTCATGGATTCATGAAAGAAGGCTTATTTTGCACTGCAGAGTTCAGCTTCTCTGAAATAGATGAACCCCATGCTGTTCACATTAAGGGTCAGGGGATTTCCAGCTAGCTTGAATTTCTTTGTGGTGAATTTCTGTTCTAGGAAGATGGATGCCTTTACTTGTTCATCACTTCAGTACCCCTTATTGTACTTTTGCAATGAAAACTGGTCTGCTTTATTAGAACTCATTTTCCTGGCTTATCTCTTCACACAGCTCCTCCCTGTAAGCAGCAGCTGCCTTAAATCATCTGCTCAGGAGGTTTTTTTAGGGCGAGTGGGAGGAAGGAAAGGTTTGCCAATGACCATTCTGAGTTCTGCCATTTAACAATTCAGCTCTTTGTAGGTACATGAAGCTTCTTTCCGCCTGTATGTGTGTTTTTGCTTTTCTGAGTTGCCACTTCCTTCTCTGTTGAATATTGATGGTTTTGTTCAGTGTAACATGAACTGAGGAGGATTTATCTTTACATCTTTATGTTCTGAGGGAATGACAGAATATGTGCACGCTGCTGGGATCAGAAGGCAATAGCATTGCATCAGCGTTTGGTTTATGTATTCTAAGAAACTCTTGTTTCTGCAGAGCTTTGAGTGGCACACTCCAGTATATGAGACCATTCAAAAGTTGTATAACTTGGTTGCTGATGTATTTAGTTCCTTCAGAGAATTAACTTTTTTCCCCCTAGAAAGCTGGCACTAAAAGCATTAATCTGTGCCATTGTGCATCACTTGAGTGAACTGTTGTTCTAAGAGCAATCTAGATGGAAAGATGATGTGCAGACAGGCAAAATGAATCATCTTGATGGAGTTGGCCAAGATACCACTGCAGTGTAAGGTTTTGCTCTGATACAGGGCTGTTTTCATATGTTGTAAGCTATTGTGATGGAGTTGGAAGTAATTTGGACTTGAGGTCTCTCAATTGTCTGACCTTTGCAATGATAATAATTCCTATTACTGAAATCGGAATAATTCCCTAGAGACTCCTCTGTCATATAGTCAATTTTTTAACACTATTTCAATAGCTGTCAGTCACCCTTCCCGGACAGGACTTAATTCTTCAAGGTGTAAAGACTGTCTATTCATAAATCTCTTTTTCCTTATTATATAGAGCAGGAGATGGAGGGAAGAGAAAGAGTTTCAAGGCCAGTTTTTTATTCTCTGTAGTTGTGTATGTCTAGGGTGTGTATACAAAGGGCTGGATGCTTTCAAAAACCTTTCAAAGTAATCTTTGGCTGCAGAAATGCCAAAATTGGGCCTCATTAATGGAAGAAGGTAGCAAAGGCTGCAGGAGAGAATATATTTTTCTCTTAAATCTAGTCGTTTGGGATTTAAAGGTCTTACTTCATCTAGGTGATGAAGGTAAAAGCTGCCTGCCTTATCATTCTCTTCTCTTTCTAGGTTTCCATGAAGATAAACAAGTGAAATGTGGATAGCCTATTGGTAGCTTGGTGGTGGTTGTCATCTGGAACCTGGTGGCTTCTCCCAGTAGCTGGTGTCACGTTGGCTGCTAAAAGCCATGAAGGTTGTACCGGAGAAGAATGCTGTCCGCATCCTGTGGGGTAGGGAACGGGGCACCCAAGCCTTGGGTGCTCAGCGGCTCCTGCAGGAGTTGGTGGAGGATAAAACTCGATGGATGAAATGGGAGGGCAAGGTAAGGTTGTGGAATAGAGATGCATCGTTTGACCTTGGAGTGGGGGAAGGGAGGCAGGGATTTGAAATAAATTGTCTTGTGATTGTACATTTGATGTGTTACCCTTGATATGCTCTCTGGCTTTGTTCAGTTCCTGCAGTGATGTGATACTAGATATGTTCCTGCAGCGGGTTCCCCTTGTTGTCTGTGTGGCTTACAGTCGAAGTATGATAATGACACTTGCAACACTTCCTGCTTTGTTGGCTTTTTCAGAAAGTTGAGTTACCCGACAGTCCACGCTCCACCTTCTTGCTGGCGTTTAGTCCAGACAGGTAATTAACTCCTAGTTCATTCCCTGTTTCAGCAGTCTCCTTACACTTACAAAAGTGATGGAGGCTTGTGCCCATTCACCTGTCCAGCCCTGAATAGCTGAGTGAAACTTCTGGTTCCTGACATGCATGGATGGAACATGTGCACCTTCCTAATCTCACAGCTT
Source organism: Pezoporus wallicus (assembly GCF_028554395.1). Classification (NCBI taxonomy): domain Eukaryota; kingdom Metazoa; phylum Chordata; class Aves; order Psittaciformes; family Psittacidae; genus Pezoporus; species Pezoporus wallicus. The sequence goes on along the minus strand of NW_026638015.1, from coordinate 301,765 downwards.
CCAGCATAGTTGGTGTGTTTAATTCCTGAGGTACCCAAGTGATGCATAGTTCTAAGGAAAAAGGATCTGTGTGGCCACCGTGGGATTTCATAAGAAACTTGAGGTTGTTTTAGCACAATGTGCCAAGTGATCTGGCACGCCCACTGGGATATCTAGGACTAAAGAAGAGAGCAGAATGATAGGTGTATTGGAAGCAGAAATGGAAGTGGGGGTTTCTTAGTCACTTGATTTGACAGTGGTTGAGATGGCATAGAGAATTGGGAATATTTATTTGCCCCAAACTGTTATTCAGGGGTTCCTTCTGAGCTGCATGTTCACTCTGACTTTCAAGGTCAGGTTTGTGCTTGCAGGATGGATGAGCTCATGTTTGCATGGACCCTGAAATCTGGCTACAGGAAGCTTTGTGGCCATTGGTGAAACAGGAGTCTCTACCCTTTGAGCTCTGTGTGGAACAGCTGTTGGGTTAGGTGTGAACAGACCCTGTTGAGATGAAGCTAGCCATGGTCTGGTTTTGCTGGTTTCTTCTCATGCTAATGTTTATCCCACCTTCTGCGTTCCCAGGACCCTAATGGCTTCCACACATGTGAACCACAACATCTACATCACAGAGGTGAAAACAGGCAAATGTGTTCATTCCTTGGTTGGACATCGCCGCACTCCCTGGTGTGTCACCTTCCATCCCACCATCCCAGGCCTCATTGCTTCAGGATGCCTAGATGGGGAGGTTAGAATTTGGGATTTACACGTAAGTCTTTCTTGAAACTTCTGTGCCTTTTGGTATTTGGTGGGTGGTGGCTCTTTTTGTCTGAGTTTGCTTCCCAAATACTGCCTGGTAAGAGCTGTTTGGAAGCTTTGCTGGCATCTGTCTCTTAACAGCATAGAACAGATCATAGCCATCCTCTTCTGTCTAGAGAGGAGGTGGCAGATTCTTCATTCAATCCCACCATGTATGTTGTGCTCCTTAGCTATGCCTGTTTATTTGATTAGAGTGATAATACTGGAGAACTTTGTACAGGGTACCTGTTCAGTTTATGTGAAAGACGTGCTGTTTTTGTTCCACTGGGTATATCTGAACTCTTCATTAGAGAAGTTGCTGCTCTGCCAGTTGTGGTGACTGGCACAGGGACAAAACATGTATACATACCTGGTGGCTTTGAAATGCAGCATTTTTACAGGCTGCTTGAGACACATCTACGAAAATACATCTGTGGTCACTGTTGGAAGTAGCATTATGTCCTAGGCATGACATATGACCTTGCATGAGAGCAGCCATTGTTGTTGCCAAGAAAGCATGTCACTTCCATGCTCTAGGCAGAGTCTTGGAGAGATGGAAACCTAATGATCTTAAACTCTGTGATGAACTGCTTGTGATTCTTGACTCCTAATTCAGGGTGGAAGTGAGAGCTGGTTCACAGATAGCAACAATGCCATTGCATCGCTTGCTTTTCATCCTACGGCTCAGCTCTTGCTGATTGCAACTGCCAACGAGATACATTTCTGGGACTGGAGTCGTCGGGAGCCCTTTGCTGTGGTGAAAACAGCTAGTGAAATGGAGCGGGTCAGGTGAGTTCCTGCTTCCACGAAAGAGAACAGTTGTATGGGAAAAATGGTCACATTTGGGGAATGGGGGGGAATCCTCTGGGATGCTGCACTCAGGCAGTGGAGAGGGGTATTGCTTACAGCTCTTTGACTCAGCTGGTAGAAGGAGTTCTGTGGGCAGGAAAAAAAAGGCAATTGGAAAGACCAGATCAGCTCGGATGTTCAAATTTGTGCCAAATAAATGCCCAGAATCTACTTGATGTTCATTTGTCAGCTTAGTAATTAAACTTGTCAGCAATAAGTTGAGAGAACGCAGAAGTTGTTGGAAGAGAGTTGCTGAGCCATTGCTTTGATGCAGTTACAGAGGAAACTGCATTGCTGGAAACTTGATGCCTTCTTTTGAGCAGTTTGAAATAAGACAATGATTCAAAGTTAATTTCTCCCTTTGTACCAGTTTCCAGTTTATAATATACATACTTCTTAAAATTTCTTGGCTACTTCAACTAATACAGCAGTACTTGGTTCCAGCTTTTAACTTCTGTGTAGTGTTGCTGTAGACTATAAAATAGCTGCAGTCTTCAGCTTGATAAGTACGTTTCTTCTTAATACATAAACTTTCTGGCATCCTTCAGAAGAAGATGATGGTAACGTGGTAATGTTCTCACTGCAAATATTTCGCATGGGATTTTCTTCCCTGCTGTGTCCAGCTTCCTGTGTCAATGTGGAATGTGACCTGATGGTTAATACTCTGGCTCTGCTTTTGTTTTAGGCTGGTACGGTTTGATCCCTTGGGACACTACTTGCTCACAGCAATTGTTAACCCTTCTAACCAGCAGGTAAGGGGAATGTCTGTACCTGTGTTGATTGGCTAATGACAAGATGCTCTCCATACATTAACCCTAGTCTGTTCCTAAGCAGCCTTGTGCCTTTCTGCAAACCTGAAGTCCTAAGCCAAGTTCTGTCTCGCCTTAATTGGTCACATGAATGATCTCGTGTTACGTGCAGGGCTGTTAAAGACCTCTCCAAAGTGTTTGTTTTGCCCTCACTGTCTCATTAATAGTGGAACAGATGTCCCCAGTGGCCCTGCTGTTTCAGTTCTCTTGTGTCATTCTGCTGGATTTGAAGCTATGCAGGGTATTAACAATGCTCACTGCTGCTGACACTCAGGTGCTTGTGCTTCTGTTCATATGAATAGTGTATTGTCAAAGCTCACTGGGCTGTAGAAGAGATCATTTGGATCCATAGAATGAACTCTGAAATAGTCTCACCTCTTTTCCTGCAAGTCAAGGCCTCTAGGAAGGAACTTGCTGCATCCTTTCATCTGGGATGGTAGCTGCCTTTCTGCTGTTTATTTGGAAGTATAGGATTTTGCTGTGGGGTGACTGAACTCTGACTCCTTCCCTCTGCAGAGTGATGAGGAAGTGGAAATCTCCGTGGACAGCACAGAGATGCCACATTACCGCCAGCGCGCTATCCTTCCGTCTCAGCCCGTGAGGCGCACACCCCTCCTTCACAACTTCCTGCATATGTTGTCCTCCCGCTCCTCTGGCATACAGGTGGGAGAGCAAAACAGTGTTCAAGACTCTGCTACCCCATCCCCTCCACCGCCTCCACCACCACCACCTCCGCCTCCAGCCAGTGAGAATTCAAGGGCATCTGTGTATAACAGGCTCCGAGAGCGTGTCAGCTATCCCACAGCAGAGTGCTGCCAGCACCTGGGGATGTTGTGCCTTTGCAGCCGATGCTCTAGTGCAAGACTTCCTTCTTCTCTCTTCCCACACCAGGAAAACGCACCCTCCACGTCTTCTGGGGCCACTGGCACTTCCTTCTCCTCTGTGCAGACAGAGCCTTATCAACCCCCAGAGCAGGCATCCGTAGCGCAGGAGGAGCAGGGTATACTTAACAGGCCCTCTGCTTTCAGCACAGTTCAGAGCAGCACTGCTGGCAACAGCCTGCGCAACCTTAGCCTGGGCCCCACGCGGAGGTCCCTCAGCGGGCCCTTGGCAGGCCATCAGTCCCGGTACCAACAGTCTGCAAGAGAGATGGCTTCAGGCTTAGGTGGGTCTGACTGGTCCAGGACAGTGCTGAACATGAGCTCTCGGTCAGAGCTGGAAGCCATGCCTCCCCCTAGGACCAGTGCCTCCTCCGTGAGCTTGCTGTCGGTGCTGAGACAGCAGGAGGGGGGTTCCCAGGCATCAGTCTATACCTCTGCAACAGAAGGGAGAGGCTTTCTGGCCCCAGGGGCTGAGGTGGACAGTGGTAGTAGTGCTGGCCCGAGCAATCCGGCCAGCATCCGTAATGAGCTCCAGTGTGATTTGAGGCGATTCTTCCTGGAATATGACCGGCTTCATGAGTTAGATCAGGGGATTGGTGGGGAGCCCAGCCAGTCGCAACAGGCTCAAGAAATGCTCAACAACAACATTGAGCCTGATCGGCCGGGTCCCTCCCATCAGCAGACTCCACACAGCAGTGAAAACAGTTCCAATTTGTCCCGGGGTCACCTGAACCGCTGTCGCGCTTGTCATAACCTGCTGACCTTTAACAATGACACGCTGCGCTGGGAGAGAAGCACGCCTAGCTACACACCAGGGCAGGTCCAGAGCACGTTTGAGGGTGTACCTCCAAATACCAGCCAGGTGCAGCCTGCAGAGAGAACCGAGGGCAGAGCTCCTGCCTCTGGCAGGCTGCAGCTGGGCAGCTCTTCCACCCCGCAGGAGGAGAGGACCGTGGGAGTGGTCTTTAACCAGGAGACGGGGCACTGGGAAAGAGTTTACAGCCAGTCGGCTTCAAGCAGACCTGGGAATGTATCACAGGAGGCCTTAAACCAGGAAATGCCTGAGGAAAGCTCAGAGGAGGATTCACTCAGGAGGTAAGATATATGCTTGGCCTTCCTCCTATTTTTGTTCTCTTACATCTTTCCCATCTAGTCTGAGTTTTTCAGTATTTTCAGAGTTAAAAACCTTTTCTCATGTGCTGTTTGTGTAGATACCTGGCATTGATGTCTTTTATAGCTGCCATTGTCATGGTGCAGATACATTCTGAAGATTGTTAAGGGTAGAGAGCAGACCTCTCAATAAGAAAGGAGGGTGGTAGTACAGGAGGCAAAAGGAAGGGGTCTGACAGCTGATCCCTGAGGTGAGCCGTGCTCATGATGTTTGTCATGCAGAAGGGTGGTAACCCAAGATGTGCTATGCTGTCCTTTGTACCCCATCCTGCTCTTGTTCCACATGGAGAATCTGCATGGAAAATTGCGCATGAGTAGTGACAATTGCTTTCTTCAGTGCTCTGTCTTGTTGATGTGGTTGTTGTGAAGTTGAAAGAGTTAACAGTCATTTTCTTGGCATTGTATGTAGGGCAAGAAAGGTCAAAGCTCTGTGCCTTTGGGCATATACCTTAGCTGTGGGTTAAACCTATGCAGTTGACTTGCCCTTGACAAAGAGGTAAGTTTTGAAAGTGGGTTTTGTTGACCCATATTTAGGATGAGACAGTTGGGAGCGTGCTGATCACTGCACATTTTAGGCTCTGCTTTAAGAAAGTGATTCTCTTTTGGAAGGACTTTATACATTTTTCACATGTGTTTCAAGAAACAACGAGCCAAATTGAACTTGCACCAGGAAGGATCTGTGCTTTGGGTGAAAGTGTCTCCCCCTGGCTGGTATGGACGATTCAGCTACGTTGGCACTTTGGATAGGGTTTCCCTGCTGGGTTTCAGTTTGACATCCTCTCCATCAAGTGACGTGTTCTTGTCAGAGGAAAGGTCCAGTCTTGCTGTTTCTTGGAAATGGATGCTTTGTGCTGTAGGAAATCAAAGTTTCCAGGTTGGATGCAGATGTAACTGACTGAGGATGCTTTGTGCACAAGAGTGCCTGAGGAAAGGGAATTCTTTCCTCCTTCCTGCAGATAAGCTGATTATACTCAGGCTGGAACAGTGGCTGCCTTTCTTGTTCCTGTAGTTGCATAGCAAATTAGTGGTGGTGGTCATAAAATTACTCATCTGCTTCTAAATCCTTGTCCCAGTTTTTTTTAATAGCCTTCCACAATGAGAGTCTGAAGCTGATTACGTGGTAACTGCTGCTTTCTTGGGCCTGAACTTACCTGCCGTTGATTTAAATCATATCCTCCAGTCTCCTATTAAAGAGCAGAGGGTTGAGAAGGAGCTGACAGATTTAACTTTAAAATGGCACTTGAGTAAGTCTTGCATTACCTTTCTTTTGAAATAGCTTTGCCTGCTCATATAATGGCCACTGTGTGGCTTGTTTTCTGTGCTGAGGCATTGTAGCATCAGAAATAACGGGGACAAGTAGGTTTTTTATTGATCAGGCAGTTGTCACATATATACATATAAGAATTGGATGAGATGCTGCCTAACAGCTGGAGTCCTGTGGCAAGACCTCTGGGTCGCTTTGCCTGTTGCTGTTACTGTAGCATCTGTGAAGGGTTAGTTGCCTACCTGGTCACCTGTGCAAATAGGTGCTTTTACTGAGGCATTAATTAGGAGTGTGTAGTTTGATGTGTAAACTGAATTCCAGGGGAACTCCTAAAAGATGAAACCTTTAGTGAAACTTTTTTGGCAGAGGTTGCTAAGAAGCTCATGGAGACGCCTTTCTTTTCCCAGTCTTCTGCTTCTGTTACTGGGCCTTTCTTAAGAATAAGCATGGCAGGGGTTTCTGCTTCCCCTCTAACTGGAGTTAACTGTACCTGAGGTAAGGAAGCTGGAAGCAGTGAGCAGTCTGGTATGAAACGCTCATGGCAGTTTCCTTGAAGTAAAACTTAATTTCCTTTCCTGTTAAACACATTGGGTGGACTTGGGAGACTTGAGGAACTTTTCCCCTTTAAAGAAACCCTGCATGTGGGATAGCCGTATCCTGCAGGTGTAATTTTCTGCCCTTCTCAAATTAGCTGTTCTTTTTTTCCTGATAGAGCAATAACAAGTCAACAAGCACACATTTACCTAATTTTTGCAGAGAATGAACATCCTCACACCAAATCTTCTTGTCTCCCAGACCTAGGGTGTGCCTCCACAATGGGAAGGGCTGGAACCACTCCCGCACAGCAAAGTCCAAAATGTCTGTTAACCTTTGCAGCCACAGAAGCATGCAAAGGGGTGGGTAAGGGTCATGAGATGTAAGCTGTGTAGTGCTGAAAGTGCTGGGGAAATAAGAGGGAGAGTAAGCCTTCAGTACAAGCGATAAGTGCATACACTTTCAGTCAATTTTGTGCCTATGGACCTCAGCTTAGTTCTAAGCATTGGGCATCCACGTATTTGCTTTGTAACCTGTCTTCTGTTCTTTGTCTCTCCATTAGATGTCCTCATTGGGCAATTGAGCTCTATTCAAAGGCCATCTGAAAAACTCAAAGATAACATTTTTACCTGGGAACTGTGTATATTCTCGTTTCCTCTCCATGGGCAGGATCCATTCCTTGACCTCTCTTGCCTGGCTGAGAAGTAGCTTGCTGGGAGGACATTGCCACAGAGGGTCAATTAAGTTAATAGGTATTTTAATGAAGGCTGTTCTTTGAATTCTGTTGATGCAGCTACGTCAGCTGGGTAGGGAGAGAATTTTGCCCTTTCTGATGATGCTGGGCTAATTATCTTGGGCTAATCACAAAGGCATTAAGAAGCATGTAATGAAGCTATTCCTGACTAACAGCTCTGGCACCTCTATTAGGAGGAACATGTCACTGGGAGCCTTGGCAGTACAGCAGTGCTGTCACATTCAGCTTGGCCTGAAAGCAGCATGGGCGTTGAGCTGTGTGCTTCTTGAAGCTGTTTCAGTGAGGTATGAAATTAGGGAAGGTTTATGGTCTACCTAAAGCAGAAGTTATTGAGACTGAGCTTCATCTTTTCCGATATTCTTCAGGCTGATCTCATTAATTCAAATGTAGGGTTTTTTCTTTGGATCTATCTTTGCACATTTCTAACATCAAAGTGAAAAGAGCTTCAGAAATCCCTGGAGTTGCCGTGTGAAATGTGCTGCATAAAATTGGTGTTACAAGCTATTGGCAAGATCTGCATGAAGGAAAGAACTGAGCAACAGATGATAGCTAGTTTAATTTTTCTATAACTTCATGTTAATTAAAAAATGGGTCGAGGAAGCATGTGTTAATACTGTAATCTTAGTGAGGGAAAAGATCTGCTCAGTACATTAAGCGGTTTGTGCTGTATGGGTGAATTCAGGCTTATAACGAAAAGTTGGAACTGGGATCGAAACAGGATGCTTTGAGTCAGCTGCTTGTTTGAGAGGAGCTAGTGCCACCTTCTAAGAAGGTGATATATAGAATCCTAGCAGTGGTCTCCACTGAAATACATTTCAGCTCATCAGTTAGTGACAGGTACAGTGCAATGCTGACTAATAAAGCTGATCCATCTCTTCAAATGCCACCTCTTTGGTTGTTTTGACGCAAGTGATGTATACAGACCTAGTGTGTTATTACAAAACCCCACATCCTCTGGCTTTAAATCTGGTGGTGTTTCTGAGTTCTGGCATGGCACCTCAGGCCACAGTCTTTCTAGAAGGGATGCAAGGAGCAAGTAGTGGCATGTGGATCCCTGTTGGCGTGTTAAAATTTATCATGTGAAACAATCCCTAGAAAGGGGGAAAAGAAAAATGCACAAAGGGAAACTTGTCTTCTACACTTTCAAGATATAGTTGATTGTAATGTACTAAGGGGGCAATTCTGTTACTGTTTACCTGTCTCTTTTGACTAGAGATTTGGATGAATTACTGCAAATGAAAGATGAGTCCTGTCAGGCAGGTTTACATGAAGCCTGTGTTTCAGGAGGAAGTGCTTACTATCCTTATTCTTCCATTAAGAAGCTTTGTCTGGCAATTATGTTAAACCTCTGTAACCACTCCATTGCACTCATTTTAGAGGTCAAATTCTGCAGGCTGTATTATGAGTAACTTCTGTGCCTGTGACTTAAGAATGCATAATATTTTCACCTTGCCTCACCTATTTGGTTTGGCAGACAAGATATGGACTGCTGAAGTTATCTTAAAATCTGAAAAGTCTTTTGAACTGTCCTGGGTGATGGTTTTGCCATGCACACAGGTAGGAAGGAGTGTATGTGAGATGGGGGAGTTTGTATTGTCTGGGGACACTTGTATAAACTGCTTTATTTTATTTGTGGGTGTATAAAAGGGCAGAGTCCACAATGCTGTGCAAATAATTGACCTGCTGAAGTTGCACAGCTTACTGAAGGCATTGCTTGTTGATGTGTTTCAGTCTGCTGGACGCACTGTGCACAAATGACATGTGCAGACCAGCTTCCCTGGAACCAGGTAACAGGGTCCAGGGTCAAGCTTTCTGTCTTTCATTTTGTCAGCTCTTGCCTGAGGACTGTGGTCCCTCCTGCCTGCATTCTTGCTACACAACAAGAACCCACTCATTTTGTCCTGAGCTTAAGATTGTGTTGCACTCAGCCTGGATGAGAAATAGGATTGTGAATGTGATCCAGGAGTCAGTGCTGTACACTGCAACTCAGTTTGACTGTGTTGTTTTTCCCTTAGAAGGGTTTAAATGCTCTCCCTGTAGTTTCATATGCTAGTGGACCTTCATGCCTCGCTCTTGTAGAGGCCTGACATAACACTAGGTAGATGCAGCAGGGTGGAAGTGGTGGTACAGTTCCTACCTGCCTGGGCATTGCTGTGACCCCAACTCATATCACATCTCACTTCAGTCTTGATGCCCTTTCTGGCAACACGTAGCTCTCTGTAGTTACAGCAGGTATGCAAAGAAATGGCTCTTCTTTTCCCATCTTATTTCCATATTGCTTTGCTGCCACAAGGGGGTAATGTTGCTTTTCCTCCTTGCTTTTTGACTCCTTGTGGAACCTGAAAGTTTCTGAGTCCTTGCATAAGGAAAACAAGGTAACTTGAGGACCCTCTTGCCCCCCTACACTCCCCCAGTCCTAAATTGCAGTTTATCGCCTTAGTTACCATATGTTTACAAGTTCTTCAGTGTCTGGGGAAAGGCATGAATGGGGATCCAGAGGGGAAATGGCTCTCATGCAGAATGCAGTGAGGGGAGGAGCTTTTCTAAGGGTTTGAAAGGGATAGATGTACATCTCGGGTGAGCAGGTACTTTGTGATACGCAAATACCCAAGAGCTAGTGCTGTAAAAGATCTGCCAAGTTTGCAGAATTTGCCAACTTGGCAGAAATGGTCTGGACTTCTTGCTCATTGCCTACTAAGCCTGGAGCAGACTTCTCTTTGCTGTCTGTCTTCTCAAAGGTTTCGTTTGCATTTAAATGGTTGCTCATCCATCCTCAGAAGACTTCCGTAACATGGGGTGTATTTTGTGGATGATTGCTTGGCAGTTGTTGACTGGAGTCTGGACAGTCACTTTTTCCACAGGGCTGTGTTTATTTTCTCATTCAAGTATGCCTTGAGCTGTTACCTAAGGTTTTGGGCTTTTCCCAAAGAAGGCTCTGAATATGTTTGGGCAAATAAGCATGGCTTACTCATGATCTCTTTTGGCTCTGATTTGTAGATAGGGTGTTCACTTGTGATGGAACTGGGACCAGTCTGTGATTAAAGTAGATAGACAGGGTAGGAACATCTCTATTCCTGCCCAGCAGTGGTGAGTGCTGTATGCGAAATGGAAAAGAGCACAGTCACTTTTACACCTTGTTCTTGAGTTCGTGCTGGAGCCTGAGCTTCTGGGTTGTGATTTAAATGGTGAGGCTGTTCAGCTCTCTGCATATATTAGTGTCTGGTAGCCTTCTCGCTGTGCAGTGCACTGAATGAAAAGGTGCATGTCACTCATACCCTAGCCTTAAAAACAAAACAAGCAGAACACTTCCTTGCCCCCTGCCGTGGGTACAGAGTTGCCTACTAGGAGGCAGCTCTGTAAGCAAAATCTACCACCTAAATATGAGAGTAGTGCTACTCCCTGTACTTTATTTTTCAGGGGGGAGGAGGGAGCTAAAGCAGGAGGGAATTGCCTTGCCTAAAGCTACAAACTGCATCTTGTGATGGAGACAGAACACGTACCTAGTGTATTCCATCTTGTTTTGTTCCTTGTTTCACAAAACACATGCTGTTACTATTTTTTTCCTAATTGCTTACAGCAGTTGTGGCTTATTCAAGTATTTAATATCTATTGCGGCAGTGATGTGTTGAGTTCACTGGAAAAGGGGGAGTTAAGCAGGAGGAGGGCACATCTCTTAGCTGTGCAGAAGAGAATAATGGTGCTGGCTGCTCAGACTGCACATCGGTGGGGATGTGGCCTGTGCCCAGTCTAAATGGATCTACCCAATATCATTTCTCCCCATTGCTTGCATTCAGGCCTGTTATTTGTAGCAACCTTGCTAGCTTGGTGTCCTGGCATTTGTTCAGCATTTTGTTTAAGCTTATGGTCTGTAGACCTCACCTGTGCTGTGGAAAGTAGGATTTTCTGGCAAGCCGTGTCACCTCTATGTGTAATGTAGTAGGTTTGGAAAAGGTTATGCTGTGCTGCTTTCCGATTTGGTAAGAAATAATTCCAGAGGTGCTCATTACAGTTCTTGAAAATGATGGTGGTAAAGGAATATCTCAAGTAGTTAGTGAGGAACAGTGGGGTAAGTAGAAGTTATGAATGGATTTGCAAGCAGAGCCAAGAGGTTCAAAACTGAAGTGATAAGGTGACATAAACAGTCAGACATGATCACCAGGTGTATTTATGGGGGATATGTGCTGGCTGTGGACAAACATGGCGAGTATTTGTTTGGACTTCTCTAAAAATGGAAAATACAAGTGAGTTTTATCCTGAGAATGCCACCACAGCCTGAACTGTTGGAGAGGCTGCCGTGGTATCTGAATGGTTCGTTGATGTGTACGTGAGCTCTGAGGTTATTATTGCTGCTGCCCTTCCAGCTTTGTGGTTGTTTTCAACAGCCTGTTGTCTCCATGTGGGCAGGAAGGACTTGGTTTGACTGACGTGGTAGAAGTTTCAGCTCTTCACTGTGCTCTTAGTTGTGTAGAAGAACAAGGGAAAGAGGTGCCTGTTTTCTTGCACAAATGTTCCTCCCCACGCCTTTGCTGGTTTCTTGATTTAAGAATAATATAAGGTTGCTAGAGCCCTTTTACTTCATTAATGAGAGCTGGTGGGGGAAAAAATGATGCCTTGTGCTTTCCCTCTTGCAGTGACTAATAGAGGTCACCCCCTGCTGCTGAGATTCCCGAGTACTTTGGAAAGCTGAGCATGAGTCTTTGCCAAACTTGCAGAAAGCCTTGGGCCTTCTTTTCTTTTTCTTTGCTGGAATTTAAATATATGGCAATGACTGTAGCACACAAAAAGATATTCTTTTCCCCATGTTATTCTTGCAGCACTTGGCTTGCAAACTAAGCCAGTACATAAATAACTGTTTTCTCGGGTACTTTCATGGTGTTTCCCTAGTTGAAACACTGCCTTTCTCCCACCTCTTCTTTGTAGACCAGCCCTAGCAATGAGGCATTCACCTCTAAATCTCCTGCAATCTCCACGGAACAGACCTGTTTCTCTATAGGTGTCTGTCTATGGGACTGTTCTGGGACTTCTCTTTTTGTTCACCTACTGGGGCATGGCAGCAAAGGGAACTTGTTGAAACTGAATTCCAGTGATGTTTCTCATGAGAGTGGAGGAGCTGCATGCTTCCAAACTGGCTTACTCTTCTGCTTCTACTGAGGAGGAGTGACATCTAGAGTTGGGTGGGTTGTTTTGGGTGTAGTTTTTGTGATGCTTGTTTTGTTTTGTTAGGTTTTTTTGAGGAAGGCCTATATATGAGATGACCATACAACAGCTATCTTAGATAAACACAGATTGCTTAGAAGTTGAAAGACAGCTGACTTGAAACAGATAGCTATTTGAGGATACCATAAAACATACCAGCTCTCAGCTTTCCTGCAGACACAGAAGTGTGAATAGCTTCCTTCTCTTGAAAGCTGTCCCTTGTTAGGCTGGCTTTCTCCTGTGCTTCTCTGATTGTGGCTCCCCTCATCCAGCTGCTGCAGCTTGAGCATGTCCAGACAAGTTCCCTTGACCTGCAGCAGTTGCTCCTGTTCCCATTTTTTACTTCTGTGCATTGAGTTCATGTACTTGTAGTGTTCTGTCTAGGGAATGATGCTTAACTCGTGATGTCTTTGACATGCTTAAGCTGTCTAGCTGTGATTTCTAGAGCTTGTTGTCTGGCTTAAGATAAGTGATGTTAATGGTTTGGTTTTCCTTTTGATAAGAAACAAGTTATAGGCAGGCCCTCAGACCCTCTATTTCAGGCTTGCTTAGCTAAAAGCTCTCTGTAGCTTTCTTGAGTGTGGGGAGGAGCTGGCAGTATAGTGTGCCTCTTTTCTCATGCTAATACAAGCCCTTAATCGTTAGATGTGCAGTCACATATATTGCGTACGTGCATTCATTCTTCACGCTCTTTATACATGCACACAGCACGGTGTGCCTAGGGACAAAGTGCCCTCATCCAATTATTCACTCCTTATTACAGAACGTGGGCTGGAGAACTTGCAGTAGAGCAGCATGCAGCTACTCTCTGGGCCTGGAGCAAGAGAAGGAGGACTTGTGATCTGACTCAGTAATACAAGTGTAACCAAAATAGTGATGACTCTCCATCTCTCCAGTTGAGCCATTCTGCTCTGTTGAATAGCTAACGTGCATTTGAAACATTTTCCACATACATATTTAACTGCTTGTGCCAAATGGCTGTTTGTGTGATGATGTAACTGACCCCCCTCCCTTGCTCTTCTTGAGAAAGCACCTGCTGGAACTGAAGGTTGTGAATAAACAGGGTTCCTTATCTGCCAGGAAACTGACTCATTTTTCTGCTTGAAATGTATTAAGGAGAAGCAAATGCTTCTCCTGCCTTCCTGAAGTGGGAGGGGTAGGTTAAGTGGCTGAACTGCCCTGCCAGTCATCTCTTGACCCGACTCTCTTCATTACTCCAGCTTGAACAAGAGCACTTTAAAGGAAGTGATTGATGTGTGGTAGGACCTCTGTTTTCATAGCCTTAGAAGCCTATGGAGATAACGATATGGCTTCTGCCCCCTCAGGAAAGACACCTCCTCTTCAGTTCCCTATGGAGAAACAGGAGCCCTATGTAATTATCCCAGAAGCTGACGCAGATCTGTGTGCGTGGGTAAGCAGAGATTTCTGCTGTCCACACAATCTCTGGTTTTGGGAACTCCCAGAACAAGAGAATTTGAAGCTGACATTATGTATATGAAGGGAGGTAGAAGAGCCCTCAGGAGAGTTAAGCTGTCTGCACGCTGAGGAAGTTCAGTGCATTGGCTATGTTCTGGCTATCATTTCAAGCCTGTTATCATATGATGACTAGGAACTGATTCTCTCTAGCTGAATTTCTGGTGTAATCATGTTGCTAAGGGCCTAGGTGGATGAATGTGATGTCTTGTCTGCAGATTGACTGAGGTACCTGCCCCATTCTGAGCACTGGTATACAGCTGCCACTCTAGAGCAAAATAGCACATGGAGTAACTTAAGCTGATTAAGATTGCTTATCTTTTCCCTGCTCCTCAAGTTTTGCCCCTGCAACAAAGATGTTGCTGAAGTGCAATGTCTTTCATCATTCTTCTCGTATTGGAGTTATTGCCAAATTAATCACTGCGGCCATAGCTGCTCTTGACCCTTTTAATGTCTATCATGGATACGTGTTTCCACTCTCCTGTTGAAATAACACATTAATCATTCCCTGGGTGCTGTATGATGAGGACCTCTGCATAATGCTCACTCATCTTTGGTTCTGATGCATGGCCTTTGTCAGCAAGTGAAGTAATAGGTTAACAGTGTGACCTTGGGTTCGCTTAAAATCTGTTATCTTCTTCAGAACCCCTGACCCTTCCCTTTGATGAGCTCCAAAGGTGGTGTTTGACTCCTGTGGTGTCAGGTGATAAATGGAAGTTGAAGTTCTGTGTCCAAGAGCAGGGATGCAGTAATAGCACAATTCATCATGTGGCATTACTTTCTAGTTAAACTGAAGCAGGTAAACCTTAAAAGGGTTAAACATGTTCTTCTTGAAACTCTGCTTCCTGCCTTGTGACTAGGAGAGCTCAAATCCAAATGCTTGTCTCTGCTGTTCAGACTTTTATCTGCAGTTCTTGTGTTGTGCAATTGTGCTCCTTTTCCCTGTGCTCTTTCCCAAATGTACTCCTTCACATCCTGGCTGAAGACCTGATGTGCTGTCTGTTTTCTGACTGAGAAAACCTTACAGCTTGTTTTCTACAGGATTCTTGCCCAGAATCAGTGAAGGAGGGTTTTTTTTTTGGTAACTTTTCTCTCCTGTAGGAAGCCTGCTTCTCTGACAGCTCCACACCTCCAGCTGGGAAGGATGTCTTCTCTGTCCCTGGTTGCCCTTCAGAGTTAGCACAAGTGTTTTTCCTTACAAGCAGACTAGAGCGTTCTACAAAGGCCATGCATGGAGTGTACCTGTGATCACGTACTGCACCTTTGTTGTTGCTGATTTCCCTAAAGAAAGGAAATTTTCTTGCAAATGGCATTCATTATGTGGAATAAGTTCAAAGAGAAAAAAAGGTGATCAGAAGAATGCCTGACAGGGCTTGGATACTCGTAAGAAAGGCAGCCACCAGCTCTTTCCTCACTGAGGGGGGAGTTGTGAGCAAGGGGATGGAGGAGCTAACTTGGATAACTGCCGAAGTGAGTGTTGAGGTTTTCATCAGGAGTGAAATGCTCAAGATATTTATCTCTTGCAGATGGTTACAATTATCTTAAGAAAAGTTTGACCATTTTGTCTGACTGTTTCTTCTCTTCTAATCGTCTGCTTCTGACCTGTCTTAATTAAATCTTGATGCCAGGCTGACTGTGTCTAACCATAACCATGCGAAAGCTGAAACAGTCTAGAAATGTTAACTTAGAGGTATCAGAGCAGATTATGTTAAGGACTTAATTTTAGAAATCATTTTTTCAGGCAATCTTTAGAACTGCATACTGATTGCTTTTTTATTTTAAGCTTGAATATGAAGCTGGTGATGGCAATAATGTTTTTCTCTTTGACAAGAACTACAAAACTTTCATGGAAAATGAAGCTGTGGAACAAAACACTTGATGGTTTCTGCTTACGTGTTTCAATTTGTGCTTTGAAAGTAGGAGACAATACAGAGAGGTCTGAAATAATTTTCCCCTATTGTTCTGAGAAAAGGGAAGGGAAAAATCTCAGGCAAGTGGATTGAGTTGGCTGAGTTTTGGTTAGAACAGTTTTGTAGTATTCTATCAAATCGGAAGTGATCTCCAAGAACTGACGTGGTTTGTTAGCAGTTAATAATTGAGCATTCATCTGTCTTCATGCTTCAGCCTTCTTGTTATCTTTAGTTAAACATTGCTTTGCCCTAAGAGAGGAGATGACTGAAGGAAATCTAGTTTTAAATTGTTGCTATTCTCTACATTCATATGAGGAGCCAGGGGAGCACATACACAGGGACAAGCACTCAGAAGAACTGAGCAGTGGCTGTAAATTGGAGTGCTGAAAAAGAGATGTAATATGAAGCATTGCAGTAATTTTGCTTCCAAATGGATAATATAAAAGCCTTTCCAGGGAAGATACAAAACTCATAGAAGCTGCCAGTGTTAATAGAGTTCTGCTTCAAAGGATAACTATGAATTCCTCTCTTAAGCTCTTTTCATATCTGAAGGCTGGGACTGTGGAAAGTGCACTTCATTTTACTGGTTTGTTCTGGTTGTTGGAGTGCTGCAGCAGCTCAGGAGGATGGCAGCTGACTGAAAACCTTTTGATTTTTTAGGAAGCTAAGGCTCGGTGCTGTTTGTTAGTGCCCCACTTTTGGATGGGGAGGAAAGCCCTTCCCTCAGTGTTGCTTGGAGTAGTGCTACTCAGTGACGCGTGTGCTGTGACAGCAAATCTAAGTAAGATGTGTAGGAATTGCATATACTTAGAAACTGAGAAGTTGAACTTGCTGCATTTAAGGATCTTCTCAAAGCTTGCTGGAATGAATCACTCTGTCCCAGGAGGCTTTGGTGGTGATCCTCACCCCTGTGGGGAGAGTGCGGGTATAGTGCCATGGCTGACGTGCTGTGAGGAGGCTGCTTCGTGACTTTTTTCCCCTTGAGCTGTAGCTTCTGGCATCCAGCTGCTTCATTCCCGAGAAATTCCCCTTTCCTGCTTGCAGTGTCTTGTGTGCATGCACTCTTTGTCTCTTCCCTGCTCTAAAGCTGCCCTGTAACTTGGACCTTTCTTCCCTTTCGCCCTTGCCAGTAGTTGCTCCTGTTTGCAGACCTGAGGTAACAGAGTGGTCGTAGAGCGTTTGTTCTGTAACTACTGGTGTCTGATAGAAAGAAGTGTCTGTTGAGATCCCAGTGCTGCTGAACAGAGGCAATTTGTATCTCCTCGTAGTAGTTTTAATAACTAAAAAATAAACCAACAAAACCCCCTACAATTTCCCTCCTGTTTTATCAAGCCAGACCAGAAGCATCTTTCAGGGTGAGCAGAGTTAATCTTCATCATTGCAGCATTGACTGACAACCTGGAGGATGATAATGTGTGATTTTTATTTTTTTTTTTCTGGTGAGCGGGGGAGGAGAGTGGAAATTGCAGTTTCTCTACTAATTGTACTTTAGATGTCATTTGTGACAATTTCATATTGTCTAGACAGAGGGAGCGGAGCAATTGCTTCCACAGAGCCTAGTGTTAGCCTGTTATATATCTGGGTAGCAAAAATGGGGGGTGTAGGAGAGGAAGAGGGTGCTGTAAGCTCCAGAGAAGATTCAGGAGTCAAGCATGATCTACTGAAGTGTTTCAAAGGGGGATGCAAGCAATATGCATTTCTGTTCTTTTTGCGTGCTTCTCTGTTGGAAAGTCAGACCTTTAGTGGCTCGCAGTTCCTTGTTACAGAGCTGTTTCTGTTCATCCATGGATTATGTTTATCCTCCTTAATAGAATTGCTCCAAACCTCAGCATTTACCGTGGTAGGATATTGGGCTACCTTACACTTTGGCTTACTGAAAACAAATAGTCTGTGTTTCTTCTGGGAATTTGGGTGACAAAAGCTACAAACGTGGCACCAAAGACTTGATAGAGTGCAACATGACTTACTTCAGATAAATGTATCTGTGCCTTCCTGGGGGACCATAGGTTACACTACCAGTGTCACAGATGGGACACTTTATTGATGCTTTTAGCAGTGGATCTCTTATTGAACCCATTTGTCAGTACCAAGTGCATTTGGATCTGTAGCCTGGGCCTCCAGGGCTCAGTCTGGAATGAGTTACTTAAGTAATATATTTTATTTGTGTTTAGCACTCTGGTTTCAGTATGGATATTGTTATTCTCTGTAGCATTAAGTGCAGAGATGGTCTGTCTGGGTCTCATGAGACTGGGCATCGCCTTGGTTTGGTTTTTTCCTACTACTTTTATTTATAACCACCTGTTCATTGCTCTGTGATCTGACAGAGCACGCTTGTAGGACAACTAAGAACCACCAACCACGCTTAAAGTCACCTATAGCTTTTAGCAGTTACCATTAACTGGGTTATCCTTGTCCACCTGATCTGAATGTGGCCCTTGTATGTGGCTTGTGTGCCTTGGTGTGAGATTGCTCTTGGAAGGCTCTGCTGGAAAGGCTGCCTTAGCTGAGATTGTTCAACTCGGAGCAGCCTCAGAGAGGGTCCTGGGGGCTGTGTTTAATGGAGTACACTTGTCAACCTGCTCCCTACAACTCCGTTACTACTGGTCATCTTAGGGTGTCTTTATGGTGAAGGAGGTTCTCCTAAAGCAGCAGCCTCCTGCTGCTTCCTAAGTTGCAGGCTGTTAGGTAAAATCACAGGGATTTACCTGGATATCCACCCGTTCTGTAGCTCAGGAAACTCTTGGTTTGTGTTTTACCTAAGTAACACATATCAGCTCTCATCTGGGGTGCCAGGTGCCTGGTGGAGCAAGGCCTTCAAGTATTTATTTCAAGGATCGGATGGGTTGTAGAGGTGAGAACTGTAGATTCCCTGAAGTGCTGTTCCCAAGCCAAGTGGTGGCAGACCCACACCAAGTTACTACAATGTGCACCCTGCTCCTGCTTTCACACCCTTCTGGGGTCCTCTGGTTGGTACTGTTTCCTTCAATGCAGCTGCTGGCTGCTTTCTGAAGGTGACCCTTCTAAGTCAATGGTATTCTCAAACAATTGCCAGCCTTTCCAAAGCTGAGAGGAGGAATATGGCTGAAGAGTACCTGGAGACTGCTGCACTGGTCATTTTGTGTTGTAGCTCTTGATTTTGCTGTGTCATTTAATGGATAGACCCTGAAAGGTCAGTAAAGAAGGTGGCATGTAGAGATGCCACTCTCTTTCCCAACCCTCTTTTCTGCTAGGAAAGAGTGTGTAGTGTCTAGATGCTAAGACTTAGAACAGGGATGATGAGTTTGGTTATTTGTATGCGCACATTACCAGCACACCATAGACATTACAGGAAAATGACATTAAACATTTGCAGTTCTGTGTAGGTTGCTCACATCTATGAGGAGGCAGCTGCTGTTTGTAGGGCTGTGCCCCTGCCAGAATCTGTGTGCTGTGGGAGCTCTTTCTCCCCAGTTAAGTCCAGTGATTAGGCAGGATGGTCCAGGAGGGTGGCAGCCTCGGCACATCCAAGCTGCTTGCAAACTGCTGGTTTTGGAGTGTTCTGCATAAGCAGTTCTGAAGAGCAGACTTCTAAAAAGCATGTTGGCATTGCAGTGACAGTAACCCAGTCTCTGAACCCTGAGACAGTCATTCAGAAAGGGACCAGCTGATTGAATAGATAGAATTTCCCTTCTGCTAATTTTAATCTGTTTACCTTTCCCCCCAGAGGGAATAAAAGCAGTTTATATATGATGCAGGTGATGGGTATACCTCATAAAGCTGTTGCACCATTTGTTCTGGATTAGCTGCTTTTGCATATATTGACATATATTTGAACTAGGAGAGAGGGTTTGATAAGGCAGGATTGAAGTATGATAACTTTCTGGGGAGTCAAGGGATTCAGAGTATCTAGCAGTGTTGAAGGTTAGAGCTTTTGACTCGATAACCTGGGGAATTAATTCAGCTCAAAGTTTTAAGAGATTTAATAACTGTTCTTGAATAAGACAAATGGTTGCCAAGCAACTTCATGCCAGAGAGGACAGGATTTCTTGCCTTCTGTAGAGTCCCAGTGCTTTGCAGCAAGTACTGAGTCTCTCGAGCTGACACTTGCCTTTCTAAGTAACTGGAGCGATCTCTTGCCATTTTCTGTATTCTACATTTATAATGTAAAATTGAAATAGTAGTTATTTTCCTTTATTGCTGGAAGGCAGTGAAAATTTGTGTTGAGGTCCTGATGGGTGTGCTGCTGCTGAAAAACACACTCATTTGCATTGCTACTGTCTTTATCTGGCTAGAAATGGGAAGTTGGGTGTGATTATATCTGGTCCTTCTTCCTGCTTCCTGGATGGATGCTTGCTGTCCTGCATTGCAAATGCTTAACTGCAGATTAGAATTGTGGGGTTAAGACTGATATGTTCAAACCTTTCTTGACAATTGCGCGTGTAGGTGAATAGAACAGATGCTTTGTTGGACCTTTTTGACTTTTAAGTTACAACAGTTCTCATGAAGTTACACAGACTGGAAGACAAAATTTAGCAGGAGTTTGGATGCAGAAAGACTTGAAAGAGATCTTAGCAGCCTTATAAACTTTGATAGTTGATTTTTCTACTCTCCACGCCCACCCCAAATCACCGCTCTTGTGTTAATCTAATGGCTGCAACAGGCTTGAATGAGTCAGTCTTGAAACAATGTCATCCTCTGCTTTATGACAAGAAGCTAGATAGAGGTACATGTAGAAGCTAGGGTGGAGGACATGTTCCTGCTATATACTTTTGATTCTGCTGCCTTCATGACTCAGACTTACTTTTTGCATATTCAAGCTGTCTGGCTGCATTTGCATACATTTACTTCTTGAGTGACGATTTCTCATCTCTGCCTGTGGCTGATTAAGATACAGAGGAAACGAACATTATTATTTCTTTTTGTGGCTGAAAACCTCTCTTTCAGAGCCTTGAAGCTAAGAATGAACATCTTACTGTGAATAAACACCAGCGGTGCCCTAAAAACCCACATGCCAAGGTGTCTTCTTTGACCCTGCTCCTTGGCCCATTCCTTGTGTAGCCACCTTTAGGTAGGTAAGAGTTTGACAGATGGCCAATGCAGCAGTGTTTATAGACGTAGCAAATGATGGCTTATCTCCAAAGGAGAAGTGTCATCTGTATCTTTCTCTTGAAACCTGGAAGTGGGTTTGGGACCACTCTTTCTTACTTGAGGTCTTCCTTCTCCTGTGCAGTGAGAATATTACACTTGAATAGCTGTGTGGTGAAAACACGTATGCCATCAGTGAGTGATTCAGTATGTTGCAGAATTCTCTGCCCTGATGACAGAAATAGTCTTAGGAGTTTCAGAAAGTAGGGCATAAACAAGGAAGATATTCCTGAATGGTCTTTGACTTCATCATTTGTTTTTCCTTTGTAGGAGGTTGCTGGAGTCTTCCCTCATTTCGCTATCTCGCTATGATGGAGCAGGGTCCCGGGAACATCCAATCTACCCAGACCCAGCCAGGTAAGAGCTAAAGCAATCTAAAGGCATTTGAGTTTCATAAATAAAAGCATAACTTTAGTATAACTCACTAAATCCTTTGGGGATGGTTCATATATTGAGCCCATCTCCTTGTCAGTGACTTGCCACAAGCACAGGGTGCAAACCAAATGAGAAGATGCTATTAAGTCTGGGAGAGAATGAGGAAAAAGGAAGAGACTGCTGTTGAAGTAAGCAGATATAGCTTCCTGAAATCATTTGGGATGGAGAACACTAGGTGGCAAGCAGGTCCAACAGTAAATGAGATGATATCAATAAATTTGAAGTCTCTTTTGAAGAAAAATGAAGAAAAACCAAATAGCTAATTCAGGAGTAAGGGAGAATGAAGTCAAGGCAGGTGGGAGCTGGTGTGAGTGGACAATGTGCTTGGAAGGATGGAATGTTTCCATAAATGTATCAGTATGAGAAAGATCATAACCAGGATGTTACGTATACTTAACTAAGAACAAAATACTGACAGTTATTTCTGAAGAGTCATGAATCACTGACATTAGACATGGAAACACCTGTAGTGCTGCTTAATCTTCAGAAGAGGTGGGAGTGTTTCAGAGGACTTGGAAAAGCAAACATGGCAGAGTTATCAAAAATGGAAAGGGGTGATCTTTGCAGTTTCTACTTGGTGCATTAAGAAAGCAACAGATGGGAAAATGTGACCTACAGACTCTGTCAAAAGAAATGATAGAATCGTGAACAGCAAGCAGCTTGGGAAGCTTTCGAAGAATAAATCGTGACAAATAAGCTTCCCTTAGATGGGTTTAACAATGCTATGAATGAGGAAAATTCGCCAAGTGTTAAATATATCTGCTTTAGCCTCTTGGGGACCTCTGGCATAGCTGCATGAATTGAAGGCTATTGGGATTTATCATAAAGGAGAGTACAGGAATACCAGTGTGAAAATGAAATATCTAAGTTGCTGAAGGAGGTTTGGCTTTTTGTCTATTTATTTGTCTCACTTTTTTTATCTCATTAACAACAAAATCTGCATTTTAATACAGATGATGCTCTAAGTAAAAGTGCTGAAATAAAAGGCTATGTCACAAACTGGCCAGATGGTATAATGATGCTGGTAAATAACTCCTTGCTGTCTGTCTAGATAAAGCCTTGTACAGGTGAAATCTTACATTAGGCTTTTTTCCCTGAAAGTTGTAAAGATAATTCAAAGGCTCAGGAATGATGTAAATAAACTTTAGTGAAGGGAAAGTAAGGTGGAGTATGCTATGTTTTTATCTAAGGTGGGAAACCAACCTAGGTAACTGCGGAAGGTCTTGGCGACAGCGTGTCAGAATGATGCTGATAAATGTAAAAGCTTTTTAAATGGCAATTGATTTACTGACAGGTAAAGGAACTGATTAACCTAGGAAGATGAAAATGATATTTTATAAATGTTAATTAAAAGGTATTACTAGAGTCAGCTCAATTTATGAATGCCAAGAGCTGCTAAATGGCTGAAGTGCACGATTCCTTATTTCTGGAATGCATTGTTCAAAGCAGGCAGACTTGCTCAGTAGAGATTGTAAGAACTCATTCTAGTGCTTTGGGAGCTGCCTTTTAAAAAGAAAAGGAGGAGGGCCTGCCTAAGTTACTGAATTCTTACTTTTTCCTTCTGTCAGATCTCTGCTGTGATGAAGTTCAATAAAATGTGTGTAAAGGGGTCAATGCCCCAGACCTTTCCTAGTATAAGGAGCATTGTCAGAAGTATTTTTCACCTTGAGGCCATTTTTGAAGCAATATGATGCTCTACGGCTGACAGTTCAAGTGGTTTTAGATTGTGATAGACGCTATAGTAGCCTGAGTTCATGAGGAGGTTTGAAAGAGAAGTCCAGTGTTGAAATCTCTTCCAAGAGGGTTAATTCATTCCATTAAGTGTCACTGTCCTTTTCAGAGGATGAGATTCATAGGTGCATAATCAGCATGAGCTGGAAGTTTAAGTGGAGTGAAATCAGTCTTCTTTTATAAACCTCACTGGTGTGTGAGGCTAGTAGGATTATCTTATCTGCCCCTTTAACTTGTTAGGAATAGGGGATGTGATTAAAAGAAGTGTTACTGTGTAAGCTTTTTTTGTAGCATCCTAAATTTGTAAGGGAAAGATAAGACTTTCAGATGTTCTTAAAAAACAAAGTGGAAAAGTGAAACAAAGGAGCATTAAATATAATAAACATAAATCTACAGGTGTATGTGTGTTTATATATTAAAAATATACCTCCTTAAGACCAAGCTGTCTCAAAACAGAGAGTGGTTTTTTCCATTTTATTTCTTCATTTTAAACTATATGATATGAAGAAGTTATTTCTGAGAGAGTACGTGTGCGTTAGTTTTGTTTCTGCATCTACTGTCTGTAATGGTGTCACACTTGAATAACCTAGGTCAGGACTGAGGCAGGGAGAACATTTTATGAAGTTCCATCAGGTTTAGAATGAATATTCTGATGTGGATTGCAGCAGTCTTTCTCCGTGCCCTTGCTGAACTTCTCTAAGGTCAGCTTGGCTGTCCTGTCATTCTCTGCAGTTTCCATATGTACTGAGCTCAGAAAACAATCAGCAGGGGAATCAGATAAAGCTGTCATCAAAGAAACCTACATTATTTTCTTTCTTAATAGAAATACTTAAAAAGATGCTCCCAGACTGCCTCTGTAAAGCATCACAAGGGTGTTTGGTAAATGCATTCTCTAAAAAAACATCTAAGCTGCTAGAAAGTTACTAGGAAAGAGACCTTCAGGCTCAATATTGTGAGTTGCAGGATTAAGTGGAATGGAAACAACCAGAAGCTGGTGTCTGCTACCGCCAAGGGCTGGTGGTATGTATGCGACCATAGATAATACCAAAAATAATTGACACCAGTCAGGTAACCCCTTTAAAACGTGTCTGCTGAGTGAGAGACATTTGGAGGTGTGAGTGAGCATCCTGGGCATCAGCAGGGTTGATGAGTGGTGTTAGGGAGCTTTGGGGTCTGCACAGCAGTGTAGTGCTCTTTGATGCAGATATACCAGTTCTTGTGGCTTTTTTGGGGACTGGGTCTAGACGTTTTCCAGTTGATGTTCTTGTGATTTTTGTTCTTTTAATTCTAAAGAAGATACTAAAATGATGGAGGATGAAGAGAAGCAGCCTTTGTGTAAAAATTTTCCTGTTGTCCATAAATATGGCCAGCTGGTTTGGATATGTGGCTGTAGCTGAGGGCACTGCTGTGTTGTAGCTTGCTCTTTGGTCCTCACGATGCCCTTTAGAGCAAGATAACTTCACCTTTACTAATGTTAGCAGAACACTTCCTTCTCTCAGTTGCATTTCTCACTGGCCAGCCAGCAGCACTGGATGCCTAGAGGAAGCGCTGCCTCTCAATAATGTGGTTGTTGGATGAGATAGCTGTTTGCTTCTGTTTTTTGCACTGCAGTGTTTCTCCCAGTCAGTGCCTAGTTCTGTGGTGGTCACACATGACGGCATAGCCTCTCCTCTTCTGACCCATCTGCTCCAGCAAATGGGCTTCAGTCACCTCAGAGATGAGGTTAGTTTAGCTCTTTGGTGTTGTCAAATACCAATGTCCTGTGAATGCAAACTTGTTTTAAGAACTACTGGATAACCTCTCTCTGTGCCACCTCTTTATGAGAAGCACAGGTGAGACATAAACGGGCTAGGCAGCCTGCTTTGACTGGTGTGTCTTTAGCCAGCTTGTAGACTAACTTTGGTCAGGGGCTGATTTACAGTTGTGCTCAGTAGCTGAGTGAACTGAAGAGATACGTTTAATGTTAACTGGTGTTTCTTATGTTGCTTTGCAGCCTTCTGCTCCCTCAGGACAGCTATACCTCTTATGCTGGCTCTCAGCTCCGATTCTGATTTGTTATAACTGTATTCCAAAGACAGATAAAGCCCAACAGTTTCTTTTTCCCCTGCATGCACTCATCTGCAAAGATTAATTCTTTATTGCTTGGAATATGTTCCTGCCCTTTTGTGCTTTATACCTTGCACCTTCTGTCTGGATATCAGACTTAAGCTTCTTGTCTTGTCTTTAGAAATCTTTTTCACAGTCTGTCCAGTCTGTATTCCGTATGCTGTCAGGGAGATGATTCTGGCATCTCGGCATCCATTATGGACAACCTTTGTTGCCTACTGTTTCTTGTTGTTCTAACAAGCATCATTGTGTTTTCTTATGATGTGCTGTGCTGCATAATTTGAGAAGACTAAATGTCTGCAGCACTCATTCTTCATCTCTTTCTGTAAAACTGTCCCTTGGTGTGATTTTTAGCAAAGAAAAAAGTTTCAGTGATTACACTGCTGGTCTGCTGAGACCACTTTGTTCATGTTTTCCAGTGTTGCCTTGTTTCCATGTTCCTTTCTTCCTCTATATGCACATATTATGCTGTAGACTTATTTTTATGCGTACAGAGAGGCTTTGGCTTGTGAAGAAGGCCAAAGAAGAGAATAACTCCTCATTTATGAGTGCACTGCTGTAATGCCTTGCTTTTTTATATTTGGCCTATTAAGTGTTCGGGGGAGTAGAGAGAAGTGCTGTGTTTGTACAGCAAAGCCTTCTGCGTTACATAAGCATGAACAGCTTTAACTCATCAGACAGTGCATAGAAGATCCAGGAGGAATCCAAAACAAACAGTGTGTGGTTCCCTTTACCCTCTTGCTAGCTAGTGACTGGGTGTTTTAGATCCCTGAGCCTGTAGTCTGTCTGCTAAACTTGCCTCTTTACCAAGATGGCAGCCTACTATGGTACGGGCAACTTACCTTGGGGAAGGGATTCTCTCCTTGTGTCTAATTCCTTTCTTTCTTGCCATCTTCTCTTTTGCTTATATGCACTGAATGTATAGCAGAAGAGGAGACTGAGTCTCTTTGGGTGTCTGCAGCCAAAACAACATTAATACAATTTATCCCTTGAAAAATTAGTACATTGTTTTTCATGCTGCTCTAGGGAGCAGTCTCTGGAAATACTATTAAATGTAATTTTCCATTGAAATATCCTTTAGGGATACCAGAGTGCTTTATCAGACCTGGTCTGACTTATTGTTGCTCATGCTGTATTGGATGTTAAAATTATCTATATATAAGCAAAAATTATTCCCAGTATATTCCCATAGAATCGGCACAGCTCTGGAAGAGAGAGAAGATAAGACTTCTAACAATCACAGTCAGTGATAATGATGGCGTTTTTATGGCTGGCTGCAGTGTAACACAGTGAAACTGTGTGGTGTTGGTCACTATAAAGTTAAATGTATCCTCAAGAGTCTTCGTGGCGGATGAAGATGTCCACTGCAAGACAAATTTAGCTTGAAACTCTGAGCTAAAGATGTGTAGCATTCCTGTAAGGCAGACAGGCCACTTCTCTTTGTGATTGCAAATGAGTGTATTTTAATCTCTAGACTATCCTCTGGAATTCAGTTTGTTTGAAGGGATTTGCTTTATTTTTCTTTATTTAAAGCTGTTCATACTTTGATTTGTAGATTAAAATTAGTGCTGCTCTCTCCATTATCAGTCTCTTGCTCATGGTGCCTTTATAGGAAGCGAGTTTGTATTTTCGTGATCCTGGGAAGTACCAGTCTGGTAACTTCAACTGAATACAAAAGAACAGAATCAAACACATGTATGGAATGGGGTAGGGAGCTAGATGTTACAGGAATAGACATCTTAATGTCTGATTACTTGGGGAGGGTTATTGTCATCTCCCATTCTCCCCCCAAATTAGAGTTCAAGTACAATCTAAGTAAGACTAAAGAAGTGATCATTCAAGCATCTGAGGTCTCTGGACTTTAACAGTGAATAACTGTGCCACCAAAAGCATGTGTCCTTAGAAGCAAACTTCTCTGTGCTATGGCTGAGCTTTTTGTATATAGGTACTGTGTAGTGGTTCTGTCTACACAAGAAGGGAATCATCTGGGAGTGTATAAAGGGAAAATTACTTTTACTGGCTTGCTTTATTCACTTTGTCTTACTCATGAATAAAATGCAAACAGCCAGTTGTGTGATATGCTGTTACTGTCCTGGCACTTGGAACTCGGAAGGAAAAATAGGACTGGTTGTTGTTGTATACCTGTGTAACAAGTCCATGTATCTCTTGTTCAGGTTGTCTCCTGCTGCATATTATGCTCAGAGGATGATCCAGTATCTTTCCCGGAGGGACAGTATTCGACAGCGCTCTATGCGGTACCAACAAAACCGTCTCCGCTCTTCCTCCTCCTCTTCTTCCACTTCAGAGAACTCAAGCCCATCTGTAGAGGGAAACGATCTGGAATTTGAAGACTTTGAGTAAGTGTGCATGCTGCTGTGTCCTCTTGCTTGAGCCTGTTGTCAGCACAAGACCGCTTTGTGGCTTCCCACTGTTTACCAATCAAAGACATCTCAGGCTTCCTGTAGGAACAGTTTAAGTTAAGTCATTCAATAAATAATCAGAGCAGTGATTGCTACAAGTGGGTCTTGTCATTTCTGTTAGGAAAATTAAGGATGCTTTAGGCTACCTTCAACACATCAGGCTATCTCAACCACACTTGAAAGACTGGTTAAATAAAGAAAAGAAGAATCTCTCATGGAACAGATGGGGAGCCAAGAGTTTATTAAAGCTTTCAAATATTGAGAGAGAAGAGGAACCACTAAGAGTAACTGAGTAACTGTGTCACAGAAAGCGTGTGTCCTTAGAAGTAAACTTCTCTGTGCTGTGGATGAGCTTTTTATCTATAGGTACTGTATAGTGGTTCTTTGGTCTAAGGCTGTAGGAAACAGCCACACGTGCTCTGTTACTTTTGCTTGTTCTATCTGTACAGCTTTGTCAAATTAGCCGAAGTTCCTGGTATAGTTTTTTTGGAGGACTTGGTGATCATGAGTTTGCATTAAGGCTGTGTCCTGGAAGGAGAACAAATGGCCTTTTGTGTCAAAGTGAGGAATGACTCTGCATCCAAACCTTAGAAGAGCACCGCTGTGAGCCACTGTATTTCTTTCTGAGTGGTTCTGACAAACTTATAAAGTCTGCTCTCCAGCATCTGCTTTTGGACTTCTAGTGATACCCAGTGTAATCCTAGCAAACAAATTTATTGCAGACCATTTCCAGTAAATGGTAGTAATGGCTTGCTTAGATGGCATAGGAGACTGAAAGCTCAGGAGTTTAAATTAAAATCCATTTTAGAAGGAAAAAGAATTTGATCTTTCTCTTCCTTTTAAATATGGAATTTTCCGTGAGTACTTTTAAGTATTTTACTGATTTATTTCCACACACCTCCCCCTTCCTCCCCTTTTGTGTATATTGTGATTAAAACCTAGAGTGATTCTGAGCATGGTCATAGAAGTAGTCTTCAGTGGTAGTGTATTAGGGAGGTGTGTTTGATGGGAATGGTGAACTCCTCTAAAATTTGGGCTTTTATATTGCTGCTGCCAGCAGAGGATGCTGTCAACTTTGCTACTATCATGATGTTCGTGTTCCCTTGCTGCAGTGCCCCATACTTGAGATGGCATGTTGTTACAACTCCACGTCCTTTGTGTCAGGGTGAAGTCCCTTTATGAAGGACACTGGTAACACCAGCTATTCCCAGAAATGCAAGATATTAATCCCTTTCTCACTTTTTAAGTGGTGGTAGACTTTTTTCTCTCTTAGAATGTTGTTCTGTATAGCTGTCATTTCATGTTTCAGCAATTGAGTATTCAGAAGTACAAGGTGAGTGAATGTCTTCCCCTCTCCTTGTGGCCTTGTTTAAGATGTAAATGAGGGGAGATAATGCAGAAGAATCACAGCCTGGTAGCTTTTCCTAAGCAGCTTTGTGGTCTAGAAGAGGAGAAATATGGTGGCTTTGTGAGGCGGGTGCTTCTCAAGCACCTTTATTTCCATTATTCCATTTTATTTGTCTGAGGTGGCTTGTTGTGCTGGGCAAATAAAAATAGTAAGTTCTTAATTCAGAGCATCGGGCAAAAGTCTGCAGAGAAGTGTGTTCCCCTGCAGATAATGCTCACACAGTGAGAGCACCTAGTCAGGGAAGCAATTCAATCAGCTATGCTAAGGTTGTCTTTCATTTCATACTGGGCAAAAAGAAGTGTTGATTCCTTAATGTGCAGTGGCTGAATTCTTTGGTTGAATATTTAATATTGAATTCTGGTCTGTGCATTCAAGACATTCTGCCTTTTCCCTTCTCTACTGCGTTATTTCTCCTGGCTGATGAGAGAGAGCTGCTGTGCGGGGGTCCTTAGAGCTGGAACTTCTCGTGACTCATTTGATTTCTTCTGCTGACACTTTACAATGAAATATCTCATACAGAATTCTTGCTTCTCTTTTTGGCTCCTGTATCCCCCCCTTTGCTTGCTCATATGAGCAGAGTCGTGTATTTCTTCGTGTATTTCTTTTTCTGCCCTGATTTAGATGCTCTGGCTTTTCTGCTTCTCCAGATCTGATGTAGGACAGGGAGTTGCTCCTGTTTCTAGCTATCTGCAGCTCATGCTTTTCTCCTGGAATTCAGTGGGGCTTTTTTTTATATAAAAGCCATAGCAAATTGCCTTGGTGCTTTATCTCTCTAAACTGGTTAATGCAATTAATAAATATTCTCTCTTCTTTCGTTCTCCTAGTGATCAAGAGAAAGATATAAAGGGCATTAGACACCAGCTGGTTTTACTATCCATGGAGCTCCGGGCAAGGAGGGAGCCCTGTGTGTGTGCCAGGGAGACTCCTGGCTCTCGGTCTTTTGTGGGGTTCTGAGGGTTCTTTCAGCTTTGTATCTTTTCAGCTTTGCTTACCTAATGCCCTAGTAAGGGGCATGAAAACTCACACTGTTGGTGTGCTTATGGCCTCTGAATTCAAGCTAAAGCCTCTTCTCTGGTGAGCCAGCCTACTGATGTGATTTTTCTCCATGCAGTTTCTCCAGAATCTCATTTGAATTAATTCACAAATACATTTAGCTTGTAATAGCAGTAGCAGTAGTGTTGGTCTAAGAATGTGAAGTAAGAGTGGTTTTTATAGGCATTAGTAATATCCTTCTATTATACCAGCTTTCATGGACAGGGGAGGAGGAGGGAGACACAGCTATACCTGTGTTATCTGGTTTAATAAGATGTTATCTCTCTCCATGCGCTGCCTGTGTTTAACCTGTCACTGTTGTCATCTCACTGCTTGTTGAATACAACTGACAACTGTAAACTTAGTCATGTCTGCATGAAAGCATTTAATATGGTTTGTAGTATATATACAGATTGTAATATTAGGTTATTAACAGATAGATTGATATGTGTGGGTTTTAAGGTTAGTTTTAGCAGAATCCTAAGCTAAAATGAAAAAGCTTCTGGTATTCTGGGATAAGAATCTTTGAATGGAGAACGGTGTCATTTTAGTCTTCCAACATAACTGGTAAAAATTGTCTTTATAGACAAATCATAGAGGTTGAAATTCCTCATTTTAAGGGGTATTTTGAATGCTTTGTATTTGTATCTCATTGGAAAATTAGATTTTTAGAGCAAAACTATCTTTTCTTTTGACTTCTTCAACAAGTTTGGCTGGGCCTCTTCTAGAGACTTCCTTTAGTCTAGAAGAGCTCTGATGCTGGAGACTGTGGGTGATGCTGCTAGGACTCCTCAGATGGCACAAGCTGATTTTGTTTCGTGATTCTAACTCTGTAACCATAATCAGAATGTGAAGGTGTTTCTGCAGATGTATTCTGGCCGTTTGTGTCCCTTTTTGTCTGCACTAAGTGTAGGAACAAATACAGGTTCATTTTATCTGTCAGACTGAAACGCATATGTATAGGACAGTGCACCAGCTTGCTGTCTGAAAGCCTTGCTCAAATCCTTCACTGCAGTTCTATAAAGGCTTTTCAGCCAAGGCTAAAGGTGTGACTGTTCCTGACTGTCTGCTTTTGAGGGTGGGCTGCCTGCTAAAATATAGATGCAAAGGAGCTTGGACATTACACTCTTCTAATGTCTACAGCTTTTCTCTCCTTTCCTTTCTCCTTCTTCCCAGGAGGGTCTGTTGCAGTTTCTACTTTTTCAGTCTGATTCTATGCCACTGTTTGCTAGAGACACAGAGCAATGGGAGCAGTAATCTGCAGAAATGCAATCAATTTACAAGGCTCCTGCTGTTTTCCCTTAGCTCAACAACTACTAAGAGCCCATGGGTAGAACTCTTTGCACAGCCAGTCTTGGTCGTTATTGCCCTCCTTCCCAGCTGTTCACTGTGTACTCATGTATTTCAGGGTGTGTTTTATCCTTCCTGTTACAACCTTCAGTTTTTGCAAAAGAAACTTCTTCAAATAGGAGCCAGGTTTGCTTGGCAGGGGAAGGGAGAGATTGGAATGGCTCAAGGTTTTTCTGAGACTTTAAATAAGTATGGAGCTTTTGATCTGCAGCTCCTGAGCAGCAAGACAAGTGCTGTCATTGTGGGGAGGGAAGCTGTATTGGGTTTGTATGGCAAGGTTTTGACAGCAGGGAGGCTACAGGGGTGGTTTCTGTAAGATGCTGCTAGAAGCTTCCTCCATGTCCAATAGAATGAATGCCAGCTGACTCCAAGACAGACCTGCTGCTGGCCAACGTCATGCCCATCAGTGATGGTGGTAGTGCTTCTGGAATAATGTAATTTAGGAAGGCAAAAAAGTTAACACACAGAAGCAATTGCAGCTGGTGAGAGGAGTGAGAATATGTGAGAGAAACAGCTCTGCAAACACCAAGGTCAGTGCAGAAGGAGGGCAGGAGGTGCTCCTGGCAACGGAGCAGAGATTCCCTTGCAGCTCATGGAGGTCCGTGGTGTAGCGTAGGAAATCCCAGAAGTCGAGAAAGAGATTTACTCTGTATGGTGACTAGAACTTAAGCTGACATCTCAGGATGGATGGGATACCACATGCTAAGTTCTGATAGGGCTTCATGAAGGTGGGTAAGAGATGACTTGATCAATGGTAGCCATTTGGTGTAGTGGTAGAAAGGTACATATCCAGACCACAAGGTTCCTAAAAGCAATTCGGGTGGGTTTAATTTTTCTCATCATCCTGATATTTACGTGTGAGGTTAACAGAAGATGTAGTAGGAGATGTGAGAATCTATATGGGCTCTCTCATGTCACTTAAATGCTGATGGAAATGGGTTTTTAGGATTCATGACACACCAGTATACTGCAGAAAACCCAGCAGTTTCTTTCTGGAAGTCTTAGATGGGATATATTGTGCTGTCTCTCTTATTTGAGCAATTTGTTATTTGAGTTTAGATAAAGATATTAAAAGCAGGATTGTTATTTATTGTATGTAGCTGCCTTTGTTGTTTGCTTCACAGAGCCCCTTTGTCTGTGGTTTTGATGCTGTTTCCTCTGCATAAGTGGTTTTGATTAACATGGGCCTTATGAAAGGTGACTTTCAAGGCAGACTTGAATTATGTGGAACTTAGTGGTCACTGTTTTTTCTCTGTTACAGCTTTCTGGAGCACTTAGTGCTGGGATGTTGCTTCCAGAAACACAACGATTTATGTTAACTGTATTCATCATTTTAAACACAGTTGCAGGCTAAGAATGCTAACAATTCCTGGATGAACGGGAATGATATTGAATCTACTCTTTGAACTTCATTTTTCAAGGATTAGGTAGAGTCTTAGCTTGGCTTGTGATCTACTCATAGTAGCCTGCAGCTTCATTTTCCCTGTTCTTTTTATCTTTATCTTTTGTGACAGTCTTTTATATTCCCCTTATCTTGGACTTAATGTCTAATAATACTGCCTGGATGCAGTGACAGGCAGTGACTGTTTCCTTGCAGTGGTACTGCAGGATATTGCTAACCTCTCCAGCATAACATTGTTTTACCATTAAGTCACATTCCAGCAAGGCAAGTGTCTTCACAGCAGAGCAATGAAAGAATGAGCGCCTTTTGAAAGATGGCAGTTGCCAGAAAAGTTCACATCATATTCCATGCTGTTGGTTGCTTGAGCTTGTAGAAACAGCTTTGATGTCATGATGGTAGATCTGAGCTTTTCTGCTGCTTAGGAGCTCTGGTCATAGTTTTCCTTTTGCTTTTATTTTGTGTCTGTGAAACTCTTAAATCAGATTAGGTCACCTCATAGGTGATGTCTGGAGTTAATGGGAGTGATTAGGAAGCAAGCTGTTATTAGTTAGTTGCTGGCTATTCGGAGCAGGCGGTGGTTAGCATTCATCAAGCCTGTAGGTTTAACAGATAAGCATTGTTTGTGCAGTTATGGTTTCATTTCTGTTTCCTTTGCAAGAGCAATAGCATAACAGTGCAGTATATTTAAGAAAAAAAAATTGTTGCTTATTTTTGACACTTTATTCCAGTGTTGAGGCCTGATGGGGCAGCTGATGTTATATTTGTGCTGCAAACTGTGTTTAATGAGCACAGTTTGTGAAGTTTCCAAGTGATTAGAATTAGCCATAGCACTGTTTTCCCTAGTCATGCTCATGTTTGGGTAGACAGTTGAAAATGGCTAATTAAGGGGTCTCAAAGGAAGGTTACTTGTAGTGTTGGATGTCCTGTTTTGTTTTGTTAATAAAACACTGAATGCAGTGGTTTCCTTAATACTCTTGCACCAAGTCTATGCTGGGGAGTAGGGATTCCTTACCTTCATGTGGCTTCTGTTTTGTAATGTTTCACTATAGCTATGGAGCGTATCAGGCTTCTTCTGAAACACATCATCAATTTGTGATCCCAGCACACAGTGAGATGATTAAAATCGAGACGACTGGATGCTGTGCCTAGATCAGAGTGAGTGCTTCGTTCTGGTTCCAGATCAGTCTTTCTCTGAAGCAATTAATCCTTGGCATTTAATGGGAAAGTGCTGCGGTTTCTCTTGACCAGGTGATAAATCCTCTCTTATGTGATGCGTCTCTGAAACACTTGATCTTCTGAAGTGCCATTTTTAATCTGGAAAATACATTTCCCCTGAACAGTCCTGTGAGAGATAATCAAGGCTGGGGGTTTGTTTCCCTCTGGTCAGGAGAGCCATTAGTAACTCAGCAGTCTGCTGCTTTATAGGAATTTTTAGCTGATAAACAGATATAAATTTTCCCTGGTGTTCCTTTGAAAAAAGTGCTGGCGAAAGACTGGCATTTTAGCCTTCAAAAGAGCATAGGAAGACTGAAAGGCACCATGCCTTGGGTGACTAACTTGCCCATTACTGTATTAAGTAGCTATGCTCAAAATCTATTCTTCTAGTTCCTGTCTCTCCAGCTGGACAGCATTGCTTTTTGCAGTTTCTCTTAATATTTTCATTCATCAATTTTGTTTGGCTTCCAGTGTTATACTTGGGAAGCTCCTAATACGTGCAGTGCCAAGAATGGCTTTTTGTGTAGCAGATACTTCTCTTTGCTTGAATTTTCTTCTTGTCTCCTTCTGTTCTACCATAAGTACTTCTCTTTCGGTGACAGTCATAACCTTCAAAAATGGGTGGATAAATTTATACCTTTCATTTTTACCAGCTTACGTATATTCCTGATCAGTGTTTTCATCGCTTTAATGTCTGTGGATGTCAATGCTTGTACCATTTTGAGAGACCAGTACTCTCCTGACTTGTGTGTTTTTCTCTGCCCAGAAATAAGTCAGTGGTCTTGAATCTTTGCTCTTAAACATAGTCCTGGTTTTAGGTGAGATACCCTTGTCCTTAGAGCCATAATTAGGGTGGTTCCCGTTTTTTGGGTTGAGTTTACAACTCCGAGTAAAGTGGATATACTGGATGCAACCTATATTTTCTTATTAAGAGACTAGTTCTACTGATCCAGGAGATGTTATTCCAGCTACTATATCTCTCTGCAGAGGTGCAGTCAGCTTGCCAGCGAGGTTTTTCCTGTTGCCTTCTAGGATACTTGCATTTTGCTGAAATATTCAGAATGTTAAGGTTTTATTAGTTTTTTGTTTACCTCTATTTTGAGAGGCTTATTTCCTAGAAATACTCCCAGTTTTCCCTGACATCATTTGTAGATGCTCAGGACCTTGCAGGACCAGACAGAGGAAAAACTGAAGTTTTAACATACTCTGGTGTTTGCTTCTCCTCTCAGTTGTAAGCTAGTACTGAACTTTCTGTCATGGTGTTCCCAGCACTGTTATATCCCTTACCCATCAGGATGGTACTGGGAAGGTTGATTGACATGTTCTTGGAATCACCAGCAGATGTAATGTTCCACTCTCCACCTTTTTCTACTTCTGTACACTTTGTAAAACAGCACACGCTTTGCCTTGTAGTCCTATGCAGCTCTTGTGAGTACTCACTTCTCAGGATGTATGTCATCTGTTTCCATTGGCTTCCTCTTGAGCATGGCCAGCGTAATATGACAACCTCCAGGTATCCTCTTTAGAGAACCTGGGATCAGACTTGACTAACCTCTAAAGCCAAATACATTTGTATTTTCTGGTAACCTCTTCTGAGCTCTTGATACAGTCTTTGTGCTACTCCTGCCCTCTGTGCTACCTCTTTTGAAGTAACCTCCTGCAGTGCTAAAAATTGACAGCAAGTAAGTGGAGATGCTCAAAGTTTGAAGTAATGAGAAATTGTTATTGTTTTGGGTTTTTTTCTGTTATGTCAAGATGGTGCAACTGAATCCAGTGCCAGCCCTTAAGGGTGTTAGTAGATGCCTCTTAACCAATTATTTAGCATTTCTACTGTGTGTAAGTGTCCAACCTCTGCAGTAGAAATTGATTTAGTGTTCTAAATGGGATCGCATGAAACACGATAAAATGCTGAAAATATGGAACAATTGGCTTGTTCTGATATAATTTGATTCTTATGAACTTGCCTGGCTCACTGATGCTGGCTCTATTAATTAAATGGCTTTTCAAAATGGTCATTGTTGACCTAATTCTGTTGGCAGTATAGTCAGTGAGAGTTTTAATATTGACTACAATGGGAACGGTTAAACCAACAGATTGCATTAGAAATCCCATGCCGTGTGTTTAATTTCACTTCCTGATACAACAGTCTCTAAATATTAAGGAGAATTCTTGCCAAGATAGAAAAGCATAACACAGTGCTTTTCCTTTTCTGATAGTCTTGACTATCTTCTGTACTCACTCAATTATTAATCATAGAATTGTTTGAGTTGGAAAGGACGTTAAAGCTCATCCAGTTCCAACCCCTGCCATGGGTAAGGACACCTTCCACTAGATCAGGTTGCTCCAAGCCTTGTCCAGCCTGGCCTTGAACACTGCCAGGGATGGGGCAGCCACAGCTTCTCTGGGCAACCTGTGCCAGTGTCTCAGCACTCGCACAGTAAAGAACTCCTTCTTTTTATCTAACCTAAATCTTCCCTGTTCGAGTTTGAACCCATCACCAGATGAAAAGGACTGCCTTTTTCTCCAAGCTTTGGGATGCAAAGTTTTGCATCTCCATCTCTGCTTTCAGACCTGGTGTTGCTACTCCATTATACTTACATTGGTCGACTTTTCTCAACAGGCAAATGAAACAATAGCAGAAAAATCCAAGAAGATTTGACTGTCTTACCCAGTTTATCCTAAACTTTCATCCTTCTTATGTCCTATTAAATGTCCATAAATCTCCTGGATGTTTGGGAATTGCTTTCTTTTCCTCTCCATTCTGTGTTAGTATTAATGCTGGTTTTCCCCTACCAACTCCTACTATCCGTACCACTGTTTTGATTGTCCCACATAGTATCTGAACAAATTATGAATAACCTGAATTTTCAGGCAGACCCTTAGATTGTTTTGACCATTTCTTGGTTCTTGCAGTTTTCCTTCTGAGACAAATTAGTCTAGTAATAATTACAGTATTAAATCTCCCTTCTCACCTTACATGCTGATTACTTCTGTTTCTTTCCCCTGCATCTTGCTCAATGGGTTGCTTTGTTCCTTCATTGTTACTTTTTTCACTGAAGAAGTTTCCCTGTGCTGTTCGTATT
This sequence comes from Pezoporus wallicus, assembly GCF_028554395.1. Classification (NCBI taxonomy): domain Eukaryota; kingdom Metazoa; phylum Chordata; class Aves; order Psittaciformes; family Psittacidae; genus Pezoporus; species Pezoporus wallicus. The sequence goes on along the minus strand of NW_026638015.1, from coordinate 264,845 downwards.
TGCTAGTGTACGTAAATCAAAGAGCATTGCAGGACACCTTTATAACCCTTCTGCGGCACTTGCTGTGGCACCTTTTTGTTTCAGTTACTTTTGCAAGGTTATCAAGTTGCTTTACAGAAGAGGCTTCTTTTTTTATGTAGACACACCCTCTCTGAGGGATCTACTTTTGGAGGTTATGTTAATTAAACTCTCCACTGCAAATCATTAGCTAATGAGTTTGTAGGCAGTTGATGCTAAATAGAAAGTGGAGCATTAGGTTTTCACCAGTACTTCAGAGAACTTTGGGAACTTCTCATTGCCGGAGTGCTTCACGGTGGCACTGCAGTTGTGCTAACATCTGCTCTCCTCCCTCTCTCAGCAGGCTGCGTGTGGGACAGAAATAACGCAAAGTGCCACCCATCTTCACTGCTCTTTCCTTTTTAGAAGGTGCAGAAATAATCTTCAGCTGGTACCAGTGTCATATCAGCTGTTCTGGCTGCTCCCCACTAGACCCTTAAAAACGCTCTTGCATGTAGCTGAGAATGGGAGTTTAGATCAAAATGATTGTAAATCAGTGATTCAGAGTAATGTTTAGTAATACAGTCCCCTGTGCTAAAGAGGAGTGTCTTATGCTTTCATGGCTGTAAATAGGAATTCTCAAAGGGTAGTTACTGTTTCTCATTCCTAATTCTGCTGTTTGAGTTATAGGGCAGCGGCAGTTGGAGTGTGGGGTTTATTTAAGCATTGTTTTTAAAGGGGATATTAAAAATGGATTTCTACCTCTTGAATTAGTAAAGGCTGTGTCTGACATGGTGAAAACTGAAGAAAAGTCTCTATTTTTTTCCCTTTTAGGCTTTTTGTACAGGTGGAGGGTTGTATGCACAGTGAATGGGGCAGTACAGACTGGGGTTTCTGCATCAGAAAGTCTGGTTGCTTAGAAAATTGGTCCTAAAATGTTTTTTGCGGATGCTGAAAGCATTTAGTGGTGTTTTTAAGAACTTGAACTATTAATTTCTTTGTCTCTTGATTTCGACTGTAGGATACTCTGTTCCTTTCTTTTCTTTTGTTTGCTGGAACTAATTCCTCATTCCTTTTGAACCCTGCTGCAGAGATCCTCTTCAACTGGAGATTCTGCAGGGTGCAGTCCTACTGTGGTTCCTCTTGCTGAGATTTTTCCCTTTCAAAAGCATCTTGTAATTGTAGTAACTGTCCAAAGCAAATGCAAACCCTGAAAAACACTTTGCTGTTTTTCTCCCAGGGCTGCATATCAGCTTCATCTAAACTGCTGCGTGGACTCTTAAAAAGTGTATTTCTTGTCTGATTTTCACTAGCTCTTACTTTGTGTGGCAAGATGTGGAACATGACTCTCCTTTTCCCTTTGGCCTGCTCTCTTTAGCAGGAAAAGTTGGTATGTCAGCACTGGAGCTTGCAAGATTCCTTCTGTTATTGATCCACATCTTAATAGGCTGGAGGCCTCTGATAAAAAAACAGCAGCAGCTTTTACTTGGCTGATTTCAGGAACCCTGCAGTTGTTACAGAGAAACTTCAGGGTGGTGTACAGCTTTGACTGCCAACTGCAAATGCTGTGTCCACAGCGGGAGGAGAAATGGAAGCTTTGAGCTTAGATTTGGATTTGGTTTAAGTGAAATAGCTTGGAATGCTACCGAGCTTTGCAGAACAACCTCTGCTTTTGTGTTCTTGATTCCTCAAGTGTGTGGGAAACAGCCACGTAATGGACTTTCTTCTGAGCCCACATTTCTTGCTCACTGACTTTAAAAAAGCAAAACAAAAAAAGAAGAGTTGTAAAATGCACAGCTTGCTGGAGCTGGTTGGGAATGGGCTGCTAGTGTGTTGCATAAGGAGTATTCCATTTCCTAGAGGTTCCAAGGCTCTGCGAGTAATATTCTCCTCACAGCTGCTGGGAAGGAGACGAGTAGGGCTGCAGTTACAGATAGGGACCTGAGATCCAGGGAGAATAGACTTGCTGCTTGTGCAAGGTCATGAAGAGAGTAGATTTCTGAACGGGGAATAAAGTGCTGCAGAGGTCTGTTTAGAGCTCCAGAGTGACTAATGGAGTCTCATTATTTTTCTTGCAGTTTTAGTGCTGTATAATTACAGCTCCTCTTGTAACCTATGAATGCAATATCAGGGATTCTGTTTGCTGGGGACTCTGGAGGTGCTCCTGCTTGTTGTGGGGGTGTTATTGTCAAAACCATACTGGGCCAGCCACGGCTCTGTCTAGCTAGTTGAGACTTCAAGGATGGCAGCTCTGCAGCCTCTCTGGATAACATGTTCAGTGTTGCACTGCTCTCCTGGGAAGAAGACTTTCCTGTGTCTGCTGTAAGACAATAGATACTAGACCCTTTCCACTCATTCCCAGGGCCCACACATTTATGGTGAAACAGAATGAGAGTGTTTTGAGGCAGTACAGTTTTGTCTGATACCACCTGACATTTCTGATTTCACTGGAAAAGCGTGCAAAAGATGAGACTGTCTTAAACTCTGATGGCACTTTAAGCTGGACCTTGAGGGAAGGAGCACAAAAGGATAGTCTGCAGGTTATGCTCTTTTGCCTGCACTTCGGAAATGAAAAAGTGAAACTTAACAGAGCTCTTTGACTAGCAGAAAGTTCTCATCAGGACTGGGGTATGCTTGCTTCTGCTCTCCCAGTCCACATTCTAAGGTTTCTCATTCATTTACTCAGGTGCTGACACTGATTCGTTGACTGTGGTTTTGTTGATACTTTTGAGACATTGTGATACAATGAAGAAACTGGACATTAGGCAATCCCTGTGTAAAACTATCAGGAGTCTCTGGTACAGTGAGTTGTATGAATTTGGAACGTTACAAACATGACTTACACAAGAGAGCCATCAAATCTCAGTAGCATACTCAGGATGACAAGGTGACATTGTTGGTTTTCTCTTTCCTTGGAGAATACTTTATGACATAGTATTTTTAATGTATTTTTAATTTCTCTTTGCTTTTGCTGAAGGGACAATGGAGACCGATCCAGGCACCGAGCTCCTCGGAATGCCCGCATGTCTGCACCGTCACTGGGGCGCTTTGTCCCAAGGTAAGGCTTGTACTTATCAAAGGGTGTCGAAATCTTGGAGATGCCTGCTGCAGTACAGCTTTCAGATGGATTCCTTTTCTTACACAGGACTGCTGTATTCTTGGTTTGTGATTGTGATTGGATGTTAGTATGATCAGTTAGTATAAACATGTGACATTTGAAGGACAGCTTGGTCTTAGTGCTTCTTACCTGCAGGTTGGGGCTATGGTGTGAAGGCAGAAGGAGGAGAAAAGAATCTGATTGGAGATTTTCAGCACAGTGTGTTGATTTGAGATTAGGAAGCTATTGTGGCAGGTAAAGGACTTGGTTAATACTGATCTTCACAGCCACGTTGATCAAAGAAGGATCTGATCTGTAGCTTTCTTTTTGTTTGAAGCAATGAAGTGGTTGGCTAAGCACAGGAGTCCAGTCTTCCCTCTGCTGTAGTCTGCTGGAATGTTTCCTGAATGTAATTGCAGTTTTTGTCCAGAGCTGTAGTACACTGGGATGTCTTTCTCTATGTAAGCTTACTCTCTTTGTTTTGCAGGCGCTTCTTGCTGCCAGAGTACTTGCCTTACGCTGGGATTTTCCATGAACGGGGACAACCTGGCTTGGCCACCCATACCTCTGTCAACAGGGTTTTGGCAGGTAATAACATTTCTTTGGTTGCAGTACTCATGTATATTAGTGGTATTTTGTTGTGAATCTGAGCAGAGGAAAATTGATGAGGCAAAGTCTAATTCCAACTTTTGAGGTACTGTTTGTGTTGCCTGAAACAAGAGAAAGGATTGTTGGAGCAATTCGGTGAGCTGTCATTCAAGTGCTTGGGCATTAGAGATACCACATTTCAAGTACATGTTAGGTGTATGGGAGTTTCTGCATAAACTGGGGAGGGGTGCTGTTAACAATTCTGCCTTTGTTTAACTTCCTCCCCTATCCCTACATGTCTTTTTCTTAACAAGCTGACAGACTAATGATCAGCTTGCTGCAGGTCCCTCTAATTGAATTATAGGGTGCCTTGCTCGTGTTCCGGCTGGCAAGACGCACACAAGGCAACGCAGGATTCGATTAGGATCTTAATAGGTGCATATTAAAAACCTCAGCTGCCACCACGTACAGCACACAGGCACTTCAGGGAGCCTGAAAGTGCAGGCGGAGGTGGGAAGGGAGGTGGGGAAGCAGAGGAATACGGCACTGTGGCAGTTCATGAGTGAGATGGTTGGAGATGACACAGGTCTTAAGGGTAGGTCTTTTTTGGCTGGGTCTGAGTTGCTCTGTAATTAACCCCAATGCAGGGGTTAATCAGCCTGGAACTTATGGGAGAATGAGGGATGATGGATGGACAGGTACGTTGGGATGTGATTCTCTTCCTTCCTGTAGGTTAATCCCAAGACCACCAGGGAAAAGGAATGCTGTGTTTCTTGAGAGGCTGCATGATCCTTTTCCTTACCCTAAGGCATGATGAACTATGCCTAAACCATTTTGAACAGGAATCATCTAACCCGTTCTTTAGAGTCTTCACTGGAGTTTTCCCAGCCATTTTGGGGTGGAACTGTTGTTGGCTTTGCATGGCTCATTTAGTATGGCAGTGGTCTTTGTTGGATGGGACTTTGAGTAACCTGGTCTAGTGGATGGTGTATCTGCCCATGGCAGAGGGGGTGGAACCAGATGATCTTTAAGGTCTCTTCCAACCCAAACCATTCTGTGATGCTATGATTTCAGGCATCTCTCGGACTTTAGTCTCCCTGGATATCTTGGTTTGAGTACATGGTTCATAGACCTTGCTGTTGCAAGGCTAACCTCCAAACCACCTCTGCTTTTTTCCCTTTGGAAAGAGTGGAGCTAGGCTGTAGCTTTAGCTGACGCACATACTTTCCCATGCTTGCTGCCTGTGTGGGCTTTGGCTGTTGGCACGTGGAAACAGCACACTGGCAGATAATTACTTGCTGCCAGGCAACACTGCAGAGCTCTAGTGTGGCCCTGCTTTGCTGGAGACACCTGCTTTCAGCCCTCCTCCAGCCCTCCTCGCAGTTTGCCTGTTCTTTAGCGGCTGGGAAACGGCCTGGCTTCTTCTCCTTGCACATTTTAGGGAATTCAAGCCCCAAAATGCACGTGCTTGTTTGTTGTGTATACGCCAAGATGAGCAAAAAGAAGGCAGAAATTATAAACATGCGAGTTTCAAAAAGCAAGATCAATCTTTTTGTATGGCGCTGTGCTGAGCCTACTTAAGGCAAGTTTTATTGGCTCCTACAGTGTTGTGGAACCTGAAATGGTTGATAATCCACAGTAAAGGGTTTTATTGACTTAGATATAAAATTCTAATGCAGCAGCTGCTTGAGATACGTTGCTTTAATATTCTGTTTTAGTCTGTACAAAACTTTCAGCTTTTAAAATGTTTCTTTGTGCTCAAACACATTTGGACTTGATGATCTCAAAGGCCTTTTCCAACCTAGCTGTTTCTGTGAATTCTATGTTAATGTGTTGCAGACACCAGGAGAGTTGAAGTTGGATTAGGTGAGGTATGAAAGATGAAAACTAGGAAATGAGGTTGCAGTCGTGGAACAGTCAGAGAATTTCTTTTGTGCATTATGTTGGTCAGCAGCATTGTCATAGTATGCTTTCCTTTTTAGTTAGCCCGTGGCAGAGCTTGTGGTAGTTCTTTCTTCACTGTCATGGTGAAAAACCTCTGCTCAAGCTCAGAAGTACTTTAACCCTGGTCTGGTAGTTATGGGTGAGGTTGCCAGCCTCAGTTGAAGGAAAAAAATCAATCATTTATCTTCCTGTTAACACAGGCTAATCTAAGCTTGAGTGCCTTAAATTGCTTCATCCTACTGTGTATCCAGACTGTCATTTCTGAATTACGTTTAAATGCATAAGTGCCAAATGTATTTCTTACGCAACCTCTACAGCATTTGAGAAAAGATGCCAAACCCCCCCTTGTATTCCTAACCTGAGAGCTGTCTAAAAATGGACAATAGACTTCTGTGGACAAGGATGAGTGAGAGCTGTTGTTTGGGAAAATACACCCCATTCCCCTTATGCTCCTGCCACACTTATTCCCGTATGTGGAGAGGAAATCAACGCAACAGACGGAGATCTTATGGGTGCGTGAATAACTTTGGTATGCTGACTACATTTCTTAATGTCAAAGCTCATGCTGTCAGGTTCTGTCCATGTTTACTTCCAGCTCTCTGTTTTATAGGAACAGCTTTCTGTTGTTCAAGTATCGTTCTCATGGAAGTGTTACAGAAAGTAGCTCCATGCTAGGAAAGAGTGACTTGTGAATAAATTCTTTGAGCAGCATGGTTTAATGAACCACTAAAAATTACAGGTTATCTAAGCAGAGGGGTTAATCCAGCAACACAGTGGGTTTGGCAGAATGACTCTGACAAGCCAGAGAGGGCTTAGGTCAGGATTAGAGCCCTTTGTGCTGGTCAGGGGTTGGTGGCCATCCCTGCACCAAGGCGCTTCCATGAGAAGTGTAGGAAAGGTGGCAACAGATGGGTAGAGTAGGTGGGAGTTCAGGGAGAGAACGAAGCAATACTAGTCAACATGACAGACAGAGATATCTCCATGCCAGCAGCCTGATTTGCATGTAGGACTGGAACAACAACGAGTCCCAGTATCGCCTTCCCGCCTGACTCCTTATCTACCGGTGCAGTTTAGTGCAATCAGCTGGTATGATAACGCTGCATCACTGTGCTTCCTGGCACCCAGTAAAACACCATGTGAAAATATATTACATCAACATTGTTACCTTTAGCATTCAAACTTGTAATCACACCAAAAAGTGTTGGTAGTTTGACAAGTTATATTTTCCTGTAAAGTCGATGTTGATTGGCAGTAATTACACTGTCCTCCTTTAATCCTGTATTAACAGAGTCTTATATCAGCTTTTTCATTATTTTGTCTGGAATCAATGTCAGGCTGACAAGACTGACATGTCTCATCCTAGCTCAACCTTTTAAAATACTGGTATAACACTAGCATATTTTTAAGTCTTCCACATTCGCCTTTTATTTCAAGACTCATCAAAGAACCTGAGAGTTCATTTGGCAGCTCTTCCAAGGCTCTTGGTAGTGTGGGCTGTAAGCTGCCCTCTGGACTTTCTTCTCCTTGGTGAACAGCCATGAGTGATGGGGTGGTTGTCTCCAAGGAAACATCCATACAGGGAAAGATGCTTGAAGTGATTGTTTGCTAAAGCGATGGCGAAAGTGGTAAGTACAGTTTGGCTTCTCGCTCAGTAGGACTGGCCAACTGCATGTGGCAATGCAAGTGGAACACCACATCTTGGGGCTGTTTCAGCTTGCTAGTCTTATGGGTTGTTTTTTGTCCTGTTGTGCTTCCCCAAAGAGCTGTTTGTGGGATGAGGTTACACCTTTTGTAACAGGAGTTAGTATTCCTGGATCCAAGGAACCCACAGCGCAGTGTTGTGTTCACCAACTCCTACTGCCTTTGTTTTTCTTTAAGCTGAATATTTCTGCCTGCTGTTTTGGTTTGAGGTTTTTGGGTTGGTTGGGTTTGGGTTGGTTTTTGGTGGTTTTTTTTATTGTGGTTGGGGTTTGCTTGGCTTGATTTTGTCATAACTTTCTCTTTGTCCTAAGTCACATTGTGAGGAGGACACTGCTCAGCGGTTTGAGGGCCAAGTCATAGATATCTTTTGGCATCTAGTAATCGACAGATGTACATTTTTAATAATCTGTTTGAAAATCAGTAAATACTTAAAAACTCCATTGCTGTTGAAGTGCTTGTGACCTCTCTTTTGCCAACGTGAACTTTTCCTTTAGGCTTTATAGTAATTGACTTTCAGGATGGACAGAGACATGCTAATGAAATAGTGGAACAAAGAGGGCTTTGGTTTCAGTTCAGTGGAAGCTCGGAGGAGGAAGAAAAAACAGTGTTTGCCAAGGAACTCTGCAGGAGGCTTTAAAAATTGACATAGATGCCAGTTTGATGATATTCCTGTTGCTCAGCAGGAGGTCTGCAGATGAAAGGTTACTGGTTTGTGATAGTTACCTAGCTTTGAAATGCTTCTCTCCCACCTTGTTTAAATAGTCATCTATTCAGTTATGTGCATCTCAACAAACACAGTAGTTTTCCTTCCATGAACACAGATAGTGTTTGTCTGTTCTGGCTTTGCCAGCAGACTTTGTTGGGTTGCATTTAAAAAGATAGAGTTGCTCCGAGTCCTCCACCTCATGTGGAGATCAAGACTCAGCATGGCTTGAGGGCTGAGTGATTCAACACTCTACATTAACAGGTTTTGAGTGATTTCATTGCTGTTTCGGGGTAATAGATTCAGACCAGAGACTGAACACTTACTTGTATTCAAAGAAAGAGCTTGCTATTGCAGATTTTTTCCATAGCCCACACGTATTCAGAGTATGACCTGCTATAAAAGTAATAATGATGCAGCATTGGATATCTCTGCTGGAGCTGCCAAACAAAGCCCTCTGTAGCCTTGTTACACTGGGTAAGGCTCCAGGTGAAGTGCTGAGGTTATAGGTGAAGCTTAAAGTCAGTTGATAGCCTGCCTTTACTCAGAATCTAGGATTTCAAAGTGTAATGTTCAGCTGCTGCTGCTTGCCCCAAATCACATAAGCTACCCCATTCTTTAAAGCTTGGCTCCCTGGGAGAATTCTGGGTCATGTGTCTTTGAGTGAATTTCTAGACTTCGTCCTGACACTGCTAACACGCAATTGTTAAAGCATTTGAGGCTTCATCACAATGAAAATTAGCTAAGATTCTTAGACCTCATTCTTTAGACCTCATAGCAGCCTTCCAGTATCTGAAGGGGGGCTGTAAGGATGCTGGGGAGGGACTCTTCATTGGGGACTGTAGTGATAGGACAAGGGGTAACAGGTTCGAGCTTAAACAGGGGAAGTTTAGATTGGATGTAAGGAGGAAGTTCTTTACTGTAAGGGTGGTGAGGCACTGGAATGGGTTGCCCAGGGAAGTTGTGAGTGCTCCATCCCTGGCAGTGTTCAAGGCCAGGTTGGACAGAGCCTTGGGTGATGTGGTTTAGTGTGAAGTGTCCCTGCCCACAGCAGGGGGGTTGGAACTGGATGATGTTAAGGATCTTTCCAACCCTAACTATTCAGTGATTCTGTGATTCTAAGATGGTGGGTAAATGTCCTCCTACTGTGACAAGAAGGATTTATATGAGCATGTGATGATAGTTCTCCAAATAAGAACTAGGGTGATGATCTCTCAGCAGTCACATTTTCCAACCAGACCCATTAGCCAAGGTGCCTCCTGGTGCAGGTTCCCAATCTGCTGACCACTCTAGCTGTGTTTAGGGCTAATGTTCAAGTACAAATGACTGGCTCTAACCTACAGCCAGTTAAAATAGATGTTGAGGAGTCTGTGATACACAGAATTGGATAGAGTTTTGGCTGCTGCTGCAGCTAGAATTAGCCCAGTAACCTTTCACTTCTGCTCTAGTGATGAAAGTGATCATGATAAGAGGCTGCTGTGGTTGCCTTGGAAACCGTATTGCAGGCAGATTCTCCAGTTCCTCTGGCATTGCAGGTGTGATTGCCTCCCATGGCTCAAGTCTTCTTGACCTAATCCTGTTCTGCTGTGAACATGTCAGTGAGCTGTGAATTCTGTTCTGACATACCTCCCTCCTCCAAATGTGCAGTGATGAACAGCTGTACAGAGTAGGACTAAGATGATTTGAGAGCTTCAGAAGGCTAGAAGAGGTTGATGGGGAAAACACATCCCTGCTATCTCTAATCTCTAGCATCCTGATCTAATCTTGCTTTTCACAATAGACAGATCTGTAGAGGAGCATAGTCAAAGAAAATAGCCATGTGGCTTTCTGTGCAGTGTGTTTCTGTTACAAGTTTGAGTAATGCTTAGTAGGGAAAGTTGCAAACCTTTGAGTAACCTCATTCTCTGATCTACCTCAGTGGGCACTAAATAACATAAGAGGCTTAAAATACACCCCAGGTTCTTCTGCAAAATTGGGAGCTATATAGATATCTGTCACCTTCATCACAGACTTGAGAACTGTTTATAATTTCTGTGAGAGTGCAGCCTTTCATGCAGAAATGTAAGGAAGAGGCTGAAGTGCTGAATTGCAAATGCAGGAGCTCATTACAGTGGGAGTGGAAAGTGTGCCTTTATGGAACTGGTGAGCGGTATCCTCAGAGCTGTTGGTTTATTCAATGTGGTACTTAAGTCTCTGAAGACACTAGGATTTTGGAAAACTTTAACTGTGCGACATCCTCTTATTAAGTGTTCCCTTATAAACACTTCCTGTGTTGTAGTAATACACTTGCTGCCCATGAGCTTTCATGAAGGTTAACTCAGCTCTCAGCTGGCCCTCAGCTCTCATCTGACTTTGCATCTCCAACTGCTGCTTTCCTAGAGCAGCTTTTGACTGTGAGTTTTTAATGGTGCTGCTTGATCGTAGTGGAGTATCTCATAAGTAAAATCTCCTGATAGCTTGATGTTGTGTATGGAGTGAGTGAAGGCAGAATAAAGTCTTATGCTGTGATCTAATCTTAATATTAGATCCATTGTTGACTTGACTTCATGGATTCTGTAGCTGTGGCTACAGGGTTATACCATATCACAACTGTGGTCAGAAAGTGAACTTCTTGGCAAACATTCTTCAGATGAAATCCTTCTCCCAGAAGGTAGAAATCAGTTTGTTAAAGCTTAAAGAAAACCATCCTAGAAACCAGCTTGTAATACATAACTTCCTGTGGCTACTAGAGATTGGAGAGCTGATCCACAGATGCTGCATTCTCCCTAGCAGGTCCATCTTTATAGTACATCAGTCGTTTTCACTGCATTGCAAGACACCAGTGAGGGATTTTTCCCCAGTTTTGTGCTTTAATTGGCAATCCAGCTCCCCTTTTCTCATGCTGTAATCTGTGTCGTCCTGTAGCATTATAACTTGGCACTATGAAGGCTGATAGGTAGTTGATGTCATTAGCATTTGAATAACCCCCAGGCCATCTCTTCTGAAATACTAGTGCTGTGCAGAGACCCCACAGGAGTTCCCAAGCTGGTGGCACTGGTTTTGATGCAGATAAATGCTCCTCTGAACTAAATGGGTTTAGTTCTCATGTCTAGCTAGCTATCTCCTAAAAGTGAATGGTAGGTAGTTGTGAACGCCATTAATATACACATTTGTGATGGAAAAGGTTGTGTGTTGTTTCCAGTTAGCTTTTCCCTCCCATCCAGAGTAGTGAATTCCACAATAAGAATCCGTGTGGTTACTCATCCTCATTTGATGTCAGCTCCTGCTGTACACTGTTGCATACAAAAAGCATAAGACAGCTAGAGAGCATTGGAGTACTTTGTGTGCTGGAATGGAAGAACATTAATCTGGCTGTCTGCTTACAGTCCCCTGCTTGCTTTATGCCTCTGTTCACTTGCTGCTTCTATTTAGCAGCAGAGGTGCTCTGTAGGCACAGACACTTCTCTGTTGTCAGCTGTGAAGAGGTCCAGTTTGAATTCTTTGGCTGCGACATTAAGAGTGCAAAGCACTAAAGACTGAAGGGCAGGCAGAATGAACTTGCATCAGAACCCTTATAAGATGCTGTCCCCTATTTGATTCCTGAGAGTAGAGTACCCTAAAGCCTTGAGTGACTCCAAAACCAGTTCAATTTCTAAAAGAAACTTGTAACAATATTTAGTGAATCAGTGTCTGTATATGAAAAGAGCTCCATCTTCACCCAGAGAACTGGAGGTGGTCCAAAAGTATCTTAACTATTGCATGATAAAGGTGAACTAGAGTCAAAATTGTTTTAGTGCTTTAAAGCCAGCTCTTGCTCATTTGTTTTTGTTCTTGTCTTTATGCTTTAGCAGCTCAGGCCATAGCTCATCTTGATCTGCTATGCCTGGGAATGTGCTAATTTGCAAAGGGATGTGAGTTAACTGGAAATAAGAATCCACAGCTATGTGCTCTATGGGGGTATTTGCACTGTAACTGTTGGGGCATCTGACTAAGCTGCCTGTATATTTAGCAGAGAAAAAGAAGCTTCTGGTGTGGTTCATCACATGAAATGAGCTGAACTTAGGTGTTCTGAATCTGCTCTGCTGCTGCCAGTCTGTCTATCACTAATTATATAGGGAGCTTTGGAAGAGTACCTTCTCTGTGGATACCTTGGATGCCTAAAATTAGGCAGGTTGCATCCTGCCCTGACAGCTGAAAGGATGAAATCTAGAAGAGGAGCCTGAGCAGAAGGGATGAAATGAAAGTAGTAAAGGTGGTATAAGAAACTAAGCACGGTAAGTCTCCAGCAGCCTGCTGTAATTCACCCTTCTCAGAGCAGGGGGTGGACTAGAGCATCTTCAGAGATCGTTTCCATCCTTGATCTCCAGTGAGTCTCTGAATTGTGTGAGTGCACAGGAACAGTGATGATTGGGTTCAGCATAGGTGAGAATGGAGTTTGTTTTAGCTGGATTAAACATTGTATTTCAGCAGTAGTTAAAAGTGTTTCTCATTGCAGGTATTGGCAGTGGTTGCTAAGCCTGTTGTAAAACCTTGTGATGGCTGTTACTGCAGAGAAACTCTGGCTCTCAGGGTTTATGTAAGAGAGCAAATGTTACTGGATAATGCTTTGTTACTAGCTTTCTATGAGGATGCTTATTTTGTGCCAAGAGTCTTTCAGTTCCTTTTGGTAAACTGAACCAATAGCTAAGAACCCTTCAGTCACCTACTTACGTAGCATAAGCGCTCATGGGAGGAGTTGGTTTGGATTAGTGGCTGTATGTTATGAGCATAATTTACAACTTTATTTGCAAGTGAGATTAGAATGAGGTCAACTGCTCTGGTCAGAGTGAGTGCAGACCACTTTGTTTTACAGGATATGCTTGATGAGGTCTGAGGTGTCAGGGGATGTTTTGGCTAGTATCTGGCAATGTGACTGCACTGAGATTAGCAGTAGTTGGAAAGATCTGTATGTACTTAAGTGAGCCAGACACTTGTCTGTGACTGGCTGCTTTTCAGGAGCTGTGAAGATGTCTGCAGTAGGCTGTCCTTGGTTATGCTGCCCCACGAGAGAAGTTTGTTTGAGAAATGTATATGGCTTTGTCTTCTGTATTAGAAAGCCCTATTAAGGGTTAAGAGGTCCCAAATGCAGAGCTTTGAAACGCTAATTACACTTTTACCAACTTGTCTCCCAGAAGAGAAGATGGTGCAATCACAAGGTTATTGTAACCAGCCTTGCTACATAAGCTTCCATATGTATTTGTGGAAGAGAGTTTAAATGGGAACAGCGTGGTATTCAAAGCCTTGAATTAGGTTGAAACTGTAGGGAAGATTTTTGGACAGTTAAAGGAAGCAGGAATGGAATGATTCTGGGCCAGAGGCAAGATATGTTTCAGAGAAGCCAGGTGTTAAGCACTCTTCAGACCCTAGAGTTCAGTGTTACCAGTCTATTCCTGTTGGCCTTTCAAAGAATCAGATGTTTGGGGTCAGTTTGTAGACGTGGAGTGTGACAATGGCAGTCTCAATCTGTGTACTTGGAGGGCAGATCTTTCCTGCAGTTGCTTTATTCCTGGTGATGATCCAAGCAATGATGCATTGTGGGTAAGTGAATATTATTACAGCCTAGAGATTGGATACCTTGGGATAAGTAACGTGCATCCCATTTGCAGTTTATGAAGGCTTGTTTTAGGCATAGTAGTGATTCTGAAAGTGTCTTTGGGGAATTGCATATGAAGCAAGGGAACGTGAATTCCTGTCATGATGACACAGCTCTGAGATGTTATACAGGCAGTACCAGGGAGTATGAAACTGTGGTTATCTTTCTGTATGATCTTATTAAAACCATTGCAGATGGTGTGCAAATCTTGTGTCTGCATTTCAGAAGGGCTGAAAGTGCTGAAGGAAGAATCAGCTGAGGAAAACTTCAGCTATAGAATGACATAAGCTTAATGTACTTAGCTAATCAAAGAGGTAGTAGGTAGTCATTGTTACTTGACTGGTCTGGATATATCTGTGGGGGAAAGATTTCTGATAGAGAATCCTTTAATTCAGTAGACTAAAGGCATAGAAAGATACAGAAACTGATGTCAGACCAGTTTAGACTGGAAAGGAATAGCAGATATTTGAGCAGTGATTTTAGGGGTTGTTTTATTATTCTATTTCTTGAAGTACTGTTTCATGAAGTTCACCATTTACTTTATGGTAGCTGACTGCTGAAACAGGTGGATTTTTTCTCATACATGGAGTGTTTAAACTAGCAAAACTGTTGCCTGGGCTCAATTTAAGTTTATGAGCATAGTATTGGTCTCACAGTTCCTGGTATATTTACCAGAGTCTTAATGGGACATCTTTAGTGGTCCCACTTCAGGAGAGGGTCCAGCTTGGTGTTTGTATCACAAGCTGTATTCTGTTCCAGTGCTGCACGTTAGAAGGAAGCACTGAATCTGGGAAAGCTTCTACATTGGATTTGCTAATGCAGGCTGTCCCAGTAAGCCCTTCTTCGTATTGGTGGCTGGGATGCTAAAGCTGGCTTGGAGATTCGGAAAGGCATTGGAGAGAGATGATGTTCTTAAAAGTGAAGAGTGCAGGCTGATTCCTTTTGTGTGCATTGTTCAAGTGATGAATTTCTAGATATCATTCTATCAGAAGGGATAAGGCTTTGCAGAAGTGCTCATCGTCTTGTGGGCGGTGAGGGCCCCTTGGGGACCTGTCTCTTTGTGGGTGGTAAAGCTCACTTAGCCATAAAAGTATTTTCCCACAGCTTCCTGCCTCCTTTTTAAAGGGGGAAAAGATAATACAAGAGTTACCCACGCTGCAGAGCACGGAGGGGAGGCAGGACCTGTGCGATCTGCTGCGCGGAGGGGTAGGAATTCTCTCTGGTCTGCCACGTTTGGCTGTCATCTTTGAAGAGAATAGTCATGACTTTTGCTTAGTGCTTGACATGGGTGGGAAAAGAAACCCAACACCACAAAGCAAACCCTGAGCCGGATTTGCTACACCCAATATAGAGTATCTTCATCAATGGTTTTATAGCCACCCTGGCAAAAAGATGGAGGAAGCTCTTGCTATGGCAACGTAGTTGTATAAGGGATGTGATAGGGATGCTGTGTGCTGATCTCCAGCTCCCTTTCCCAGGTAGATAGGATTGTACTATTGGATCCTTCTGCTGGCTACTCTAGAGGTGTTTTTTATAATTGAGCATTAATGTAGTGCTGTAATCACTTAATGTACACAAATTGAAGGTTGTTGCTAGCTATTGGATTCTGCAGTGATAATTTTCCCTTCACTCAGTATTGTGACCTAAGCTTATGCTTCTGTCCTGCTGCCTTTCCTTGATGATGGGGGGAAAGGTATGGAATGTATTGTAAGGTCAGTCACAGCCTGCCTGCATCTTCAAATGCCACTTTTGGCTCGTGGGTTTGCTCATCCCAGATGAGTTTACCTTCCGTGTGGTTTACCTTAACGTGAGCCACACTGAGAAATTGCCCCCTCTGTATGGAGTTTTAGAACATTCCCTTGACAAGGGCAGAGCCTAGGAAAATAAATTTAGGATGTGGACTTTTCCCAAAACATAAAAGCTGCATTTGTCAGTGGTTTTGAGGTATGGAACATGTGGAAAGTGCACAAGACAGAGAGATTCTTACACAAAACCAAGAAGAGGATCCAAACAGTATTTGTGCAGTAACACACACAGGCCCTAGTCAGGATGAGAGCACGATATAAACTCATACCAGCTTTTAATCTTCTTTCAGAATGCAAGCAAAAGTAGATGCAGTCAGCAGATTTTGTATGCTGACAAATATAAGCAGGAACCAAGGGTGGACATGTACTTCATGTACCTCTCTTCCTTCCCACCCTGTTTGTTATTTTAGATTAGTGTACCGGCACCTTTGGAGTGGGGCAAAAAGGGAATGGTCTCCAGTGTCTGCAGGAACTCAGAGTTGGTTTTGAACTAAGCAGGAGTTGCAAGTGAGTGCTACTGAAGGAAGCTGTATTTTGCTTTCTTGAATAGGAGGTTGACACACTCTCCTGCTGAGCTCAGTGTGGGCTGTAATCCAGCAACCCTGGCGTGAAGGAGTTATGTTTCTGAGAGTTCAAAATCAGCAGGAGCCAGGAGCCAGCTTCTATGAATGTAATTGCTCTGGGCTCTTAAGTCCTGCTGAGTTCCCTGCTAGCCTGGCTTCTGAGTCCAGCTCTTGCTGAGCTGGGAGCCAGGTTCACACCTCTTGCTTCAAGCACTGCCTGAAGCCAACCTACCATTTCAGCTGTATCAAGCTGCTTCAACCCACCTGATTTTGCAGCAATGGGTGGGAAGGAGTATGTATGTGCGGCTTATGACCCATGAGATAACTTCAGAGCTGGCAGCAAGCTGGAAGAAACTGTGGTGGTGTTCATGGTTGCTCATTTGTCTCCTTCAGCATCTTTGAGGGTGATGAGAGTGATAGCAGTGGAAGTCGTTCACACAAGGCAAGGGAAGGGTAATCCAAGAATCAAAAATGTTATCACCTTTGCTAAGTAAGAGGTGATGGTGATGGTTAGAGTGCTGGTTCTGAGCTTTGACTGGGAAGGGGATCACTAGGAGTAAAGCAGCTTTAGTAGTATCTGGGAGATGGGAGATAGCCTGGAGAGGATCCAAACTGGACTTGTCTGAAAAGGAGAAGTGACTTTTGGGTATTCCTGTGGTGCAGTTTGAGTGCTAGAGATGAGAAGAAAACAGAATGCGTTTCCCCTTCTCCCACTAGGTATCCAGAGTCTCTGAGGAATTTAGAGATGCAATAAGTTAATGCATGTTTGTGTTGTGAGAGGAAAGAGATCATACAAATGTGTTCTGTCAAATTGCATGAAATAGGAAGATGGGGAGAAAATCACAGAGGCAGGTGGAGTGCTTAGGAGGGTTGGGAAGATGCTTCTGTATGTGGTGGGAGGAATTGCAGGAAGGGAAGGTTGAAAGGATGGAGGAAATAATGTCACTTTGTAATTTTCTTATAAGCAACTGAGATTGTGCACAGAGAAATGGAGGCTGGAGGAGGGGAGGGTTTGAGGAATGAGTCAAAGGTGGTGATGAGGCAGCTGGGATTGCAGGCGTGGGTTTCAGTTAAGCTGGTGAAACACTTTGTCTTCTCTCAAACAATTGTTCATATTAGCATTCATGGTGTGGGCATGCATGCACCCATCCATGTGATGTCTCCTGGTGTGCTGCACACACAAGTTGTTTGAGGATCTGTCTTTTGGTTCATGACAGACCAACCCCGTCAGCTTTGTCTGTCTTACCTGAGGTGCCATAGCGGAAGTAGAAGAGAAAGGTGGTACAGGGGAGGGAATTGGTCTGGTGACGGTTTTCATCGCATCTGTCTCGCAATAGATGGTGGAATAAGAACGTGTTGGGTAGGTCAGCGAGTGAGCTATTACCTAACTTCTGCTGTCCTCTAACTTGCGAGGCCTAATTTTATAGTCCCCAAATACAGTTTTAGGACTGAGAGGCCATCTGGAGTGCTCATCGTCTTCTAGGCTCTACCACTGCCAAGTCTTTGAGCTGGTAGGAGCTGGACCACTGTCTCTGCTGCTGTGAGGATGAGATCTTGGAGTCTCTCACTGCAGTTTCTTTTTAGTTTGTGACCCCAGCCTCAAGTAAAGCCTGGCCTGCTCCATGTCCTGATGGTGTCTAATCTATAATCTTGCCACAAACAAGTAAATAGATTGGCCTATTTTCGTCGCCTGAATTTCCCTCCGCTCTTGCTTATACATGCTGTGTGGAGTAGCTGTGGTGGTTATATTGTACACCAGCTTCTTGGACAGCTCTGCTTAGTATCGTCCGAAGTATTCAGAGCTAATTCAAGATAGATTTAAGGTCAAATCTGTCCAAAAAAGAGATAAAACCCATCTGAAGCATCCATCACTTGTGCAGCTCAGGGCCTGTATGCCGAGCAGCTGGGATGCACTTCGGCTGCCCTGAGCTTAAGCCTTTTGTTTTTCTGTGGGTAGCTTTGACTTTTAACATTCCTTAAAATAATGGGATAAAGTGTTCGTCTCTTTTGTAATTGGAGTGGATTGGACCCGTCTGGGTTGAGCTCGTCTGGGGCACTGATATGCAGAAGTCATGGCAAGGTTGTGAGTTTGGCTGAACTCCTTGGTGCAGTCCTCCTGCCCTCTGCCTCTGGGAGCTCTGACACTGTGCCACTATCCTGAACGTTACACCATTACAGTGACTCTGTGTAGAGATCCCTATGGATTTGCCGAGGTGATGGACCCTGCTTTGTGCATTAAAACTAGTGGTTGATAAGGAATGAGTCTTGTTTCCATTGCCAAACTGCCCTCACAGCATCCTCCGTCAGCAAGTATTCAAAACATTGGGAGCGCCAAGTACTTTCTTTGCTGTAGGTTTCTTTGTTCTTTTCTGGTTGGAACAATGTGATGTCCCCAGTGTGTTCCTCCAGCCTGGTGCTTCCTCCTTTCTATCTCACCATGCTTTAAATTTAAACTCCCTTCCCATTAGTTAAACTATTGTTAGATTTTGTGTTTTCCCAGTTTGCTCATTTTCTGTTCTTGGTTGTCTCCCTGTTCACTGCTGTACCCAGAAAGCAGCAAGCCTGGCTGCTTACTTCCCAGTTCCTGTCCTCTTCTTTTGCTCATTAAGTTAGTGATACCCCATAAATTGCTTCCTTTAGCAATGTCTTTCTAGCTTTGTATTCTCTACGCAAGGTTAGTGCCTGTTTTCTTTACAGACAGTGGCCCACTGGTCTGACAGTACAGCACACCCTTAAAATACATAGCATAAATGCCACCTGTCAGATCTTCATTTGCCCTAAGACTCTGTTTATTATAGGGAGTTTATTTAAGTTGTCAGGACCTGCATTCTTATTAATGGAAGTGCATTTTTCTCTGAAAGCTTGTGACTTTGTCCTCCCAGACAAGTACAGATTCAGAACAGACAACTATTTCCTCAACAAACTTGTCCTGTTCACAGGATATTATGATTGTGAAATGTAATCAGCCATTCAGTGTGTTTAGCTCAGAGCTCTGTATTGTGGTGGTAACTCAGCCCGTGTCACTAAGCTGACACAGCATTTTCATTGGATGCACAGGGCCTGTGCTGTAATACAGCAGTCCTGAAATGTGTTATTAAGGATATAAGAGTTTCTCAAGTCTTCATTCATTGGCAACTACAAGGCTTTGAATGTGCTTGTGTGCTTGGAGCTTTTATTAATACTGCGTACTGCTCTTCCACAATGCAGTGTGGCTGCAGCGTGGAAGCTTGGTGGTGGTGTGTTGATAACACAGCTAAATCTCAGGAATTCAAACCCTTCTAGGGAGCATACTGCTTCTTGGATTAGTGAAAGTTTGTATTATTGCAATGTGGTTGTTAATAAGGCATGCGTGTGCTCTACAAAGATACTGCTGAGGCGTTTTTTTCCACTGCAGATGAGTGTTTTGGCATAAGACACACACATTTAAAGTTGTGCTAAGCACACATTCTTGCAGTTAGAGCTGCAGAGGCGGTAGCAGGCATTTGGCTTTCTGGTTTGTTTGGTTTAATAGGGTTTCATGTTGTTTAGAATGCACACTCACAATAAAAAAGGCTCTTCTGTGTAAAAGCAGTTTCACTTGTTATTTTTGCACCTCTTTTGCATCTATCTGTTGGTGTAGCTATATTGGTTTGATGAGAGTGCTGTTACACTATTTGAGCCTCTCCTCAGAAGAGGAATTATTCAATGTGAATGGAAACTGAGGCCACACTGATTTTTAAACTATGGAGTTGATGGGAAAGTGTAACCTATGTGGAATATGGGCTAAAGTTGGCACGTCTTGGCAAATGGGCCCTACAAGAAAATCTCGGGAAATTGCAGGAACTCTGAATCATCTAAAATCACATACTGTGGTTTTGGCAAGGCTGGATTAGCTCGATACTGCATTAGCATCTACATTAGGTGAGTGAAGTGCAGTACACCTAGTAGACAGCATAGGTGGTGTGACAACTGTGGAGGACACAGGCATTAGCCTTGGGTGGGAAGAAGTATGTTCTGGTTAGGCAAGGACAGCAACCCTGTGAAGGAGTGGTTTGCTGCTGCAGTGGAAATATTCCTCTCAATCCAGACAAACTCTGCTAGACCAGCAAGTTAACTTCTTTAATGACTGTTGGAGGCAAAAGTGTCTTAAGAACATAATGATTCAGTTTCTCTGTGCCTGTGTTACCAACCAAGGCATTGCTAATGGAAAGGCTGAATGTGGATATGCCTGTGGGACCTTGCAACTTTTAATATGGTAAGAGACCTGGCTCTGGGGATGCAGACAGGGAAATAACCCTTAAAAGTCAGATGTTTGTAGCTCTTTCTGCTTTGACATATATTAGCAATATCTGAAGACTCTGCCCACCCTGGGTCACATTGCGCAATGAGCTCAGATGGGCTTTTGTGCTGGGAGGGCTGTTTAAGCAGGAGGGGAAGTTTGGGAATGCAAATCTGTGTTCCCAGTATAGCTCCTTGGGGAAGTTTATGTCCTTTGGAAATGTGGCAAAATGAGATAGGAGTTTTGGAGACCAGAGACCTTAGAGTCTGGTGCCTGCTCACAGCTGCTTGATGGAAGGTTCTCTCCCCTTTGTCTAGTCTCTGCAAGACTCTCCATCCGCGGCAGTTAGGATTAGCAGGCACATTTCATGCTCTGAAAAGTCAGAAAGGGAAAGAAGAAGGAGTTCTACAAAAGGCCATGCCTGCCAGGCACAGATTTCACTCTGGTTTTGTGCAAAGAATAAACACAGACGTGAAGGTTAAAAAGCAGACTTCCAGCAGCAGTTAATGAAGGGCTTGGTAATGATGCAAGGGATTTAGTATGGGAGAGAGCAGAGGCATTGCAAGGGGAAGAGTTGGCAGAGGGAGGAGCCCAGGCAATACACAGCACAGATCAGCTATTGAGACCTTCTTAGCTCACCTTCCCTGGGATTTTGTGAAACCTAAAATCTGGCAGGAGAGAAATGTAGCATTTTCATTTGGAGAGTCACCTGCTGCTTCTGGAAGCTTAAAAGGAAAGAGGGCAGCGAACGTGCCCTTGTGTATGAGTTCAAACAGAGGTGAAGGAAGAGAACGTGTTTCTTTAGAGACTGCAGAGTTCAGCTCTCTCCTGCTCTTTTCACCTAGTGCTGTGCTCTGGCCTCGGTTGCTTTCCCACCCAGTTTAATTATGAAAAACACTTTTCTATTGCAGGTTCAGTTGCTTGGGAGCTGATTTCAAATGTATTACATGTTTTTTGGGGTAGATTGATACAGATGGAGAAATGACTGTAACCCAGATTATTATTTCTCCTCACACTGACAAAGTAAAATTGTCTTTATTTACCCAATATTTTCCAATAAATAGGTTTCTGGCTCCCATACTAGGGCAGTAACCGATGGCTCTTGTAGCTGATTCTGTAAGTATCAGGATTTTATGGTTTATGAAATAACAGAATTTAAGAAGAAAGCATAAACCCCTATCTCCCACCCTTTACTCACTGTTTTTTGTTAGGGCTTCTTCATGCATGCCGACAAAATCCTCTAAAAGACTGCAAACATGCAGAAAAGGTCGAAAGAAAACATTAGTTAAATAAAATGCAGATTGGAATGTATTTTTAGTGCTGGAATGTTTTCCCTAAAAGGCTATACTGTAAGAAACATGTTTTACTGCTTGAATCATATGGTGGTATGAGGCATGCTTTTAACACATGCTGCTGTCACATGGAAATAAAGAAATGGTCTCAAAACAAGCAACAATGTCTGCAGAAGCCTCCTTTAACAGCTCCAGCAATTAGCTGACTGGAAGACTGCAGCCTTGACTCCCCTTCCCTGCAAGGTGCCCTGATGAGAAAAGAGAAAGCTTGTTTACCCATTCACTTCTCAAACAACTTGTGAATTGTTTCAGCTCGTGGTAACAGATGTTCCTTTCTGTTTCCATAACCTTTTCCTCTCAAGCTCATTTAATGATGCAGCATCTCTGTTTGCAGGAAGATATCTAGCCTAATAACATTTATTTCCACCTGTGTGCTTCATGGAACAGCTCCACTGCTTTATACACCATTACACTGCTGTACAGTGTCAGAATTCCAGGAGTCTCACGGTGGTCCCTAAACAAATAGGGTTTTGCTGTTTAAGATATGCCATTACATAGTGTAAAGCAGTCAATAGAGTGGAGCCTTCCCATGCACTGCAGCTAAAAGCATCATAAATGACAAATGAGAAAACAAACAGCTGAGCCTGACTAGTCCTTGTTCATAAAAGTTTTCTTATAAATTAAAAATCACACTTACTGGCTTCTTTGGAGGTCTAGCAATGTAAAAGCACTACTGAGACTTGCAGCTCTGCTTCTTCTGGCAGGGATTTGGAACTAGATGATCTTTGAGGTCCCTTCCAAGCCAAACCATTCTCGTTCTGCAACCAGAATTTGAGGCTTCAGTCGTCTGGTGAATTGTATTTACTATCCTGCAAGAACAGAGTTTTCAGCTATGCAAGTGAAGTGTCCTCTGAAGAATAAGCTAAATGACTGTGAATCAGTTACAACGATTATGTTGTGTTCAGTTGCCAAATTCAGGCTCTCACTTGTCTCATTCACCCCTGCTCCTCTCCAGCAGTTGTAGAGCAGTGATGTTGCTCTCATCACTAGGGTGAGGCATGGGTAAGACACTCTGGTATGAACACAGGTCAGATGGTATTTCTCTTAACCTGTTTTGGAGTTTTTTTAATGGCATGAGAGATTGTGAATTGTACAGATAAAAAATAGTGTGCAAAACTTGTTTTAAATCCTGTCAAGACTTCCATTGTGGCAAGGCTGTACTCAATGTGATGACTGGTAGGGATTTAGTAGGTAGAAAAAGGAATTCCTTACAATTCGTTTAGTTGGCTTTTTTTGTGTTCAGCAGTGCATGTTTAATATTGGGTGGCTGCAGGAAGTTCTTGGCAAGCTGGAGGCTTAGCCCATGATCTGTCCTTAACAGTAGCTGAGAGGGTTGAGGTAGCTGCAGCAAGGAAATGAAACTGCTTGTTTATCATTGGTCCCCCTGAGTAGGAGGAAGACTTTCTAACAGTGACATTTGCTTGCTCCAATGTGTATATGCAAAAGCTGTGATAAGATACCTTATTTGTCACCAAGGACAGCATGGAGTTTTCCTTGTCTGAGAGGTGTTCTATGTGAGCGTTGCTGGGGCTCAACTCTTGCTGGTTCTGGAAACTCACCATGTGGTTTCGTATCTCATGTTCCGAGTGTAGCAGGGTGACACAAGCAGGGGCATCTCTGTAGGGTGAACAGTAGAGGAGCAGGAATTCTCTTTCTTAAGGAGAAAAATGATCAGCTTGCTTGGTGAAGTGCAAACAATTCAGTTAAGAGGGAAATGCATTTGAAAAGGACTTCAACTTCTGTTTTCCCTGAGGAAAAACTGGATCCTACCATCAAAGACAAACACTTCCCAGATGCATTTCTGTGTTAATTGTCATGATCAGACAAAGGAAGTTCTCTAATGTTGGGAAGATGTCAAGGAGCCATCATGACTGTACTGTAGATGGAGGCTTTGGGCAGGGCATTAATTGTGTTTCCTGCAAATAAACCAATTTTCCTTTTGAAGCCTGAAACTTGTGGCTGGAAAATTTGCTTTCCTGTATGATGCTCGTATTGTTCACATTGTGAGTGAAGCCCTTGGGCACTTGACTGAACCCCTTTTATGATGGTCATCTTCGCTACCTGCAGCTGAGGCCTGCTGAAATTCCCATCGCTGATAGGACTGTGGAACTCGGCATGCTAAGCATCACCCCTTTTAAAAGGAAATTTTGCAATAGGAATGAGCACGAATAGGAAATACTTTGTACATCTGGGATAAAGGAAAAAAATAGTCCTTTGAAGGGTTCAGCCTTCAGAGAGCATTGACCTCTCTGAGGCTTTCTCAGTTGACACTGAATCTGTGCTGAGCTACTCATAGTAACATTTTGTGCCTCCATTCATGAAAATCCTTTTGCACACTTCCTATTTACAGCTTGCTGGTACATTGAAAACCAAGCAAAATAAATCCTTGAAAATCCCAGGTTGCTATGCGTACTGTTTCTACAGCATTAGCCCAGTTTTAGATACTTAGCTCAGCCACTTCAAAGGCAGTGTCTTCGCGGTAGCATGAAACAGAAATTTGCTTGGACTTGTCAAATGCTTATTCAGGATTTAATGTTTCCTGTGATCAAAGGTAGTCCCCAAAACCAGCCTGCCCCATCAAACACTTCAGGGTCAGAGATGTGCAAGAACCTGTACATCTCCACTAGGCTGCAGAGATTAGTAACCACATTTCAGCTGAATTCAAACTGGCTGAGAGAGTCCGATGTATTCTTGCAGCAAAGAGCTTTAGCCTTGGTTTGCCAAGTTGATCTGTCTTGTGTTTTGGGCTTCCTGGGGCGTGTATTGTAGTAAATCTAGAACTAGTAAATGTAAAACTCATCAGCTGTGATAGATCCTTTCTGCAAGGGTAGGATATCCTCAGTATCATTAGCTATGGTTGCAAACCAGCTCATAAAGAGGTAATTACTTTTCAAAGGTACTCATGCTTAAGCATGCAAGTACTAATCTAGGGGGAATTTTATACTAGGGCCTAATCACTGTCTCCAGTTGAGTCACAAATTAGCTCAGGGACTTATCCAGCTTCCTCAAGCTTATCTGTAAGCATCTTAATAAATTTTTCTCTTACTGTGAGGGGACCTGCCAGGCACTAAAAACCTAGAGGAAAGGATATAGTCTAGAAAAAAAATGAGCTCTGGTTTCTAGTAAATACATGGGAAAGAAATTCTCACAATATGTAGATGATCCATATTCTTGAAACTTGTACCCCAAAGCCTGTGTAGCTCTAGAGTATTAGCTCTTCCTCTGAGAGCCTGATAGTAGTAGTCTGGAAGTACCCTGCTGTTCACCGAGAGAGTGCTGGAGTGCCATGGAAAGTGGTTTTGCACTGCTTTGTTCTCTTTCAGTCTAAACTCACTCAGGCTTGCCTGGCTTGATTCATAAATGAGCAATAGCTGACTGGGAAAGGTTCATTTCTCCACATGCCAAGATGAGTTGGACCCTCAGAGGGGATTGAGACTGACGGGTAAATATCTGTCACGTGTAGGTGGCCTATAAGAAAAGATTTGAGGAATTTTTTTGTGAACTCTTTGTTAAGACTTTTTTCCCCCCACTCTTTAAACTCTCTTGTCATGTGCTGAGTGGGGGTGGATGGAGATCGGGGCGGTGAGGGGAGAAGGGGGGGGCTGCTGAAAGCATTTATCTTCATTTCTGCCATCACCCAGTGTTTATTACGCAGTGATAGACAGACGCAGGAAAGCTGCCAATCAAACCTACGTTCACTGCATTTCAATTGGCCTTTGCTTTAGATTTCAACATGTTGAAATCCACATCATCTCTGCGGTAAAAGGTCCTTCTGTTCTTGGGGTGACAAGCCCAAGACCCTCAGGTACCCGCTGCAGTCACTTATGATCCCATCAAACAGTGGAAGACCCAGGAATCAGGACAGACTGTCAAGCTCTTGGTGAGAACTCCTACTGTAAGAGCTGATGTGCTGCTGCCCACAGTTAAGAAGCTGAAGTGTGTCGTTTGCCCCCAGGTTACACTAGAACTTAAAAGGCAGCAGCACCTTCTTCGGATCTCAGCCAGGCTGAAACCCTGACTGGGCAAAGCTGGCTGAGAATGAGTTATCACACTGAATGGTGAACAAAGCTCAGTAGTGAGGATTTTAACTTTCTTAAGCTCCCCCCCCATGGCCTCCAGTCTTACCTATTAACCAATGGATAAAGCAAACGCCAAAGGTTTGGATAGCATAGTTGTGTACTGGGGTGTATTTTCCTCCCTAAATGAAAAGCATGCAAACATTTCAGACATTCAATCATCTTTGCTGTAGGACAGTACATGTGGGAGGCTTCTGGCAGGACTTGTGATACAAATGTTATTCCACTTCGTTATATGAAGCTACATATACTTTAATAATTACGCTTCTTAATCATGTCATTAGTATAAGTAGAGGTAATTACTTAAAACTTTGTAGATCATGGATTTGTCATTAGCATGAAGCACACGGATCTGGAGCCTTTGAAAAATGGACCAGATCCTTCTGAACATGCACCTTTCTCTCTCTGCACTTTCTTCCCTGTCTCCTATCTTTTTGATAAAGGTATAGGTTACCTGAAGCACATGCATTTGATGACTTTTGCTGGGCTCTCCCATAGATGGGAATGCCTCTTTCCATTGTTAGCTTTTCCATGTAAGATGTGACCCCCTTTGGAGGTGAAGGGATGTGAGGTTTAAATGAACACCATAAGTAACCTGAAGGTTCCGGGGAAAGGGATGAGAAGACCAGAATCTTTACAGGAAAATAATCAAAGCTATTTGCCAACAGCTTTTTTTATAGCACTTGTAGCAGTAGGTGCATGAGTAGTGTGAGCCAGATGAACTTGCTGTTTGTGGAGCACTTAGGGATGTTGCTAGGCTTCTACAATATAGAGGGAGCACATGCTTACTTTCCTATGGTATGTTATTCTTCAGTTTATGTATTACTTGCTATGCCTACAAAGGTTGTTCTTGTTGCAAGACTAGGTGATGATTTTGTAATGTCTATCTGTAATGAGATCAATATCCTGGAATTATATGCCCTGAATCTCACTTCTGTTGCCTGTCTTTGCAGAGTGTGTTCCTTGTCTGATTGAGTCCCATAAAAGTGATGTTAGTTACTGTTTCCCTGCAGCAAGTCCCACTGCTTGAAATCTGTACAGAAGCTACTTTGCTGTTTTCCACCTGGTGGCTTGAGGCAAGGCTGCCCTTGTGTACCAAGCAGGGGCTTGCAATGAGACTTTGAAAGATGAAGCAACATAAAACTTAATTGTCCTTCTTCCACTTCTAGTTATAAAATGTAATTTCATTAATGCATTGAATCTGCTTTCTCCAGCGTATATCTTTTGTTGAGAGAAACCCTTTGTTTTGGGGGATATGGAGAACAAGGCCATGGGCGTATGTAGAGCAATGGAAATGTCCTTAATTCTGCTCTCCAAGTGATATGTGCATGTCTGACAGAGGCAGATACAGAGACCGAGCAGACCCGTGGTGGAGGTTTGTTGATTGCCGCAGGCCTGGCACAGCTGGGTACACAGTGTAGAGCTCTCCCTGCTCACAAGTCTTGCTCTTGGCAAATTTCTGAGCTTTCTCCAGACCTAAAAATCAGGACTTGAGACAGCTTATTGATGAAGAGAGGACTGGCAGCAGCTTCTTGGTGTCTTTATCAGCGCCGGTCTAGAATTTGCTTCCTTACTTTATCTCTGCCCATCTTGTTCTTTACTTTGCAGGGAAAGCATAAGTCCTGTTTGTGTGTGTGTGTGTGAGTGTGTTCAGGCCATTGTTTTACAAGCCTGAGTGCTCTGCTGGGATTTGATAAGTAAAAATCAGCTACCCTATCCTCCTCATCTTCCTCCACATCGCTTCATTCGCTGGCAGTCAGTAGGCTTTTAGCTGTCAGCACAGGCGGCTGGCCTGCTGTGTGCTGGAGAAGTGATGTCTCTTCCACTGTTGCTGCTGTGGCAGCATTCCTGAGCCAGCTCTTCTGGGAGAGTGAAGCCACTGACTTTTCTGTGTGTTTCCCACTGGAGACAGTGTGGAAGTGCTGAAATCCAGACTGGGTAGACACTGGAGGCTTTGCTTTTCCTTATTTGTACTTGGGGGTGATCTTTGTTTGAGCTCTGTTATCAAATTCTATCACCTTGAGTTTCTCTGGCTGCTAGCATGCGTGTGTAGCACAATGGTTGCACGTAATGAAGGCCTTAGAGACTGCAAATAACATGAAATTTTTGACTCTAGTGCTGCATAGAACTGTATCTTCCCTCCACTTGTCTCCCTAGGGGTTGCATTTAATGCCTCTGAGCTGTCTCTAATGTATGCTGACTTGAGTTACCAGTGGCAGTTCGCTTCTGCCTGGGAAAACGCATTGTTTGTCTAGTTTCTGGAGTATTCTGCTTAGCCTTCTGCTTTGGGCTGTTGCCCAAATCCTTGGGTGGTTAGCAAGGGTCATGTTGTTTGCCTGGAGTCAGGGCAGCCCCTGCCTGCTGTAGGTTGGGCCACCCAGAGCAGCAAAGGGCCAGCTCATAGGTCCTCCAAATATTTTCTGTTCCAGTCTTTACTGCGTGGCAAATGTTGTAGGCAACCTGTATCTTCTAAGTGGAGTTTATGGTAGTAGCAGGGATTATGTTCACAAATGGGTGTGATTTGCCACGGCAATGCTTTTCCTTAGTGTTTATTCTGGTCTGCCTTCATAGGTGTACTAGAAGCTTCACTAGTACCAATAAGTAGAATACATTTGCATCAAATGAATTGATTTGGGTTTCTGCCTTGAGTCTGGACAAGTCTTACCTCGTCAGCTTTCTTTTCTTTCAGAAATGTGTTTCAGGAAGGTGCTTCCCTACTAATTTCCTATGGTTTATTTTGCAGGTGTTGCTATTTCTGTAAATAAGGTTTCTTTAAGACTCTAGAGTTTTGTG
Organism: Pezoporus wallicus; assembly: GCF_028554395.1. Classification (NCBI taxonomy): domain Eukaryota; kingdom Metazoa; phylum Chordata; class Aves; order Psittaciformes; family Psittacidae; genus Pezoporus; species Pezoporus wallicus. Next base: position 236,357 of record NW_026638015.1, on the reverse strand, counting down.
TAATTTTGCCAAAATGCAATTTTGAAAGGGTTTTCTGGTTTTGTCTCCCCAGCTCATCTCTGGATAAACTTCTGAAGGTTAAATTGCTAATCATTTCCCCTTTTGTGTAGGTGCTGTGATTGGGGATGGACAGTCAGCTGTGGCCAGTAACATTGCCAACACAACCTACCGGCTCCAGTGGTGGGACTTCACTAAATTTGATCTGCCTGAAATCAGCAATGGTAAGCTGGAAAGGACACCAGTACTTCTTTTAAATCTATACCAACCACAGCTCTAGGATCTTTCAAAGGTAGTTGTATGTTGCAAGCCTTTTATTGTTTGGTGGTCTTGTTGCATTTGGAACATTAAAATACTCAGCCCTTTGAGAGAGTTGACTAAAAGCATGCAGAGCTCTTTCTGCTCTGTCTGGCTTGTGTGTTCTTGCTATCAGCAAATCCGTGCATAAACAGGTTTTTTTTGTCAGCATTTTTATGGGAATATACAATCCTCTTAGAAGAATTGTGTCCAATCTCCTTATTCTTTTATCAGTTTTCTAGAAGGATATTGTCTTTATACCTTTGTTACGACCTGCTAATGAATTGGGTCTGAATTCTCCAAGTTACTGACATTAGTGTGGGTTAAAGTACTGCTGTACTTTCTTGGAATCAGGACCCTGGTCTGTTACTTACCACAGTGTTGCAAGCCAGGAGAAGTAGATGTAGCTTTTATCCATTTACAAAAGCACATATTTGTCCCGTATCTCAGGTGAAAGCTGCTTGCTTCCGAGTCAAGAATGTGGGCAATATTACTGATTTTTTTATATATATAATGTATTTTTCTCCTTCCGTTTGTGAAAATCAGACCATAATTCTATGTATGTTCTATGGCATAAGCTAGCTCTCACACTGAAAGAGATTTCCTTATGCATGCACAAACATATTTGATGCATGTGGTCAGCTGATCAAGGAATGACTTTTTTTGGGCTAAAACTAACTTGACTAGAAAGACTATTTTTAACCTAGAATGGTATCCTGATATAGCTTCCTGCACAGCTGCAGAAATGTTTGTGGCAGCCTGGGATGAAGATAGGAGGTAGATATTCATGATCTGGGCTTTTTTTGTACAGTGATTTTTATCTTACACCATTTCTGTGCACATGACAAATTCATTGCTTGACTTCTCAGCAAAACCAGATTGGGTTCTGCTTTAAGGGACTGACTTTTTTAGGGAGAGCAAAGATTCTGTTTTCAGAAAGACTTCTGGTTTCACTGGTGGCCATTGAAATTAAGAAAAAGTTTCTCCTAGTCTCAGTTCTGTCTGCTCTGCAATTCTAGAAGTTACATATGTGACAATAGAAGCCTCTGAGGGGTACTGTCCTGTTGCTTAACAGACCCACGACAAGAGCACATGCAGTGACACCATAGCAGCAGACATGTGGGGAATTGAAATCACAGAACCACAGGATGGGTTGGGTTGGAAGGGAGCTTTAGGGATCACCTAGTCCATCCCCATCCATCCCTAGGCAGGGACATCTTTAGATATATCAAGTTGCTCAAAGCTCCTTCCGATCTGATCTTGACCGCTTCCAATGATAGGGCATCACCAACTTCTCTGGGCAAGCTGTATGGGGCCATTTACCCCCTGGTCCTTGGGAAATCAGAGGAGCTAGGGGAAAAGCCACCACCCCATTATGGAAAGCTTTCTTAGCGTGGTGTTCCTATGGATAAAGCATCTGGTGTTTCTGTCTCATCTCTTCACACTGTATAAAACAATGTGGTGTGATGCTTATAGCCTGCTGGGAAATAAAAGCCCTGCTTCTAGATGGTAACCCTCAACACTGTAAAGGGGGAAAATGCTTTAAATTTTATCCTTGAAAACCCATTCTGTCTCTTGGGAAGAAGCTCAGTGTATTCTTGAAAGTCAAATACTGTGTTGAACTCGTGTAAGTGCTTTGATGTGTCAAACTCTGAACTGCCAAACCTTGTAGTACCAGTGTAAAGGCGTAGGCTGAGGATCACTGCTGAAGGCAAAGTTTTGCCACGTGGTGGCAATACTTTCTGTGGTCCAGCCAGACTCTGGAACAGAATAAAGATGAAGTCAGAAGAGGAAACATCTTGCTGCTGACTTAAATTCTCTGGGACTTCTCTGCAAACTTCTGAAGTATTTGAAGAGTGCTACAGCTGCTAATAGCTTTTTATAGCTTTTGGGGCTTTTGGCCTCATCTGGCTGTTGAGAAGGCTGCTGATTTAAGGAAAAAAAAGCATAAGATGTTTGTTTATAATTTATGGAATCCCATGGAAAATAAGAACCATCTGCTCCTCAAGACATCAATATTTCAATCTTCTTCCTCTGCCCTACCAGGATCCTTCTATTCTGAAATAGCTTTTAATTAGCTGGAAATTGGCCTATGGTTCCTGTTGTCACTGTGCCCTTCTTGCAGGCAGGATTCCTGCTACAAGCCCATCCTCAGTCCATCTGACTCCCCACTTTGTGCTTCATAGTACTCGATTTGTCCATCTTGATTTATTACCATTTGGAAATGTTCGGTTTTACTCTGCCTCTTCCTTTTTACATGCTGAGCCCAACTCTGGCATTTCTAGGTTGTTAGCCTTATCTCCCCCTGCCAAGGTTTAGTTGGGATGTACAAAGATGTAGCAGATGTGCTCCTCCTAAACCAGGTATTTAGGATGCCAAGCCTGCGTGCCATGCCAAGCTTGCCTAGGCACAGAACAGAGGCTAGCTGCAAGTTTGGCAAGGCGCATGTATCTGTGGAGATACAGTGAAGCTAAATGTGTAACAGTGGAGTGGTAGTTGGATGAGTGTTTTCTGACTCTTCATAACCTTGGAAATAAACTGTTTTCCCAGTAAAGCATGTGACCTCAAAAGATCCCTTCTTTTTCCATCATTTCCTATAAATCAGAGGTGGTCATGTGAGAGAGGCTGCTTACAAGAGGGGGCAACAGCATTTCCTGGGACTGACCTGAGCCACAAGTGGTTTGGGAGTTCAGGCAGATGAAATGATGCAGCTGAAGTTTGGGACTGCCTGCCAGCTCCTCTTTCCATCAAAGAAACGACTCTGTGGCCAGACTCATCTCCGAGCAGCTCTTCTTCCTGTTACCATTAAACAAGGAAAAGATAGTTTGGAAGTAGGATGTTTTCCACTGACACGGATGTGTCCGAGCAAGTGACAGCAGCTTGATGAGTGCAGTCCTGGGATCACAGCGGCTGGGCCTCAGCAGCCTTCAGAGCCCTGGGCTCTGGACTTCGCTCTGCAGCAGCAGCATCACTGATGCTCAGTCCAGCACACACACACACAGAGGATTCTGGAAGTCTTGGGGAAATGGCTTTGCAGGGACTTGTGGGATTTTAATCTCTGCCCTGTCTTTCTCTATTAATTGCAAAATGGGAAATGATGGATTTAGATTTCTTCTCCTTTTGCCAGCTTTGCTTTTAATAACTCTTGACATGAACATGGCCCAGTCTTAAGCTGTAATTGTCAGTCGTATCAACATTGGGGTGAGGAATTCATTTGGCAGCAGACACAATGCTATCTCTGGCATTTATTTAATATTCTTTTAGTAAGAATTCCGATTTCCTGCAGCTAACGGGTAATTATTGAATCTGTGAACAGTGTAGAATATAGCCTTTCCACAGGTAAAATGCTTGAAGTTTTTATCTCTTGTTTATTTCTTTTGAATATAGCTCCTTTTGTGCTACTTACTGCTTGTTCTTTCATTTTCAAGCCACTGTGGCTGAACTGGTCTAGTTCTTCCACATTCAGTCACATATCAGGAGTGTGTCCTGTTCTAACACTGGCTGGGACTTGAGGAAGGTGTTTTGATCACTACTTACTGGTCCAGTAAGTATTATAAGTAAGTGGGATGCAGAAGAACTTATAAGAAGAAAAGAGAAAGAAGAAAAGGCATGCTAAACAATGTATAAATGGGAGCAGCCATTAATAAAGTGTCATCCTTAATTGTGGCTAGAAGTGGATGGTGCACCCAGCACTGTTTTCCTTTGGCAAACAGTGCTGTTACTGCCGGCATTCCAGGCCTTCCTCAGCTTCAGGCATAATTATGCTGTAGGTGTAAGCACTCCAAGTTGGCACAACAGCTTGATTAATTTGTTCTCTTATGTTTCTTTTGATCTGTTCTGTCAGCTTGGTGGCTGCATTAACAACAAAAGAAAACACGAGATGAAAGGGCAGCCTTGTTGTAAATGGTTTTCCAAAAATAGCTATTCTTTTCCCCCCTAAAATCTTCAGCATTGGCTTCATTTTCATAGATCAGGCCTCAGGCTCAAAGAAATCAAATAGCCTGTGGCTTTGGCAAATGCATGGATATTGTCATCTTCCCCGTGTCTTGGGAATCTCTTAAATGCTGTTCCTTAAAAAGAAACCTTGCTGAGATCTTCACCTCTCACGTTTAGACATTTCCTGCTGGCACAGTAGGCTCCCTTGGTTCTAGGTGTAAGTGCTAACTGAGTCCCTCATCCATTGTAAATGAAGGAAGAGCAAAGAACCATAATGCCAACATGAATCAGATATTGAAAGACTGAAATAAAGGGCGCTCTTCCTTGTTTAGCACATCTCGCATCTGTGATGTTTTATGTTCCAGACACACATCAAGGGGGAAAACAGTTCACTTCTGGCAGCGGAGCTCACAGTCTGTTTTGCTATGAGGCATTCTCCGTATGCAGCAAACTTTAAAAAGAACAAACCATGCAGTTGTGTTGGCCATCCCTGTGGACTGCTCACCAAAACCTCTCTGCTGCATTGAAGGCGGGGGGGTGAGGGAAAGAAAAACCATGTAATAGGAAATGAGTGAATATGTGCTATATGATAAAGAGACTCTTGGTGAGCGGAGATCCAAACCCTGCATTGTTTTTAAAAGACATGTAGTAAATGCTTGATAAGGAAAAGACTATTAAGATATCTGAAAAGGAAAAAAATAGCCATGGAGTTGAGAGTATGTACAAGACATGGCAATGTCCCTGAATCTGTAAATGGTGCAGAAGAAATTTCTTACCTTACAGAAATAAAGATGTGGAATTCTTATGAATGTCCAAGGTTGCATTAGATTAAAAAGAAACCCAGACTTTAAAAGCTGAGAAGAAACATAGATTGTATAAACTCTGATTTTTCAGTAGTTACAGGAACAAGGAAGAAACATCACCTGTGCCCAGAGAAATGGGCATCTGTCCCCTCTAAAACTTCTGGCACCTCTTTGAAAAGCACTAGGACATCAGTACAGAAAGGGCCCTGGGCTAGATGGCACCCATGCCTTTGGACTGATGAGGCAAGTATGCAGTCTGGCTACTTGCAGTATTGAGCATCAAGTAACAGTGCTAAACATTGTAGAGAAGACATGCCTACCACATGGAAATGACATCCTGAGCCCAGGGATGCAGAACAAAACTTGCTAGATATCTAGCATGATAGGGATGAGAGACAACAGTTCTTCGATCCCAAAGAAAAGGACAGGACTGTGTTTTTCTCTTCTAATAATCCAAGGTTTTTGCATAGGTGGTGGTGGTGAGTTTCATAGCTTTATCTCTGGCAGATGCTCTCCCTTTGCGATGTGTGGTTTTGCTCTGTTGCAGGCCTTCTTGCTTGGCTGTCTCCTAAGTAGTCAACTCAGAATTGGTTGCGAGAGTTCTAATGTTCCCCTGTCCTGTAAGTTCCCCACACACCATTTTTCCCTCCAGTTATTTAGATCTCTGCTGACCTGAGTGCAGCTACAAAGGAATTGGTGAGAAAGGACCCCCTTAGCCACGGAGTGTAGCTCCCTGCTGTCTTAGGCAAGCACATCCTCTTATTCTGTCTTAAAATTGGTTAAATTCTTTGTCCCTTTCACTTCTGTTGAAAGTTTATTCTAGAATCTTGCTTGTCTGGTAGAAATCTTCTAATTTCCAAGCTTAATGGCTGCTTTTACCCACTTACCTGTCAGTGTTACTTCTGAAGAGAATTGGTGTTTTTCTTGCACTTACTTGCTGGTATTTTTTGTAAATGCAATCCTATTTCCTCACAGTCTTTTTCTTTAACACCACACCACCCCCCCCACACTCGTCTTCCTGTCTCTTTGCTGAACTTGTTGCCTTTTAAGGTTTACTCTTTCTTGAATACGGCTGACCAAAACTGTGCCCAGTATCCTCCATGTGGTCCCAGCACAAGGTTGTATGTTAGCACCTGTACGTGTGCTCCCTAGTGCAGTGTAGGATCTCTTTCATGCCCTTTGGGTGGCTCAGTCCTTGCAAGGATTACCAAAGCTGATTCTCTGTTGTTGCCAACTGAGAAGCTCCTAGGTAAAGCAGAAATTTATAATATATAATAAGGTAAATTAATACGCTCTAAAACTCTTCCATTTCCCTTTTGTTATGTCTCTGTGTCTTTCAGTTCACTGTCTGGTCTGATCATGCTCTGTTAGTGAAATTACCCAGCTTTATCAAGAGAATTCATCAACCAGCTCCACTCTGTGTCTAGCCCATTGATAAAGCTAATAAATAGGACTGGTTTTGCTATGAGTCACTGAAGAACTCTGCAGGAATCCCTCCAGTTTAACAGGGATTACAGTAGTGCAACCTGTTGTCCTGCATCCTTTAGCTAGTCCACAGCGTATACTGCAGTGCCTGTGTTGAGGCCCATCTTCTCTTGTGATGACGTGATGAGTACTTGAGTGGAGCCTGGACTTAAGGAAAAGAAAGGGGGGGGGGGGGTTAATTCTGCTATAAAAATTAGGTAGTGTAGTCTTTAATCTTTATTTTGCTACCTTTCTGTTCAACTAGCTCCAGTCTAAGCAGTTGGGAATTTTGTTATCCTTTGGACCGTCTGTTCTTTGAAGGGCCATGTGTGGTTTAGATTCTGTTATTACAGCACTGACAGTGACTACTGTTATTTACCTTTTTCTGTTCAGCACCTTTCTGTTTATGCTAGGCTGAAAATTACTGTTTTTAGCAGCTTTGAGACTGGAGGGAAAAAAAAAGTTTGAATAAATATAGAGTACAGGTGTAGGTGGCTTGGTACAGAATGTAATTATATAGTCCACTTCTCATCCTCATCATCTTTTTCATCAGGGTTTCTTAAATGCAACAGTAGAAGTTGATACTCGGCCATGTAGGCAAGCAGTTCCCAGGGAAAATGTCTTTGAGACCAGAACTAAAGATGAGGTTCAGTGAATGCTTTAAATCAGCAATGCTGGAAGAATGAGCAGGCCTGTCTCCTTTCCTGTCATGACATCTTCTACTCCTGCAAGTGGCTGTGTGGCATACCAGGTTGGGAAACCATTCTGGCTAAGAAGCGACCACAGACCACAGTCAGTAATTTCTCATCCATATCAGTTCCCTGATGTAGCTTTCTTTCCATAGAAGCGTTGGGAACAAAGGGCAGGGATTGTTTTTCCTGGCAGCAGCACCAGTTTCTTAAAGCATTGAGTTACAGCCTTAATTTGATTTGGAAGTTCAGACTTTCAGAAGTATGCACAAAGCATTCTTGGCACTGTTCTTTTGTTAAACTAATAAGGAATCTAGCCTGAGAAGTGCCTTCATAATAAACTCATCAGCAATTTTAGCTGAACAAATCAGAACCTCTTCTAGGCTGGGCATATTCCTATGGTTTAAAAGGGAATTTCTGGAGGGTAGAAGTTCACATAGTGATCCACATGGTGCTATATCTTCAAGCATGTGTGATGGGTTGTTCTGTCTTCTAGCATACAAAGCTTATATATTGCAAATGTGGGCTTCATTTCTATTTCTTTATATTTCTGCTCCTGTGAGTTTGAAAATAATTAGAAAATGAAATTTCCTCATTGCCAAAATAGTGTGTGCAGTTCCAGCTATGAACCTGGAATAATTGTAGTGGTTTTGGTGGAAAAACTGGAGCATATTTAGGTTAGGTTGAAAAAGCAAACATGACTCCAGCTGTGTTTTACCAAGCCACTGTTGAACCATTGGTGATGACAATGCTACAAGTCCTTGGAACCTCATTGTACTATGAATGGTACAAGTGCATAGTAAGATTCAGTAACCCAAAGAGCTTGTAAGCTGCATATGAAGGGCACAGACCTGTCGGAAATGAATGTATCTGCAGGGAGGAATTTTTCTCTCATCTCCTGTTTGTTGGAGATAAAGGGGAGCTGGAACTTAGGGGCTCCACAAGAGCAGGGGAAATGAATTAAGATGTACTGTTTCTAATGCTGCTGCTGCTGGAGTTTGTCAGAGAGTCACTATTTGAGGCTTGTTTAAATTGTGCTGTCCTTTGCAAAGGATGGTGTTACACTCAACAAAGGAAGGGTCTGAAAAAGTGCAATTGCCACTGTTTCTTGGCTGAAGGCTCCAGGAGGTGAATAGATTTCATTTCCTGGGTTCATTGGAGTGTCTTATCTCCGCTTTGGAGCAGATTTTACATTAATCAGGGTATTAAAATTTCATAAACTTTTGGAGAAAGCTAAATGTCATGAGTGCCTTTTACATGTATTGTTCTGTCTCTAGCATTATGTTTAAATCCTACTTTATTCTTTGTTGAACCTAAGTATTTTAATCACTGTTCCTTTCTTTCTTCCTTGCAGCCTCTGTGAATGTGCTTGTTCAAAACTGCAAGATTTACAATGATGCTAGCTGTGATATCTCTGCTGATGGGCAGCTGCTGGCAGCCTTCATTCCCAGCAGCCAGAGAGGCTTCCCTGATGAAGGAATACTGGCTGTGTATTCCCTGGCACCGCACAACTTAGGCGAGATGCTTTACACAAAGCGGTTTGGTAAGCATACATCAAGAAGTCAGGATGGGTGGGAGTGTGAGAAGTTACCTCAGGACTCAGCCTGCAGTGAGAAGTGCAGTAGTCTGAACACCAGTGATTGTAGTAACGGGAAATGTTTTATTGGCCTTCCAATCAGCTACAAATGCATTACTACTCGGAGAAGCTTGGGGTTTGGTCTGGACATGTAAGGTGCAGGTACAGGGGAGATGTTAAGGCATAATATTTTATTCCTTAAAGAACTTTATTGTTTTAGGGGGAAGATGCTTGCAACAAGGAAATGTCCCACAATATCTGTATGTGTGCAGGTCTCCTTATTCTTCTCTGCCCCTTATAAGAACAAGCTTAGTGTGCCATATGTTACGGGAATGCTGGAAGGGAATGGAGAAGCTGTGAGGATGAAGGATTTCAGCCTGTGAGAGAAATTGCCCCTGTTCTCTTCATAGGTCCTAATGCCATTTCTGTGAGCCTGTCACCAATGGGCAGATACGTAATGGTGGGACTGGCTTCCCGACGTATCCTGCTGCACCCGTCCACTGAACACATGGTTGCTCAAGTCTTCAGGCTGCAACAACCCCATGGTGGAGAAACCTCTATGAGGGTAAGTGTGTGTGTATTCTGCTTCTCTGTGTTTCCATCAGTCATTTCGTGTTGCTTTGGCTCTAGGCTAGTAGTTAATTGCTGGGTTATGATAGCAAAGAGGTAGCGTGCTCCTAGCCCACTGAATAGTAAACATGTCAAGGACTTTATTACAGAGGTATGCAAACATGGCAGGAGAACACGAAAGTAACAGAACTGTGACACTTTACTCTGGTTTTAAATATGATGACAAACACATTCCATGTCATGGAATGCATTCGTAAGTCCAGTTAATACTCAGAATACCTAGTAGCTCTTTTGGACTTCTTTGGGTAATACACATATTGCTTGTGGTACTGTGGTTGGCTTAGCTGAGAGAGTTTTTCAGCTGAGACTTCAGGATCATTTCCTAACATTCCTAAAGGCAGCTAACCTCTAGGAGAGCAGCAGTTTTCGGAAGGATAGGAGCCAAGTAGACTAAGGTGAGGTTTACTATACTTTTGCCAAACAGACGTTTGTTGGCTATTTATTTGTGAGCTTTCTATGTATGTGTAGGCATATTTTGGCAATGGAATTATCCTTCCGTACTTCTGTTTTTGTATACACTCTGACTCATTTAGTACCTGAGGAAAAACCTTCATCTTTTTTTACAAACTGGCAAATAGAGTCAAGAGAACACATATGTCTTGGTTTGTTCATCAGCAGAGCACAGCAGCTATTCAGTGATAGTTTAGGATTGGAAATGCCACATCCAGCTGATAATGCACACAGCATGTGGAGGAGGCAGAACTAGGTAATTTCTAAAGCTGAAATTGGGGCTGGATTCAAGTTTTAGGCCATGTATTCAGGTGGCTTGTTGCAGGAGATGAAAAATAGCTATTCAATAGCTTCTCATTTTGGGGGATAGTTTGATCATAGTGGAATTAATTCAATGAGCAGCTTTCCCCCCCCCCCCCCCCTTTTTCCCTTTTAAGCCTCTTTTTTCTTTGTTAAAAGGTGCCTATGGTTATTATTACTTTTAGCACAGTTTTCCCGTGTACAGGGATTGCATTGAGCCATTTGTGCAGTGGCCCAGTACTGGGGAGAGTCTTGTCTCTGGGAGAAATTGCTTGCTTCACCTTCAGATGCTGTATCTGCTCCCCAGAGGGCTCATGATTCAGAAAGGGTCATCTCAGCTGCGTCATTACATGAGCTGCTTTATCAGCTGATAAAACTCTTGTTTACCATCATCTGCACCATGTTATAAGGCAAGAGAAGATCAATGATGAGGATATTCTTTGGTGCACCAATCCACACTTTTTCAGCCCTGGTTCTGAGCTGCCATTCTGATATGAGCCCCTTAAGGTAAGAGACAGAAATTAAAACGTATTTATGAAGAAAGCACAATTTGGTTAGCAGGTACTGTTGTTTAAAGCTGTGTGGATATGGTGAGATCACTAAATACATGAATTCAGTGTCCTGTTAGATCCTTTTAAAAGTGTAGTTTGCCCTGGCACTGTTTCTTTTTGCAGTTAAGATCCTAGTGAAATACACAGCTTATACTGCCAGATAGGGGAGTATCCGTTCCCTGTCTTTTTACGATATCATAATAAGATAGAGAACTCCTATTAGCTAAAATCATGTCTCTTCCTCTCATCCATCCTTTACATTTGCTCTAAGCTCCAGTTGCTATAGCTTCTAGCCCTTCCTTTTGGAAACGGGTTTTTTTTTGTAGCCAGCTTAATCAGTAAGCTGCTGTCAAAATTTTCCATTTATATTTCTTCATCTCCATTTCAAACGTATCTTCTTTTCCTATGGTGTGTTACACTGTTCAAATGCTTGTACCCTTGCTCTTAGTCACCATTTAGTGAAGTAATGCTTTGTATTCCCTTAATCTTCTCTTGTAATTCAATCTTCCAGCTTTCGTGGTTTTTTTCTCTATTGAATTCTCTCCAAAATACCCTTCCTTTTTTTCCCCCTCATTCTGGGATGTGTTTAAATGTGTGTAATCAGATAAGCAGAGTTTTACCAGAAGTCCACAGAGGGTATTTTTCTGTCTGCTTTTTCTGGACTACAGGTCTTTACTTACACACTCAAAAACTTGGTTTTTTCCTTTCTTGTTATTATGGTGCATTGAAAATCTTGTACACTTTTTCCCACTGCTCCTTTTCAGACTTGCTTCACATCACTGCACTCCTGTCTTTCTCATCTGCTGTAGTTCTGGATTATTTTTCTCCAGATGGATTGCATGTATTCGAAAGGTTGCTTTTATCATCTTCCTTCCACATGTATTTTTAGCTTCCAGAAAGCTTTCCCCCACGTTTTTAAATCTATCCAGTCTAGCAGGATTTGCTAACTAATTTGCTGGTTTCCCCTTTCCCACATCATGTTTAAAGATGTTAAAAACATTTCTTTTCTGACTGCTTTGGACTTTCAGCTTTCTGCATATGTGACAGGGTCACAACTAGACTAGTCTGAATTCATTTGGGTAAAGAACCTTCTTGTGCAATGATGTTAGGTATTGTTTCAACATTCTGGTGTGTTGTTGGTATCTTTGTGCAGTCTATAGGACCAAGCCTGGAAATCGTAAAGCTTAATCTTGTAAATATTATTCTTTCATCTAGTTGTAAAAACTTAGGTATTTCTTCTGTCAAGTTTTGCAGTAAGACTGTTCCATGAGTTTGTAATACTTTGCAAGACATGCAAAAGGAAGATAGAATTTGAAGTAGAAAACATGATAATATTCTTAGCACAGGGGCTGATGTACTCATATTCAGCTGAGTAAAATCCTGTTTCCAGCTTGGCCAGCATGCAGTAGAAAAAAGGATTGGGAAACCTGTTGAAAGTGTATTCTTCAGTCTCTAATTTAATATGCACATTAGAATCAGAAAGTGTCTTTGTTGCCTCTGTCCCAAAAGCTTGTAACATAAAGCAATTGTTATTCAACTTCTTAATTAAAAATAAGTCATAGCCGTGTTCTGAAGCAATGCTTTGTGGATGTTTTAATATTACATTACCCAAGAAACTCCCAAGAGAGAAATTCGAGAGAAATGCCACATCAGATTCTATGAAAATTCTTTTAAGTTGTCTCATAATCTTTTCTTCCTTCCCTGATGCCTTTTGATTTGCAATCAATGAACTGGAGATTAGAGCTTGGTAATGTGGCCTGTAAGTCACTGCACAAGTGTGGGAACCTGCTGAGGGGTGAAATACAGTGATTATTTCTCCTTCAAATTAACCCCTCCTCCACATCCTTGACTAGCAGTCAGTGCAGTGCAGCTTTCTGTTCCTCAGAGAGTTTCCTCCATCTGGCTGTTGAAATAGATGTTTTGAAGATGCAATTAATTAGTTTTGTTACGTGAAACTCTAATAAATTTAATTGCACCTAGAAATCCACTGGCTGCTGGAGTCATTTTTAGTCTTGGAGAGAAACTAACTTTCTGAGAACTACAGGGCTTTCTAATTATACTAAGGAGTATCTTGGTTGTGAGTGTGCAACGTCTATATGCATTTTGCTCTTAATATTTCAGAGAGGTTTGGGTAGAGTTCTACAGGTCATGGCTGATGTGATTTGACAGTTCTGGATTGTGTTCAGAAATGAAGGAAAAGTAGTGAATTGCCATCAAACAGGGTAGTCACGAGTGGGAGGTTCATGCTCTTTCTATTCAGTCCCTTCAGGCCGATATGCTTAGCATTTCAGATGGAAACCCAGCTTTGATGAAGAGCAAGCTTGTTCTTCAGGCTGAGTTTTCAAAGCTCTCTAGTAGTGTTGACTTTTAACAGGAGTGATATGCATGAGCTTCATTTCTTGTTGTTTTGCGTTAGTGGTTTTCTTCTTGCAGCCCTAGCTAGCACCTCTGAAGTTTATCTGTAGTACAGGGAAGGAATTGCTTTTAGCAGATTTCTAGCTTGGGATGGTACAGGTTACAGTGGTACTGGGAATTATCTGGGAATACTTGAGTTTCAGAGATGGGAAGTTTGGAGAAAGGACTAATATGGAGTAAGGACAGATTTTGCAGCCTATTTTGAAAGCATAGGTGGAGCTGGTCCCCAGATAAAGAGGATCTGTTTTCAAGTGGCTTGGGTCTAGGGTGATTTCTGAATTCAATATGATTCCAAGAGTATATGGGGGTTAAAGAACTTAGAAGAATGTGAAATTAGAAACTTGATCAGAGCTGAAGGTCCTTAGAAACATAAAAGAGTAAGGCTCAAATTGCTCTGGATCTGTTAGCAGTGGATATTAGCGGGAAAGGCAGCCAGAAGGTAGTTTTATTTCTGGCATTCACAAATTCTGATGCCCTTGCAATGTTTAATGTTTTTCATATTACCCAGAGGAAGCTAACTCTAAAATACCAGGAAAACATGATTGCTGTAATCAAATTAAAATAAAACAGAGAAAGGAACTTTCAAGCTGAAGATAAAAAAGTGAGGAAGGTGATAGAAAAATTTGATGCACATGAAGCTCAAGTGCAATGCAGGGGAGAGGTGGGGAGAAGGTGACTTAACCAAGCTGTATCTCAAATAGTGCATTGTGCTTTGAATCTGGAAGGAAATTCAGGCTGTGACGATCCAGAATTAGCTCTTGACAAGACTACTGGTATTTGGGAAACATCCCACTGAAGTGTTTGGTTGGTTGCTTGGATGGAACAGATTACATGCATGCTTCCATTGTAAACAGATGGAGAATTCCAAATACTGCAGGAAGAAGGGCCTGAAGCAGCAAGGCACATGAGTTTTAGCACAGAGCCAAGATTTTTCTCAGCATATTAACTCTTAATGAAGGCAGAGTTTTATTGAGTGCTGTTGTCTCCTGAGCTTCATGCAGGTGTCAGTAGCATCTATTCAGTGTGTCGTGCAAAGGTCACTGCAGTCTGCAAAAATCAGACCTCCTAGACTCACTGTATGAGTTGTGAGTAGCCTTGCAGCCATAACCAAAGGGGCCTTATGCCTGAAAGCAAATTACCATTCACATTTGCTTCACTGGGGTGGGAGTTACAGTTTGTCAGAACCCTTGATAATGTGAAAAGAAAACTGATTACAAGAATACATGGAGATGGCTTACTGCAACACGTTAGCTCCAGTGGAAAAGTTCATGTGAACTAGCATACTTCTGAAAGCAAGAGTAGTTTGCAAGACAGTACTGACCTCTTGCTGTGTTACTGAAAAAGCATACTTATTGCTGTGGTCCCTTGTGTCTCCTTTTAAAAGAGACTTTGACATTTTCAGGTTGATAGGGAGGGCTTCTGACAATTCTTGAGTAGAACTGCAAATAATACATCCAATTACTGCCCAGAGAAACTTTTCACTGTTGGCAGAACTGAGCCAGATGGATGTTTCTTAGACTGCTGGAAGTCCAAGCAGAGTCACAGACTGCATGTACATGTTGATACTTGAGAGCAGCTCTGACCAGAAAGGACTTGGGGGTGTTGGTCAACATCACCCAGCAGTATGCGCTTGCAGCCCAGAACCCCCTGTATCCTGGGCTGCATCAAAAGAAGCATGACCAGGAGACTGAGGGAGGTGATTCTCCGCCTCTGCTCTGCTCTTGTGAGACTTCATATGCAGTACTGCATTCAGCTCTGGGCCCCCAAAGCAAGAGGGATAAGGAGCTGATGGAGTGAGTCCAGAAAGGCCACAGAGGTGATCAGAGCACTGGACCACCTCCTTTATAGAGACAGGCTGAGAGAGCTGGGCTGGTTCAGCCTGGAGAAGAGAAGGCTCAAGGGAGACTTTAGAGCAGCTTCTAGTGCCTAAAAGGGCTACAAGAAATCTGGAGAGAGCATGTAGTAACAGGACAAGGGGGAATGGCTTTAAGCTGACAGAGGGGAGATTTAAATTAGACATTAGAAAGAAGTTCTAATAAGTTTAACCGTATCCTGGCCTGCATCAAAAGGAGCGTGACCAGCAGGTCGAAGGAGGTGATCCTGCCCCTCTGCTCTCTTGGAGTATTGTGTGCAGTTCTGGTGTCCTCAACATAAAAAGGACATGGAACTGTTGGAACAAGTCCAGAGGAGGCCACGAGGATGATCAGGGGACTGGAGCACCTCCTGTATGAACACAGGCTGAGGAAGTTGGGGCTGTTCAGCCTGGAGAAGAGAAGGCTGCGTGGAGACCTCATAGCAACCTTCCAGTATCTGAAGGGGGCCTATAGGGATGCTGGGGATGGACTCTTCATTATGGACTGTAGTGATAGGACAAGGGGTAACGGGTTAAAACTGAAACAGGGGAAGTTTAGATTGGATATAAGGAAGAATTTCTTTACTGTAAGGGTGGTGAGGCACTGGAATGGGTTGCCCAAGAAAGTTGTGAATGCTCCCTAATGGTGTTTAAGGCCAGGTTGGACAGAGGCTTGGGTGACATGGTTTAGTGTGAGGTGTCCCTGCCCATGGCACGGGGGGTGGAACTGGATGATCTTAAGGTCCTTTCCAACCAAAACCATTCTATGATTCTTGAAGTTCTTCCCTGTGAGGGTTTTGAGATGCTAGCAGGGGTTGCCCACAGAAGCTGTGGCTGCCCCATCTCTGGTGGTGTTCAAGGCCACGCTGGACACAGGGGCTTGGAGCAACCTGCTCTAGTGGAAGGTGTCCCTGCCTGTGGCAGGGGGCTGGAACTGGATGAGCTTTAAGGTCCCTTTCTATGATACTAGGAATGGGCATGGGCACAGAATCCTTTCCTGACTGATACAGGAAATCCCTCTGGTGTATTGGCAGACTCTGGTAGGTTGTCTTCAGGAAAACAAAGCATATCCAAAACCCACGGTGCTCATGTTGATTGTTGTAAGAAAGAGCTGTATTCGTCATCATTGGAAAATGCAGCTTCACCTCGGTGTTACAGATGGCATGAAGATTTGCACAGATGTGCACGTTTAAGTGTAGATGTAGGAATGGTATGTTGTATGAGTACTGAGGTTGCTGCCTTGACTGATTCATCTGTGTCTGAGTGAAGGTTGATAAGATAGAACTAAGAAGAAACTGTGAAAAATAAAAACTTATTAGGATCCCTTCATAAAATATTGTATTGTTAGTTCATGTGATGGTTAAGCATGGGAGCAGTGCCAGTTCTACCAAACTGGCATGAAGGAAAGGCTAATGACAGCTATTCAGGATGTTTTCACTTCATGGGATGTGAAGCTGAGAACTAAGACCTTTTTCTTTAATATGGTGTCCAGTATTAGGAGAGCTGAACTGCTCTTGCAGTTCAGGTAAGGCCTTCAGCCCATTTGCCTCACAGGCGATAGTTAGGTTTGGGGCAGTTGGGTACATAGTTTTAACTAGGTAGAAGAAATTATGGCAAATATGATTTCTCATCTGAGATTATGTGCAGTCATCTTGACCAGGTCAGGTAGGGGGAAGGGAGCTGAAGTGAATTATTACCAGATTTGCACTAAGCTGGCTATGGGCTGAGAAGAGGTTTGCAATTTCATGAAGACTTTTTGTTTCCCCGTAATTCTTTCTGCCATCTTTCTTGATTTGAATTTAAGCCAGCTCTTTCCTCCAGTATTTATGCCTTCCAGACGTGTAGGCAGCTGGATGACAGCCTCTTTTCACCTAGATGAGGATGCATGTAGCTCTGTCATCAACATATTGTTGACATTTGATCTTGTACGCTGTTCTGTAGAGGCTCAGTAGATGGAGAGTGGGGCGGAATGGCAGCCGTACACGAATCCTTTGCTCTTGTCATTAGATCTTTAACACAGTGTAGATTTTGCTGTTACAGTCTCAGCATGACGTTTAATGGGGAACTCACAGGTGCTGCTTTTGGTTTGCAGTCTGAGTTAAGGGCAAAACTGAAGCTTGTCATTCCTTTTGTCATAGAAGTGACCATGTTTTTTCTGGTTCCACGTTTGAGAGCTGTCAGTGATTTTTGCAAGAGATAGCAATAGCTGGGGGCTGTTTGCACAGTTCAGTTCACTTGTGCATCTGTATTCAATATATACATACCTATCTTCTGTCACACTAACACCCCCTTTGGCATTCCTGTTTCTCTCCTTTCATCTGTTCCAATACACAGTTGAAGGGACAATTGTTTTGTTTAGCAAGTTCTTGCTTACTCAGCCCTAGGTTTCAGATCTGAGCTTGGACCAGTCCCCTAAAGAGCTTTTTAGAGGTATTACCCTGGTTTTGCAGGAGGACAGGTAGTAAATTAATGAGCCACTTCACTGCCCTTGTGTTGTTTTCCTGTGTGAGAGCTTTGTTACCTGAGATGATCTGCTTCTTTGTAAGACCTAGTTTTTGTTCATGCTTGGAAGTTTCCCAGTAGGTATTTTAAAGCTCTTTCTCATGTAGTAGTTGCATGGCAGGCTTGTGAGATAAAGAATTCATAATGCCAAGAGCTAGCCTAAAGAAAGAAAAGAGTTAGGTGTGCTGTAATGAGGCTTTTCCTGATCTGAGGGTGATCTTTATGTGATTGTGTATGGTCAACAAGAACAAGGTTTTGCCTTTGTAGAAAGTTTCTCAGTCCATCCTACAGAAACTTCAGGTGCTGACCTGTTTTCAGAATTGGATCAAGTATCCATAGTTGAGGTTTTGATTGATGATGAAAATAAAGGGTTAGTTCTCATTTAATTCACTGTGGATCAAAAAGCCAAGCTACACTGACAGTAGGTGCAGAAAAAGGCAGAAAGAGGTCTGTTGTGCTGGTAAAGAATGAGAATGAATTTCATATGTGATCCTGTTGCAGCTGGGGAAGATAAATGGAGTTGAAAGAAATTTTGTTTGTGCTGAGCATTAAGTGATAAGATCCATTTGAGAATAAGACTGACAAATCCAAAAAGATAAGTGCATTATTTTTGCTTCTTCCAATTTAACAGAGAAGATCTAATGGAAAGATGTGTATGTTGTTAGCAGGAACCAGCCATGGGGGGAGGGTTGAGACCAACCTGCTGCTTAGGGGGAGACTGAGGGCAAAAAAGCAACGTTTTCCCTTGTCTGACCATGGGAAATGCAGGTCTTTTTATTTATCTGTGCATTCATACAGAAAGGAGACCCCTTCCAAACAAAGGGGAGACCTGCCTTGTTTCAGAACACTGATGCACATTCTCTTACAAATAACTGTATTGAGCTGCTGATCAGTTATCCTAAGGAATGTTTGCTTTGCATTAAAGGCTTTCTGCTTTAGACAAACTAGACTTAAACTCTGCTGCAGAGGGCTCTGGGCTTTGTGGCAGTGCAAGGCATCAGCCTGAATTTCAGCGGCTTTTGTGAAATTCATTAATAGAAGGCAGAGTAAGGAATGTAATCTTAGCAAAAAAGGATTGGTGTCATTTATTAAAGAGATCAGGTTAGGATGTCTGTTTTTTATTATGCTTCTGGACCTTAAAAAGCCACAGACTTGTTTAAACTAATTGGCAGCACTGTGGAAGTCAGTGATGCAGCTGACTTCCTGGCAGCTAAGTAAAGGACATTCAGTGCTTTCAGTAGAGAGGTAGATGCTTGATAGCATCTGATACCCTGGTGTCAGAGGTGAATAATTAACACGTGGACATTAAAAAAGTCAGGTAAGATCTTTCAGTGGCAATGCACTATTGGGATGAGTAAGGCCAAAAAACAGATAATGGTTTGATTTGGGTGCTTTTCAGTCCCAGTGAGATGCTTGCAATCAAAAAAGATGAAGTAAAACTTCTGAAACTCCTTGTTCAAGGTCAGATTGTGGAGCAGAAGATGGACATGTGGGATAATGCAAAATGTGTGCAGTCCTCATTGTGCTGCTGTTGGTTTTGCTTTGCTTATGCCTGTGTCCTGTTGCTGGACCTCATCTGGCAAATACAAATGCAGTTTGTGTTTTTCTGCATTTGTTTTAATGCTCTTTGAGTAGTTCCAAACTATACGTAGGCATTTCTCGGAGGTGTGCTTTTAGTGAACTTAATTATACAGTGTTGTGGATTGGCTGTGCTTTTAGGGCTTCTTCTGCATTACATATTCCATGTAGCTTAGTTTGCTGAAGTGTGTTACAAAAGGAGGTACCTGTGCTGTCTGAAGGATCTGGTTTAGCTGCAGGTACATTGGCAAAGCTGTGCAGCCTCTACAGTTACTTTGGTGATATAGCCTGTATCCATATGAAGAGCACTGTTTACCAACATAAACATTAAGTCTGTGCAGGCATGAGGTATGAATGTAAGCTGCCAGGACAGCTAACCCCATCTAGCAGAGATCAGTGCTCCTTTCTGAAGTTCTTTTCTTTACAACCCAGGTCAGAGTAGCTGTGAAACTATAGATTTTAACAGTCCTCCCAGTGAGAGGTTTCTGTTGATTTTAGCACATTAGATGTTTCTCTTCTTGTGTGTTTTCATGGTCAGTCAGCCTCTGGTGACAGCACTGATTCTGTTGCAAAATGAATTTTAGGCTGGTGCCTGATAAACCCACCTGATGTGCTTCAGGCTTTCCTCTTCCTTTACCTGTCAGGATGGAGCTTCATGGTTCGCAAGATTTCCCCATGTAAACGAGAGAACATCTGCACCCTTTCCCCATGCAGTCTTTATCAAGGCTGATCTAATAGTCCAACTTACTGCTTGGCCTAAGCAAAGGTAATTGCTTGAAATGTATTGGCATCTTGAAAGGCAATGCATCTAGTCAAGAGCAGAAATGTCTCTATTGAATTTAAAAAGATAACAAGCAAGTATTCCTGCTGAGTTTCCCTACCCGCTTGTGCCAACATTCTCTTCTCTTCCAGCTTCAAAACATGTTTTCTCTTTCCTGTGTGCCAGAGAGAAGAAAGGTCCCACTCTGCCAAACAAGTAGTGTTCAGCACTCCCCTGCTTTTCATTGCTCTCCTTAGTGATGGGAAGGCCTTGAGCAAAGAGACAGTTGGGCAGAGGACGTGGTGCCTCTACTTTGGCCGAGCATGGTGCTGTTCAGACCAGTGCAGCACCGTTGCCAACTGGCAGCAGTAGCAGAGGCTTGGGGCAGCCTGCTGCTCCTTTGATGACTGACAGGATCCTGGCGATTGCTCTCTCCAGCTTTTTAGTGTTGGCACACCCCAGAAATGGAGGGGAAGGGTGGAAATTGAAGAGCTTTATTAAATAGCAACAGCTTCCCTGGGATGGAGCGGGAGAGGAAGAGGGAAGCACTAGGGCTTGCAGAGCAGAGGCTTTTAGCAGAAAGTTTTCTTACCCTTCCAGGGCAAGTACAAACTGAGCTCTGTGCTTGAGTGTTGTGGCCTGGGTCCCCTTCTTCCCACATAAGTACAGCAGCTTGACAGCGAGAAAAAGATCATTGGGAAAGATTCCTTGAGGCTGTTGATTGTGATGCAGCCTCTCCTTGGCTCTCTGTGTAAGTAAATATGAATACCTAAGTTTAATACCTAACTGGTGGCTGTGACAAGTGCTAGAGTACTGATGTGCCAGTACTGAGAAGTTTGAGAGGGTGCAGCAGCAGTGGACTTGAGGTGGCCTTTGCACACCACATGCCTTACAGCTCTGCTTTCTCTGAGCCATCTTCTCCCCTTTTGAATTCAACATTGAAGAAGTGCCTGTGAAGTGATGAAATGAGCCTTAGGGAGTTCAGGAGATGATGCAACTGCCCACTCCTGATCAGGGAGGATGGAAAAGGCACACTAAAGAGTTAAGTAGTTGCTACTATTGCACTCCTTGAAAACAGAAGTGCAGAGATGAATTACTTAACAAAACCTCCCTGTACACATGTCATGATTTTAGGGATGTAGAATGGAAGCAACCAGCTGTTTCTTTAGTGAGTAGTGTGCCTTTTATGTGGAACCTTGCCTACCTAGATAGTTTGAATATTTGTAGAAGAAGACCTTTTAATCTCGCTGACATCCCCTGAATTCACAGGAGAGATGGAGTCCCTGAAATGACAGAAGTGTGTGTGTCGTGTGGGGAGATCACCAGAGACAGGTTTTCTACAAACATATTGCACAAGTCAAGCAACTGTTCTGTGTAATCCAGGCTGGATCCCCTAAAGGGAAGGGGTAGGACCTTTCTTGCCTGCAGAAATGACATTTAAATGTTTGTTGTTGTCAAGAAAAGAACAGCTTGCTATACTTACATTGCCTGTTTGGGCTTCAGCTTCCACAGGGAAGTTCAGAAGCTCCCACTCCTTAGACTTCACAGTGTTTATAGTTAGAGAAAGATGCCATTCAAACCTCTATTTCAGCACAGCATCTGTAAACACAACTACTAAATTCACAAAATGCTGACTTGCCACATCTAATGGTGTGGCTGTGTATTACTGACTCACTATTATAGTGGTGCTAAGAGCAAGTTTGACATTGGTTATGTTATGGTGAAGAGCCTCAAAGCTTGCTGTGACTACTGGCAGTGGTTATGGGCTAATAAGGTATGGTGCAATACAGTATCTCTCCTCAATGAAAATACCACTCTATTAAAATAACCTCTTTGGAGGCTGTACTGCAGTGTGGTGAATGCTTTAAAGATTAGTAGACTTATACAACAGTGGTTCTTGAACCCCTGGCCATCAGTATGGCTGTAACACATAGCCTGCAAATAGGGACCAGGCCCAATGAAAGGGAACTGGTAAATTACCTAGTACTGGTTTTAAGAGTGTCTGAGGGTTGGCAGCAATCTCTTGACCTAGAAGCTGGAGAATCATGTTAGTGTAGGATTCCTGTAATAAGTTGAATATTATAGCTAGAAGCTTAGAACTCGAAAGCACAGACCATCCCACTGGCAAAGAGTTGTGGTCACTCCATGGTGTGTTTCAGGCTGGCATCTTTGGTTGAAATAGCTCAGTAACTTTTAATAAGATTTAGCAATGGAAACAAAAAGACAAGAAAAAATAATCCAAGAGGAATTAGCTGTGATCTATGGAGAATAATGCTTCCTGGCAGACTTCTGACCCTCTTTGAAGAGAGAGACCTGCCGTTGTTGAAGAAACTTTAATCTGTGGATAGAGTAGGGGGTCTTGCTAATGGATACAATTGCCAGAACCAGTCTGTATGACTGCATCAGATTGATTAGCTGGGTCCTGGTTACTGCTGCGAGTGGTGATTATGCCAGTACAGCTGCTTTCTCTTTTTATGTACTAATTACCACATGCACGGATGTCATCACCCTTAACACTGCATGGAGTTGTCCCATTAGCGTGGGAGTGGGAAGCAGCAGGGGAGGGGAGCTCTTCAGCATGACAAGCTGTTTGGAAGTGAATGGAGTGGAGTGATGAAGCAACTATTCTTACGTGGAAATGTTAAGCCATCTTGCCTTTGGGATTCTGCCCTCAGCCAACATGTTTGCAGGTTGTCAGAACCAGACCCGTGTCCTTGGCAGCACTTTCCATGGGGTGCTATTTACTCAGCTGTAGCTGGCAGGTCTCCCCCCTTGGCATGGCTGGTTGGGGAGCATGTGGGACAGTGGCTCTGCAAACTCTCCTGTGGAGGAGAGCTTGTGGCTAGCCCAGGAAGGCAGCTTGTTGAGCTGTAATACCTTGTAATGCCATTCTCAGGAGGAGAGGAGCCATTTCTGACTTGCTGAAGATAGATGTGATGGAAAACCCTTGCAGTTCTTGAGAGTTTTGGAATGCTTGTTTTATGAATTTATGCTTCCAGCTCTGGCAGACCCCTCCTTTTCTCCTCCTTCCTCCTCCTCCTCAAAATCCAATCTTCCCATCAGAGTGCACCATAATCTCCATGGTAACAGGTGTTAGCATCATACATCTCATCGTTTTTCCCCAGTTCTTTTTCTTCCATGGTAGAGATGGGTAAGACCTAGATAAACCTGTAAGGACATGTTCCTTCCATTCAAACACCAAGCTTGTCTGAATAGGCTGACTGCTGAGTGATAGCCAGGGTGAGGAGTGATCAGCTTCTGTCATACAGAGAAATCCTGAAGGACATTTTCTCTTTTAATGTGGTGGCTTCCTCAGAAGAGAGGTTAAATTTTATTACTGATGACAGGACATAATGTAGCTATTGTTTTGCTCTGATTTACTTTGCATTATGATGGTCAAGATGAAGATTCTGAGTACTAGATTTTGGAGGGCATACAGCTAAGTAGTTTCTGCCTCAGACTTCAGGTTAAGGTGTCAAATACAAGGTGTGGGGTGGGCAGTAGAACTACAGAGGAACAGTCCCAGTTTGTTGTGGTAGCTGATGAGTTTCACACAGAAGAACTGTAATTATTACTTCAGGCCACCTCAGTAGTGCAGAAGTGGTTGACCTGCATTCCTGTCTACCTTTATCCTGTTGTTCCAGCACATCCTCATTCCATTTCCTGCTTCCTGGTCCAGCACCATCCTCTTTTCTGGGGAGTCTGGAAAACATGTTTTGTGATTGATGGATGGTTGCTCACCATTAAAAACTAATGTAAAACACATCTTTAACCTGGGACTTATCCCATTGAAACTCTAGATTTGAAGTCTGTGTTACCTGCAGTGGTTACAGGTTTAAACCCTACATCCATTTCTGCAGAAATTCTGTTAATGATTTGGACTTGTAAATGCAGTCTTCAGTCCTGCCCTTCTGAAGCCATGATAGAACATGTTCTGATGGCCCAGTCCACTGACATAGCTTGTCCCTGTTCCTGGTAGCCAAACTTACTCACTACCCCACTTTCCACTTCCTATACCTTTGTTTTCATGATCTACATGTGTTATATTTTCTAGCTAAATAGTGTTTTCAGTATACCGAGTTCTGGTTGCTGGATGTCAGGGCGCATGAAAGCATTGTGCTGTACAAAAGCCATTAGCTTCTTGGAGAAGGACAGTATCTATGTAGATCTAATGCGCCACTTCAACGTTCTTGCTTTTCGAGCTCGTACACTTTGGAAATCAGTCTAGTGCTGACCTGAGAGCAGAGTTTGCTCTTGGTCCTTCATGTGCACAGAGTTTTCAGACAGCTGCATTATTGCAGCGTGCAGCTGTGCTAACTACCAGCAGTCTTAGCAGCTCTTCGGCATCTTACCTTACTGCAGGTAAAATGATGGTGTTGGAAGGGGACCTGAACTGGGGCGTTTTGATTTTCTTCCATGCACTGTTGGCGTGGGGTTGGCCAAACTCGGAAACATTGTCAGGAGGCTGTTTAAATGCTTAAAAAAGGAGAGAATTGTGTATTATTTTTGCATAAAGCTTGGCTTAGAAGCAATAAACCTTTGATGCTGGAAGCCCCTGTGTACTTGCTAGATTCCTGTTCCACACTAATTAGTTAAGATGAAAGGTGAAGGCCAGAAGAGCCCCAGCTGTCCTGCCTGCTTTCTAATGACTATACCGCTTGTCCCCATCACTTTGTTTAATTAGTTTGAATAGGACTCTGCAGCCTACTGAGCGACATGCAGATTCTCCTGGGGGAAGAATTTCTTCTGCTCCACAGCTGTGTGCCAGTCAGTCTGTTAAACACTTAGGGACACATGTATGTGCATTTCTAGCTTACTCTCACTGCTGGATTCATGGTTTCTTGCAACATCCTGTGAAGTGTTGTGGTCTTCTTGGCTAGCTGTGCTACTGCAGGAAGATTGAACATTTGCTTGAGCCTCCTTGGCTCTCCTATCTTGTATTGTCCTGTCAAGTAATTTCCTGTTATTGTTTCAGAGAGTTTTCAACGTTCTGTACCCGATGCCTGCCGACCAGAGAAGACATGTTAGCATCAACTCTGCTCGCTGGCTGCCTGAGCCGGGCCTGGGATTGGCATATGGCACCAACAAAGGGGACCTGGTGATTTGCCGACCAGAGTAAGTGCTTTATGTGGAGATGAAACTGCTTTGGCTGTTCTGTTCTTAGGGCAGCGGGAGTAAGATGGCTTTTTACTGCCTGAGACATTTCACTTGAGGGACCCAAAAAACCCAACTCCTAGTGGTCTTTTTGGACTGCCATAGTGTTTACCAGAATCTCTTAACAATCAGTGTTTGGTTTGTTGATTATGAACTTCTGAGGCTCTTTGAAATGCATCTCTTCAGCTCATTTTATTTCCCATGTGTTCCTAGCTCTGGATCCTTTGTTTCACATGTGTCTCAGTTTCTGAATTTATGGACTTCTAAAAGTTTCCAATGGGAACAGCAAATTTGAGCTCTTAGTGATACACTTGCTTTGCTCAGCTTTCATGGACCACTTGGAGTCCACCAACCAGGTTGAAAGCTGCTGACCTAGAGTTATCGAATACTTGTTAACAGTATTCAAGCATGAGATTGTATGAACTGCAAAGATTTTTGTCATGATTATGAGCAAGCCAGTGAATTGTTTTGGTTCTCACTTAAAAGTGCAGTGGTGTGATGTGTAGACTTGAGGTTTCTTTTATTTGTACAGCACCATGAAAGGTGTAACTGACCCTTTGTAAACTTGCAATTAAGCACAAGCTAATTTAGATGTAGTGTGGCACAGATGATGACTGAGCAGTGTTCTTGAGGAATCTGCACCACACTTCATTGAGACCCTTTTCTCTGTTGTGTTGTGCAGATGCTTGTTTTGGAGCAGTGTTTCTTTCGTGCTGCAGGAACACTTGAGGGTTTTCTCTGCTTCAGTTATTTACCTTGGTATTCTTTCCGGTTATGTTTCACTTGTTGAAGTTCTTTGTAACTTTAAAGCTGGCAGCTAAAACCTTGCAGCACTGCTGGGGGTCTTACCACATGCATGGGGACTCCATCTGTTGTGCGTGAGATCAGGCATGTGGTGATTGAGGAGGCTCATATGGGCAGTGTAGAGCCACTCTCTTAAATCAGAATGAATATATACAATTGTAATAGTGACTAACTCAGTACAGCCTTCTAGTGAAATCTGTGGTTGGAATTCAGATTGGACCAATTTCAGTCACACAGAATGCCAGCGCTCTTCAAACAGCCTTCTTGTTCTCTTGAACATAATCTTTCATCAAGGCCTTATTTATACATGAAGTTCTACAAGATATTATTATGGAATAAGCTATAATCACTCTTCCAGGATAAGTGGCTTTCTTCAAGAACAGTTGCTGTACTTTCTAAGCAGAATTATTCAGGAATAATGGCTCTCTTCACCAAGTCCAAAGTTATTCTAAGTTTTTGTCAGTATAGAGAAGTGGTAAGATCTAGTCTACTGATTATAGCTCATGTGATGAACTTGGATGAGACCCAAGGGAAATGAAGTCTCCCTGAGGATGGGTGCTTTGAACGCTGTAGAGTTGAGCTAGGTCTGACTGTTGTGGCTTGCCACACCTACATTAGGTGTCCATTCTGGTGCTTGCAGTAGCCCTAAGCTAAGTGACGTGTCTCTATGTGGCACCTCACAAATTAATGACACAACAGGTACACTTTCATGGTATGTTATAGAAGCAGTGTCAGTCCTGCTTCAGCATCTCTGTGGAACCTCTTTAGCACACCATCTTGCTATGGCAGTCTTCTATCTGCATACTTCTATTCCAGCAACAATCATGCAGTCATTCCAACAAAACCAAACTTTTTGTATGACTGTGAAACAAGGTGGCCGTAGAGGTGGGAGATTTCTTGGTGGTTTGACAGAAATGCTTCAACAGGTTTCCTGCTGGTGGCTTAAAGTGACTGATGCTTCTGGTGCAGACCTCACATGTGCTAATGGGTTCTTTTAGGAGCAGGACACCTCATATGTTCTGTTCTTGACCGCACCATTTTATAGATCAACAACAGCCAGGCTGACTTACAAACCTCTGTGTGAAGGTGTAGATACTCACCAAGCTGAATAATTTTCATTGAGGGTCTAACATCAGAACACGAGTGAGTGAGGCTGCATCAGAGCAGAAGTAGCTTCTGGCTGTGATGTCAGCCACATATCTACTTGGAAGATCCTCAGAGAAGGGAAGAATCCTGACATGTTAATGCTACCCCAGTAGCTCTTGGCTTAATAGACTTGGTTTGAAGTTGGCATATTTGTTGACTTTAACTTGAGAAATGAGGGAGAAAGATGAAAAACATTGGTGTAGCTTCCATGCGCAGTAATACAGAGGAAGAGAAATACTAAATAAAGGGTTCAGCAATTGATAGAGTACTGTATGGGGGCTAGGCTGGCAAACAGCAGGGATCAAGAAAACACTGTACTGCTGAAAGCACCCCCACTGTTCTAATTTGCCAAAGAAAATGGAGCTCAGTAGCAAACAGTGGAGAGGGTTATAATTCCCTGGGTCTTTTTCCCCATGTACACTGGAGGCATTTGAAACAGAGTACTACAGGGATCACATAAACAGGTTGAAATAGCAGCTGTGTCTCAAATACAGGATTTGAAAAAGCATGTGCTTAGGGAAAATGAGTAGTCTGCAAGCACAAGCTGACCAAAAAAAGGCATAACTTGCTCCATGGGCTCATAATGAAAAGCTGTGCAAGTAGTCCTTCTAGAGTTGTAAAGAAACAGTAATTAAAATCAACTGGTTTGGGCTGTATTGATAAGTTGGGGTAGCCCTGGTGGCAGCTGTCGTTGCAGATGGAAATGGGGAAGGTCAGATTATGTTGGTGATCCATGATGTGAACTTGTGTCGTGGTTTAAACCCAGTCAGGTAATTCGTTCGCTCACTTCCCCCCCTTTTCTTGCCCTCCCCCTGCTCTCGGAGGGACGGAGAGGAGAATCAAAAGAATGCAACTCCCACGGGTTAAGATAAGAACAGTTTAGTAACTAAGGTATAACACAAATCACTACTGCTACCACCAATGATAATAATGATAAAGGAAATAACAAGGGAACAGAATACAACACCTCACCACCCGCTGACCGATAACTTGCCCCCCAAGCCCGACCAAGCTCCGACCGATACCTCCTCCAACCCTGCAGTCTCCCAGCCCTTCCAGCTAACTCCCAGTTACATCCTGGGCATGACGTGCTGTGGTATGGAATACCTCTTTGGTCAGTTTGGGTCAGGTGTCCTGTCTCTGCTTCTTCCTGGCTTCCCCTCCTCCCTGGCAGAGCATGAGGCTCACAAAGTCCTTGGCCAAACCAAAACATCTTTGTTATCAGCTCTGCTCCCGAGCTGAAAGTCAAAACACTGCACTACACCAGCTACCAAGAAGGAGAAAAAATGACTGCTACTGCTGAACCCAGGACAACTTGGTACACAGATTTATTTGGTATGTTTTGAAGGAAAGGAAGATTAAACCCATGAAAAGTGAAATCAAATGCATTGTGATTTGGCTAAGGTGGACTATAGCAGGTGGGTCTTTGAGAATTAAATGTGTTTTTTGTAATTAAAGGGTCAACTAAGGACTTGCTCCAGGTCTAATACCTCTGTGTTTTAGTAAGTAAGTAGTTCCCATGTTGGAACTACAGTAAATCTAGTTAATTTGTAAAGAATTAGGATTAGAATAAGATCTGGTAGAGAGCAGGTAAAGGCCTGGCTAAAGGAAAGAATGCAACACAACTGAGAGCTGGACTCTGTCACAAAAGACATCATTAATGGACTTCCTTAAGAACCTGTTCTGAGGTTAGTTATTAATACTATTTACACTAATACCTTGTAAGGGTGTACTGAATAAATTTGCAGAGGATGTGACATTAAGCCTTGTCATTGTGGAGAAGGATCAGAGTATTGCACAAGAATCGCATTGCCTTGAAAGTGACTGGAGCTATAGAAATAAGAACTTATTAGTACAAAGTGCACTTAGTGACTAATAACGCTGAGCTGAGTAGTAAAATGACAGAGGAGGAGAAAGACCCAAGGTTTTAGTTGATTGTAGGTGATTAAGCCATCAATATATAAGGCTATAAAAACAGAAAGATTAGTACTAGGATGAGACACAGGATGCTTACAGCAGAGATAGCAAAATGTTAGTATCACTGTAGAAAACACTATGTACCTAAGCTGGAACAGTTCAGCATTTGCATATCTGTATTCAGAACTGGTTTTGAACTGGTACAGTGAGAAAAAGTAGCTGCTAGTGGGGTCAGTGGAGCATTTTTAGCTAAGAAAACCTGCAGCTTGGGGTCTTTAGCAGGGCTGAAAAGGAGGGGGTTATATAGCCAGCATAAATCTCCAGGAAAAGAGAACTCTCTAAATATATATACTTTTTATTAGAGAACAGAGAGGCATAAACTGACTGTTTGCAAACCAGAGGAAGGTACTAACCAGCTGATTTCTGCAGTAGCCTGTACAGTGGTTGGGTGGGCGCAAAAGGCTTAGCTGTTTGGAGATGCAGCTTGGCTGGCTTGCAGGGAGACAAGTGTATGACTTGAATACTTGTGACTGGGGGTGGAACTGGACGGCTGAGCTGTGAGGCAGTTCTCAGTATTTTAAACCCAAGATCCATGTCTAAACAGGTGTTGACAAGTTGGCTCTCAGAGCTGTTGTGCTGTAGGGAGGTGAGGTGGTGACAGCAGTGCTCATCCACACTTGGAAATGCACCTAATGGGCCTGAAAGAAGCTTATAAGAGACTGGCATTCATAAGCCAGTACAGTAGCTATGAGGATAGAATAAATATTAGCAAAAAGATAGAACCCCAGCAGGGTTGTATTGTGGTGAGTGAAGGAGTCCTTAGGCTTCCTTAGATTTTGGGGTGACTCCTGACTTACTAAATTGTGCTATTTGTGTGATTAAATTGGAAGAAACTTGTAATATCAGGAAAGTTTCTCCTTTCCCAGACGCTCCAAGGCTAACCAACTTGTTTATTAATATGTTTGAATATGCGGTATTAGATACAGACTTGTATTGAAAACTCAGAGATCCTAATGTCTGCGAATAAATACTATTCCCAGTGAGCATAATGAACAGTGGTGGAGCAGATGTTCAGCAGTGTCTGCCTGTCCTGTGTATGTTCTTGTCTTTTGCTTATTTAGCTGCTGGTTTTGCTTGCTTGCAAATGAATAAACTGTTCATCTGAGAGCAGGTCTCTATGGCCTGTTAACATTTTGCCTACTTTTCCTGCTGAATTACTGCCCTTCTGAGGAACAGTCTGTGTGAAAGAACCCAAGGGGCTAGGTTCCTGTGGGACAGGAACCCAGCTTTTGGAAGCAACTTGCTCTGCAAGTGACCAACAGGACAAGCAATTTATTTTCCATACGTTTGATCATTGATTTTTGTTTGAAAAAGTCATCAGCCACCATGTAAAAGAGGGAGCCATTGGGAGGAGGTTCATAGAAGTAGCCACTGGGAACAGAGCAGAAAGTGAGGAAGCTGATTCCAAGGAAGACATCTGCAAATCCTGGGTATTCACGGAGTAATGAATGGAATTCAGTAGATCACAGGCAGTGTAAGTGTCTTCAGGAGATGCTTCATGCTTGTCTTGTTGCTTTTTGACCAGTTGTAATGATGCTAGGCTGGAGCAAGGGTACTCAGGTCTGAGATTCCTGCTGATGAGAGGTTTGGTCCTCCTATGTGGATTGGAAACAGATTGCAGACTGTATGAGGTTGTGACAGCCTGTTCCTTTTTTGAGGGTCCTGTAGTTCACTCTTGTAATGATTCAGTGTACAGATGGTTGCCAACTGATAGACTTGCATACGTATTAGATCATGAGCCTGCTCTCTTAAAGCTTGCCCATGGATTCACATTAACACATGATAGTCTGGGCTTTTTGGATGAGTTTCAATGAGTTTGTGTTCAGTCCAGAAGTGTGGTATTGAAAGGCTCAGAGGCTGCCGTGTTTTAAAGGGTGGGCACCATTGAGCTAAATCAAGACACTAAATTCCTGACAGTGATGTTTGTTGGGAGATCCTAAAGGAATCCCTTAAGGCACACCACTTGAGGTAGCGTGCTCCACTTGTCAAACAAAGTGAACTACCATCTGCTACTCACTGTGGCTTGGAGGTCTGTCACGGGAGATGGTACAGAGCGCTGTGAATTCCCCCCACTCCTGTGCTATCCTGCAGCACACTGACTTTTCTGTGTCCTGCTAGTGCTTTTTTAGCCTCCCAATGGCTACTTCTCCCCACACATGCTGCTGACATCCTCTGTAACTGTGACCAGTTCCAGTGCTCGCTGAGGTTTTGTGCATCTTTCTTGGCTCTAAATAGTTCAAGGTTTAATTCAGTTCATGAATCTTTGGATTTAGCAGCATGGATTGAAATCCACGGTGTCTTGTACGGTAGAATCACCTCATACCCACCCCATGAGGAGCACATTCTGGAAGGGCGCAGCGCTCATGTGCTTCTGAAAATACTAATCCAAAAACTTCTGTGTTCTGAGAAAGCATTTGAAACCAATGCTTGGTTTCAAAACCAAGCACTGAAAACACCTTGTCTGGGGCTAGCTGTGTAATGCAGGCATCCACAGGAGAGGAGGGATTTCTTCAGCAGACTGAGCCTCTGGTAATGGAATTAAAATACTCCCTGAGCATCTGGTTCAGAGGCAGCATCCCTTGGAATTCTCTCATTGGGAAGTAGGTGTGGGGAGTCTCAAACTGATTCAGTGCTATGCAATGTGCATATTTTAATTCTTTGTGGTGAGATCTGCCTCTAATGTGAAATTATTTTGGGAAAAGTCACTTCACAATAAATTTCTATGCCTATTCCTATTACTTCACAATAAAATCCTCTTCTTATCCTATATAATTCTCTTTGCAAGAAATTCCTATTGCAGCGGATCATTGCAATTGTTTGTCCATACCACTCCTCTTTTTTTTCGCCTCCCCTTGAGAACTGCATATCCTCTCATCTAGTAATGGGGACAGTATGTCTGTATCTAGTTACCCATGTCGGTGAAGAGATGGCAATCTATCCAGCTGTGTCTCTGCTGGCTGGCTCCATTAGGCTCTTCAGCCTCAAGCAATGATGCCCCCCAGCAGCACAAGTTCTGGTGCATTGTTTCCCTTTTAAGAATAGCTTCTGGAGGATGAAGTAAACAACGAGACAGAAGGAGGAGCTGTCTTCCTTCAATATATAACCGAGGGATATTAGCAACCCTGCAGAAGGAATGTTTTCCCAGCTGTTAACTGGGGCGGCTGGAGAGCCTGGTAATGTCTGAGTTCTTCCTGCAAATGGCCTTTTGAAAGGCAGCATTTGCACAGTGGCCTTTGACCGTGGGCTGAGTAACTGAATGTATGCATGCCCTGGACTTTTAGCCACAAGATACATTGAATTTTCTAAATGAGAGGAAAAGATGATTTTCATTGATAAAAGGACTGCAAAAGGGGAAGATGGCCAATTCTGCGCTGAAGATGCCTCCTGAAAGCTTATGTTTGGATTTTGTTATTTGTGCATTTAAGAAAAAACTGAAATGAATTACTTCCAACTTGTGCAGGGTCGCCCAAGTATCCGAAGTGCCAAGAGGCTCAGTCATTGCAGATGCAGAAGTAGTATGGTAATATAGAGGGTTGGAATAGTATTTCCATTCTGATACTGGTTTTTTATTCCATTTCTGTTTCTGTTTCTCTGTGTGAATCTGATATCCAGGGTGAATGATGGCA
Source organism: Pezoporus wallicus (assembly GCF_028554395.1). Lineage (NCBI taxonomy): Eukaryota > Metazoa > Chordata > Aves > Psittaciformes > Psittacidae > Pezoporus > Pezoporus wallicus. The sequence continues at coordinate 203,850 of NW_026638015.1, read as the reverse complement.
TTAGGTGAAAGATGCCTTCATAAAATTCCACTTAATATGTCTGTGAATCCTCAAGATGAATTTTGAGAGCTGCTTTAAGTCTTCAGTTGTTAGCAAGTTCATTTCCCTCACCCAAATCTTCAGGATGTGCCGAAGCTCTGACTAGTTAGTGACATTTATTTTCCACCATGCGAAGGGAAACTTGTCACAGAGCTCTCTGTTAAAGAAACTTTGCCCACTACATACCACTTTGTGTACTGTGTCACCAGGCTTCTGCCGCTCCTTACTGGTTCTTGGCCTGGGTAAGACCATGGCCATGTACTCTAAAACAGTTACCAAATGCTTCACTTAAATGTATTCACATCACACCTGCCGCCTTTTCTTCCTTCCCTTTTTTCTAATTCTATCTACAAAAGCAATTAGATTTCATGCTATCATTTAACTTACTGCCTACTGCATGTAGCTCACTCTTTCATTGTTTCATATCTCTTCTTTTTTCTCTTTGTTATATTACTGCCTTTAAGGATAAAAGCTAGGCTTAGGAGAAAGTAATTGTCGATTTAAGGATGGCTTTCTTTTCAAAGAATGCTGCTAAGGTGGCTTTTTTGGCCTTTTGTTGCTTCCTGGGTTTGTTGTAATTAAAAATCAGGTGTGTATGGCTCAAAAATTAACTTATTTTCTTCTTCTTCTTCTTTTATGTCTATAATATTCTTAATGAGTACAACTAGCTGCTCTGTCCAGCTTCCTTTCTTACTCCTTAATTGCATAAGTACCCTTGGATGTTTTCTAAGTGGAGACTTCAGAGGGAAAATTCAGCCTCTCATCCGCTTTGAGTCTGCATTGATTTTTGCCCTCAGCCTCACTGATGAGCAGACCTTTTTTAATCCTAGGACCATTTTCCTCATGTTTATTTTTAAATTGTCTTTCCCCTCCTTGGCAGCACCGGTCCTTCCTGCTCTCTTAAAACCCCTCTTTTCTCGGCAGGTCTCTCCTAGACCTTCCTTCTTCAGTTGTTTACTCCCTTGGCTTTCCAATAAGATCATCTTTAATTTTCTGGTCTTTGATCTACTTTTATTTGTGGAGTTTCATTTCTTGTCCCTTATGCCTGTGTTTTCCTTGTATTGAAGCCAGCTAGCAAATAGCCATTATTTTCTTCATTTTCTTTCCCTTTTTTAAACCCTCAATCTGCCTGCTTCTGTGAATGGTCTCAGCTCAATGTCTACAAACTGTAATTGGAATAATAATTGTGGATTTGGGGGTTTTGTCAACTTTTGTCCTTTTTTCTTGTTTTGCTTCTTATTTTGTTTTCTTTTGGAGCAGGTTTCCCCTGTGTGCCAAACAGAACACTTTTTAGTTGGCTAATATCAAAGCTGCTAAAGATTGAAAATATAAAACTTGGCTTGCACTGTGGATCTCATTGAGATTAGACCAAGCCAAGATCTTGGTTCTGGAGCTTGGCAGCTTTGCGTGTGCCCATCACAATGTTCTGTTAAAAAAAAAAAAGCATTTGTTATGCTTGCTAATTTTAAACATTTATTTTGAAGTTGATTCCTCCCATTCTAAATGCATTTCCCTTGTTTAGTTTGTTGGCATAAGATGTACAAAACAAGCCTACTTGGAAGCTGCTTTTGAATCAACGTAAATGCTAGCTCCTACTAAAATGCTAATGGAAGTTCAAAGATGACTAAAGAGTGACTTTGGCTTTTGAGACTTGTAGCAGTTTAAGATGTTTAAGGCCTTAGGATGCTTAAGCAATTTGCTCTCCCCCATAGGCTCCTAACATCTTAGATTGTCTAAGCCACTGGAAGAGCTGATAGATCATAAACAGCTTAAGATATTCTGCGGGTTCAGAGTTTATTTGGAATACAGTCTGTCTGTAATCACTTAAAGCAATTAACAGGCCTTTAGGGTTTTAGAAGATTTTAAGCAAGTTGTGCATTTAGAGCTTGGTTTAAGGTGATACCAAGCTATATTGTTCTTATTTATGAATTCTGCATTCTGTAATCTTGTCATGTACCTTCCAGAGGATCCTTACGTGCTACTTGATGTGGTTGGAACCAGACAAGTGAAGGATGCCATGGAATACTGGCAAGATTTTAGTCGAGAAGAAAATCAGTGAAATATCAGGAAATTCTTCTTTGGTCTGTTTCTGCCATTTGTATTCCAGGCTATTTGGCCTGAGTGGTATGTTCGTACATAAACATGCTTCTTTTAATAGTGCTAAAGCTAGTGTGTAGCGTGCTCTTACCAGTGAGGTAGGAGCAGATCTTAACTCCGGGTCTTCTTTGTGCAAGTATTGGGGCACTCGCTGAAGCAAACAGTGGTGGGCACTCATCAGAAAGTAAAGGCTGCAGCTATATCAGATGTGTCTGCCTCATCTGTACTGGTGGCAGACGATGCTTGCACTCAGAGCTGCTGAAGGGAGAGGCTGCAGTAGGCATGTACAGCTTTCTCCTGGGACAGGGAGACCTGCCTGCAGATGATGTGCCCAGATGGCGAATCTCCTGCAGCAGCTGGCTGAGCTGAAGAGCATCAGCAAGGCTGAGAAGGAGCTGGACTCCTGCTTCCAAGCACAGTCAGCAGTGGACCCGCAGCTGCTGTGGTGTGGCTGCCCCATCCCTGGCAGTGTTCAAGGCCAGGTTCAACACAGGGGCTTGGAGCAACCTGCTCTAGTGGAAGGTGTCCCTGCCCAAGGCAGGGGGTTGGAACTGGATGAGCTTTAAGGTCCCTTCCAACCCAAACCATTCTATGATTCCATGAGAGTTTTGTCCATCTGCTTATTTAAAGTACTGCATTAATTCAAATACTTTACATTTAACGATAGCCTCAGTACATCCCGTCTAAACTGGTATGTATCTCTTATAAATGTCAAAGTAGCCGATGTCTGCATACAACCTCAGTAGGACAGGAGTTACGTTTGGGACTAAGAAGGGTTCCCTTGTTCTCTTAGGTGCAAATTACAGTTTCCTGTGTCGTGCTGAGTGTGGTGTAAAAAGCTCTGGGAAAAGCTGCTTTAAAAAACTGTTGTGGCATTTCAGTAGGAGAATTGATATTGGCATGAGGGACTGTGAGGAGCTTTTCTTGGCCTTATTCTCAGCCTAGGTTTTGCTGTGTAGCTTTGTGTCCTTAAGGGCAGTGCTCTCAACCTCAGTATCTTTGCTTGTGTCCCAGGGTAATTGAACATCCAGACTTTCATACAATCCTTTCTCCTGCACTGTTACTGTCTTGTTGATGAATTTCCTTTCATTGCTTGTTGGGTGTGTTGGAAGACTGAGTCTTAATTTAAGACTTTTTCTCTTGAAATGGAAAGCAAATTCCTCTTATGCTTTCTGTTGGAGTGTCCTCCATTTCAACTCATGTTATGAGTTTGCTCATGGGTTATAAATGGTGACTCCTGGAAGTTGCTTAGGTTTTAGTTGCAGTGACCCTGTAGATCAGAAAAAAACACTCTCTTTGGGTTCTTCCTACTGTGTTAATCTCTCTCTCCCTCTGAGGTATCTAACAGCTTAGGTGACTGATGACTCCCTTCCTTAGCTATCACATTTTTGCCCAGGGAGGATGATGGTTAGAGGTGTGCCTTCTATCTAGTCTGTATTTTCTATCTCCAAACTTACAAGGCTGTCCTAATTTAAATGGTGTGAGTTTGAATAGAGGCTTTTCAAAAATCACAGCGTTTAACCTAGCGGGCAGGACTCCACAATCAAACAAAGGGGGCCAGTCACCTTGCATAGTGTTGTGGTTGAGTTGGCATCCTGCCTGCAGCAGGAACATGCTGCACCAGCTGCACCAAGCTGCTCTCTGTACTGCTTCCGCAGCACCTTTGGCAGCTCAGGTAGGTGTCAGGATGTGTTTCTGCATGGTTGCTGCTCTCCAGGAGGGCAAAGCTTGCAGGATTCTGGAAAATTAATGGGCTGTATCAGTATAAAGAGTAAAAATACTCCCACTGCTAGTTGTGAAGGGGTGACCTTTCCATTGTTCCTCTCAATGTGATGACTAGGATAATATCATACGTCACCTAAATGTCTGGGTGGTTGTTAATCGTAAACTGCAGATCTTGTGTTCTCTATGACTTATCTTGTTAGGAATTCCTGTACTTGATCTCATGCTCTTCCCCTGCTACTTATATACGGGCTGCACTCCAAGGGTGCGCGCTGAACTAGACCGGTGCCAGTGAAGCTGCACGTCTTCCTTGGTCAAAGGGAATTGCTGCCCAGCAGAGGTACTCCAGGAATCCCGTTAGCTGGTTCCATACAGTCTGCACTGCAGCCAATTTTCACTTAGATTTGTCTCTGCAGTGGTTCATCGCCTGCACAGAAAGCTAAATATTTATGAAGTAGTGTGTTAGAAATTATTGTTTTCCTACCCAGGCAGCTGCTAGGAGTGCCAAACTTTGCCTTGTGCTGACAATACCGTTGCCTAGCTAATCATGGGAGCCAGGGATGGGCTTGCTGTGCTGATCATCACACACCGGCATAAGAGATAATGAGCTGCTGACAAGGGTGCATCTGGGATCCGGCCGAGCGTTGCGTTAGATACTGCATGCTGCCGCTTCCTTCCCAAACCAGGACACTGGATTTCCTGTTCCTTAGCATAGTGTCACCTTGCTCTCTGTAGCTCACTGTATGTTTCCTTGTGTATCAGCTTTAAAGAGTAATTTCTTTCGGGGAGAAAACAAACCTTGGCAGTGTGAACATCAGCTATTCACCTAGGTGCACGTGCGGTGTCTTCTCCATGTCGAGCTTGCCACAATCTTCATTCTAGTAATGGGGTTGTGATGATATTGCAGGCAGCAATGTCTTAATCAAGATTTAAATCGGTGCCTCATCAGACAGGTGGTGGTACTTGGTCGTACTGGTACTGATGCGCCTTTCCATGTGGCAGGATTTGAGGGAGGAGAACAGTGCATTTGCCCATTGCTGCTGCCTTCTTCAGTATTGGGGGTGGTTTCACTAAAAAGACAGTAAGTGCCATTTATGCCTTCCTGGACGTGCATACCCTACTTGCAAATTATGGGGGGTTTGCCTTGCCATCTTGCCCCTGAGCTGTATTGTTATGATGGAGTTGAGGGACTTTTGTCCTAATCCCTTCTGCTCTTCAACTCCAGTTTTGGATGTGCCAGTTGAGGGAATTACGCAGATGTCTGAGTCGGTTTGTGCTGACCTGTGCTTTCTCAATTTACTTTCAAATACCAGTTAAGCCAATGCAGTAAATCGTATTCCAGCTTTCTTGTCATGTATGAATAATTTAGTCCTTAAATCCTAGAGCTTGGTCCTAGTTTTTTTAGGAGGACGTACCTGAGCTGTGTAGGAAATAGTGTCCCTGCAGATGGAGAGACTCTGCTGCCTAAGTTGATGGCTCTTGGTACTTAACATGCTCCACTCTGAATTCTTCACCCTTCAGGAAAGCGTGCAAGTCTGTGCCCTTCATCCTCTCCAAACTCATTAATAATATGAGCTGGACACAGGCATCGAAGGAAAAGTCCATCTCGGAACAGACCCCTGCTGGGAAAGCCAAGCTGTGAGCAGCTCTGCACTTAAGAAAGCTAATGGAAATTTCCAGGGAGGGCTTAGAGAGCTTAGTGACAGCCATAAAAAGGAAGTAAATAAGAACTTGCCTAAGTGGACCTCACTGTCCATGACTGACACAGTGTGGAGAATTGCAATTTTTCACCCCAAAGCCCTGGGCAACAAATGTCCTCCTTACTGCATCCACATCCAAGAGGCAACATGCACCATGCTGCACAGAGCTTCTACCTGTGCCTTGGAAAATGTAAAATGCTTCCAGCATTTCCATGTCTAGAGTTTGATGGAGCAAAAGTTAAATGCTTACATCACCTGAAAATATTCATTTCTCCAGTGTAAGCTCTGCTTCTGTGAAATGAATAGTCAGGCCTTGATTTGCAAATCTCCCGGGAAACATACTGTGTGAGGCTTGCTGATTTACAGAATTCAAGCAATATTTTGCATTGGGAGTTAAAAAACCTTCAGGCTTTCTGAAACAGGGAGATTGCACTGTTTTAAATAGGTGTGGTTAAACCAGAGCAAATCTTGGCGCTTAATTGAAAATCTGTTTTAAACCAAGGTAATCGTCGTTGTCACACACATCTTGCTGTGTACTTGAGTTGGTTTAAGGTGTGATTATGTGATCAAGTTTCTACTGCAGGTATGGTCTTAAAACTGACAATCCATACAATAGGAGCGTTTCTTTGATGAAATCTTTGTTATTAAGAAGGGAAGTGATGATCTATGTATAAAAAAGAGCACCCAACCAGTTCCCTCTGTTCAGATATTTGCTTTCCTCACTGTACCTTGGTGCAGCCTGAAATATCTCTTTCTGCAGCTTCAATCCAAAGGCTGGAAGACCCAATGGGGAGCAAGCTGGATGTTGGTCTTAGGGCTGTGGAGAGGCAGATGTGGGTTCTAGGTCAAAGAAATGCAGATGCATGCAAAAGAGAGCAAAGATGGTAGGGAGTGCCAGCTGTTTGTTCTGAGCCGCTTGTCTGGCCCTGCAGGGAGACACACTCAGTCCAGTCTAAAAAGCCCAGTTCATGTGGTGCTGAGGATGTTGAGCTCCCATCATGGCCAAGTCTAATGACCTCGGCTTAAGTCTGTTCATAGGTGTTCCCAGAGTCAGCAATGGGAGCAGTGGTGCCAGCTGCTACAGGTCCTCCTATGGGAAAGGCAAGCAAAGTGCTCCATTCTCTGGCAGTAAATGAGTAAATAGGACTCTGGCAGTGAAATTCGGTTGATAAATGGCAGCATTTAAAACCAATGTGCAAAGTCATGTATTAAATGGAATGACTATTGATTTGGTCGTCCAGGGAAAGGTACAAACTGGCAGCGTGGAGTTAGAACAGACTTTCCTGTCCAACAGCCTGACTGTACAGTAGTGTGCCTCTGCAGAACATGGAGGGGCACAGGGACAGGAGTTTTTAACCTGGTGTACTGCCTGTCAGCTTGGTACCATGGTGCTTTTGCAGAAGTGAGATGAATCAAACTCAAAGTATGAGTGTTCATGCAGGAGCTGAGCTTTCCGTGCAGTACAGGAATCACACATTTTGGCCTTTGAAGTCTTCTGGTTTCATGCCTTGGGAGCTAACAAACTGGCAAAGACAAGTAGGGCACACAGAGCACCTTGGTGAGGAATAATAGTCATGTAGGTGGCTGTGTGGACCATGCCTGTACTTCGGAAGGCATGAAGAAGTGTGAAAGGAGGGGGAGAAGAGCATGGGTCAGTTGAGCTCTTGTGTAATAGCTGCAGATCCAAAGCAAACTAGACTTTTTATGGAAATGTTGACTGCCAGGTCAGAAAGTCTCCATTGCCATGGGAGTATGCTGCTTTGCAAACAACAAAGTGCGACAGCCAAGTCTCAGTGTATTAGAGGGGATGGAGCAGCCAGACAGACTGGCATGGTTTAGTGATAGGTGCTAGGTGGAGGGCAATTAATACTGAGGCCTTTCTAAATCAGCATCTCCCTGGCAGCTGCTTCCATGGGGTAGGAAGCAGCACAGGCCCAGCTCAGCACAAATTAAAGTGATGACTGATTCCTTCCTGCAGGCTCCATGCGTGGTTTTGCTGACCTGATTTTCCCCAGCTCTCGTCCTGTATCCAAACCTGGGGTGCTGTCACCCCAGCAGTCTCCAGCACACTCAGCTCTGCCATTGCAGCATGTCTGATTTGGAGCATCCTCTGAACTGGGGTTCCTGCCAGTTCTGCTGAGGCATCTCATTGCAGGGACAACAGTTTTATATGTATGTAAAACACTGTGTTTGTGCCCAAGCCAGAACCAGCTACCAACTACTTGCTCTGAATCCTTCCTTCACATTATGAGATATTAGGAAGCAGCTCTTCCCTGTGAGGGTGCTGAGGTGCTGGCACCGGTTGCCCAGAGAAGCTGTGGCTGCCCCATCCCTGGCAGTGTTCAAGGCCAGGCTGGATGGGGCTTGGAGCAACCTGCTCTAGTGGAAGGTGTCCCTGCTTTAAGGCCCCTTCCAACCCAAATCATTCTGTGATTATGAGGCTACCCTTAGTTCATGCTCTGAGACTGCCTGCAATGTGATGCAAGTCCAGCTCTTCAGAGCCAATTCCCTTCTGCGTATACAGGATCTATTTTGCTGTTAACTCTCCACCTACCACCATCAGATGTCTGCAGTCCAGCAGCCATGTGGTGGTATACAGCCTGGTTTTGAAACCCACAGCCCACACATGGCAGCTGGTGTGTCAGCATGGCAAAACACTGAACAGGAGGTCTCTTCCATAGTGCCTCTGGAGGTGGGAGATCTCCATCCTGCCTTGGACTGCACAGTGTGTGCCTGTCCTTTGAGATTTCTGTAGAGCACAGGGGAAGCTGGATTTGCTCTTACCCTCTTCCAGTCTAACTGCTGGCCTTAGAAATAGTGGGAGACACACTTAGAGCATTATGGTTGTGGTGGTTTAGGTTTTGTGGTTGCCTGTACTCTTCAGCAATGATTTGATAAATAGCTATGCAGTGTTAACCTTGCCTGTTCCTGTGATTAGCCAGCCCTGGCTTCATATATCTTTTAGGGAAATGCACTGTGAAAGGTTGCCAGAGCATTTGCTTCTCTGTTAAACTTAGTAGCATTAGCTGTAAAATTCATGTTTGGGGTTTTTTATACACACAAGAAGTTGATCCAGTACAAAAAGCAGTACAAACCCTTTTGTGGAAACTTGTCAACATATTCTCTACATCTGCCCTTGTTTCACAGTGACTGTCAGTGAGAGGGCTGTATGGAGATTTATTTATAGGTAGAATGAGAACCATTTGCAAAGAAACTAAATGTCAGATAAGAGCAGTGTTTTACTTAACATTACCTAGTGCAAGGAATGCTGGCAGGTACCACAGAGAGAGCCTTCCTATTCCAATTCTTTGTTTAACAGTCACTTGGAGTTAAGGTAACCTGATTTTATATACACAATTGTGTGTCTTCATTTCCTGAAAATCTCTCTGCTCCTGTTGCTGTGCCTCGGTGCTAATATTGAATTGAAATGAATGGAATATTCCAGAGCAGTCTGGGTAATACAGGGCTTCATGTTTGCAAGGCTCTTTATGGTGATGAGCCCTTTAAATGAAAATGTGAACTGAGCTAGGTCTCTAGTTTGTGCAGGGCAGGAATTAATGCTGTCCCTCGTGTTTTGGGGATGTAATGTGTGCTGGCTGGAATAGTGTCCTCTCATGCTAATATGCTTTCCTTCTTTGGTGTTGCAAGGGCCTTAAACTCTGGAGTTGAGTACCACTGGGACCAGATGAATGAGAATGTCTTCACTGTGCATTCCAGCAGCAGGAGCACTGAGCGGCCTGGGTGAGTCTCCTGGGTGTGGGTTAGGGAGACCTGACCCTTTCTGCTGCTTTTGTTACATCTGACAGCATCACCTCTTCTTTGTTCCTTTAGCACTGACTGCTTTAAATATGCAGTTACCCTCCTCATTTTGATACTGCCTAGTTGGGTCACTTGCCTTCTTCCAGCAGTTGACACCCAGTGCCCAAAAGTGATAGTGAAGTAAGATGTCATTCATGGTCTCTGTAACATCCGCGAGCAAGCTACAGCAGGAACATGTGGATGCATCAAAAACACAATGCAAAGTAAATGGCCTTTGGAAGATAACTGAAGAATCGGAGGTTTCACAGAGATGAGTGCAATTCCATTGGGCAGTCCTGGTGACTGATTTCGTCCCTTTAGTTTCTGGTCATGGAACAGTTATTTCTAAGCAATAAACTCTAAAAATACAGCTAAATCCCTGTTGGCTGCTTCATCTAGTCTGGTGATGCACAGATTAGTTATTCTAAACATGAGGGTGGTGCTACAGACCCTTGCTTCTTGCCCCAGTGATGAATATTGTCTGTAAGCCAGCTCTTCTCAGCAAGAAGGTGACAGTCGTGTTTCTCAGTTGTGAGCTCCAGGATCCCAAGGGACTTCTAAGCTGATGTACAGGGCAGTATCTGTGCTGTCCTGCAGCCTTGGTCTGATTGAGGGTAAAAAATAAGCCACAGAGATTCTTTACTCTGCCATGTGAGTGGATATTGCCACTACTCATGGGTTTTGACAGCACATGTCAGTCTTGTCTGATAGGCTTAGGAGAGCTTGAAGGCAGAATATTGCTCAAGAATGATCTGGCTCACAGAGCGAGCAAGCAAAGTGTGGAAGGTTTCAAAACCTCGTGAAAAAGGGTTGTGAATGAAGCAGTATTTCCTAGAATCTCTTTACCATTCCCAGCACTTACAGTCAGAGGTCAGTTTTGGAAAGAGCATCCGAGCGCTGTCAAGGTGCAGCTCTTGAAGTGTCGTACACTTCAACTGTTTGATGCTGAGAAGCTAATGAGCCTTGAGGTGGTTCCTGTTGTTTGCTTTTGAGAACAGAGAATTTCTCCTGTCCAACTGGAACAGGCAGAAATGCCTGCTGGAGTGCATTCATGTCTGATGCTGACAAACCAGGAGGTCCAGAAGAGGGAAGGGATACAGGCTGTGTCCTTGGGAGTTAAAACCACCCTGCTGACACGCAGAGAAAGGTTGTGTGTGTGTTTGTGGTCCTGTGCTGCATGTCCTGTTGCCTGCTCATCTCAGTGACTCCGAGACAGAGTTGTACTGAAGGCTTAGTGATGCTGCAGGGATCTCTGTCTGTGCCTGTCAGATATGCTGCTTCTATGGAAGGGTGAGTGGACTACAAGACTCTGTTGGCTTAAAACTCAAGGGACCAGTCAGCTGAGGCTGGAGAAGGGGTGTCTATGTTCAGGGCATATAAGTTCAGGGCACAGTTCCTCCAGCCCCATCTGCATACTGGCTAGCTTGAAGTGGAGGCAAGAAGAGGCTCAGATGGATGCTTCAGTCATGCTGGGGCTCTTTGCCTCCAGTGCTCCTGATCTTACTTATTCTTCTCTCTTTTCAGAACCAGCAGAGCCACATGGAGGACAGACAGAGACATGGGCCTGATGAACGCCATAGGCCTGCAACCTCGAAACCCCCCTACCTCTGTGACTTCCCAGGGTACCCAGACTTTGGCACCTCAGCTGCAGAATGCCGAGACTCAGACAGAGAGGGAGGTACAGGAGCAGGAATCTGCCTCTGCAGGGACTGGGGAAGGTAGGAGCTCAAGCAGTGGTTTATCTGACAGAGCTTACCTTGGTCAACAAAGAGTTTCCATATAGCTTCCACATCTTATCAATGCATTTGTGCATTTGGGGGGTTGAAACTAGGTGATCTTAAGGTCCTTTCCAACCCAGTTCTGTGATTTGAACACTCCTGTTCTATCTTCAGCAAAGATTTCTCCAGCCTAATTTGCCTGCAGCCAGGCCAAGATGATCAAGAGAGTGAATCTCTGTCCATCTTAATAGTGAAGTTGTCCTTTTTACATACTTTTAGAAGGCAAAATGAACTCTTCCCCAGAACTTTGTGTCTTTGTAGAATCAGCTGTACTGGCACCACTCCTCCTGAACTCTAACCATCCATAAAGCTGCAAACTGTTAAGAATTATCCTTTCTGCCTCTGTTAGTTTAGCTTGGTCCTTCAACCTCTGCATCTAAAACCTGTGCAGGATTCACAAGCTCAGCACCTGGACACAAAATAAAATGCTGTAAATCACTTCTCACAAAGCAGGTATGAGTATTCTGTTTAGTCTGGTCAGTGAAGACTTTGATGAGTGTCCAGCTCAGCTATACAGAAATGCCTCTAGTGTTTTCCAGTCCAGGAGAACTTAGCAATGCATAAAGAGCTGGAAGTGGCTGATGTGCAATTCCTATATGAAAATAAAATCACTGATCTTTCGAAAGCATGATGGTCTTGTCCAGGCTTCCTGTCTCTATACTGTAGCGTTCTGCTTGAATCCAGTTTTGAAGGTCTGCTAGGATGGAGTTGAGCAGTATATATGTAGGAAGGACAGAGAAAATTGAGGAGACAGTTTTGAAGTTGTTGGTTCATGGTGAACCCACTTATCTTTGGGAAGCAGCCCATGACATGCTTGTTTGTGACTGTATGCTTGCTTGTGCTCTGTCACTCTGAAAGATGCTTTTTGGCATGTGACTCTTCCAGAGTTTCTGCTGTGCAGCATCCAGCATATGTGATAAGGCTTTTTTTTTACTCTGATCTCTGCTCTTCTTTTCAAAGGTAAGTGTCTAATTCTTGGGCTGAGATGAACCTCTCCTGAAGGTTAGTACACTTGAGGTGTGTAAATAAGGCTGGAACATAGGATATCTGGACTAATACTCAACTCGTGAGACCTTGTGTGCATACTCTGAATGTGGTATGCAGGCTGAGAACAGGGGATGCTGTGGGACCTTCCTGCATCAAGGCCATGATGGCTGGTGCTGCAGGCTTGGAGGTTTTTCTCTGCTATGTTAAACCAGTGGAATTCTCCAGTGCTGCTTCTCTCTGCTGCTGTTCTGAATCATCTGAAGGTTTTATTATCTCATTCTTTCTAGTTAACCTTTCAATTTTTAGAACTAGGTCATGGGTTTTAACTAGACCATTAATGAGATGGGGAAGGGTTGTCCTTTACCAGTGCCTTGGGCAGGGTATCTCTATAAAGAAGCGTAACATTTGAAAGAAAGGAAATGTAGATAACAAACCTAGGACAGAGACCTTTCTTTGTCTCCATTTTCTGCTTGGAAGAAGATTGGCAAGTTCCACATCTGATGCAGTTTGTGGCTCAGGTGCTGACTTACCACATGTCCCTTTGCGAGTGGGTCTCACCTGCAAAATGGGCTGTCACACTCCTGTCTCTTTTGTAAGGAACAGAGGAGTTATTCCAGGACAGATACATGCACTGGAGATGAGCCAAGCCATCTTGCCCTGTAGTTGATCAGTTTTTATGTTAGTTACATCCTCAGTGGAAATTCCTCAGCAAAGGCTCAAGAGCAGCTCAAAACAGGGAGCTGTCAAGGCATTAACTATTGGAAGGATCATGTAGGATCCAAAAACCCAACTGTAATCTATGGCAGAGGAATAGTACAAGAACCCAAAATGAAGCAGAAAGACATATTTTCATCTGCTGTTAAACAGCATCTCAGCCAGTTAGCCAGGGACTTGTGACATCAGTGCTGTGGTTCATCCAAGAGTCTTCACGCTTCACATTACACTTGAGCAACATTGCAGTCCTTGTGACGTTAAGATTACTGTTTTCCCAGCATCATAAACTCATGTGTTGCTCATCCAGTGTGTTTATGGAGGCTAGATTAGACCCCGTGCTTTTTTTGTGATGGTTAATTTGCCCACTGCATCTACCACAGCTCATCTGTTGAAAGGGAAACTGTTTCCTAATAGCAGGATCTAGGTGTCAGGGACACAAAGGAAAAAAGAGCAAAAATGTGCTACAGCTGACTTGGTGTGTGACCTAAGGCAAATTATCAATCATCTACCAAATGGGAATAAATCTTCCCATAGCACAGTACACCAGGGGCTGTGAAGATTAATTAGTGTTTTGTATAGGGTTTTAAAGATGTAAATCACTACGTAAAGGCTTAGCAGCATTAGCAGCAGCAGAATGGATACATCAGATGTGATTCAGAGTAATGTAAAGGAAAGCGTTTTAGTTATCACCTTGTCATGAAGGGATAAAAAAAGAGCAAAAACCTTTAATGTTTAAAAAAAGACAGGAAAAGAAAGGGTAGCGCTACCCCCCAAGAGTGGGTTTCTGTCCTGTGTCCCATCAGCCCCGCTGCTGTGGGGAATTCTGGCTCAGGGCATTTCTTGCAGATATGTGCTTACTGTACAAAAAAGAAGTATGCAGAATTGCATCAGAAATCTAATTAAGCTCTGTGCGGGTATAAATAGTTTCCTTTTCTCATGCAAAGCTCTGCGGGGACTTTGCTGTTCTGATTATCTTTCTACCTCCTTTGGAGGAATGAGTATATAATGACTTTATCAGAAGTGAATCCCTCTAATGTCTGTATCTTTTTGGTTTGCAGCAGTTGATAGCTGCCTTGTGAACTCTGCTCCCAAGCCACACATAAACCAAAGAAGTTAAAAGAGAAAACTAGGAGAGATATCATGAATGTCTAAAACAGTGTTTCAGCTGTTTCCTAATTATTTAAGCTGACAGACATAGTGGAAATAGTGATGGAGCTGTAACTTTGAGGCACTCTTAATTAGAAACAATCTGTTGGGAGTTATTCTATGCTTTCCATTGCAAATGGACAGGGATGACGGGGGAGGATCTGTGTTCAACTGGCAAGTTAAATCTCGCTTAAAAAACGGCAAAAATTCCTAATGAGATTTAGTAGTCCAAAGCTTTAACCTTTAGAAATTGCAGTTCCTGGTCCAGGCTGGGTCAGGCTGTGGCTGCCCCTTGCTCAGGCTGTGGGATCTATGGAATAGGGTAGAAGTGGCAGTAACTGTCAGAGATGCAACTGCAAAATGTGCTGCAGGCTGAGGGAGAGGGACCTTTGCAGAGCTGCAGGATGCTTGTTTGGTTGTGCACCCATGCTGTCCCCTGGCTATTTACAGTATATCCATTCATCATTCAGGTAATCCAGCTGCTTAAAAAGAAAAAATATCCCACACTTGAAAAAGAAACTTGATGGAAATAGCTGGAAGGCGGTTGTCATCTCCTTCCCTATCATCTGCATTGTCTTTGGGGCTGAACAATCTAGCTAGCTCAATGCTCATTGTGCAAGTAGGCACACGTTATGAACTACTGAAGTTGTAGCCATCTGAAGGCTTGCTGTCAGTGGATTGCTACTTTGCCTGTCTCTGGGGGAGCAGCATATTCACTACTGTCATGCCATGTACAGATTTTAACCTGTTTGCTTTAAGTGTTGCTCACCAACCAGCACAAGTTTCCATCATGTCCAGCTGCTTTCAGAGGTTGCAGCAGGTACCTTCGAGAGGAAAAAGGGCTGTAGAATGAAGGTTTGGGTTTGTGGGCTTCAGTCTGTTCAAACTGTTAGTAGCAAAAAAACAGCACATGCAAGTGAAACTTGCCTGGTATGAGCAAAGCATTCTCAGGATACTGAAGGATGCAGATGCAGTGTGCCTGCATGTGATGTAACTTATTTAATCTGAGACATTAGGAACGTGTCAGGGGGCTGCAGGGCCAGGAATACCCTGTCCTCAGCCAAGCCTCATGAATGATAAAGAGAAACATGTTGTTTTACATTAGCTGAACATGTTCCTGCAATGCTGTTGTCAAATGTGATGTGATTTTTGTGTGGTTAGTGTGGAAATGGGAATTGAGACACCAGGGATCAGTTTCCAGATCTGCCTTTTATTCTCCAAGTAGAAATGTGGGTAGATCCCTTAGCCTTTCATCTGCCTATCCATCTGTAAAATACGTGTCATATGTACTATAGAACTGCAAATTTCAGATTCTCTTTAAAAGCCCTCTGAAAAGCACTAACTAAAAAATAGAATCAGGTTCTAGAAGCATGTACTACACAAGCCTTTACAGTGTGAGCTGCTCCGAGTACCTGGCTCCCTTGGGATTAAATTATGGGGGCTACTTTTAAACTCTCATTACCAAAATAAGTTTCACTTATAGAAATCACCAAGGTGAGATATTGCTAAGAGACTTTTTACAAGTCAAAGCTGGTGTGTGTCTTTCCTGAGTTCTGGAGAGTTGTTTGATTTAGCTACCTTAGAAAGGAAGTGTGAACCCTCTTCTGAGCTTGGCTGGGGAGAAGAGTAACCGGTAGTATTTCTGCTGGTACTGAGGGAGATGTGAGTATTTGTAGCTGGTTGTGCTGTGCTCTGACACTCCCTTTCCTATTCTTATGCAAGGAGTGAATTCATTTAAAAATGGTGATATTTTTATCGTTGAGCATCTGAATTAGTGGGTCAGCTCACACCTCCAAGCTATTATTCCATGTTCTCTGAAGACTTAACATCTCTCTGCAGTGCTTACTCTTAGTTCTAATTTTGAAGCTTTGTTTGCAAGCATGGCTACTGACTACTCCTGGGCTTAGAAAGAGGAAAGCTGAAAACAGGCAAAAGTTCAAGAGCGGTGTTAGTATATCCCACAGCCTGATCTCATCTCTGCTTCTGTGGGCTTTGCTCTTTATCAGGTGTGTGCTGACTATGCCGAGAGATAAACAAGTTGTAATTCCCGTAAGTACTTCAGAGACCACTTCATTTGAGAGTGGAAATGCTCCTGCCTTCTACCCAGCTCCATTGAAAGTATGCCAGATGTTTTTGCTTTGTAGGCTTCTGTGCCAAACTCTGATCTTGCTGGAATAGCATGGCAGAGGACTTCTGAAGACAAATGCATTAGCTAGGGAGTATTTTGTTAAATGTTGGAGCCAGTCAGCTAGATTGACAGAAATTACTCTCCAGAGTGATGTTTTGTGTCTGTGTTTGAGATAGACGGGGCTTTGGACCTCTGGAAAGGTCACTTCAGTTAGAATAGAAAAGGTTTGCAGGAACACAGCACTGGGGACACAACTCTAATACTTACTTGTCTTGCAGAGAGAACCATGGGTGATGCTTTTATGTCCTGTCAGGCACAGAACTTGTGTCCCAGTCCAGAGAAAGATAAGACTGTGTTTCAAGATTGCTTCCTTCTATGTGATGGATTCTGGTAGAGGGACAGCTTAGGTGGAGAACGAATTGGCAAGTGTTGTGCTTACAGTGGTACTTCACACATTGGTACTTCACACGCTGGAGCTGGTTAGCTCAGTCTTCTAAATTTTGTCTGTAGTATACTATGAGGTTTTTCTATATTTCTATTTTCTGACTCTTTGGAGTCAGAAAAGGCTTAGAAGAATGAGAGCTTGAGATAGAGGATTTTACAGAGCCTGGGACTTCAGAATGTAGTTTTGAGCATAAAATGAGAGGAATTGATTTCTCCGTATGGAGAATTAGATGTGCTGTCCTTGGCCTGCTCCTGCACAAGCTCAGGTTCATGCTCTGAATATGCCTAAACCCTCTGGAGTCTGACAGAAGTGTCGTGAGCATGGGGTTTCTCCCTGTTCTGGTTTTGTTCAGCTGGTGGTGCAGGGAATGGGGTTTGGTCACTGCAGCAGGTTGGAACTTCCAGCAGCCTGGGGTGTGGGGTTTAACAGCATTGCTGCTGTTCTGGGTAGGTGCCTGCATGCACACTGTGAACCTCCACCAAATGGAAGTCAGCTTATTTCACTTGCACTGAGCACTGATGCAGTCTGCACTGGCAGCCTGGCGAAGGAACGCGTGTGGGAGTCACCAGGCAGTAGAAACGGGCTCTATGTGAAGCTGTGCTATAGCTCAGCTCAGGGAACATCGCACAGGAAGCTCAGCTCTGAACCAGGCAGCCAAAGGCATTGTCAAAACCTGCAGGGAGGGGGAAGGGAAGGACCGAAAGGGGCTTGTTGGCTGCTTGGATGGTGTCTTTCTGGAATTTCCAACGCTGCTCTGTCTCCGTGCTCCTCACCTGAAGGTTCGTGACTGCTGTGGCATCAGCTTTTGCCTGTTTCTCAGCAAGTAGCTGCCTCAACTGGCTGTTCAGCCATGGCATGTGGTAATTAAGGGGCAGAGAAGAGCAGGGGCTGCTTTGCTGTGCTCTGCCTGCATGGACTCCTCTCATGAAACACATGCTTGTAACGCTAAGGAGCGCTGGCTGGGGATCCTTGCTGACTCGCTGTTCCAAAGCTCCTGTATTGGGCAGGTTTATAGTAAATGATCTATCAAGAGCACAGTACCTGCTGTTTCAGGACTTGTGTGGATAAGGCTGGCTGGCATGTCTCTAAGCCAGGTTGCACATCTTGGCTTTCTTAAGCTTCCCCTCTGGCCTGGCCAGATGGTTGGTAACAAAGTGCTTACACCTATGCCCTCAGAAGGAAACAATGACTGAATCCAAAACCATGCATCTCAAACCTTCCACTTACTTCTGCTCTGATTAATGCTTCAATATCCCCTGGCATGCGTGTTTTTCACACTGAAGTTTCCAGGCTAATAGCTGCCTCTGTTCCCAGTCTTTGTGCAGGTCAGCCAGGCTCCTAGTTCATGCATCAGACACATCCTGAACAGGATTTCTCTGCAAGAGTTCTGGGTCAGGCTGTGCCTAGGGGTATTTGTGCTCCCTCCTCTAGGCTCTGCTCCAGATTCTCATGAGGTTACTGGTGCCTCTGTGGTCTCACTGAAGCTCTGACCAAGGAGCTCTGTGATTGCTGTATGCATAGTGGATAGGGCAGGCTTACTAGCTTCCTAGCAGAAAGGGACTTACTCTGCTTGTGAGAATTAAATTTGCCCTTGATGTCCACAGTATTTCTACAGCAGGGCAGTATGTCAGCAGGCCTGCTTGAAGATGGAATTAGCCATACCCTGTGGTGGAGGAAGCTGGTTGTGTTCAATGCCAGTACCACTGAGGAAAGGGAATAAGCTGTCACTGACAGACTGCACACCATCTTAACCGCTCTGATTGTCCTCTGTAGTGACATGGTGTAAACCATGCTGAATACCCAGCTTTTGTGTTGGATACATGACCTCCACCCCACAGCCCCAGTCACTTTTGCCTTCCTACTCAGTGTGGCATTTTGGTTTCTATTGTGTTTTAACTCCTGCCTACATCCACTCTTGTTGACATTTGTGTTCATCTTCTTGGAGCCAGGAGAGCTTATGGCTTTCCTCTCTCATCTAATCAGCTCTGCAATAGCATCATGGAGCTGGGAGTGAGATTTATCTCTTTAATAAGAATCATCAGGATCCCACTGTGGAATGGTTCTAGCAGTTTGTGATTACAGATTGTTTTCCCCTGATGGTCTGGGTAGGGTTTGTAGCAAAAGGAGGATGCTGGGAAACAGAACTGGGTTGAACTTTCCTGCCGTGGGGATTTCATTTCTGACACGGACTGTTTTTCTGTGAGATTTTGTTCTTCTTCAAAAGTAATCTTCAGCAGCCAAGGCATCTGACAGTGGCTCCTCAGAGCTCAGTACAGCCTGACTGTGAAGGGAGAGTTCAGAGACAGACAAAGAACTATAGATCTTGAAAGATGTTTTTTGCATTCCCAGAAGATACCAGTCAAGGGCAGCAGGAGCCTACATACTTGATCTTCCCTTGATCAGTGGTGATGTGGAAGCACAGACCATGTTCTGTAGCTGCTGTCTGGACCTGGCCTGTGTCCTCTCTGATAGCAGGGAGATGGCCATCATCTGATGCCTGGGGTACTCTCAAAACAGGTGAAGTAGGAAAGGCCACAGGACGCTAACACTGTGGTGACATATTTGGCTTATTGCGGGGCAAACTGAGGTTTTTCCTCTTGCTTTGGAGGACTGGCTGGGCTGTCTCTGCAGCTGTGAGAAAACACACTGCTTCTGACTCCTCTTTTTTCCCCACCTCTATGGCTAGATAAGAGCTGCTTCTGCAGGGCTTGGACATGCAGGTCTGTGAGGGATACCTGTGGGATTGGCCAAGGTCTTCTTGACAGGGTTCAGTGCCTTTGGCGCTCACCAAAAGTTATAGAAATAAAATGTTGGGCTTGCTCTTGAACAAACCCTATCTTCTATCCCAGTACATGTGCACTGCGTGATGCATCTACCCAGCATTGCTTTCTCTTCGTGTTGTAGCTTGCCTTGTACATCCAAGTTGCTTCTGCTTTCTCTTGCAGGTGAAGGTCCAGACTATGGGGCCAGTGGGGAGGATGCCCTGAGCAGGATCCAAAGGCTGATGACAGAAGGTGGCATGACTGCCGTGGTCCAGCGGGAGCAGAGCACCACCATGGCGTCCATGGGCGGCTTTGGCAACAACATCATCGTGAGCCACCGGATCCACCGCAGCTCTCAGACTGGTGCAGAGTCCACTGGAGCTGAGGGTACATCAGCACTGCAGTCCACCTCACAGCAAGTGGCAGCTGAGCTGGAGGGACGGATCCTGTCAGAGTCCATGCAGCTCTCGGAGCATGGCCTGAGCCCCCGGACAGCCCCTGGTGGGAGCGAAGGACAAAGCACTGGTGACCTGGACCTGCCAGAGCAGGCCCAGTCCTCCATGGACACTGAGGGACCAATTGAATACAGTGACCTAACTAATAATAACCATCTTCCTGACAGTACCAACTTCTATAGTAATGACAGCACCAGTGGGGAGTCGCGGAACAGGTAGAGATTGAGTTGTGTGTTGGTGCTACCCTTGTACTGCTCAGCAGAGACCTGTACCTCACAGCTGGCCAGGAGCTGGAAGAGTAGGAACACGTGGCTCTGAAAGGATGCTGGTGGTTCAGAGGGCTTCTCTGTCCTGGGTGAGTGGGGAAGGAATAAGGACTGCAAGGGAAGCCATGGGGAAGAAAGCATACTTAACTTCCAACATTCCCACTGCTGAAGAGTTAACAGGAATATCAAGTGTACTGGCTGCACATCATGCAGATTTTAAAGCCCCTTGGGATCCTCTGAGCTCAGCCCTAATCCTGCAGTTTGGTCAGTGTCATCCTCTGTAAAGCTTCTTTCCTTTCCTTTTCCTGCCCTTTTATGCCCAGGGGCTGATCAGTAGAGTGAAGAAAGGAAAGGTGGCCTGCAGCATCCTTCTGGAGACCGGCAGTCCTCCTGGGCAAACCTGGGTGTGATGCTCCAGCTCCATTGCTGGAGTGGAGGAGCCTTCCAGGCCACAGCCCCACTCCATGGCACAGCGCTGCTTCCCCCTCAGTGTGGAGTTCTGAAACCTCTCCTGTCTGCGCTGTGGTCTTTTCTGGGAAGAACTGGGCTTTGCCATAAGCTGCATGGCTCAGGATGTGCTCATGGGTGGGGATCTTTCCTTTTTAGAGAGTTAGTGTAGTACTTGGCAGGAACCTCAGCAGAGCTGATGTATAGATGGGTAGAGAGGGACAAGGGCTACTGCTCTCTAGTCAGGATGCAGTTCACGCAAGGATGTTCTAAGCTGTGCCAATATTGTCATGAATGAGCCATCCCAGTGGTTTCATGTTGCCAGGACTGAGCTGCAGCTCCTTGGCAAGGGGGCCGGAAATGTCTCTCAGCTCCAGGCCAGGGTGTGAGGTACGGGTCTGTGATGTAAGGTGTTGCATGTGAAATCTTGACCTTGTACATGTAGTTTCTAGTGGAGAATTCCAGGCTCTGATACTTTGTTTTTAGTCTCAAATGTGATTTTCCTTTTCATTTGTAACTCTCCATCCCTAGCAAGCTTGTGGAGGAAGGGCGGGGAGAGCGTGAGTGCTGATGAGGGAAACACCAAAGATCAATGTCATTAAAATATGACAAACCCTTGCTTGACCTACTGTCTTCATTTGTGTGCTGTTGTCTCAGTGTTTGGCCCTGGGGATAGGTACAGCAGAAGCTCAAGGAGGAAAGCAGGCTCAGCCTTTGAGTTGAAAGCCCAAAACTGGGAACCAGGGAGGAGCATGGTGGAACACTGATTGCAGATTGCCTTTTAATCAGCCTGGAGATGAGCAGGCACTTCTGTGTTTCCCATCCCTCAAGTACTGCAGCAGGGAGAAAGAGAAGCATTTCTCTTGTCCTGCTTAAAAGGATATGTGGAGATGCAGCACTCTATCTCAGGCAAGCAGAGAGTCTTGCTGACCTCTCAATGCAGAGACTGGGTGCAGTGTCTGGCTGTTCTGGATAAAGGAATGCATGTCCCTGTGTTACCACTCTGCTGTGAGGGATGCTTCCCCTGCTGCCTGAGCACCTGCCTGGCTCCTCTGGATCCTGCCCTGCAAAGACATTACAATAAATAAGGCTGTCATTAAGCAGCACTCAAGCTCCCAGTCAGAAGAGTCTGTTAAAGAACATTAAGCAAATCTTCTCTTAAATCACAGCCTGGAAATGAACCTTAAATCAAATCAGCTGCTGCCAGGCCTCATTGCAGAGTGTTAATGAGGCTCTAAAACCTACCCTGAGCCAACCACATCCCTGGTCTGACAGGAGAGCAGCCTGAAAAACGGGATTCCCTTGTGTGGTGAGGAGGGTTTCGTGCATCCCTGTATTGCCTCAGTGTGGGGTGGCCTGAGGATGTGCTGGCATTTGGGAGCTGGAAGAGCTGTGTCTCGGCTCAAGACTTGGGCAGACAGGGCAGGGCTGGGCAGGGCTGTTTACTGCTCTGCTTGAAAACAAACTGAAACAGAGCCTGGAGAAAAAGGCTTCTGCTTCAGCTCAGCCTGGCAGCTCCTTCCCTCTCCCTGCATGATTCCTGGAAGAGGCTTGAGGCCCATTCTTGGTAGATGTGTTGCAGAGCACTTACAGAGGCCAGAGCCAAGCTACCTACAGAAACCTTTCCATCATGACTGGAGAGAGGTCTCCTGGGATGTCTTGCCCTAGTGCTGTGCAGAGGCCATAACCCTGCTCTGCTGAGGACTTCCCTTGGTCCAGAGCTGTCCCCATTGGAGATGGTGGCAGAACAAGTAAGTGAGATCCAGTGGGAGCTGGAGCAGACCACAGCTGCTGCTTTTGACATCGACTCAGGACATGTCTGAAGCTCCAAAGCAGCTTTGCATTCCACACTTGTAAGGGAAACTCTTCCAGATGAGGTAAGGATGGAGGCCTGAGCAGAGCAGCAGCTCTGATGTTTCTAAGCTGCTCTGTAGCTCTGGCCAAAGGCTGGTAGTGGCTGCAGCCTGACTCCTGTGTTCGTACGGGCTTTAGGCAGGAGCAGTGGGGCAGGATGGGTGCGGGTGGGCTTAATCCTCAGATGCTGCCTTGGACGTGCTTTGTAGATGATCTCCTGTAGCCACACAACTAGGCAGTGCTGTGGGCTTGTATGTAGGGAGAGCAATGCTTTTAGTTTGAGTTTCAGACCTACAATCTGCCAAGCTCAGGTTCTGTTCCTGCCTGAGACCTGAGGGAGGGAGGTGGGTTGGTGGGAAGAGAGGGACAGGAGGGAAAGCTTGCCACACTTGTACCATGGGCTCACTTTCCTCCCCTCAATGCAGTTTATTTATGATGCATTCTGTGCTTTCTGTGGAACAAGAATGGCTTTAAACTGCAGAGGGGAGAGATTGAGATGAGACATTAGGGAGAAATTCTTCCCTGTGAGGGTGCTGAGGCGCTGGCACAGGGTGCCCAGAGAAGCTGTGACTGCCCCATCCCTGGCAGTGCTCAAGGCCAGGTTGGATGGGGCTTGGAGCACCCTGCCCTAGTGGAAGGTGTCACTGCCCATGGCAGGGGTAGGAACTGGATGAGCTTTAAGGTCCCTTCCAACCCAAACCAGTGAGCAAAACTCTCTCCCTGCCTTGGATGACCCTGTTCTGTCCCAGCAGTGTTCCCTGGTTGGTTTGGGTAGGACTGAGCTGACCTGTACCCTCTGCATCCATGGGATGACTGGGGCCTGGAGCCCTGCACAGGACAGGAGGCAGTGGCATTGCCCACATCCAGGACAAGCACAGCAGCAAAGCTCACAGCTTGCCTGCTCTCTGCAGTGTGATAACGCAGCGCTGAGGCAAGTGTCCTGCCAGGAGCGAAGTGGAGATTCAACAGGATCTGCCCGAGGAAACCCAGGCAGAGCTGTGTGTGCTTAGTGGCCCAATTTAGGAGGCACAGTGAGAGCTTTGCTGCGTAGGAGCAGGAAATAATCTGAAGAACCAAAGCTTTCCTCATCCTCAGCCTGTCAGGAGCCTTTAAATGTGCTAACAAAATCCTGGGGAAAGCAGAAATACAAGGATTTTATTTAGCTTTCAAAAGGCCTTTGATAAAATCCCTCATCAGAGGCTATTAAAGCAACTGAGTCACCTCAAGGGTGAGGGGTAGAGTCCTCCTAGAGCCGTTTGAGGTGGGAATTGGAGGCAAAAGCAACAGCCAGTTCTTGGTGTGGAAAGGTTAATGGTGGGTTGGTCGGGTTTGGTGAGAGCCAGTGTTCTCTAAAAGCCATAATGAGCCGGAAGAGGAGGGGGATAGCTGAAGATACGGGGTTATTTAGGTTAGCTTGGCAGAGAGAAGGTGCCAGAAGCCTGGGGCAACGGTTGGAACTGCTGTGCTGGAAGGGGGCTTTGGAGGAATCCTTCACGGTGCTCACCTGCAGACGGTGAACGCTCTGGGACCAAACCAGCACTGCCTGGAGGGGAGATCTGGGGTCCATGGGGGCTGCAAAGCCCTAGTAGGTGGTGCAGCACTTGTCCCTATGACCCCTGTGTTCTATGCCATGTCTCCCTCGCTAACCTGTTGCTCCATCTCCAGCAACTCCATTTGACTCCTGGAAGTCCCACGCCATACCCACATGTGGCCAGTGTGGGGTGACCCCTATAGCTGGGTGGTACGTGGTGGCCAGGAGCTGTGCTGGGCAGGAAGGGGAGGGGAGGGTAAGGACCAGGTCACAGCTGGGTGCATGGGGAATCTCTCCTCCCTGGCATTACTGAATGGAAGCTGAACTCCATAGCCAGGTCCTCTGCCCACCGCTCAGGCTGCTGGCCAGGGGGTAGCTCCCCTTTCTGCTTGGATCCCGTCTATCAGAGAAGCTATTCTCCAACAGGAAGGGGCAGATTAATTAGAGAATGCAGTGTGAGCCATCCACTGCTAACTGGGATCTCAGTGTGCAGCGTGCACATCAGAACACCAGGTCGGAAGGGACCTCAAGGATCATCTGGTCCACCCTTGCTGGGCAAAGCATGGCCTAGATTAGATGTCCATTGATAACAATGACTGATTGCTATCACTGTGAAGTATTTTCCTCTTGTGTCCAAGCGGAATATCCCCAGGAGTAACACCACCAAGCCACCGCCACCTCTGCCTGGAGGAGGCACACGAGGGGTCTGGGGGGTCACGGCAGCCTTTCATTTCCAGCTAACACCAGTTAAGGCTTTTCTCTTCACCCCCCGGGAGCAGGGGCCTCTCCTCCATGCTCTGCTGCCCCTGCATAGCTCCTGGGCAGGATGCTCCTTATAGCCCGCCCAGTGCAGGGATTTGTTCCCCACCACAGAAGCGCTTCTCGGCTCTCCCCCTCTGCTCCCGTTTGTTTTGCCTTTCCAGCGGTTGTTGCTGGTGCGTGGCACTGGTGGGAGCTGGCAGGGACCAAGCAGTCCTTCCTGGGATGCTGGCCCCAGGCATCAGCTCCATCCCAGCCAGGAGCTGGCAGCGTCCCAGAGAGGGGAGTGTGGGGCTTCCCCTCTGCTCCCATCCAAATCAACTCCCAGCATCCATCGTCTGTGCCAGGGGCTTGCCTGATGATCCGGACCAGGCTTTTCCAGCTCGGTGGTGCCACGTGGGAGGCACAGGGGGCCCTGAGCTCAAACAGCTCTGGACAGGCCAGGTGTGAGTGATGGAGAGGTGAGCAGGAGGCAAGTGTCACTGCTGCAAGAGGCAGAAACCGAGGTTTCCAGGAGCACCCATTGCTGAAACTGGACCATCGGAGCAGCAGAGGGGCTCTGCACTCACTGAGCCTCCCTGCAGCCGTAGCTGGCAGGATGGTGAGCTGCAGGCTGGCTTGTGGGCTGTGGTAGCCACTGAGGTTTCCCTTCCTGTCCTTGTGTCCAAGCAAGCTCCAGCTTGGCTGGAGGAGTTGGACTCTGAGGACTACGTTCTTCCCAAGACTCCCTGGCCCTCCACCTTTACCCTCTGAGCTCCTCGCTCCAGCTCTGCAGAGGCTGGATAAACAGCAGACACTGTGCAGGCTGTGTGAAAACAGGAGCTGTCACGGTAGTTTAGGCTTGGTCCCTTCTATTCCTAAGGCTGAGCTATGTGTCCAGGCCATTATTCCCACCCAGGTGTGTGCTATGGGTACACCGCTCCTACAGCTTTCCCCAGCCCCATTCCGCTCTGGTCAGCAGCTCCTGGGGTGATGTCCAGGAGGAGAGGAGGTCCCTGTGCAAGGGCTCTCCCCATGCCCTGTGCTGCTGGGGCTCTCCCATGAACCAAGGTTTGGGTGCCCAAGGGCAAGGATGCTCTCCTGGGCTGTTTCAAAGGCTGGTGCTTGGCAAACATGGGCTTATGCCCCCATTGACAGCATTTGTGTATGAACCCGTGTCAGTTTGCTGCAGGGATGAAAGTACTTTCATCCTCGAGGATTTTTTGGCATGCAATTGCTGCCTCAGAGCACACCAAGCCATGTCCCTTCCTGGAGTTTAATGCTGCACCCCTGATACCATCGTAGCTATTAAAGCCTGTTATTAAACCCTCAATCTCCAGCTCAATAATACAGTAATACCCTGATAGGATCAGGGGCTGGCTCTGATGGAAGATGGGCATTGCCACCCCATTGCAGGGGAGCTTTAATTCACACATCATTTGTTTCCATGGCAGGCTTTGGAAGGGAAGATGAGCACATCCCTGTTATTAGGGTGCTGGTTGCTGGCTACTGACCAGGCTCTGCTGAAACCCTTTGCTGGGCTCTGTCACGCTTTGGTGCCTCGTATCTAAACCCAGCTCCATTCCTTCCCCTGGCTCCTCGTCAAATCTCCTTATGGTGATGCAGCTCTGCCTTCCCCTGGGTGTCCTTCCCCTTGGATCTGCCTGCTCCTGAGAGCAGGGCTGCTCCCCATGGAGCTGACACCCACCATGGGGTCCCAGGCCTGGGCTCTGTGCCTGGGTAGGTGCTGCAAGCTCCATCCTGCTTTGGCCACAGAACTAGAGAAGGCTCAAAGGGGCTAATGAAGGCTGACTGGCGGCCACGGGAGGGTCTGGTAATAGAGTGCTGAAGTGTGTTTAAATGAGGGCTGCACTCACCTGCCTGCCCACTGCAGAAGTGCCCTGCGGATCACCTCCATCAAAGCAAATGCTAATTCAAACAATTATTATTGAGGGACTGGGGCTGATCCTGCTGCATGGCTGAGGAGGGGCTGAGCACAGCCATGAAACAGCAGCTTTTGGGCTCCAGGGCCCGGTGTGACCGGCAACGAGTGGCACCGGGAAGGACAAGGTGGGTTTGTAACACAGAGGGGGTGCTCGGGCCACGGGGTGCAGTGTTTGAGGAGGAGGAGAGCTGAGCATGCAAAGGCAGCAGTAACAGCGCAAGGTCCTGCCCAGCCTTTCCCACCCCGCTCCATCCTCCGTGGCCACGCACAGGGTGGGAGTAAGGATCCTGCTCCGAGGACTCTTCGTTTCCAAGTCATACAAGCACCTCAGCTCTTGGCTGGGGGGGTTCAGGTTGTTCCCTGCAGAGCTGCAGCCCTGGGTGCAGTGATCCAGGAGAGGCCCCGGAGATGGGTTTGCTCTGGAGGCGCTGAGGATGGCTGAACCCGGCATTGTTTTTGATGAGACCTCAGGTTTGATGGCAGAGGTAGCTGTGTCGGCACAATACGCTTAGGCTCCTGTAAGGTATTTGACATAATACTTCCTGACAGCCTGATGGGAAATTAGCCCTATCCAGCACGCTGTGGGTTTAACGCAGCTAAGGACAGTGCCGTATGTCTGGGGAGGTGGAATGTAGGTCGCAGCAGTGAGATGGGGCTGCGTGGAGCCAGGCGGAACTCAGGGTGGCCGAGGTCCCAGGGGATGAGCAGCACCAGTGGGTCCTGCCCTGAGGGGCTGAGCTCATTGCCTAGAAGTTACTTTGGAAATCAGATTTGGAGAATAAGAGCTAAAACCTCACCGGGGCTCCGAGGTGCCACCGAAGGGTGTTATTTATCCTGTGTGCATCGGTGGACATGGGCTTTCCTTCCTAGGAGCGCTGCCTCCCTCGCAGCTCATGGCACTGGTGCGAGCGGGGCAGTCTGGAGATGATGTTCTGGGTGCATCCATCCATGGGCGCACCCCAGGGTGGTGCAGATTCATGGGCTCTGCTGGCCAAGAGCAAAGCCAGGCTGTGAGTGCCAAATCATCAAATCAAAGAACAGTTTGGGTTGAAGGGACCTTAAAGCTCATCCAGTTCCAACACCTTCCACTAGAGCAGGTTGCTCCAAGCCCCTGTGTCCTTGAGCACTGCCAGGGATGGGGCAGCCACAGCTTCTCTGGGCACCCTGTGCCAGCGCCTCAGCACCCTCACAGGGAAGAGCTTCCTAATGTCTAATGTAAATCTGGTGAACAGCCCTGACACCTTGAGATTCATCCTGCCTCAAGCATCCCCTGCTCCATCTCCATCACGGCTGCTTAAGGCCGTCCAGATGGCCCAATGGACCTCATCAAAGTCCAGTTTGTAGCGCAGTGCACAGCTATTTGAAGCATCCCAGCTCCAGGCTGGGGGTAAGGCTCTGGCTGGGCCAGGGCGCGTTGGCCTCAATTCATTGAGGAGGTGATGGATGGGGGACTGTGCTCTGCAGCACAGCACTGGGGTGAGGTGTTGCATGGAGGCTCTGGTCTGGTTGGATCCCCTCAGGGGTTGGCAGCTATTGCTATAGGGATGGATGCACATGCAGCGGGTCCTGTCCTTTAGGAAATAGCTGGAAAAGCCCTTTGAGCCCTGCAGGAGCATGGGATCTGTCCTGTTGGCTGCCCTGTCCCCTGCTTGCAGCCTGGCTGGTTTGGCACCAGCCCTTTGCAGTCCAAAGGGGTTGTTCCTCCCTGCCAGCATCTTATCTCACTGGGGATATTTCATTAAGCACTGCTTTGCTTTGCTCTGTGCTGTCTGCACAGGGTCTCTGTGCTGCAGGGTTCCTCCTGCACTGTTGCTCACATGGGTGATGTGCTCCTGCCCCATGGGACAGGACAAGAGACGTCTTGTCCCCTGTGCTGGGGATGCTGCCAAGCCCTGAACAGATGGAATCAATGGGTTTTCACAGAATAGTTTTACCTTCCAAACAAGACCACGGCTGCTTCCTTTCCTCTTTTGCAGTACTATTGCTGAGATGATGTATTTTGTCATTTCAGTGATAAAACCTACCTAGGGTCAGGTATTCAGCCGGGAATTAATTAATTCAGCTCATCAGAATGCAGTGTCCCTCCATTGCTTTCACTCAGGTAGGTCTGAAAATCTATGAAAATAGGCTTTTCCCTCTTTATGGTAGCAAGAGGGGAACCTGATTTGGGTTTTTTGCTGTATTATGGGGTGCAAGCCATCCCACTGCATGGCAGCATCAGGGGAGAGCCATGCTGGTGGGAGCAATGGCCCAGGGGGGTGCACAAAGGGAGACTGGAGGAGCTGGACAAGGGTGGCTCAGCCAAGTACCTGCATGGAGCAGCAGCTGCCAAAGGTACCAGCAGTGGGAAAAGGATGCTGTGAGCTGGGGTCTGAAGACCCCCCCCCATCCTTGGCCCGCTCCCACCTAAGCCATGATGGCTGTTAACACCCTGTCTCCAGCGAGGCAGCTGGAAGCATTTGCTCTCTGGAGGTGCTGGCAGCTCCAGGTTACAAGGTCAGATTCCTGCCCTCCCCTTGCAAGGGGCTCGTGGTCCCTCGCTGCCCCTGCCTGCTCCCTGGCTCTGCCTGGCCATGTTCTTTGCTTTGGCTTCATCTCCCAGCCCAGTCACCCAGGGGCTGGGAATTAGGTCCCATCACAGGCTCGTTTTCATTAATAGAAACACCAGGCTGGGCTGGGCTTTGTATTTATTCCCTTAAGTGATTACCCACCTGCAGTTTCCCCAACCTCTGCCAAGCAGGGAGAGGGATGCTCCATGTGGATCAGTGGGCTCCCAAATGCACCTTTGCTCCATGCCATGTCCAAAACATCCCAAACCTCCATCACCCCTGTGCTGGGGACTCCTCCACCAGCTCCTGCTGCTGGGAAGGGAAGATGCAGCGCTGCGCTGGGGCATCTCCCTGCCACAAGCAAGGCTCTGGCATTGGGTACCCAGAGAGAAGCTAGGATGGAATCCCCCACTGGGGCTGATGTGGCGCCAGTGCCAGGGCAGAGTAGGAACTGGTTTGGCTGTGGGGTGGAGGAAGATGAAGGGGAGGGCTGTGTGTGCCTCTGTGTGTGCACATGTTTGTGTAAAGGAGCACCTGTTGGAGGGGAGAGGGTCTGAGGGATGGATGGATGGATGGATGGATGGATGGATGGATGGATGGATGGATGGATGGATGGATGGATGGATGGATGGATGGACGGATGATTGGATGGACGGATGGATGGATGGATGGATGGATGGATGGATGGATGGATGGATGGATGGATGGATGGACGAACGTTTGGAGCTGGGCTGGCAGCCTCCTGCCCTCCTTCTCCTGCTGTGCTCTCTGCCCTGAGACGCCTTATTTAAATAAATGATGCAATTACTGGGCATTAAGGGGAGGTGAGGGATCGATGCCAAAACAGGAGCTGCTCATTTCCAGCTTCCCCAGATCCTTCAGGTTATTTTGTGCATCCTCTCCCCCTCTCTCAAGGCTTCCCAGTGAGATCATTTGAGGGATGGAGACCCACCTTGGCTGGGGGCTGCTTCCCTCCTCCCTTGGTGTCTTCTTCCCATGGCTACACTGGTTCTTTCAGTGACATTTTGACTATTGAGTCCCCTTGCAGGGGCTCGTGCCCTCGTGCCTCCCCCTTTCCCAGCTATGGGGTGAGTGGTCCTGGGTGTGCAGGGCTGCACCTTGCAGGCAGCCCCAGCCACGCCGCCCTCCTGCTCGGCAGCAGCCCCCTGCTCGCCCGCCAGACGCAGCAGTGCGATTATCGTAATGATGTCCGACAAGGCACTATCAGGAATTACACTGATAAATCTGAACAGACAGCTCAGAAAAAACCCCAACCAACCAACCAACCGCAGCTGAACCCTGGCCTCTAATTTAATACAGGGTTATTAGCCTGGCCGGCGGAGAACAGGCTCCTGCAGCCTTGAGTCTCTATCCCTGGCTCTGCCTCTGGAAATGGCCTCGTGCCATAGCAAAAAGAGACATCAGCCAGGTTCGTGTCTTGCCTTGGAGCTAGTGCAGTCTTCTTGGAGACTGCTGGGGCTGGGAGTGAATGGGAGACCCCAGTGGCATCACATTGCCTTCATCCCCATTGCCAGATCAGGGGTCTTCTTCCCGGGGTAAACTCCATTGGGAAGAGGTCTGGGAGCAGGTTGAGGAGTGGGGCAGCCACACACAAGGGAGGTGTGAGTGCTGTGGACACTGCGTCCATCATGCTCACTGGCCATGGGATGAAGGCAGCAGGGTCCCTGCGAGGTGCAGGGAGATACAGGACATGGGCAGCATCTTTCCTGGGGAAGAGAGGATCTGCTTCGTTCTGGCTGTGTTAAATGCTTTCTGGACACAGCAACTCCTGTTTTCTTTACCTACTGTGGTTTTTGCACACTTGCTGCATTCTTCTCAGTTTCCTTCCCCATGAAGGCATCTGTAGGTAGCACTAACATTAATGGGAACTCTACACTAGACAAGTGTATGTGTGTGGAACACAAACCTCATCCAAACAGGAGGCTGAGCACACACAGAGCTCTTTGTCCCCCAGCAACACTGGCAATTACCTCAAAACGAGGGAAATGCATCTTTTTAAGGCACACATTTAAAACACGGGGTGCACTAAAGCAAGCAGACATTAAATGTGATGGCAGAGTGGCTGAGCTGCAGGCAGGGCTGCTGGATACCTGCCCCTATGGGGAGAAACCTGGGGGTGCTGCAGGGAAGACCCCAGACGGGCTTGGTTTTGGCTTGGTACCCCCAGAGCAGGAAGAGCCACAAGCCATGGGGCGGCTGGGGTGGGTGGTTCAGGGCCTGTGTTGGGGCTGAGCCTTGTCTCCTCACTTGGGATGAGTTTCTTCAGGATGGAGAGAGAAGGTGTCTGGTCTCTTTTCCCAAGTAACAAGTGATGGGACAAGAGGAAACAGCCTCAAGCTGCACCAGGGGAGGTTCAGATTGGATGTTAGGAGCAATCTCTTCCCCAAAGGGTGCTCGGGCATTGGAACAGGCTGCCCAGGGCAGTGGTGGAGCCAGCGTCCCTGGAAGTGTTCACACCCCGTGTAGATGAGCCCTCAGTGCCATGGGTTAGTGGTGCCCTTGGCAGTGCTGGGGAACGGCTGGAGCTGATGATCTTGAAAGTGTTTTCCAAACCAGCTGATTCTATGATTCTCCTCCAGCGAGTGGCTGGAGCTCCGTGGTCTTGGCTCCATGGATGGTTATTGGCTCCCATGCCCATAACCCAGCGCTAGTGCACCAGTGTGTCCTGCAGCCGTCCTCTCCTGCAGCTCTGCATCAGTCACCGGCACCTCCTGCAGAGCACGGCAGCCCATAGAAATGGTACAGACCAACCTCCCGGGCTGCAAGGTGTCAGCACGGCCACTGACTCCAAAGCCTTTGGAGGGGAGGTGGCAGGCACCGTGCTCCGTGCAGCGCTGGGAGGAAGGCAGAGACCTTCACTGCGGCACGGGCACCGCTGCGTGTGAGCAGGCGGGTGAGTGAGTTTGTGGGTTAATGAATTAATGAGGTATTGAAC
The DNA here is from genome assembly GCF_028554395.1 of Pezoporus wallicus. Classification (NCBI taxonomy): domain Eukaryota; kingdom Metazoa; phylum Chordata; class Aves; order Psittaciformes; family Psittacidae; genus Pezoporus; species Pezoporus wallicus. Next base: position 171,793 of record NW_026638015.1, on the reverse strand, counting down.
TGGAAAGTTAACGAATTCATCTGTGCAAGGGGCTTGAGCCTCTGTTGGCTTTTTCCCTGGTGGTCAGGCAGGAGGCCAGGGGGGATTGGTTCCTGGCCTGTGTGCTGCCTGGCTCCAAGGGCACAATGGGCATGGGGGAGATGTCCCATCTTTTGCAGTGGTGTGGAACTAGCCCAGGAGCAGCACAACCCTCCATTTCCGCTCTTTTTCCTCCCCCTTTTCTTGTTTTCCAGATAATAGGTGTAAAAGAAGTGATTCAGAAGCACTTTCCCCCTTCCATTACCCAGAAAGCAAATAAGAGTCGCAAGAATAGGGACTGCAACAAAACAATTATATTGAAATATTTGGAGTCACGCTTATATGGCAAATGTGACAAAATTGAGTGCAACCTTAAAATAGCAGCAGCAGCAATCCTTTAAAACACAAAAAGCAAACAATTGTTGACTGTGGATATTGCAGCACAACAGGCTGTTAATTCTCTCCAGAGATGTGTGCTCCCTGCGCATCCCTGAAAGCCACAGCAGGCCCTGGCTGTGGTTGCCCTGCTTTGGATGAGCTTGAGCAATCAGCAGTGCCCAACAGCCAACTTCCCCAGGGTTAACATCAGGTGAGATGAAGTCTAAAGTTTTGCCTGCCATGCTCCCTCACACGGGTTAAGGCACTGATAGCTGTGGTCAAACCAAGAGCATGGGTGTCGGGTGGTACCCTGGCATTTCAAGGATGCTCACAGGTTGGTGTGGCTTGCACCACTCTGCACTGGCCAGGTGTGGATAGATATAAAGTAGAATTTCTTCCCTGTGAGGGTGCTGAGGAGCTGGCACAGGGTGCCCAGAGAAGCTGTGGCTGCCCCATCCCTGGCAGTGTTCAAGGCCAGGTTGGACGGGGCTTGGAGCAACCTGCTCTAGTGGAAGGTGTCCCTGCCCATGGCAGGGGTCAGAACTGGATGAGCTTTAAGGTCCCTTCCAACTCAAACCAGTCTGGGATTCTATGATTAGTCACAAAAATCTTATTCACCCTCACCTGGCTTCCTGGCCGGGGTGGCTGTTCTCTGCTTTCCTGGCTGTGCCCTGCCAGGAACCCCAGGGAAATGGGTGCTGCTGGTGTCACTGTCACCACGGCCACTGCGGCTGCATCTGCTGCGTGGCTACACGCAGTCACCCGCTCCCTGGGGCTGTGGCTCTGGTATCCCTCAGTGGTGCTAAAAATGACATTTCCCAAATAATGAAAGAATCTTTCATTACCCTGTGTCTCTGAGCAGCCCGCGAGGCTGGGCAGCAGCTGAGCACTAAGTGATGTGTCTAATGTGGCTTCAGCAGCGGTATTTTTGTTCCTCTGTCTCTGGTCCACGCATGCCATGAAGCATGAGAGGACCTGGCTGTGGATGGCTCCTGGGGGCCTGGCTGAGGTCGTGGAGCATGGCTGGGTGCCTTTGGTCTCCTCCTCTCTCAGCAGCATGGCCTCCTCCACCTCGGGCCCTGCAAGTCCTCGTGCCCCTTCCCCTGCAGCATCACTTGCTCCCTGCAGCCTGGTTTTGTCCCAGGATGTTTTGGGTCTTGGCCCACCCCACATCCATGAGTGACTGGCCTGGGGACAGCTGGAATGAGGGGGAAAGGCTGTTTCCCTAGGGGTTGCTCTTGATGGGGAAAAGAAGGACTTGTGCTCACACCATCCTGTGTGTCCTTAACTGGGAGAGCAGCAGTGGGAGGTTCCAGGCTAACATGACCTGAGAGTGATATCTGTTTCAGACACTTTACACTGCTCTAAGCCCTTTTGGGAATGCACAACTCATGCCCTTTAAGGGCAAGTCACTGCCAGGTTCTGTCCCTTCTCCCATCTCTCACATGCATGATGCTGGCTCAGGAGAGCAGCCCATATCCCTGTGGGCTGTGTCTCACCCACTAACACACACAGGACAAGAGCCCACCCATGGGTGGCATCACCCTGTTGCCTGCAGCCCTGGGCACAGGCAGGGGGGCTGAGTTACTACCCTGGCATTTAGGCAGCTGTCTCCTGCCAGGCAATGCCAGCTCCATGCCAGTGAGGGTCTGTGAGCCTGGGGGCTCACCTTCCACCCTGGCAACCCCTCCAGGGTACCTGGGGTGTCTCCTCGCTTTACCAAAAGCAGGCAGAGCATCCGCTCCTGCTCCCTGTGTCAATGCTTTAATGCTCTCACCCACTGCTGAGCAAAGCCTTCATGCCCATCTCCCTCGATGGGGTGGTGCTCAGGGGGGGCTGAGCCTTTCTCACCGTCACTGGCTGTTTGTTCTCTCCCTGCTTCTCCTCTCCGGAGCTGGGTTTGTATTGTTGTTGGGCTGATAGACGGATTAGCTAGCATGTATCACCAGGCTGACTACCGGAGGGTTATTAAAAGTGATTTGCAATGTAAATACTTTCATCATCAACCACATTTTCTTTAGACTAAGGTTGACTTTTATGAATATTAAAGCCATGTGGATGGGTTCAGCGGGTCTGTGGGCGTTCGTCTGTCGGAGGGAGGGGGGGCTGGCTGCCTGCAGTGCTCTGTTGGGAGAGGCAATCTGGATCTGCCTGAGGGCAAAGGGATCTGGTGCTGGAAGGAGGGAAGCCGAGCATGAAAAGGTGTGTGTGAGGCAGAAACAAAACCTGAGTGCTTTGAAGAGGGATGGAAAGGAAGGAGAGGGAGAACTGAGCGTGTCACGAGAGCATCTCTCTATAAGCTGGGGCTGGGAAGGGAAAGCCTGGCCAGGGATGGTGGTGAGCAGGTTTGTCCTTGAGGCATGTGTCTGAACATGTGTTGCTTCTTCCCCCTGCCATCAGTGTGGGGCTGCAGGACCAAGGGTGAACCCCCAAATCCCTCAGCAGCTGCAGGCTGGCATTAAGCTGTTGGAGCTGGTGCTGGCTACACTGCACATGTGAGTACAGCTACTGGGAATCTCTCAGGGATAATGGGTGGATGTTGCCAGGCCTGTCAGGGAAACCAGAGTGAATGATCTCTAACTGCCTTTGCTGCTCTTCAGACATCCCCATCTCCTGTGCTACCCAGTGGTGTAAGCACTCCTCTGCCTCAGGATGGGTATGGGTCGGAGCTGTAGCAAGCCAAGATGAAGCATGAAGGTGGCCGCTTGCCACTGGCCCCTGTATCTCCCACCCCAGGTCCAGAAGGGAGAGGAGAGGCTTTGCCTGCTTCTATAGGTGTTTGAGGTGTTTTGGTGTGAGGGCAGCTTTTGAGATGTAGGAGCCTGATGGAGCCTTGCCAAGTGTTAATGGAAGAGCAGCAATTGCTGATTAGACAGCAGGCACAGCAAAGCTCCTGGGCATAGCTGAAAAGAAAACAACAAAGAAAGACAAAGAAGCCATCCAAAAATAGAGGATGGGAGCACAGTGATGGACATACAGTGACGAAACAAAGGGAGATGTGCAATTATATGAAAAATGGCCAGCTCCAGGCGTATCGCAGATCCCTACAAGGTGACATGTGCTGTCTTCTACTCTCCAGATAAGACTGACCAAGCTGTGTCAGTCAAGGAGATGCCAGGAGACTTAGGCTGTCACAGGTCCTAGTCTCAAAAGAGAACAAGGAAGGCCCTTCCTTAGCTTGGGCCACTGAACATGAAGGCAGGTTGGCCTCTGCCTTCTGCTGTGGGGCAACCACAAGTCCGTCCTGTGCCACCCCACAGCTTGGCACAACATAGGTTGCCAGGGGAAGGGTTGGAAGCTGGGATCAGACGCTGGGGTGGAGTTACTGTTCCTCATGACCAGCACCTGCGTGACCTAAGAAGGAAGGAGATGGGCACTTTGGTGACAGCAAGAGGGGTTGGTGAAAGTCGCTGGCAGGGAATGTGTGAATATGTCAAGGCAAGAGAAGCAAGTGCTGTCTCTAAAGGGAGCATGTATGGGGCATCCCGGCTTTAGAAACTGCTTTTTCTGACTAATGAGAGAGCATAGCTCTAGGCTAAGTTAAAGTTAAAAAGTTTTGTATTCAGTTTGGTTACATATTTTTATCTCCATGACTGATCAGCTTTGGAAGAAGACTTCTTGCTGTTCATTACAGTCTTTTGTCTATCCATGGGGGAGTAGTAGTTTGAAACAAGAGACCAATCAAATAACTCAACTCAAGTGCAATCAAATTGACTTTGAAGAAGATACTTCCTCAGTCGGATGAGTTCACCCAGAGCGTGGCAAAGGTTTCTTCACACAGGCTGAGAGAGCTGGGCTTGTTCAGCCTGGAGAAGAGGAGGGTCTGGGGAGACCTTAGAGCAGCTCCCGGTGCCTAAAAGGGGCCTACATGAAATCTGGAGAGGAGCTTTTTACATGGCACTGTAGGGACAGGACAAGAGGAATGGTTTTAACCTGAAAGAGGAGAGATTCAGATCAGACATTAGGAAGAAATTCTTCCCTGTGAGGGTGCTGAGGCGCTGGCACAGGGTGCCCAGAGAAGCTGTGGCTGCCCCATCCCTGGCAGTGCTCAAGACCGGGTTGGATGGGGCTTGGAGCACCCTGCTCTAGTGGAAGGTGTCCCTGGCCATGGAAGGGGTTGGAACTGGATGAGCTTTAAGGTCATTTCCAACCCAAACCGTTGTGAAACTATTATTATTTTCATTAGGAGGGAAAGGAAGGTGAAAGGATGATATTTATTTGGGGTCAGGGCTTTGGGGTGAGGAGACTCCAACTGAGTGGCTGGAGTCCTTGCCACGTTTTGGCCGGTAACTGCAAAAAATGGTGTGGGCAGATGTTAAGCTGGCAAAAGTCAGTGCAGCCTCACTGCACTCAGTGCAGCCATGTGGCTCTGCACCAGCTGACGCGAGGAGAGCTTTGTCTTCTCGCTCCTCAAAGACAGGCAAGAAAATTAATAGCAGTTGACTGAACACTCACTAAAGAAATGCCAGGATCTGGCCTAGGGTAACCAGATAAAGACGGTATCTCCCTGGCTGCTGTGGCAGGGGCCTCTCGGTGTGCAAAGGCAGTATCTGAGTGGTGGATGCAAGTGGCAAAAGGCTTTAACCTTTTCATCGTGCAGAGAAGCACCCGGAGCTGGAGATGTGTCGAGAAAAGTGTCTGCATTATCTTACAGTGGTCTCTCTGCTGGGGGTTCAGAAATGTGGTTTCATCTCCGGGGATAAGACACCAGACTGCAGGAGGTGGGGAAGAGAGAGGTCAAGTCTGTGAACTGGGCACATCTGGCTAACATTTCAGAGACATCGACATGAAACACCAGCCTTTTGTTAAGTGCTACCTCCCAGAGCAAGAGACATAAGAGAGGAGGGTGAGGAGGTGAAGGAGTGGATGTGGGAACTTGTTTGAGACTGTGATCACTCAGAGGAGGGAGAAAGTGGGGCTTTTATTTGTTTATGTGTATTTATGTGTGTATGTGTGAGAGTCGAGCAGATGGGGAAATGATACCCATGTGTATCTGCGAGACAGAGCAAGTGAGAGGCAGAGGGGGGATGAGAGAGCTGGTCTAAGAAGCAGAGAGAAGGGAAAGGTGGGGAGGGAAGGGAAGATGGATTTCCTCCCTCCTTGCCCTCCCTCCCCGTTTGTTTCTTCTTGCTTGTCACTTTCTCATAACCACAATGAAAGGAGAAAGCAGAACTGGTGGGGCAGTGACATGATTGGGAAACCACCTGCTGATGGTTTTGGTCCTGGGGGAGAACCCCAACACTGAGTGTTAGTGACAGCCCAGCAGAGTTCGTCATGCCTTTCAAGTCTGCGGATGCGTGCGCCAGGACCGGTTTTTAACTGTATTTTGGAGACCGGGGAGTGCATGGAGGACTCCCTTTGCCCGGGCTCTGCTGGGCTGCGCTCTGCCTCTCCTGCCCTTTCCTTCTCTCCCGCCTTGAGGCCCCGGTGCTCCCGGTGTCCGGGGGGGCTGGTGGGTGCGGGAGGCACCAGAAGCTGCGGGCAGCGGGGGACAGCGAGCAGCGGGCAGAGGACGGGCAGCGGGCAGCGGGCAGCGAGCGGTCCTTGGGCGGCCGGAGGGCTCCCTGCAGCACCGCGGACAGCGCCGCCCGCAGCCTCGACGGGGGGGTCAGCTCTGCCCGGCGCCGTCTCCGCCTCCGCTTTCCCCCTCAACATCCGTCCGGAGGGTCCGGCTCCGCGCATCTGGGACGGGGGGACAGCGGCGTGTGGAACGGCCGCGGCTCCCTGGCGTCTTTGCGGCGGGGAGGGGGGCTCACATCTGGGGGAGGCACATCTGGGAGCATGGGAGGGAGGGGCCGGGCTCGGGGGGAGGACCGGGCTGAGCAGGCAGCGCCGGGCCCTCCCCTCCCACCGCCCCTTCCCCGCCCCTCCGCCGCGCACGGCGCCGCCGGGAGCCGGGAGCCGGGGGCCGGGGCCATGCGTGCCGGAGCCCCCGACGGCGCGGCGGCGTGCGCGGCGCTGCACCATGGCCGCTGAGAACGGCTCGGCGGCGGGCGGCGGCGCGGCCTGGGGGCTGCCCGGTGAGTCGCTGCTCGGGGGCTCCGTGTGCGGCGGGAGGGAAAGGAAAGGGGGGCCAGGGCATCCCCGCGGCCCCCCCCCCTCCCCGAGAGTCCCTGAGAGATGGGGGGGCCGCATGGCTTCAGAGTGCATGGGGAGGGGGTGCGCACCCCGGAGAGGTAACACCCGGGCGCCCCAGGAATGGCGGGTGTCTCTCTGCCAACTTTCCCGCACTCCTGCGTCGCTCCGGGAACCCCGGCGTGCTCCGCGGATCAGAACCCCCGCATTTGGTTCGCCGCCCCGGCATGCGGGAGTCGTGCGGGGTTGCAGCTCTGCCAGGGCGCCGGGAAGAGATCTGGCACCCCCCTTCCCTGCTCCCATCCAAACCAGCACCGCTCCCGCGATCTGTGGTCCAAGGCGCCTCGGATCCTTCAGACCGCCTGGGAACCGGCCCTGTCAGCACCCTGCCACGGGCACAGGAGCACCCTGCATCCCTGGGGGATGTGGAGTGGGAGGGTATCTACTCCCCTGGTGCTTGCTTTCAGAAGGAGGTTTGCTTTCTGAGCAGGAAACTACCTTCACGCTTGCTGTGCTTCCCTCTATATTCCAGCAGGAGCAGCAGGGACGAGATCCCACATGTTTTGGACACTGTCCCCATGCTGGACAAAACCCCGCTGGCCCCTTGGCCACCTCCCAGAACATGACTAGGCAGAAGTCCCCCACCTCTCCACAGAGCCCTTTGCTGGGTTGGGCACTGCAAGGGGGACAGCTCTTGCCCCCTCTCCCTCTAGGTGTGGGTCCCATTTGCCCTTTAGCCCTTGCTGGCCCTGCTGCACCTTCCCCGCTGGTAACAGCAGAGGTGCCCCGTGCTCTCTGTTGGTCCATCATGGACAAGAGCCAGGCAGCCCCACCCTTCACCTCTCCCAAAATAAGGGCATGGGCTTCAAATCAGGGAGCAGTTCTTGTCATTTTTTTGCATGAAAGTAATGCTGTAATGCTCTATGTGAAAGTCATGCTCTTCTGTCCCGCTCTCAACCCCTCTGTCTGTGTTACAGCCACATTTTCTAGCTGCTCTTTGCAAAGCCCAAGGCTAGGGAGATGCTTCCCAACCTGAGGAACAGCTAGCATTCCTCTGTGCCCAGCTGGCAAAGCTGTTGGGCTCCGCTTGGGCGTTTGTCATGGGTGCCTTGAGGTGACTTGGGCGGCTCAGCTTCTCCTGCCACTACTTGTGGGATGAGCAAAGGGGCTGGGAGGGCCGGTTCCCACCCAGTGGGGTGGCTGTTGATGTTTCTCAAGATGCTCAGATGCCAGGGTCCTAGAGCCCAGGATTTCCATGAGGCACACCAGTGACAGTGCTCACGTTGAGATCCCAGGCGACTGCAAGATGCTTTTCGCTGTCACTACTGCTGGGCATCACCGCCTGCTTCCTAATGCCTTGACTTCTGCGATCTGAGCACCTGCTGCTGCTCTCCAGCCTGGAGCAGGGCTCCATGAGGCATCCAGCAAAGAGCAGGGTGATTTCACCCAGATGGAGACTCTAAGAAATAGCGACCCATCCCCGTCACCCCTCAGCCGGGCTGGTGCCCAGCAGGCAGAGTCCCTGCGTAGGGATGGGAGCGGGGATCTGTCCCTGTGCACAGCAGCTCCCGGTTCCTGAGGGTTTGAAGCCAATGTGTCCTTGCTCAGAGCCAGCAGCAGGTTCCCAGGTCGGCAGCATGGAATGGCAGCGGCCTGGGGAATGACCTGGTGAGTAGGAAGCTGGCGGGAAGAGGAGGAGGAGGAGAAAGGCTACCGGTAAACACTGTTTGTTCAGTCACACAAGGGGCATACTCGCCTCAGTGGGTCAGTCTGTTTCTCTCATAGAAGAGGAATTAACTGAAATCATTAATTAATGCTGTGATCCAATTACTCTGAGTTTGCAGAAGGCGCATGGTTTGTCTCTCAAACTGTCCGCAGGAAGATGCTATTGATGTCAGGTTTTGTCATGGATGGGTTTGTTTGTTTGTTTGGGGTTTTTTAATTAAAATGACAAATATCTCCCCAGGAAATAAACCAACAACAGAAAAAAGGACAAAAACAGGGAATAAAAACAGTGAGATCAGGAGGAACGGCTGATGCAGAGCATCCCTAGCACACTGTGTCTGCTTGCCCTGCTGAGCCCCGGCCAGCAGCACCCACAGAGGTGAAGAGGGTTGGTGAGTGCCCCCCGAGGTGGCAAATGCAGCTCTGCAATAGCAAGAGGAGAGGGAAATGGAGCCTGTTTGCGAGGGGCTGCTGCTCTCTGCACAAACACAGCTCCTCTTCCCGCATGCACGTACGTGCAGCAGGAGTTTCATGTGCACAAGATGACCCCTTCTCATTGGCATGGTAAATCATGGGCATCTTCTGGAGAAGTAGGGCTGTCCCTGAGCTGGTCTCTGCTCGGTCTGACATGGAGCTCTCCAGTAAGCCAAGGGAGGAGGTTTGCTTTGCATTTCAGCATCTGTTCTGGGCTCGCTCTAAAACTGTGTCTAAAGGACGTGTTTCAGGGAGATGAAGGATGCAGGGTGTGGAAGTTTGGACCAGCTCATTCCCATCTACTTCCTCTCTCCTTTTCATCCCTTTCCCGGCATGCCCACTGACTGCTCTTTAGCTTGCCCTAGCACAGCACCCACCAGTGTGCCAGGCGCCAGTGGTGGTGCCAGGGACCTGAGCAGGGTTGAATCCTCCGGAAGCCGGAGCTTGGAGCCATGCCGAAGCCATCCCTTTCCCGAGGGATTCAGGCCACCAGTCAGCAAACAGACACCAGTTCCTAGGAATGCTCACGTGCTCTTCTACCCCGGGTCCTAGGAGGCAGGGCAGTCAGGGTCTTGTCACCTAACTCATAATGGAGAAATGTGCCAGCCTTAACCCTCCCTGGGAGAGCACTGATTCCCACAACATCCCTTTAACCCTGTAGGCATGGGAAGGTCTCAGTTCATCCAGACGTTGGATGTACCAAGGTTGGCCGTTGTGCTGTGTTCAGACCAATTCATCTGCTGCAGCTTCAAGGAGTTTGGCATTTCCTGGACAAATGAATCTGGAGCCAGTGCTTCCCGGCAGCCTTTCCCACTGCACCAGTGCTTTGCTGCTGCAGAAGCATAGGACGTGTCTTGCCAACAGGTCCCCCCCTTGATATTTAGGGTTTTAGCAGCCGACACACAACCAGTCCCTGTCCCCCCCTGCAGACACTGGGGTATCCACACTCTGTGTGTGTGTTGGCATCCATCACCTTCCTTGTGGGTGGATGCACTGGTCCTCCTGGAAGTTGACTCTGGGCCAGGACAACATCATTTGGCCTGGCTTCAGGCCTTGATTTCCCTGGAACAGTGAGCATGAGCAAATGAGGGTCTGCTGGAGACGCTCTGCAGCCCAACCCCTCGTGTGCTGGGTGAAGCTGCTCACACCTTCACATTAGGGATGCTCCTGGGACCCTCCAGAGATGCCTTCAGCCCAGAGGCTGTGCTGCACGGAGGAGGAACTCCAACAAAGGCTTGGTTTATACCTTGTGAGATGTAAGTTAGCTGAGGAAATTACCTTCACAGCCTGTCCAAGCCTCCAAACGCAGTGGCTGCAGGCACTGAGAGTGGTCACTGACAATGCCCAAAACCATTGCTGGAGGTCCTGCGAATCAGAGCTGTGGGAGTGACACCATCCCTCTTGTCTTGCTGTGAGCCTGTCCCCATCAGCCCTGCATGGCCTGTGCAGTGTGGGCTTCAGTCCTGCTCAGTGCCCAAGGGTCTGCTCCCTTCCCACCCCAGCATTAGACAGCCTGAGCTGTGCTGGTGCAGAGGACCCGCACGCACCCCGGGTGCTGTTTCCGTGACTCAGAGAGTGAAGGACAGGGCCGTGGGGAACCACAGGGCTGTTTGCTTGTCTCCAAGAGCCTCGCAGAGGAGTTTCATCCCAGGGCAGCTGGCACAGGAGGAGCAGCAGCTGGAAGTTTGTCCTTTAAAGGCAGGACTCAGTGTAAACCATGGAGCTCCTCGGCCAGCGCTATCAAGGCTGCCTGCGCTCCTCTAGCCAAGAAAGCCAGGCAGAGAAGCAGCCCCCTGCTACCACAATTCCTATTAAATATAATGTATTTTATAGCACCTTGCAGCTTGGCAGAGGAGGCAGCAGGGACTGGCACCAGGTCCCTCAGCTGAAGGCATCTGGAGAAGAGGGGTGCGGGGTGATGTGCTGTCTGCAGGGCTCAGGCTCTTGGCAGAGCCGTTTTGTGTCAACCGGTTAAGGGGTTAACCTCTTTGGGCTCTTTAAGCAGAACCAGATTGATTCATCTGTGGGAAACTCCAGTTGTGCAACGCTGAGTCTGAAAACACCGCTCTGCAAACACCATGTCCCGGGCCCTCGTGGCCGCTCCTGGTCACGGGGCAGTTCTCCAGAGGCTCGCATGGCGCCTTGCTTCAGTGACCCCTCGATCCCAGACCTTCCCAATGCTGATGTGAGCTGGCCCCCCCACCCCGGCAGCACAGCGGGCTGGCTCTGCGCGGAAGGACAAGCATCCTTACGGGATCTTTGCATGACTGAGATGGGATGGAGCGTACCCCGCATCTCTCCATCTCTAGTGCCTTGGGGGTAGCTTGGATCCCTGCTCTGCTGGCAGTCACGTCATCTGCAGTCCAAATTAAAGCCAAAATAGTGTGTGCGTGTGTGCAGAGAGGGATGGAGAGCAACAAAACCCTACTCACATCAGCCTCCGCCTGACAACAGGCGTGAGGTGCCTGGGCTTGGGGCTGCCTTTCTGCAGCAGTGTCTAGCACAGTCATCCCTAGGCTGCTTGCGGAGCTCAGATCGCCCACCATGGCCCATAAGTGATGTCCAACTCATGAAACCCTCTGCTACCATGCGCAGCCACAGGCAGTGAGGTGCTAAACCCCTACCCAGTGCTGCAGGGAATTGGGATTAGCGTAGGGCCATGTCAGGCTGGGGACCACTATCCTGCATCAGAGCTGCAGCCCGTGATGTTTTCCATCCCCAGCATGGTTCCTGCTCTCCCCATCAAGGAGCTGGTGGGAGCACCCAGTGAAGGCAGCAGGGAGAGGTTTGCAGGAGGTCTGTCCCTTTTGGAAGAGTTTCCTAGGGCTCTTCTGCGGGGTCAATGTGTAATCCCTCCCTGACAGCCAAAGTGATTCCCACTTCCTTCCTCTCCATCCCTCTCCTCCTCTGTTGTCCCTATGGATTAGGATTTCATACCTGCTCTCCTCCCCTGGCTCCCACACTTCCCATACTGCCTGCCCATGCCCTGGGCTCCCCTGCCCACCAGCTGCTGCAGCTCCTGTCCTTCACTCTGTCCCCTTGCTCAGGCACAACCTCCAACACTTGTGGTCTTGTGGCCAAGAGGGATCTAATATTTTCAGCTTCCTATTTCATTAGCATCCCAAAGCTTTCCTTCTGCTCTCTGTCCCCAGCACTAGGGCTCTGTCACATCCACATCCATCCAGCAGGGCCCTTGCCTGATTTATGCCCTTGGCTCAAGGCATCAGCTCTCTTTTCACTCACCCATTGCTCAGTTGGCTTATTCGTGCTCTCAAATCCCCGCAGAGCCTCATCCTGCTGTATGGGACAAGAGGCTGGCACCCAGGTAGGATGGTGGCATGGGAGACCAGGGACAGTGGCACGGTGAGGGGCTTCCCCGCAATGGGCTTCCCCAAAGAGGGTCTGAGTCCATCACCAGGCAAGGCCTGTCCTTGTCCCTAGGGCAGGGAGAGATGCACTTAGAAGCAACCAGATCTGGTGTCTTGCAACTCCCTGCCCTCTTGCTCCCCACCTTCTCCCGCAGGCATCTGATCCTGGCCACTAACCTCTCCCTGGGGAGAGCCCAGCTAATCCAGGCAGGCACTTGTGGCTGTAATCCTCTTGCTCCTTCGAGGGGAAGCTCTGCTAGCTGAGCCCAAAGCCCTTCCCTGTATGACCTGTAGCTGCAGTGGGGTTATTTCTGCTGTGCTGCCTTGAAACAGCTGGGTCCTATCAAAGCTTCAGCCCAGGGATATAAAAGAACGTGAGCATCTCTCAGAGGCAGAGAGTATTAATGCAGTAGATGAAGTGTGGCTCAGCTGAGAGCCAAGCACATTCCTGGCTCAATAGCATGGGCTGAGCTTTGTCACCAGCCCAAAGCTGCCCCCCTTTTGCTACCCACTGAAGCTGGTGTGAGTGTGGAAGCTGCGGGATGGGTACAGCAGGGTAAGGCTGGACATCCGCTTCAATCACATATGCTTGGCATGCTCACTATTAGTGTTCCCTAATAACTGATAGGTTATTTACTGGGCCTAATAATTGGGTGAGAGATGGTTAATCAGTGTCAGTGTGGCCAGCATGCTGGTTGGTTATGTATAGGAGTCGCTTTCAACCACTTAAACCCACTTTCTCACTGGTTTTCTTCTTGTTTGGTGATGCTGTGGGTCGATGGTGTGTAGCCCCTTATGATTCAGGGCATGTTAGGGGTACAGACAGCCGGTGGGGAGGCAGCTGTGGGATCCTGGGCTGAGCACTCCTTATGTGAGTGGCTTGTAAGCACTCGCTCTGACCCTTCGTGCAGCTGGGTGCATGCCACCATGGACGGGGTGCATCAGTTTTGCTCTGAAACCCAGCAGCAACCACCTAGTTTGAAGCAGCACGGGGGGGCTCCTGCCTTGCTCACAGTGATGGTCGGGTTGGCTGACTGCAACGCTCCCTTCTGGCCCCAGACACAGCAAATGTTCAACGCCTGATGCACAAACACGTGCTGAGCTTTGGAAAGTATCTCCAGCCCCTTTGCCTGCCCCCGACAACTGTCAGCTTCTGTGCCACTGAGCCCACTGCTGCTCTGGTAGCTCCAGGAAAAGCCATCAGAGACTCTCAGCTTGCTAGGACAGAGGAATTTGCTTTGTGTCATGAGAACCGGTTGAACAGCAGAGAAAGAAAGGAAGGAATTGTTTAATGGAAAAACAGAATGCCCAGATCCACCCTGTATGTTACTGCAAGACACAATTCCTCTGGTGTAATGGTTCAGATCTCCTCTGGAGCAGCATAATGACTTCAGAAGTCCATTGACTCTCTGTGCCAGCTCCAGAGGAAGCCCTGCCATCTCAGTGTAGTAAATCCCCCTGGACCCTCATCTCCTTCCTGCATTCCTGGTTGGCTTGTTCCTTCGTTGTTCCTGATGTGGAGGCATGGAGCAGTCTGGCACCAGGCAAAGCACACCCCGATGGGGCAAAGCCAGGCTAATCCCCCACCAGGCACAGGCCCTCTCCTCGATCCTCTCCCCATATATTGTATTTCTAAGGGGCCTGTTCCTGGTACCTTGCAGCATTATTTTCACACTCTGAGGGGTGTGAATCTGCCAACCTGAGCAATCCTTCGCTAGCTGAAAACTGGTGCTATGACTCAGGGACTAATTAATGGCTATTAGATAACGCAATTAGCGCTGAAATCTGTCACCCCTCTCCGAGTGTCCCTTCCCTTTGTGCGCAGGAGCCATAAACACAACTATCTGTTCCGCACCTCCTATCCCCCCCTCCCCTCGGGTTCAGGTTGCGGCTGCCCAAAGCGCCCTGCCCCACATCTCATCAGCAGTTCGACACGATGGAACTAATCCCATTAAGATGTTCACCCTCTTGGCGCTTAAAGGAAAGCCAAGACAAGCAGGGGGCCGGCAGCAGGGCTGAGAGGGCTGGCCCTGCTCTTTCCAACAGCAGCGGCAGAGCTGATGTGCCCTGATCCCGGCCCTGTGCACACAGTCAGAGCAGGGAGTGATGTGTGCCTTCCCCTGGAGATGTCCCTGGCAGCAGCTCGCACTCAGAAGCCTCTGTGAAAACGATGCTTTCTCTAACGCCATTCCTTCCCCTATGAACATCTTCTTCCCCTGAGTGGTGCGAGCTTGGCTTCTGGTGGCAGTGCTTGCTGAGTGTGCCAGGTGCTGTGCACAGCCCTGCTCATTCCCATAGACCTCACTTCAAGCTGCATGTGGACCAGCCATGACTCTGCCCCTGCTCCCCCTGGCCCCAAGGATGAGGATGGGGATGGGATGGTGGCAGTGACAGAGCAGGGTGGTGGTGTGAGGGACAGGGGCCATGGAGGGGCTCAGGGAGGCTGTGCGGTACGGGAAGCAGAGGAAGGGGACACTGCAGCAGTAGGGCTGCTTGCTCCAGAAGCTCATCCCATAGCTCGAGGTGCCACCATCACATGGGTGTGTGTGAACACCAGCCTCTCCTGCTGCCTTCTCCATGCTGGTGGGGAGGGTGGCCATCTCCAGACATGCAGGGATGGGCAGGAGAGAGCAAGACTCTCTGTCCCATACAGGGTGAATGCTCAGCAGGTCACCCGATGGAGTGGTCCATGAAAGGGCTTTCTCCTTTCTAAGCTTGCGACGTGCTGCAAGGCTCTTTGAAGGTGCTGACAGGCTGAAGGCTTGCTGGAGTGACACATGAGGTGTGCAGCAAGGAAAGAACAGAAGCACTTCACTGTGCCCCCACACATCACCCTGTGACCGAGGAGGGGTGGGCAGAACTGGCTTTGATCACTGGCTCTTGAGCTGTCTCCTTGACCAACGGTGATGGCATCTCGGGCAGTGATGTGGTGGCATCTCAGGCTGCTGTGCCAAGCCCTGCTCAAAATAGGTGAAAACCAAACTGCAGCCTTTTTGTCTTGGATCTGTGGCTGCCTGTGCCTGTCTTCATCCGTAACATGCAAGATGTTGGGTGAGAAGGGAAAAGTGTTTCCCTGTCTCGAGGACGTGCTTTCTGAGTGCTGCGGCAGCCACAGGAACCCTTAAACCAAAAGGTGCTATCAGTGGAGATTTATAAGCTCCTAATGGCTTCAATGGAGAGGAGAAAACCAGACATAAATCACAGCTGGAAGTCCTAAGGAAGGAGAAGGCTGGTGATGGAGTTTGTAGCTGGCTGGTGATGGAGTTTGTAGCTGGCTGGTGAGAGCAGGTCTGAGAGAGCACCCACTGCATGCCGCAGGCAAGGAATGGTGTGTGCAGGCTGAAAAGCCAATTGGTATCGGAGGTAGGGGCCTGAGTACCAGGAACCTTTCTGAAGTGGCCTCTGGGCTTTGACGAGGTTGCATCTCCTCCCTGGCTATGGTGCCAGCATGGATATGAGTGGACAAAGGGGAACGGATTCAGGGAGGATGATGTGGGACAAGGTCATGAGAGGATGGAGAAGAGGAATGTGCAGGGGAGAGAGATGAGCACTGCAGGGCACAGGAGAGGCATTTATCTGGGATACCCCAGGTCTGGAGAGGTCTCTGGGTGTCTGGGGGCTTCACAGCACTGGGAACAGTGCTGCAGCTGGTGTGAGAGTGGAGATGAAATCGCGCTAACAAGTGTGATTCCACTGCAGCACTGCAGCAATCTTGTGTGCTCTCTCTGTCCTCAGGCACATCCTGGGGCACAGGCAGAGTGGGGCTGCCCAAGGGCTGTACCCCAGCCTGGGTCCTCCATGCGTAACCGCCTGCACAACCTTGGTGTTCTCCATCACAAAGGCAAACAGCAGGATCTATCCCCAGTGCCTATGCAGGCATGATCCATGGCTTGGTCAGCAGGTCCTAGACCTGATCGCAGCTCTGGACTGAGCTGCCTGCCCTGTTCAGTGCTGGGTGAGCTCAGAGGGTGTCAGGGACAGAAGAGAGATAGCAGGATGGAGAGAGCAGAAGACAGGGAAAGAGGAATGCCCAATAGGCTGTGGTATGGCAGAAAATAGCCAGTGTCGGAGGTGAGGGTGAGCTGTGTGCACATCTTCCAGCTTGTTGTGTGTGTGTGGTCCGTATCTTCACATCCTTAACCACTGCCAATCCCCCTCCTACCTTCAGTCGGGACACTGCTTTATACTTGCCCTTCAGTGAAGGCTCATTTCCAAGTACCCGTTGAAGTCCTTCACCCTGCGGCTGCAGCTGCGTCTCAGCCCATCGCTTTCCAGCGTGACCTCTGGGTGGCATCCGAAGGCGAGCGAGAGCGGCCACGCCAGCGTTTTCCTCTTTCATTTCTGTGACCGGTTCTATGGAGTGGAATGAGATGGACTTTTCTTACTTGGGGCAACTGAGAGCACAAACCTCTGTCAAGGCTGATAATGAATTAAAGGCACTTAGATGAGGATGCTGGCTCACGAAGTGAAGTGGAAAAACTGAAACCTTCATTTTAGCAGAGATGAAGGAGAGGTTTCTTTTCAAGATTTTCAAGCTCTTCCTGGAAGAGCTGGGGTAGATGTCTGCTTGATTGCTAGCTTGTCTGATTGGTTTGATTAGCTGTTACAGGAATGACAGCTAAATCTCCCCATCTCACCAAAGCGAAGAATTTAAAACTCATTTCAATTGTACTGAAACCAACCCCCAAACTGCCACAATTACAGATTTCTAAGCCATCTTATACACTTGTCACCTCTTCTTGCATCCTTGGCAGGGTGCCTAGGAGGGGCGGCAGCACAAAACCCTTTCCTTCTCCCTTTATGCATCCTTTCCCCTTGTGTAGGAGCTGGGTGTGAAGCTGGGCAGTGCCACTGGGCTTCTTTGCCCCATCGGTATTTAGCATTTCTGAAGGGTTTCTTGCTTTCCAAAGCACTTCACGGGCCACGTGTACCAGGCTCAGAGGATAATGGTACAGATGCGTTTCCCCATCCCTCAAGCACTTCTTTCTGCTGTGTGTGTAAGCAAAGCCCAGCCGCTGCTGCAGCTGTAGCCTTGCTAATGCAGAAGCCGCTGTAAGAACTACGTTGGTTCCCCAGCTTTAGCATCACAGCAGCCCTGCTCCCATTTTCTCACACCTGCACCTCTTTAAAAAGCTGTTGTATTAAACCCTTGGCTGTTTGCTGATGGCAGAAATCTCCTACCCTCAGCACAAACAAGAAGCAAGGGCATTCCTTTTAAAGGACTTCACAAACACAAAGCCATCCCAAAGCCTGCCAAGCCTTGCTCTGGAGAGGCGTGCCTTAATGTTTACGCATTTAGCACGTCTGTATACATTTAGCATGTTTATACATTTAGCAAAATCAGCCTCAGGAGTCCCAGGTGTTTGGAGCCAGCACCGTTACCCAAGCCAGCTCGCAGAGACCTGCTGTGCCAAGTGCTCTGCTAGGCACTCTGGTGTGAACACCCAGCTCCTGCTGGGCTACCAGCAGCAGTGCCCATGGGGCAATGACCCAGGCACTGAGTGAAGCTGCTGAAGACACTGTCCTGGCTGTGGGGTGGTGGGGTTGGGATGCTCCGAGCAGCCAGGGTGAAGTGAAGCCCAGCAAGCTTTGGGGTCTGGGTAGAGTGGGTGAGGCAGGTCTGATGGGAAGCTCCTCTGTCCTGCACAGCTCCTCAAGCACCTTTGCTTCCCCCTCCTCTTCCAGGAAATTCCTCTTCATAGAATCACAACGGTTTTGGTTGGAAAGGACCTTGAGTTCATGCAGTTCCAGCCCCCTGCCGTGGGCAGGGACACCTCACACTAAACCATGTCACCCAAGGCTCTGTCCAACCTGGCCTTGAACACTGCCAGGGATGGAGCATTTACCACTTCTCTGCGCACCCTGTGCCAGCACCTCAGCATCATCACAGTAAAGAACTTCTTCCTTATATCCAATCTAAACTTCCCCTGTTTAAGTTTTAACCCATTCTCCTTTGTCCTATCACTACAGTCCCTGATGAAGAGTCCCTCTCCAGCATCCTTGTAGGCCCCCTTCAAATACTGGAAGGCAACAGATCAGTTTTGATGCATTGGGTTTTTATTTTTGAATGCCCATTCTCCTCTCACCTTGGGGGTTAACCGCAGGCATCTCAGTTTGGATGAAGTCGTTCCTTCTGCCTGTAATTCCTGCCGCCTTTCATTAATAATTGCATGTGTCAGGCTGAGATGCTGGCTCCACCACACACATCTCCATGGCTGGTGTGGCTGCAGCTGAAGTGTGATGTGGGACTGAGGGAAGAAACCAGTATATTCTGGCTTTGCTGGCTGACAGCACTGGTGCAGCCCTTTGCTCTCCCACATCTGCTGGGGCTGGGCTGTGGATCAGGCCAACCCAAATTAGAACCATAGAACCATCAAGTCCAACCATTCCCCAGCACTACCAAGGCCACCACTAAACCATTTCACTGAAGGCCTCATCCATGTGATTTATATTGACTTCCAGGGATGGTGACTCCACCACTGCCCTGGGCAGCCTGTCCCAATGCCTGAGCACCCTCTTGGTGAAGAAATGGTTCCTAATATCCAATTAAACCTCCCTGTGTATCTTGAGGCTGTTTCCTCTTCTTTTACCCAGTTTCACCCTTGTTTGGGTTTTCAGCATCTGCCTTTGTGCAGCATTGCCTCTTTGTCAAGGCTACCTCTGTTGGGAAGGTTGGTGCCCACCATTAAGATACCTTGGGACTCACATGAACTGATTGTGCTGAAGCTGTAATATAACTTGTTTTTTTCCCTGTCCCAGATTTCATCTTCCAGAAGGAGCTGTTTGCTGCCAGAGACACAGGTGAGCTGAGAGGACCATGGCATGGGCTTTGTGGGTGCTCTGGGAGTGCTGGGGGCACACCATAAGCCTGCTCTTGTCCCTGGGGCAGGGCACTGGCTCCGTGCTGCGCTATCCTAGCAGCAAGTGCTGTACATCACCACTCTGCTCCACATCCCCCCCTCCTCCAGCACGGGGTGGCAGATGTCACATTCTCCCTTTCTGTCCCCACTCCCCTTGCAGACCCCATGCACAACTTCTCTGCTCAGCCCTGGCAGGCGAAGATGGCCAACCTGACCTACGACAACTTCACCCTGGGCAACCACTCCGAGGTGGCCATCCAGCCTCCCACCAACTACAAGACGGTGGAGCTGATTTTCATCGCCACGGTCACTGGCTCGCTCAGCCTCGTCACGGTGGTGGGGAACATCCTGGTGATGCTGTCCATCAAGGTGAACCGCCAGCTCCAGACTGTCAACAACTACTTCCTCTTCAGCCTGGCCTGTGCAGACCTCATCATCGGGGTCTTCTCCATGAACCTCTACACGGTCTACATCATCAAAGGCTACTGGCCACTGGGGGCTGTGGTGTGTGACCTGTGGCTGGCCCTGGACTACGTGGTGAGCAATGCCTCTGTCATGAACTTGCTCATCATCAGCTTTGACCGGTACTTCTGTGTCACCAAGCCCCTGACGTACCCAGCCAGGAGGACCACCAAGATGGCAGGGCTAATGATCGCGTTCGCGTGGGTATTGTCCTTCGTTCTCTGGGCCCCTGCCATCTTGTTCTGGCAGTTCATTGTGGGCAAGAGGACAGTCCCTGAGAGGGAATGCTATATCCAGTTCCTCTCCAACCCGGCGGTGACCTTCGGCACGGCCATCGCTGCTTTCTACCTGCCTGTAGTCATCATGACAGTGCTGTACATCCACATCTCCCTGGCCAGCAGGAGCAGGGTGGGGAGGCACAAGCCTGAAAGCAGGAAAGATAGGAAGGGCAGGTCCCTCAGCTTCTTCAAGGCCCCCCTGATCAAACAGAACAACAATAACTCCCCCAAGAGGGCCACGGAGGTGAAGGAGGAGGTGAGGAACGGCAAAGTGGACGACCAGACTTCGGCACAGACAGAGGGCACCGGCCATCAGGAGGAAAAGGAGACATCCAACGAGTCCAGCACCGTCAGCATGACCCAGACCACGAAAGACAAGCCCACAGCAGAGATCCTGCCAGCGGCACAAAGTCAGAGCCCGTCCCACCGCCGGACGAACCCGACCTCCAAGTGGTCCAAGATTAAGATCGTCACCAAGCAGAGCGGGTCTGAATGTGTCACTGCCATCGAGATTGTCCCTGGGAAGGGAGGAGCCTCTGACCGCAATTCCCTGGCCAACAGCCGCCCGGCCAACGTCGCCAGGAAGTTTGCCAGCATCGCCAGGAGCCAGGTACGGAAGAAGAGGCAGATGGCAGCCCGGGAGAAGAAGGTCACCCGCACCATATTTGCCATCCTGCTGGCCTTCATGGTCACGTGGACTCCATATAATGTGATGGTCCTCATCAACACCTTCTGCGAGACCTGCGTACCCGAGACAGTGTGGTCCATCGGCTACTGGCTCTGCTATGTCAACAGCACCATCAACCCAGCCTGCTACGCCCTCTGCAATGCCACGTTCAAGAAAACCTTCAAGCACCTTCTCCTGTGCCAGTACAGGAACATTGGCACAGCCAGATAAACTGGCACTCAGGGACCACTCTTCAGTAAGGTGATGGAAGCCCTTCCCTTTGCCTCCTTTGCCAGGGGGTGTGCTCTGCTCCCCACTCACAACAGTGCAGACTGTGCAGTGATTGCAGATGATGCTCTTCATCCAGTGCTGACAAAGGTCCAAGCTGCAGCTCCTTCCAGTCACACTGGGCCTGGGGACTAGCTTGGGGAGCCAGCAGGAAAGCAGAAGACAAGAGGAGGAGATGTGGTCACCAGGAGCTCTCCCCAGCACCCTGCTCTTGAGAGGTTGGCCAAATGGCATCGGTGTTTGTCCTAAGACTGGATGCCTTTTCTCCCCCCTGGATGACCCTCTCCAGGACATCAGAGCTTGTCTGCATGCAGACGGCCTAACGCTGGATGCTTTCAATAGGCTTTTAAACCCTTTATTACCCAAGAAATGACAAGCAACCAGGGCCAAACATTTGCCAGCATCTTGGATCAGGCTGGCTCGGGCATGGACACAGAGTCCTGCTGGCCCAGCCAGGCCCTCTCCCAAGGCAATCAAGATTGCACCCTACCAGATGCGGCAAGCTCCTTCCTTTCCCTTGAGAGATACCATCGTACATCCTCACCCAGGGACTGTGGGGAAAATTGTTCCCTGGGCTTCGTCTCTGCTCTTCCCTTCATGCCCTTTCTGCCCTCAGCCAGCAATTGGCTGAACAACAGACAGATAAACCAAGCATCTCACTCCTGGTGAGGAGTGTGAAACCCACTCTCTTCCTTCAACAATGGAAACAGCTGCAAAGCAAAGCAGTGGTGTGGTGCAGGACTTCTCTTCACAGCCCTGGGGGAAGGAGGCCCTTGAGAAGTGGGCAGCAGCGACTGAAAGAAACTCCTTGGGAGGGATGTGGGGTCGGGGAGAGGAGCTGCAATGTGGTCGAGGTGCCCTGTGTCTCATTAGGGCCAGGAGCAAGCCCCAGCTCTCCCCATGGTGGCTGTTGGAGGCCTGATGCACAGCTTTGGGGTGGTCCCCAGCCCCACAGGCTGAACCCAAGAGAGGCAAAAGGAGCTTGCTGCCGAGCTTTGTAAATGGACATAACCCCATTGTCGGTGTTGTGGTGGAGCCCTCAGCATGCGGGCTTCATCCAGCACCCCCAGCCCCATCCCACCGCTGTGCGCAGCCCAGGGATGCTCCTCAGCCTTTCCCAAAGCCGGGTCTCCACGAGCCTCGGTGAACACGGCCGGGTGCAGGTGAGGGATGGGACGGGGCCACGCTGACACTGGCAAACCCTGTGTCCCTATGTCCTTGCCGTCCCCATGCCAGGGCGATGCTGTGCAGCGCAGAGGGGCACCCCGCCACTGCCTTTAGCACCAGTCACATAGCCGTGCCCAGAGCGCCTGCTGGGCTTTGGGGTCTGGGTGTTTTAAACTGTTAAAAACCACAGCCCAGCCCACCCTGATAAATAAAGACCTTGGACCAGAACCCAGCGGCCACGACGTGAGGAGTGAATGAGTCGTTACCTGGTTGAGCCTTCCCAATGTCACCCACTGGTGACATCTCCTGCGGTGCATGGTTGGCAGCCCCATCCTTAATGCTGAGATGGAGTGGGGATATCTCTAAGTGGTTGAGACAAGGCCATAACGTCTGACCATGTGCCTTCTCCAGGACCATGTGTGTGTGGCACCCAAGCCACGGGCACAGGGACTTCACTGCTGGTCCCGGTGGCATTGACAGAGCTGAGGTTTGCTGTGCTGGGTTTCCAGCCCAGCAGCACCTTGTGGGGATGACCGCTGGGTTCTGATACTTCTTGTAAAAGGTTTTTATTGGAAAAGAAAACAAGCCCCGTTTTCCAAAAGAATGAGAGTTCCCACCCAGCACTGGTGGTAGTGCATTGAGGCAAGAGGGGCCACAGCCCTGGTATGGATACACAAGGTTTTAGGTGATGGAGAACAGGGATGCGGGAGTTCTTGGGACAGTGGCTTTGCTTTCCCCAGCTGCTGCAGGGAAGTTGTGCCCTGGCTGAAGGAATGTGGGAAGAAGCCACCCCGAGCCAAGAGCAGTCCTCATGTGAGTGAGGGCCATGAGTGATGGGATAACTTGGGCATCCCCAGCCCTTCCCTCCTGCACTGGTATCCAGTGGAGAAGCGAGGAGGCTCCTGGGTGCCAAAGGATGCGCTCTAGGCCTCATTTGTGCCAGAGGGTGAAAAGATGTGTGTTCCCATCCCAGCTCTCCGGGCGCATCCCAGTTAACATCAACATCAGCTGAGAAAAGCCGAATGGGATGGCACCAGCAGAGGGGCAGCCACTCCTGTGGGGTGGGTGGGTTTGCTCTCTACAACACTAGTGATCAAAACAAGGCATCTCAGTGAAAGAGGAGGTCATGGGAAGGAGGAGAAGAGGAGGAGGAGGAAGACTGGAGCGTGGGCTGGCTGCAGCTGGGTGTCCAGCCCTGTAGGCACCTTGTCGAGGGGCCGATGAGGATGCTGGCTTCCCGCTCTAGTCCTTCCCCTTGCCCTTCTTTGCTGCATCCAAGAAGCACAGGAAACAAGAGTTAGTGCCTGCTGGCAGCTCACTGCTCTCCTGAGTGCTGCTGTGACAGCGCAGCCCTGCAGGCAGCCTCCCCCCGCCATGCAAAGCCCCACTGAGGAGAGGGTGAGATCCCTGTCCCACCGAAGCCAACAGTGACTTGTGGTGGGACCAGGGGTTTTCCTAGCAGCACCTGCATCCCACCCAGCCAGCAGCTGGACTTTGAGGATGTCACATGTGCTGATGCACGGGGCAGAGCATCCTGCATGATCCCACACACCACCAGCCCAATGGGCTATGCTACCCCTGGAGAGCCCTGGCCTGTGGTCCCAGCAGGACCATTCCGGGGACAGGAGCGGTGGGGGCTCACCTTTGGTCTTCGACTTAATCTTGGACGAGCAGGGCTTGGTCACGTAGACGATCTCCTCACACTGGGCATTGTACAGGGCTTTCTTCAGGATGCCAGAGCGAGTCTTCACACCCGTCTGAGCACTACACCCGCCCCAGCTCTCAAACTTGTACTTGCAGTCGGCTGGAAGAGAGGAGAGAGGTGTCAGAGCCAAACAGGACCCGGTGTGAGCGTGCCCAGGGCGGTCCCACGCACCCACCTCCAAACTTCTTCTTCCAGTTGCAGGGGATCTTGCACTTGAGCTTCTTGCTCTCGTCCTTGCACGTCCCCTCGCGATAGCCCAGCCCGCAGTCCTTGCTGTTGGGGACGCAGGGTCCCCAGCGCCAGTCCTCGCACTTGGACACATCCTTCTTCACCTTCTCTGTGGGGGGAGACAGGGCGGGTGCTCGCTGCAGGGACACGGCAGCGTGTCCCAGGGTGGCCCCCATGACACCAGCCCCCCGCTGCCCCTCACCTTTCTTGTTCTTGCCGGCCTCGGTGGTGGCAGCCAGCAGCATCAGTGCCAGGAGGAGGAGGAGGCTCCGGACCTGCATCCTGCCTGGGGAGAGGGATTGGAGGGGTTGGGGTGCAATGTGGCAGTGAAGGGGTACAGCGGGCTGCAGGCAGCCTGCATGGCAGCTGCCTCCATGTATACACGTGTACAACCCCATGCTCTGCTTGCTTCCACCCATTAGACCATGTGTACTATTTACCATGGAATGGTTTGGATTGGAAGGAACCTTAAGGATCATCTAGTTCTAAACCCCCTGCCCTGGGCAGGGACACCTTCCACTAGAGCAGGGTGCTCCAAGCCCCATCCAACCTGGCCTTGAACACTGCCAGGGATGGGGCAGCCACAGCTTCTCTGGGCACCCTGTGCCAGAGGATCAGCACCCTCACAGGGAAGAGCTTCTTGCTGTCTGATCTCTGGCAGGTTAAAGCCATTCCCTTGTTCTGTCCCTACAGGCCCCTGTAAAAAGCCCTTCTCCGCATTTCCTGTAGCCCCTTCAGGCACTGGAGCTGCTCTCAGGTCTCCCCTTAAGGAGCCTTCTCTTCTCCAGGCTGAACCAGCCCAGCTCTCTCAGCTTGGCTCCACGGAAGAGGTGCTCCAGCCCTCGGAGCATCTTCACAGTTGTGTATCTATCTCTGCAACTGCCTCCAGCCAGGGAGCTGCTGAGCTGGGAGCTTGTTCCCATTCCTGGAGCCCCACATTGCCCTCTATGGCTGAAATGCTCTCCATGGGGATCCCCACACAACCGCCTTCCTCACTGGGTCCTTTACCCAGCACTCAACAGGCTGCCACCCCACACCAACGAGCCCCGGTGCCAGGAGAGCACCACTGCCATAGTACCTTTCTCCTAAGGAATCCAAGGAGGGAAGAAGAAAGCCCAGGAAAGCCCAACCTGCTGCCGTGAGGGTCTGAGAGCTGAACCAGCAGGTTAAACACCAAAGGACTAAGTCCTCACAGTGTTAGAGCTGGGTGGAGAGATGGAGTGGGAGCGCTGCGCCCACTGCTGGCACCGCAGCTGGCAGCACAGCACCCGTGCATGCAGGGGGCTGTGTGTGTTGCATGTGTGCAGCCGTGTGCAGGACGAGGATGAGGGTGCACACATGCAAGGATGCAGCTCCTGGAGCTCTGTCCTTGGGCCAGAGGACGGCTCCCCTCTGGCTCCCACCAGGAGCACCTGCAGGCCACTGCTGCCAGCCCTGGGGTCCCAGCTCTTGCTCCCAACAGGAGTGCAGATGTGTAGGGCCAGTGAATCAAGTCTGGTGACCTCTTCCCTGCTCCCCTAGAGCCTTTGCAATGACATCCATTATCTTACAGCAGCAAATTCATCATACGTGCCCTGGCTCCGTGATGTGCTTGGTGGGACCAGGCTCCAGAAGTCAGGCTGCACCATGTGCCCCAGGGGACATGAGCGCAGGGAAGAAGCTGGGGTCAGCTCCCTGCCCCCAGGCTCCCCAGGCAGTGAGCTGGAGCTCCCCACATTATTCAGGCTCCAGCGCACTCACCTTTCATGCATGGGCCGCCGTGAAGCTGCCGCTTGGCTCTGCATTGAACTGTCACAGGGAATTACACAGCCCGGCTGGCTGAAGGCACAGCAGAGGGGGTGAGAGCTGCCTTCCCCCTCGCCCAGCCGGGCCCGGAGCCGTCCTGCTGAGCACGACATGGCTCAGCCTCTTCCCACCCTGCTGCCTTCCAAGGGGGCAAGAGCTCACCTGCAGACTGCAAGGTTGGGGCTGAGCTGAGTTAGGGGCACTCCTGTCCCACATCCTGCAGCAGCTTGTATGAGGCAGCACGTCTGACACCCGCACTAATCACAGCATCCCTAATTTCAGGTGCTCTGTAAACTTCTTCCATCCTTTGCTGCAGAGCAAGGATGCACCCACCTCCATGCCCAGTGCCTTCCAGCTCAGGTCCTGTGGATGCAGCTCATCCCTGGGTACCAGCATAGATACCGTGGGCCGTGGGGCCCTGCCTATGTGTACACTGGGATGTGGGAATGGGGGCTCTGAGGGACAGCCCAGCTCCAACCCCAGGCACTGCTGGTTTTCCTCCCTGTCTCTGCCCAGCTCATGTTCCACAGGCAAAGGTTTGCAGGGACCCTGAGCTCACCCTAAAGCATTTATAAGGAGTGCAGTTTTCCAACTGGTTTTCCAAACAAACAGCCTTATCCCCTCTTTGCTGGTGGAAAAAGAGCTGTTCCTGGCCAGGCTGCCAGCGCCTTCAGGCATGTTCACACAGCCCAGCTCCTCCCGCATCCCTGCGGGGCCCTGGCTCCTCTCCTGCAGATCCTGGCAAGTTCTCACACTGCCTTGGCCTCTCCCAGGAATAGGCTGCACAAGCGGAGCAGCCTGGAGCCTGGCCACACCATGGCAGTCCCCATTTCCCTTTCCCACTCCCCTCCTCTACCTGCCCTGGGTTTGAATAACCTAGGATCACCTCTATATAGAAAAAGAGATCGACTGGCAATGCTGAAGCAGGTCCCAAATGCCCATCACTGTAATGGGAGAGCCTGGACCCCTCTCCGGATACTGCTCAGGGCCAGGCTGTGCCGTTGCAAGTCTTTCTCTTAGCAGGGGCCACACCATCCTGTCCCCTCGCTGCTGCCCCTATGCTCTCTATGGAGAGGGGCCATTGCTATGCAGGCAGTCCTTCGGCAGCCCCTCTTCCAGCTGGCTCTGGCAGAGACCCAGCTCTCGGGGAGACCATGAGTCGGGGTACCCAGTGCCCCAACAGCAGGAACTTCCCTCCTGCGAGGGGAGGGGAGTCTGAGCTTCTCCCCCTGAGCCAAGGCGTTAGCATGAACGGGAGGTGCTGGGGAGATGCTCCAGGGGAAAGGGGCTTGCTCTGCGTTCTGCCTGTGCGCGCTGGGGCAGGCGCTGTGCCCTGAACCCCGTACAGACCCTTCCCCCCGACGGGCTCCCCGGGCTCCGGCAGGGGCATCTCCTGAGTCCTCTCCGAATGGATGTGGGGTACCCTCAAGGGTGAGGGCTGCTATCCCAGGCCACTGCCTGCTCTCCAGGAGTCCTGCTTCAATCCAAAACTCCTTCCTGCGCCTCCAGCCACTTTCCTGGTACCCCGGGACTCCTGCCCCAAATCCTCCCCAGCCAGAACCATATCCCACACCCCGGCAAATCCCTTTTTCCCCACCCGGGAACCCTTTCTCATGGATTTCTACCCCGGGGAACGGAGCGGGAGGTCGCCGCTCGCCTTAACCGGAGGCGCCCATCCCCGTGGCGTCGGGCGGGCGCGGGGGCTTGGGGTGAGGGTCGGACCCCGCGCAGCCGGGGTGCCCACACTCACCTGCGGTGCGATGTGCGGAGCTTTGCGCGGTGCGGAGCTGCTGCCTTTGTGTGGCGGCCGCGTGCGGAGCCCCCGCGCAGCGCACAGCGGCCCCTGACGTCGGGCTCGGCTGGCAGCAAAAAGGTGATTTTTTAGCCCAAAACTTCCCGCAAGCTCCTCCTCTTGCACATGAGGCACAAAAGGCCGGCGGAGGGGCGGCCCCGGGGGGCTGGGCCGGCCCTGCTCAGCCGGTGAGTGTGGGGCTCACGTCCCGTGTCCCCCGGCCCCGGTTCACCTTCCCCTTGTGTTTGTCTCCAGCCCGCACCCGCGGCGGGGTCCCCAGCATCACCGGGTGGCTGGAGAGGTGCAAGAGGAGCAGCAGAGCAGGGACACCCACCGGGGCGCTCCCCGGGCTGGGTGGAGTGAAGGGAACCACCCCGTGTCTCCACCAGCTCCGTGGATGCCTCCCCTCCCTCCCCATCAAAGCCACAGGCACTGATGGTCCTTCTGCCCTTTTCACCCTTGTTTGCTCCAATGCCCCCTGTGAGAGCAGGTACCAGCTCAGCACCCAAAGCAGTGCATCACTTTCATGCTGGTCCAGTGCATCCACAGCCCCATCCCTGGTGACCTGCTTGTCCCCAGCTCAGCCGTGCTGCTGCCCTTGGTCCATCCAGCAACACGGGATCAGGCTGGTTGGGGATGAAAGGACCTTGCAGATGTGATTGCTCCCTTCCCCTCTTCCCCCCCATTTTCTTAGGTGAGGAGAAGCAGGGAGCAAGCCAACTCTCTCCTGGAGTTACCAGCCAGAAAGATGAGTGCTGTGGCAGAAGAATGGGGCTGTGGTGGGGAACAGAGCCCTTTTTCCACCCCTCACACTGGAAGGAGGCTGCTGAGAGCAGGGCAGCCACAGGTGGGGTGGGGGCTGGTTTTTATGAGCTGCTTCACAACCAGGAATTGCTTTCCAAGAGATTCCCGCATTTAACTCACACCGTGCCGGAGGTTTCCTAGACATCTGCAGAGGTTTTGAGGAGGGCTGGCAACCACGGGGTCATGTCATGTCCCCTGCATGATGTACACACAGCAGTGGGTGTTGCTCTGGGTGGTGAGGGCTTTGGACATGCTGGGCTGCACAGGGTGCAGAAGTGGATCCTGGATGGGTAGCAAAGCCAGTAGCCCCATCGCTGGGCCTTTAAACCAAAGCTGAAGCAAGCTGCTGAGACAAACTTCAGGGTCAAAAAGAAGCCCAGGTGTGCTGCTTTTGGCTGGGGTTCAGTAGCATCAGGTTTGCAAGTCTGAGTTACGGGGTTGTGATGAGCA
Organism: Pezoporus wallicus; assembly: GCF_028554395.1. Taxonomy (NCBI): domain Eukaryota; kingdom Metazoa; phylum Chordata; class Aves; order Psittaciformes; family Psittacidae; genus Pezoporus; species Pezoporus wallicus. The sequence continues at coordinate 143,269 of NW_026638015.1, read as the reverse complement.
AAGCAGGGCCTCGTGGAGCTGTGGGATAGGTATGGGGCGAATGCTGCTGCTTTTTTTCCACCACCCTGGGCAGGAGCCAGAGACCCCGCTGCAGTCCCCAGTGCAGAGCAGCACAAGGTACGGGGAAGCCCTGTGTAGACTTTCCCTCTTTCCTTCATCTCCATCCATTCCCATTCTCCTCCTGTTGCCTCCCCAGGCTGGGGAGCAGGACATAGGTGCTGGCTGCATTGGAGTGCAGAGATGCATTGGTGCACATTGCTCTCTGCAGGGGTTGTGCTTGGTTCCTTTGCGCTCTTTCTGAGGGATGGAGGGGGGAACGGCTCCTTCCCCAGCTCAAACAAGCAGCAGAAAGCTGTGTTTGCAGAAAGGGGCCTCATACCGACAGAAAGAGGAAGGAGGGAGCGTGACCAACCCAGGTGCCTTTCCCTGCCATGGCTTAATTTAAGCTTTTTACCTCTCAAACCATCACAAGATAATTCATGGCATGTCAGCTCCACATTTTCCATCTCCAGGCAAAGCCTGGTCCTTGGGGCACTGCTAGTGCACGGGGACAAGCTGCGCATGAGGCGGACAGCACACTTTTGCCTTGTTCAGACTTGCAGAGGCAGGCGAGGGGCAGGTAATCATTAACAGGGCCAACTGCTGTCATCCCAGCTCCGTTTACTGGGGCTGGGCTTGCACCTTTCCCATCCTCCATGTGTACACTCCATACACTCCCAGATGCGTTTCCATCCCACGGGAAGCCAGACAGTCCTGGGACACCTGGCTGAAAGAGGGGATGCTGAGGCATTCAGGGAGAAGGGCAGCGCTCTCCCCGGCAGGTACCGCCCCTTTCCCAACACCCCTCATCACAGCGATCCCATCCTGGGGCTGCTTCTCTCCCCCACCACACATCTGACACAGGGGCAGCCGGAAAGCACTCACTGCCATGGTTACTGATGGTCCTCTCCGCTGAGACACGGGCCAAGAGCCAACACAACGGGGTCTGGGCACTGAAGCGGAGAGGGCCCCCCCTCTCAGTCGCACGTACACCAGTTCCTGGGCAGCAGCCCAGCGGGGCCAGGACAATTTGGTGTGCCTGACACCCGCCGCAGGCCCCCACTGTGAGCGCTGGGCAGGAGCTGAAAGGCTGAAGCTGATGAAAGGGAGGTGCAGGGGGTGGAAGGGACAGCAGGGGAAGGAGGCTGCTGCTCCGGGTGGAGAGGGGGCAGCCGGAGCAGCAGGCAGGCTGCCAAGCTGCCCTCAGGAATCCGAGCTTAAGGTACGAGTGTAGCTCCCCATCAGCCACCGTGTGCGCCTCTGCTCCCGCACCAGCCAGAGTGATTGACTCCCTTTTATAAAGGAAACGCTGTAGGAGAGGTGGTGTTGGCTGCAGTCATCCATAGGAGTCTGGGGCTGGAAGTGTCCCTAATCCCCTGCTTTTGTAATCTGAGAGTGGAGCAATGGGGATACTGCCAGCCCTCAGTGCTCAGCACTGCGGGCAGGACCACAGGGCTCCCCTCTGGAGCTGGGAATGAACAAGAGCCCCCCAGCAGGTTTATCCCCAGCATGGCTGGGCACAGCTCACCACAAATAAAGGCTGACAAAAGGGTTCTGAAATCCAGAGGTTGGATGCAGCTGTAGCACCCACTGAGAGCTTTGCTGCAAAGGGCAGGCCTGCCGCTGGGAATGCTGCCTCCCAGCCCAGGGGAGGAACCCAAGCTGTGTAGCAACAGCAGGCTCCCAGCTCCTCACACACTTCCAGGCTTTTCTGGATCACTTGGGATGGTGGTGAGCTTTTTCCCTGTTCCATAGTACACTATCAATGTATGCCACAGGATGGGGGAGAAGGTCCGTCAGGACAAAGGCCCTGTATCCAGCGACCATCCCATGGGGATGCTGTGCAAGGAAGCAGGCGAGGACCTGGCCCAGCAGGGATCTCCTAAGGGTACCCCCAGTTTGGAAGGGAGTAGAGGCTTTGGGGTACAGCATTGTTTGCACTGCGTGGGGTGTCACTGATGAAGCACCCACTGCATTCTTGCGGATGCAGCAGGAGATGGGAACTAAAACATCCATCTCTTTATTTCAACAGCAAGAAACAACAACATCCAAACAATCCAAGTCAAAAAGCGATGGGAACGCAGGCTTGTGCCAGGCCCTGAGCCTGCTGGAGCCGGCACCCTCGCAGAGATACAAAAATACAGTCCTACAACAGCATCTAGGAAACACAGACCCAGGTATTGCACAGAACCCCTGCCCTCAGCAGGCAGGGCAACCAACACCCCCTCCGCCTTTAGCCACAACACAAGCCAGGCTTGGAATTGCACAGCAACTCGGCACGGAGGGGCCAGGGGAGGGGAACAGTGTGTCTCTTAACTACCTGTACAAAAACTCTAAGGGAAGATACAAAACTGGAGAGGAAAGGGGAAGCTGGGGCTGTAAACGCCTCTGGGTGTCCCGGCTGGGGGGCAGTGGTCTGGACCTCTGAGAAGATGACAGTGCCTTGTCTGTGTCCTGTGAGCAGTGCTGATGGGAACTCCGGGTGCTGCTGGAGCATCCCGGCTCTGATCACATTGGGATGCTATGGTTAACAGTTGCCGGCCCCTGGCACTCTGCACTGCTCTATGCCTCTCTCCCCATCACAGCAACTGCCATCCTTCAAGGGAACTCTGCCCCTCAGCCAAAAAGCCTGAAGGGTGTCCTGGTTCTCTGTGGTATCCTCATGCCTTTTGTTGGTATTAGTATTAAGAGGGGTTCAAATGGTGCCACTAGTGGGCATAGTGCAGGTGGGGCCACACAGACCCCAACAGCAGCATCCTCCTCTCCTGAGACCCGAGTTGTGAGCACCACAACCACTGCTCACCCCTTGGTGCCAAGCAGGTCTGCAAGGCCCAGAGCCACCAGCTTTCCTCCTCTGCTGACACCTCCTGGTCCCAGAGACTGTCAGTTCTGTGAAATCCTTGCTGAAGGGCTGGCTTGATGCCTCTGTGGATGCTCAGCACCCACAGCATCTGCAGGGGAGATGGGTCATGGTGCCTCTTGCCCCTGGTAGGTGAAATGCCATCCCACTGCAGGTGTGACTCAGTGCTGGGAGCCCTGATGCTTTCTATGCATCCAAATCCCTCTTTCTGTTAAATCTGGAGAGGGTGAGCTGGTGTTTGCCCAGGGAGCTTGTGTCTGGGCTGGGAGAGCTCCCAAGTGTTCCCTGCAAAGCCCTGCACCCTGTTTACAGGATGGCAGGAGTCAAAACTCAGAGGGTGCGAGTTGCCAGACTGGGGGGCACGGAAGGAATCCCTGAGTGGCACTGACCCCATCACTGCCCCTCCACCCCAGTGCAACATCTCAAGCAGGGAGGGCAGCCAAATCCAAATTGGGATTTGGGAAATAAAACACGCTCCACCACAGTCACTGCCCAGGCCAAGCACAGCACTAAAGGCAACCATGAGGACAGTGGCTGCCCTGCTTCCTGATGATACTCTGTGGAAAGGCTGGGTGCACAAGGGACAGGCCTCCTGCTGCAGAAGGCCCTGGTAGGGCAACACAAGAGACCCAGAGCAGCCCCAAACCAACAGGAGGGAGCTGGAGGCAGGGGCAGCAAGGGTGCTTCCCTTGGGGTAAAGTCTGAGGCTCATGGTCTCTGCTGTCTGCCCATAAAGCCTAAGCCTCCTGCAGCTGTGCCAGACAGGAGAGGAGGAACAGGACATGGACCTAGCCAAGCATCTAAAGGAGGGCACTGCCAGCCGGGAGAAGGGGCAAGCAATAATATCCCACAAGGATCATAGGTAGGAGCCTGCAGAGGGGGTATCAGGATCACTCCTGCGCACAAAGGGTGACCAGGACCATCATCCTGACCTAGCCCAACAGGGCTACGGGATGAAACCCATCCAGAGCAGGGACGAAGGATGAAGGGTGACACACACAAAGAACCAGGATTCAAGTCCCAAATACCCACTGTCCTCATAAACAAGAGTCCCAGCCCAGGCTGGGACAGAGCTCTGCTGTCTCCATCTCCTCTGGGGACCAGGTTGACACATAGGGAGGGCTGGGCCAGACTCACAGCTCTGCCAGTTAGCATTGTCCTCTTCTCGTCCTGCCCGAGCTGGCCTGGGCTAAGGCACACCGAGCACTACACAGCAGTCTCCTGGTCCTCCCGCTGGATCATCTGGTAGTGCTGTCGGTTCTCGAGGTAGGCAGCTAAGTCGGGGTCATTGGCTTTCTCAGCCCGGTGCTTGGGGGTGTCTCCCTGCACAGAGGAGGCAGAAGATGTCAGAGTACCAAGCACTGCCTAAATGATGCCTCAGCACCCAAAGGTGCTCCTACACCCCAACCAAAGAGGTGGCTGCAGAGCCCACAGCCAAGGTGAACGCATGCTCTTCCCCAGCACTAAGGAGGCGGGCGGGAGAGGGCGAGGAATGAGGGGTATGTCTGGGGAATGCCCGGGAATACCAACCCCCCTCTCCTCTCGCTGCCTGGCTAGCGCTGCGGCTCCCGGCGGAGGATCACGTTTCACCAGCTTATTGCAGCCATCTGGACTGTGTCCACTAATGAACTCCCGCACTCCATAAAAAGCCAATCTGTTAACAGCTCCCAGCTCCGGCTCCTCTCCCCCTTCCCTCCCCCTTGCTCCTCCTCGCCAACTGCCGGGGCTCTGCTGTGCCGCAGAGACCTGGCGCTCCGCCGCTGCCATTGAAAACCGGCCCTGCAAGGGACACCCAGCCTGCCCGGCTCGTCCCCTGGTGCACAGCACTGGGGTGCTGGGCCATCCGGGATGGGAACAATGGTCAGACACGCAGAGCCAGCATCCATGGATGTAGCCGTGGATAAAAGCACACTCGTGAGCAACTGGAGAGGTGCGATGCACTAAGGAACCCGTTCTTTTGCCTCCTCCCCACTGCTCCTGAACGCAAGCGTTCATTTAATGAAGCAGGGGGGAAAAACAGAGGAGGAACTGATCTCTTCTGTTCTACAACACTGCCTGCTTGCAGCCTGAAACCGGAGCTGCTCGGGCCCCTCTGCCCAGCCAGGCTGAGGCACGATAACCGATAAGACCTGGCTCCCCTTCCCACTGCAGGGAGGGGGATCAGCCTGCTCCAAACCCCTGCTACAGGTCTGATGCCACAGATCAGGCTGTGACCCTGATGTGCGGTGGGCTCCTGCCTGCGCAGGCTGTGACCCTCAGCCCATTCAGGTCAGTGCAGCAGCACAGAGGGGTCCCCAGGCAGCCACAAACCCCGACATGCATAAGCACAGGCACGTGCAAGCCCATTCCCCACGGCAGCATCATGCCTGGACAGGACTCCCTGTTGCGCTGGCAGGTTGGGGGCTGCTCCTCTCCTTCAGCAGATGAAGGGGCTGGGGGCAGAGAGGGGCTATGCTGGTTCAGCTGCCAGCCAGACCAGCCCCACTCTGGGTGCTGTGCGAGGCCCAGGCCTTAGCCAGGACCGAGGAGGAGTGATGGGGAGCCAGAGATTGTCTGCTCAGCACCTCCCTGGCAGCTGGCAACGGCTGTGCATTGTCTGAAGTAGCCCCAAGCTCCACTGGTCTCTCAGCTGGGCTCCTACCCTGTGCCCAGACCCAGAGATTGCACCTTCTTGGCTTGTTCTACATCTCCTCCACTACACCCCATCACTGTGAGCCTCTGCCAGACAAATACAACTCTGTCCCCTCTGCTGCATGCCAGTGCTGGGAACCTCCTGTACCAAAACGCAGCCTCAAGCCCCCTTTTTGAGTCTCCTCTGCTGGGGCTGGCACAACTCCCTGACACCAAGGCATGTCCTGGTTAACTCGGAGCCAGCTTCACCCGCTGAGAGGAGCTCCCAGTGCCCCCATCCCAGCGGGGGAGAGCGGGGGGAGCCCTGCAGCTGGGAGGGAGCGTGCAGCGAGAGTGTCCTCGCTGTGACCCCGGAGGGTGGGAAGGGGGAGACAGGGATGAGACATTCCAGCCCCTCGCTTCTAATTTAATAAAACAACAGGGAGAGGAGCGCAGGGAGGAGAGGGATTTAACCCCTCTGCAGCTGGGCAAGCACGGGTGCTTCATGTGCATCCTCGTGTGTTCATGAGGATGAGCAGGGGTGGGTGCACCTCCCGCATGGAGACAGGCTGAGAAAGCTGGGCCTGGAGAAGAGAACCTGTGCAGTGACCTCAGAGCAGCCTCCAGTATCTGAAGGGGGCCTACAAGGATGCTGGGGAGGGACTCTTCATTAGGGACTGTAGTGATAAAACAAGGGGCAATGGATTCAAACTAACAGGGGAAGCTCAGGCTAGATATAAGGAAGAAATTCTTTACTGTGAGTGTGGTGAGGCACTGGAATGGGTTGCCCAAAGAAGTTGTGAATGCTCCATCCCTGGTAGTGCTCCAGGCCAGGTTGGACAGAGCCTTGGGCGGCATGGTCTAGCATGAGTCATCCCTGTTCCTGGCAGGGGGCTGGAACTGGATGATCTTAAGGTCCTTCCCAACTCAAACCACTCTAAGATTCTACGTCAGCTCCCCTCTGGTTGGCAGACACCACCCAAAGCACCTTGCTCTGCTCTCCTGCCAGCCCCCAGTGCGCCCCACTGCCATCCCTCCCACCATCACCTGCAGGTCCGTCTTCATGAGCGAGGCCCCAGCCTCCACGATGTAGTGGCAGATAGTGCGCTGGCGTAAGGCTGCAGCCTGGTGCAAGCAGGTTTCACCGCTGGGGAGGAGAAAGCAGGAGATGTGAGATGTCCCCCCCAAACGGGGACAAGCAGCGTGTGCGTGTGGCAGCAAGGGACAGCAATTCAGAGCAGCAGGAGCTGATGGTGGTTGTGTGCTTGTCCAAGTAGGGGATGGGGTGCTACTCAGGGATGCTCAGTCCAAAGTGGACTGGGAGCCATGGCTGGGAATGAGAGTGATGGCAGCTGGTAAATGCACAGATGACCTTGCATAGGGTCCGGCCAACAGGTAACACAAGTCAGCCAGCAACTTACTTCTCCTCCTCTGTGGCATCAAGGATTTCTGAAGGGGCTGTGGAGAGAAAAACCACAGGGTGAGTGAGACCCAACTGTGGGGCACCACCTACTCCCCAGTACATTCTGCATCTTTCCATATGGGCTGTTATATCCATGCTGCCTGCATAGGTCCTGGTTCCAAAGCAGCATCTGAGCCCAAGGAAGAAGAGTTGCGCTGGACTCAGTACAGAGAAATATCTATACAAAAATAAAGCAGCTCCTATTTCAGTGGGAGCTCCCAAAAGCAACAGGGCAGCTGCCCTGAAGGCAGGAGCAGGACACTGAGAAATGCTTCCCAGAGACATGCTGGTCCCTGCCAGGGTGCAGCGACAGCCATAGGAGCACCCCACTGCTGGCAGAGAGACGCCAGGGGAAGCCCACATGTCAGAAGGATGATGCGGCAAACCCAGAGGGAAGGGATCTAAGCCCAGGAGAATCCATCTGAGCAGAGGGTTGGGAATTCTTTTCTCCTGTGCTAGGGATGGTACTCTGGCCCCAGCTCACCATTCTCGATGATGTACTTGACAATGTCCTTGCTCCCTGATTTGACAGCATGGTGGAGGACAGTCTGGCCCGAGGAGTCTCTCACCATCAGGTCCCTTCCAGCCCGGTGCAGCTCTTGGAACTACAGGATTGACAGATTGCTTGGGATGAGCTGCTTTGCCCCAAGCCCTGGTATCATGTCCCCAGGATGCCCAGCAGGTTCTGTGGCTATTCAGGGCCTGGCAGGGAGCTTTGTTCAGCTCAGCCATGACACCAAATTCTTTCCCTCCATGTCCCCCAGGAGAGGAACAGGGCTTCTTGCTAGCAGTCTGCCTGGTTTCCAGCCACCACTCCTGGAGGAAGGCCCTCAACAGGGGCTGCTCCACAGCAATCACTGCATGGCTGACAGGGCTGCCCATAGCCAAGCAGGCCACAGGGAGACTGGCCAGAGCCAGCCCTGGCTGCTCCTTGCAGAGGCAGCAGGAGCACCTACCTTGCTGAAGTTGCCACTCTTGGCAGCTTCTATCAGGTCATCTGCAAAGAAGGAAGATGGGCTGGGGTCAGAAAAGTGAAGCTGTAACACCATTAATCTTGGAGCCAATGGTTAGGCACCAGAGGAGAAGACAGATGAGGGTGCACATGAGGTGTACCCTCAGGTGCTAACCTCTTGATCAGACTGGTTTTACACGGCTCCTACAACCTCAGGCACGTAAGGTACAAACAGGGGAAGGAAGGAGACACCACGTAGCTGGGGGCACAGCTGGACCCCAGCCCCAGGAGGGAAGCAGTCTCTGCCTAAGGGCAGGATGACCTGTGATGGAAGCGGGGAGCAGACCTCCTGGATGTCAGCCAGCAGCCGAGACGCCTCTCACCCATGACTCACTCACACTTCCAGGCACTGGGCTCCGCTCAAGCTCCAGGAAACTCTTTCCATTTGCTCAGCTTGGTGAGGCCCCTGACCTTGTGTTCCCACCTCCCCAGCCCCAGCCAGCCCCTGGCAGAGACAGCCCCCAACCAAGCCCTCAGCGCTCAGCTCTGCAGGTGGGGGATTAACCCCTTGCCATGCCGCTTCCCACATGGAGGAGCCAGGAAGGCGCCTGGCCGGGCTGCTCCACAAATCACTGTCAGGTCACTCCTGCCACCTCTGGGGACACCTACCTGCAGGGCTCCATGCTCCCACCTAACATGCAGGTAGCAGGGCTCCTGCTGCACACCAGGGAAAGGACAGCCAAAACCCATATGCTGGGGACCCAAAACAGTGTGACCTGGGAGGGGTGGGACAGCACTCACCTTGGTGTGGGAGGCAGCACTCAGCCTCGGCCCTGGAAGGGAAGAGGAAATGGTGTAACTAATCCTGCCAGTCCCGGCAGCAGGCATGGATAGGTAGAAGGACGGCTGTGGAGGAGCCTGCCCATGACAGTACTCGAGCAGGAAGGAGAAGAGGCAGGGCAAGAGATTTTGCTGCTCTTTGGCCATGTCATCTGCTCCTTTCCTGATTTTTCCCCATCCCCACTCCCATTTCTGCTGCTGCTGCTCCCAGTCCTGTTGCTCACCCATACCCAAGGGTGGCCCCAGTTGGGCTCAGAATCACCCATGCCCTTTGCTCCACCAGGCACTGGAGCCACCTTCCAGCAGCACTGGCAGAGGAGCAGGGAAGACAGGATGGCATCTCACTCCTTGGTTTAACTCAGCACTGAATTCCTGCTTGCTTCCAGGGAGCCCCCCTGTAATATGGCCCAGGGATCAATGCTGTAAAGCCAACCGGCTCTCCCATCATTGCTCATCCTTCCTGAGGTCCACGACCCCCCTTCCAGACTCACCTGGGGGCAGGAGAGGAGGGTGGAGAAGAGGAAGAGGGAGGGAATGTAAAATGGTCCCCAGTGGGTGCAGCAGACAAGTCAACGAGGTCAGGCATGGCAGGAGAGGTCCCCACAGTCTGGGTGATCACTAGCTCTGGGTCCAGCACATAGAGCTCATCCTGAGAGATCTCTGTCACGTAGTTGAGGTGCTCCTGAAAGACAGAAGCCAGCCCTCCTCAGAAGCAGGACCTACTTCTGCATAGCTCCATCCCCTCACATCCCATGCCCTGTAGCCCAGACACTTGTAGCAGAGTGATGGTGGCTTGAGGAGCCCTGGGACCTGTGCCTGGGAAGCCTCCTTGTCCTTTTCAGGCTTCCTATATCCTGCCAACTTAGCAGATGACCCATACACCTCATCTCCATGTTCTCCTCTCCAGATCATTATTTAATGCTGGTTAAGACGACCCTAGTCAGTGGGTGCCTTGGCCAGCCTTGCTGCTTGGCTATTCCTTACCTGCTCTGCTGTAGGGCCCTGCAGACAGCTTCCAACCCAAGTCTCTGTGCTCCTACCCACACTTCCTCCCTTTTCCACGGGAACCTGGAGGTGCTGGGGCTGGTCCTGGTCCAGGCTCATCACACCACCCCTCGGGGGATGCCACAGGGCAAGGGTGTGAAACCTGTGTGTCTCCAAGGCTAAGCCTTTCAGTCTGCATGAATATGGGGCACCCAAGCACCTTCCCAGTAGATGCTGAGGGGACGATGGTGGATGAGGCTGCACTCACTTGTGCACGGTCTATCCTGTAGAACCGATCTGCTGTGGTTGCTGTAAAATAGGGACAGAGAGAGACAGGGTGATTCTTGGTGTGAGATGAGGAGACAGCCATTTCCACCACTGAGTGCTAGGGAACTGCTCAGCTGTTTTGTAGCATGCACTGAGGGCACAGCAGGGCTGGGAGAAGAGGGAGCTCAGCCTCCCACTGACTTGACTGAATGAGGTCCCATGGATCACCATGAGGCCATGTCAGTGCTTGTGACTGCCAGGCACAGCGTGTCACCACCAAGGCCTTGCTCCCAAAGACAGCAGGAGAGCTTCAGAGCAGCCTGTTGCTGGCAGCAGCCTGAGTGAGTGCATCCCTTTGCCCTAAATGAGGCTCTGGCCTCTTTCCTGACATACCTTCCTGAGCCAGAACCTGCTGCTGTGGGAATGGCAGGAGGATGGAAAACAGTCCTGGTATAGCAGTCCTGCTAGGGACACCTGGAGCAACAGCACCATCAACCCCATGTGCAGGGCTGGAATTCCAGAGGGAGAAGGTGTAACCTCTCTGCATAGCATGGGACTTCCCACGCTCACTTTGCAACCCATGGCTGTGCTCTGCTGTTCTCTAAGCCCTGCTACTGGGAAGTCAGGGAGATGAAATGCCACCAGCAGTGATTCCTCAGTCACCTTCCAGGTATAGAGGGAGAGCTCTGGAGCCTCTTGGTGAGTGAAGGCAAAAGGAGAGGAGATATTTTGATGGAGGGGAGAAGAAGCAGCTGGAGCCCAGCGAGGAGCCTGATGCCCGTATCACTGGGATGCTCCTGGTGAGCCTTGCTGCAGTCTGCTGGAGCAGGGGGCCCCCTGCCTGCATGACACAGGAGAGCAACCCCAGCAGCCCTGCAGGCACATGCAGCCAAGCTGCCTTTGGCTGTGTGGGCAGGACACCAACAGATGCCGCTTGCTCCACTTGCAGTCAGCAGCCAGAGACATGGCATGGGGGCCAAAGCTCTGCAGCACTTGGACACTAATACATCCCTAAGTCCTAAGCCTCGGATGGCTCTCAGTGGCTTGTCACTAAGGGTCTGTCCCATCACCCCCCGAATTCATAGAACCATAAATTGTTAGGTTGCAAAAGACCTTTAAGACCATCAAGTCCAAGCACTAACCTAGCAGTGCCACGTCCATCACTAAACCATGTCCCTAAGTGCCATGTCTACACAGCTTTTAAATGCCTCATCACCAGGTATGGTGGCGACAACCACTTCCCTGGGCTAGCAATTGTGATTCTCCCAGCTGTTGACAGAACATATTGTCTGCCTCTTCATTCCGGTTGGGAACTCTGACTCCCACCATGACACCTGCCCTGTTGGCCTTCCCCCTGATTCTTACCCATAAACACTCGACCCTATCATTACCATCATTAAGCTCTAGATAATCAAAACACTACCTTACAGTGCTATCCCATTGCCTTTCCTTCACTGTCTATCCCTTCTGAAGAGTTCATAGCCATTCACTGCAGCACCTCAGCTGTGAAGTCATGCCACCATGTTTCTGTGATGGCAAATGTCAGTTTTCCTGCTGCACAATGGCTTCCAGCTCTTCCTGTTTGTCGCCCATGCTGTGTGCATTGGTGTAGATGCACTTCAGTTGGGCTATTGATCCCATCACCTTTTCAGGGGAAGAAGCCCAAATTCCTATGTGATCACATTCATATGTGTTTTCATGGTTTCTAACACATCAATAACCCTTGTGTCTTTGCTGCCCCATGGATCTCTGTCCCCTCTCTCCCAGGAGGCAGACTGAAGGACCCCACTAGCACGCTGTCAGCACATCCAGGGGAGGATGATACTCACAGTCCAGGAAGCACCACTTGGGTGACAGCTTCTGGGATGACAGTGTCTTTGGTTTGGCTCCATCTCCCTCCTGCATAACAAAAAGAGATAATAAAGTGTCTCTTGGCCTTGCCATCAATCCCCAGAGCATCCCTCCTACTCTGGGAGATCCCTGAAGACATGGAAGACCACAGGCACTTGGATGGCAAGGGGAACTTGACACAGACAGGAACAGCATGCAGCCATGGGGAGCAGCATGGGACATTTTGGAGCTGACACACAGCAGCTCCCTGGAGCAAGATGCGCCACAATGAGCCCACAAGACTGGCACAGTGGACATGACAGATGGGCCTTGGGGACAGAGCAAGGCCATACACACCTGAAAGAGCAGGCGCTCTAAAGCAGAGAGCTGGGGAGGGAAATCCTGCAGAAAGGCAAGATGTGCCATTACAGAGTTTGTCTGGGTGGCCCCCCATCCCCTCTCAGCCCACTGGAGCTGCTTACTGTGCTGCCATATCTGGCTTTATACACCGCCTGGCCAAGGTCCCTGCTCCCTGCCCTGCTTTGAGGCCAAAGCAGAGAGCCCAGAAGAGAGAACAGGTAAACCATGAGGTGCCTGAGGAACACCAGCCTCAGCGCACACCTTTAGGAGGCTTTAGAGGCATAAGTCTACCAAGTTGACACCACAAGAAAGAATCACCCTCTGAGCCTGGGAGCTGCTAGCCATGTGCCTGCCTGCATGCTCTCACCAGTGCCTGGGCACTAGGCAAGCAGGGAACAGGCATGCAGAGCAGGCAGATGCCAGTGTGCCAATCTGGGCACACAGGATGCTATGTACATGCTGGATGGGATCCCCTAAGGCACAAGAGCCAGGTAACTGGGCGCTGAGCAAGGTCCCTTCAGTCTGCTGGGAGAAAATCAGACTGACAGTGCAGCACCAGGAGGCACGCTGTGAGCTCAGAAGGCACTGCTCACCAGGAACAAGGCTTACACAGCCCATGTCCAGTCATGGACACGCATTAGCACATTGGCAGGAGCACAAAAGTATTTGCAAATATAAAGATCTGGAGAGGGGACAAACCTAATCCAGGCACCTGGGGAGGGCAGAGCCATGCCAGGAAGCAGGGAGCCTGCAGAGGGCTGAAGGAACACAGCACAGCAAACCAAGGGACAGAGGAAGGGCCCCCCCAAACCCCCGGGGGCTGAAGGCATCCATAGGACGTGTGCTGGCTTTTTCTGCTGGCCCTTCATTTTCTGGGCCACTGACACTCTGGGCCGGGAGAACAAGGTCAGAGGAGCAACGCTGAGGAAGAAGCTGCCAGAGAGCAGGGAGCAACAACCCATCCAGCTTGCGATCCTGCTGCCACCACATGGTGAAGGCAAACCATGACCTGTTACCACAAGCAGGAGCCTATGTGTTGATGTGTGGAGGTCAAGGAAGCCTAGAAATCCCTTCCCCAAACCCATCCACCCCCAGCATCCATCCTTGACCACTTCCCATGCAGAAGCTCACCTCCTGCAACCTCTCGATTTGGGTCCGGCACAATTCCAGGTCGCTGTCTCCTGGAACCACAATGATTCCCAGCGGCACGGCTGCACGACAGGCAGAGACACAAGTCAGGGAGCAGCACCGACACCTCCCACAGCTTAGCTGAGGGCACTGCCAGACTCAGGGGCTGTGGATCCCATCCCCTGGTCACTCAGTTGGTCACTCACAGGCTTCCTTGAGCTTTTCCTTGTCGTAATGCAGTGCCTCATAGTCACGCATGCTGATTCGGCTCACCCGGATCCGCAAGCGCTCAGGCACTGGCTGCTGGCTGTGTGCAGGGTGGAAGGGAAAGGGAGGGGATCAGGAAGTGGTAGCCCTGTTTCTCCTTATCCCACTCACCCCTCCAAAACAGGCAAGAGCACAGTCTTGTGCACAGATTAGAGTGGGGAGGCTGGCACCAGCAGCTTCTCCAACACAATCATAAAAGAGAGTTGGAAAGAACCCTAAGATCATCCAGCTCCAAACCCCTGCCATGGGCTGTGTGGGGGACACCTCACACTAGACCACGTTGCCCAAGGCCCTGTCCAACCTGGCCTTGAACACTGCCATGGATGGGGCATTCACTTCTTTGGGCAGCCTGTGCCAGTGCCTCAGCACCCTCACAGTAAAGAACTTCCTTATATCTAATCTGAACTTCCCCTTTTTAAGTTTAAACCCATCACCCCTTGTCCTGTCACTACAGTCCCTGATGAAGAGCATCCTTGTACGCCCCAGACAAAGGTTCTGGCCATACTTCTGTGACCTGATTCCTTCCCAGGCCCTTGAGAGAGGATCGAAATGTCTCTGGGAGTGATGGATGAGTCCCAGATCCCCTTTCCCCATCCTTCCATGGAGAGGAGGTGGCAGATTGATCTTGGAGCTTACTCATTGAGCAGAGGCATGGAGTTGCGCCTCTTGGTCTTCTGCACCATGTTGGCTTGGTTGCGCAGGGAGATGTGGATGCAGGAAGCGGCCAGCTTGCAGGGCTCCCCATCTACCTGCATGGGGATGGCCTTGGACGTGGTAAGAACCACCTGCCGGCACTGATACAGCCGCTCCCCATGGCCACCGACCTGCAAGGCAGCCTGTGAAAGGGTCCAGAGTGAGAGCAGGGCATGGACTGAGGCGTGGATGGGGGGAGCACACATTGTCAGATGCTGCAAGTGACCCAAAGTCTGAGGGTCTCAGGCCTGATCTCAGTGGGAAGGGACCCAAGGAGACCGGAGGATGACAGCACGTCACCTAAAACTCAGAGAGCACCGTCACACAGGCCACCCCAACTGCTCAGGAGAGTACCTGTGGGGCTGTTGGGCTGGCAGATGCCCAGTCAATGGGACCAGTTGCTCCCCTGGTTGCCAGCTACAACCAGCAACAGCACCAACTCACCAGAGATGTCATGGTGAAGCCAATAACTTCAATGCAGCCATCGTCATGGCGCTGTGGCTCGAAGTCGTGGTGCTCCCCAGGGTTGCCCCAGGGCATGGTGCCAGCACAGTACCTGTGAAGGGACAGTGAGTGATGCATGGATAGGCACCCTAAATCCAGGCAAGGATATATGACATGGGGATGAGGAGCCCAGCACACGAGGGCAGGTCCTGTGGCTGCTCACCTGGGGATGTTCAGGAAAACCAGGCACTGGGGCTTCAGCTCTTGGATCTTGGAGGTCAGGTCTGTCCCATCGCACTGGAGACAACACAGGGCCATTCAGACTGCTGTAAAGGGGATGCTGGCCTTCCCTAGCCCCTCTGCTCCCTACAGTGACTGTTCTCCAAGCCACGGGAAGCTGATGCTCGCAGAAATACATCCTTTCCCAACCCTGAGATACTCAGTGTGCCTCATACCTCCACAGCTGATGCCCCTCCCGGGCCCAGAGCACCCTGTGCACTTACAACCAGCTTGACGTGCTTTGCCAAATCTTTGGAGCTCCCAGTGAGGAAGTCAGAGAAGGCTGTCTGCCAAGGCAAGAGAGAGTGTTAGTGCCCACGTTCCCCGAAATGCCACCGACCTTCAGACCTCAGCTGAAAACAACCTGATCTATTCCACTTGCTATTTTGCCTACCAAAAACTACGGGGCACCTTCAGCAATATGTCCTATGATTCCTTTGCCAGCTCAGCCCTGGCTTTAGGGAAGAGCTGGCAAGGTGGGTTTCCTCCAGTGACAGACCTGAGTCACAGACAAATTCAGTCTCAAGCTGTAATGAAGTACCATAAAACAGAGCTGATGTGGCCCCATCTAGAGATACAGGAGAGACAGTTGTGTCCTCTGTTACACAGATCCCGGGGTCCCCTTTGGGTTTAACTGCACAGAGGGGAGGCACAAACAGGAGATGTGAGATGGTACAGAGCAGCACTTGGCCTTTCGAACTGCTCAAATGCCCATCATACTGCCACCTGGGTAAGGAATTATATTGCCCAACAAAGACAACACTGAGGCAGAGCTCTACAGGTGAGATACAGAAGGGTGGCATAATTAGCCAGAGAGCCGTAACTGGCCCAAGGTATAAAACAGAATACTAAAGTAGTCAGTGGACTCTATGGAAAGGCTTCCTGTTCCTCTGCAGGGAGGACAGCCTGGCTCCCCACAGCTCCAGGGAGGTCTTGCCTGGGTGACCATCCGTGAGCCGGAGAACAAGAACAATAGTGGCAGGAGATCAAGACAGCAACAGCACCATAGGACAGAGAGCAAGTTGTATTGCCAGCAGTGCTCACAGCCAACGAGGAGCTGCAGCTCCCAGGCTCCAGCCTTTCTCCAGCTTTGGGGGCCTCAGCTTGGGTGCACATGAAGCCTTGTGTAACTGAGATGAGCGAGTTTAGAGTGCGGACAGGAGGCAGGGCCGTGCCTGTGCTCCAGCTGATGCTATGGCTGCTGTGAAGGCAGCTCTCCTCCACACACTCACCCCAGCATAGAACATTTTATTCCGAAACCGGCTGTTGAACTTCTCTGGGTTGGCCTCTAGGGAAAGGAGAAAGAAACCCAGGTCATCGGCCTGCACATGGAAATGTTTCACTTGCCAGCTCTCCCCAGACACAGCTCTCCAGCCAGCCTCGGCCAGAAGGCAGCCCCTCAGCTCCCTTCCCATGCAGGCACCCCTCGTCCCCCTCTGCAGCCTCCACTTGCTTCTCAGGTTTGCTCCTCCTCCAGCCCTGTCCCTGGGGCAATCCTCTGGGTCACTTTCCTAAGGGATGCTTCACAGGCCCATCTCTGGGGCATCCCCCCAACCACAGACCCTGCCCAAGCCCTGCCACCCCTCTGTACCTCGGGATTCATGGAATTCCAGCGTCACCCGTGCATCAAAGCCGAGGCTGAAGTAGTTATTAAAGACATCCAAGGGGAGCTGAAATGGAAAGGAGGAATAAGGATGAGGCTGCCAGTGTGTGGCCATAGCAAAGACAAGGTCAGGCTACTGCAGAGCCATGCATGGTGCTCATGAGGCTGAGGGAGCCCATTTGCCTTCCCCCAGGAAAATACAGAGGACATAAGCCTGAGATGACAGATAAGCCCCTGGCTCCTAGGGATAAGAAGACACACTCTGCAGTCATGTGTTTCTACTAAAGAAACCATCTCAGAGGGACTGGGTTTACACCTGATGCAAGCTGTGGTTATAAAACCTCTGGTGGACAGATAGTGCTGATCTCCACGTGCCTCACTGTGTGTGATGTGGGTCAGTCATGAGGAGAGGAGTGGAACTGGAGCAAGGAGAGGGAAAGACCAACCCAATGCTGTAGCCCCAGGTGCTAAGGCTGCCTGAACCAGTGGGAGAAAGAGGAATGCAGACCCCCGCCCAAGGAACAGACACGGACAGGAGATGTCCCACCTTGTCCGCAGCTGTCTCATCCTTCTCCTCAGGGTTTGCATCAGGGTTCGGCTCCACATGGAGGTTCCAGCGATCGAGCTGCACAATGTTCCCATCTTCCACGTGTGACAGGATCTTGGACAGAGGCTCATCCGTGTAACCCTGGTGAAAAACAGAACCTGGCAAGTCTCCTACCTGCCTCCTGCAGAGATGTCCCCAAAGACAGAGGGCTTTGGGAAGACATCCCAGAACAAAAGATGTGGAAAACACTGACTCTACTTGAATGCACCACAAAGTGGGACTATAAATATAAAACAATACATCTTCCTTCTGAAAGTCTCCCAAAGTTTAAAATAATGATTGCTTTTGTTAATGTCCTAATAGATTATAATCTAATGCAGAATAATTCAAATGTCACACCAGTGACATTCAAATGGCACTTCTTTGTTGGTCTGTATTTAGAGCAAGTCAAAACACCCAGCCCATGCAATTTCCCACCCATGTGTCTGGAACTAGAGATGAAGCGCTCAATCCCCCACAGCAACAGCAGGCGCTTGCGCCCATCACTTACCCCACCCCAGTTCATTGTCCGGGCCAAGTCATTCCCCGTCCCCAAAGGTAGGATGGCCACAGGAGGAGGTGGGTTGAGGCGTAACTGGTCCAGAATGGAGAGTATCCAGCCCACCTGCTCGGGCAGGAGTGCAAAGAAACAGTTGGTTATTCCAGGGACTGGCAGGCAAGTCCCACCTCAGAGCACTAGCAATGGCAGAGGAGGAGAGATGGGGACCCCTTAGCCCCCACTGAAGCTATTTGGTGTCTTTAATGCTCCAAACAGATGCTGTGGGAGATGCCAGTAACCCCAATGAGGAAACTGGCCCCCAAAACTGTCTGCAGTTCTGGTGTCCCCAACATTAGAAGGCATGGAGCTGCTGAAGCAAGTCCAGAGGAGGCCATGAGGATGATCAGGGGCTGGAGCACCTCCCATACAAAGACAGGCTGAGAAAGCTGGGTCTGCTCAGCCTGGAGAAGAGAAGCTACATGGAGACCTCAGAGCAGCTTCCAGTATCTGAAGGGGGCCTACAAGGATGCTGGAGAGGGACTCTTCAACAGGGACTGTAATGATAGGACAAGGGGTAATGGGTTCAAACTTAATCAAGAAAGATTTAAGCTGGATATAAGGAAGAAGTTCTTTACTGCAAGGGTGGTGAGGCACTGGAACAGGCTGCCCGAGGAAGCTGTGAATGCTCCATCCCTGGCAGTATTCAAGGCCAGATTGGACAGGGCTTGGAGGAACCTGGTCTAATGAAAGGTGTCCCTGCCCATAGCAGGGGGGATGGAACTGGATGATCTTAAGGTCCTTTCCAACCCAAACCATTCTATGACTCCATGATTCTTAAAAGGGCTGTAAGTCCAGACATGCTACAGACTAGCACTCCCTGAAGCCATGCATGGGGGACCCACAGTATCCAGTGGCACCAGCTGGCACCACCATGGACACTGGATTACAGTGAGGAGGGCTGCTGCTGGCACTGGAAAGGTACAGAGGGGCTGGGGGACTCACTGTGCCATCTCCCCCACATGCCAGGATCCGGAGGTTGTGGACCTTGCGGTACAGCTCCAGCCTGCAGGGAACAGGGAGGGTGAGGAGGGAAGAGGCATTGAAGGCGTTACAGGGGGTCCCTGCCCACCCTGCATTCATGCCATGTGTGTGTCTCCCTCCCCACCGCCACAGCAGTTCACAGATTAGACCAGCCCTCCATCAGGAAACACTGGCTGATCACAGGGTATCCTAGAGATGCCTCTCAAAGCATGAACTTGGTGGAGGTCTCTGCACAAGGGAGCTAAGGAGCATCACGTTTCCACCAACCATGGGAAGAGCTCTGGGGAAGAATCTCTGGGGCAGGGATGGGGGACAGAAGAGTGCTGCCCCATCAGTACTCACGCCTCCTTGGGTCCACCCTGGCTGAGGTCAAAAACTTGCCGTGGGTTGAGATACCACATGAAGGACTGGATGATCTTGGCTCCCTGTGGGGAGAGGAAAGACTTCAGGTAACAGGGAGCTCCCAGCGGGTGGCAGAAGAAGGGGACAGGCCAAGACAATGCTGTTCTCAGGGGATTCAGGCAAAGCCTGGCCTAGGTGGGCACTGCCAGGCAGCAAACTGGCACTGTGGCAGTTGCCTTGCCTCTTCTGCAGCTGAGACATCACCAAAGCTATGGCGAGACCTCAGCAGCCAAATGGCAATGCCCTCACAGAGCTTCCTTCTCAGGGAGATGCAGGACACATGGCCATACCTGATTGCCACCGCTCTTGGGGTTCACAAACACCAGCAAGGGCTTCATGAGAGGAGCTGGCATGGGCTTGATGACAAAGGGTTTCCACCTCCCTTCCTGCAAGAAACACTGCAGGTCCTTCAACAAACAGGGAAACACAAACTTCCACCTGAGCTGAGCCCTAGCGCTGCACAGATCAGGAGTGGGAGGAAGACATCCCAGCCACGCCATCAGCCTATAGCTAGGATCTGCCCTGCCAGCAGGCACCCTCCCTCCACCTCAACCTCCTTAACCTCAGCTCAGACACAGCAAAGCCCCTTGTTTCCCAGTTCTGCTCCTTACTGTCCTCCCCCTCCATGCTTCCAAGACAAGGTCATTCCCTGTCCTCTCATCTCTTACCTCAGCCCCCTTTTTGCTGGATTTCCGCTTGAACGATGTCCTCTTCTTCTTCTTACTTGACTTCAGTGGATTCTGGAGAGAAGCAAAACAAACCCCCAAGTCCTGTGAGGAGCTGCTGGGCAAGCAGGAGCTGTGAAAGAGCCACAGGAGTTGAGGTGCCTTACCTGGGGCCGCCGGACCCGCAGGATCCAGGTGGGAGGAACAACGACAGCAGCGTGAGCTCCCAGTGAGCAGGGCTCTTCGATGTGTTGCAGCATGAAGCAGGAGACTTTGCTGTGATACTGGGGAAGAAGACAGACAGAAAACTCAGCCACCATGGGGACAGCCACCGTCTCCCCCTCCCAGCTCCTCCATGCCAGTGCAGGGAGTGCTGGAGGAAACCATGCAGGAATTTTGTAACGGGAAAGCAATGAAGAGGAAGTTTCTCATAGAATCTCACAGCTACCACAGCACAGCCTCTCCCAGTAAGAGGAGCTGTTAAGGGAAGGTTGCAGAGAAGCAGCCTGGGGAGTCCCAGCAGAAAGCAGACATCATGAGGTGCAGAACAGGCTGGTTAAGGCATTCAATGGGGGCTTCGCTCACCGCTTGCTTGCACCAGGAACAGCTGATGGCTACAATCTCTTTACTGTGGAAGGCAAACTTCTGCTGGAAACCCTGTAGAGAAAAGGGTAAGAGGCTTAGAGAATTCCCTCCCAGCTCTCTACCACCCAGCAGGACTTTCCCACCACCAAGGGAGATGTTAACAAAGACAACGTGCCTGCAGCTGGAGCCCTCTGTGTCCCTGTCAGATAGCCCCAACCACCACTATGGCACCAGGGAGGCCAGTGAGCTCTGCAGGGGTGTCCCTATTGCTCAAGGAAAGCATGTAAGGAAGACAGGCCTCTCCAGGACTGACTTGTCCCAGGGGAAAATCTTTATGTGGGAAGTACTTATGTAGTGCTTCAGTGTACAAAACAGGGCACATGTGTTGGTTTTGCTGTAGGCTACTGCTGCCAAACAGGACTGGTGGGATGCCCCTGGTCCCCCATCCTGTTCTTGTCCCTGGTTTGACCTTCGCTTTCCCTCAGGCTGAGAAAGAAAGCCAAAGCAACAAGAAGGTACCCTCTCACCTTGCCACACTGCCGGCATTTCCCTTCCTGCCGCCTCCGGTGTACCCAGTGATGCCGGACAACAATGGGCTAAAGGGGAAAGAAAGAGAGGAAAAATAATGGAATGAAAGGTCCAACGCGTGAGGGGATGTGGGAACAGGCAGGAGGAACAGAACCAGGCCAACCAAGAGCTCTACTCTTGCAGCAAGCCCACTGCTCACAGGCAACAGCACCAGCCCTCTGGGAGAAGAATGAGGGAGCAAGAGGCCAAATTAAGGCGCTCAAAGAAGGAATTAAAGCCAGAAAAAACAAGAGGGGGAGGAAACTGAAGACTGAGAATCCCACAAAACAAAGCCAGTGGAGAGTGAGCACACTGGAAAGGGAGGCAGGTATAGGCAGCATCCAAGGCATATCTTACCTCCCTTACATTCCGGGATCCTGACTCCCTGAAGGAAGGTTTGCAGCGAAAATTTATCTGTAGATTGAACACACATAAGAGGTATCAGTAAGACCATCAGACCCAAAGGAAACCTACTGGAGTTTACCAGAGCACGCCCGGAGCCTCTGGAGATACTTGGTGCTTGCTGTGAAACCCTTCACATCTCTCTGTTACTGAGCAAAACAGGGCTTGAGGACCCAAATCTAGCGACGATGCTCCTTTTGATACTGTATTTCATTACCCAAGAGGAAAGGCTGCCCAAGGAAAGGCTGTTACAGCTTTGTAAGCCAGAGAGGGCTTAACAGGCTTTACTCACTTTCTCCAGCTGCTCAATGCAGGGTGTATGCACTACAATCTTGCAGGCTGCACACTTACGCCTGGAGAGAGGTTTTTGCTGGAGGAGGAGAAAAGAGGAGGAAAAACATGCATGTGAATAGCAGTGTTCAGAGGCCAGCAAGCTCAGCCTCCCATCACACCTCCTTTGTATATCTCAGGATGCAGAACAAGTCCTGCAGTAGACACAAACTAGACTTCTTGCAATTGAAGGGATCTAAGCATATGCACAGAGCAGATGCTCTCAGCTCTGGGGCAGAGCAGGGAGGTGGTCTCCTGCTGTCTTGTTCTGCAGTCCTTGGCCTCTTCTGACACTGCCAAAGAGCACCATGGAAGCTGGTCTGGGAGGCACCTGCAGAGCTCCCACAGTAAGGCACAGGATGGCATCAGGGCTCTGTATCCCATACCACAAGCAGGACTGAGCCTGCAAGCTGGGAGGGAGGACTGCAACAACCCCGTAAGATCAGTGCTGCCTGCAGGGTCAGGAGGCAGCAGGCCTGGGGCTCCAGTGCTCAGTCTTCTCCTCTATTGAAAGGTTTTGGATTCAGATTGTCCCTTTAAGGGTATGGGATCCCAACAGCCTCTCCCTGGAATATTATCATACCACCTCTGGGTGAGTGGCAGCCCTGTGGTGGGTTCTCATTGCAAACTGAGCAGCAGCACTGGCAGAAATAGAGGTCAAAGCCCTCCAGCACACGAGGGCAGGAGGGACACATTCCTCACCTTGGAGCCCCCAACATGTTCCCCAGCAGAGGCTTTCATGGCCTCTCTGCCTGGCAGCAGCAGAACCCACATCTGGGGTCCTTGCCAGGGAGGTGTGTGGCCACTCACCAGCAGCTTTGCCATACAGTTCTGCTCCCCAACATAGCAAAAGTCCCCAGAGACATTGGTCTCAAACCAGATGTGCTCCCCATAGACTGCAGTCTCCTGAAAGGCACAAGACAACATGTTTATTTGAGAGCACCCCCAGATGCACATCCAAACCCCTAAAATGCTTTGTGTGAAGGACAAGACACTGGACAATGCTGGGGGGTGGGAGGCTGGAGCTTGGTGTAGACCAGGAGACAAGATATACAGAACAACCAAGGCCAACATCTGGATAAAGGAAACCTCATGAAGCTGCTGCAGTGTCCCACTTGCTGTAAACAAGGACCCAAGAAAACCAGCTCCAAAACCCACAGTGTCCTGCACAGGGGGGCTGCTTCCATCACCCCCTGAGAGGAGGCACTGGGGTGAATGCCATGCAGGGGACTCCTGAAACAACTTCTGTTCTATGACCTGAGAGTGTAGTTTAAAGTCTGCTGGACTTTGAAAGTGAAGGAGCAGGGGCTTGCTCCTGTTGCTTGGCCCCAACCACCACAATATCTCGGCTGCCAGGAGCAGAATAGCTCTCAGGGGAGTAGCTTTGCCACCCTCCCAGGAACTACATGTGCCTGCACAGCCTCTCTGCAGCACTGCAGGATGCTGCCAGCAGCACAGATGCTGGCACAAGCTGGTGGCAATGGCAGAGGCCATAAATGTGTCAAAGTCAAAGTCACCTGGGAACCCTCATCCTGGGAAGAGCCTGCTGCTTCTTGGCTGGGAGCCTATTCCATGTAATGCCAAGCAAAATACACTACAACTTACGCTCCAGTCCACAGTGCTGCGTATCTGCCTCTCCGAGTCACTCCTCAGGGCTAGGGCAGGGTTGGGCTGGGCTACCATGTGCTGGAGGCTGGACTTGGCAATAGCTTTCCTGGAAGACACAGGAGGGCTGGCTATTAGATCAGGGGAGGAGAAACATGTGCAAAGCACAACCTGCTTCTAGGATGCAGCAGAAAAGCATCCTCAGGACCAAGCGTCTGGAAATGAACTTCCAGCACCGCTGGCTGAGGAGCACCCGCTCCTGTGGGATGAAGAGGTGCTGTCTGTGTTGCTGATAGCTCAGCACCTTGCACCCAGCAAGAGGCGCAGTCTAGGCCAGCTCAGTCAAAGCCTTCAGGGGTGACAGGTCCATTGCAAAACAGCCTGGGATGCTCCACCAAGCTGTGATGGGGACAACCCACAGCCCTTGCCCTGGAAGGCTCCCCGCAGCTCTCCCATTCCAATACATTCCAGAGCCTGGGCCATTTTCAGGGACAAGCACAACCAGACAGATAAAAAGCAGTGGTTTGGGGCTAGCGAGCTGCTCCCCTGTGTGCAGGTCCGCATCTCCAGCCCACAGCCAGGCCTGCCACCTCCCTCTCTCCCCAGGCTGGCAGAAGAGGGCACCCTGCAGCCCTGGGGTTGCACTGAGAGCATCAGAGGCAGCGCTGGCCTAAGCGGGAGATGCTCAGGGGATGTGAGCAGCACCGCAAGCCACCAATGGCAGTCAGGGCCAGTGGAACAGACCCCGCTCCCTCCTTTCCCACCAAGCCTGGGTACACCCGGCTGGCCCCTCCCGCGGCATCGCCATACATACAGCAGCCGGGGGCTCCAGCTATCCAAGGCAGCACGGCACGGAGGCTCCAGTCCCAAGCACTCAGAGGAGCACCCGGCTCCATCTGCCCCCATGCAGCGCTGGGCCAGCGGCCGCGGGTGCCCCGAGGGCAGCAGCCCGGGCCGGGCAGCATCGCTGGAGCGGCGGCGCTGGCTGAGGCGGCGGTAGCGGCCCGGCAAGCCGTGAGCAGCGCGGCCGTGGCTGACCTCGGCGGGCAGGCGGTGCGAGGACGCGCGCCGCAGGCAGCGGGGGCCCCGCGACAGCAGCGCAGCCTGCAGCGGCCGCAGCCGGGGCAGCATGGCCAGCCAGCTCTCCTCGGCGCACCGCTCCTGCCGGCACCGCTCGGCATCATCTTCCAGAGACTCGGACGTGTCAGCGCAGGGCATCCCTTCCCCTCCAGGGGGGATGAGGCTGGCCAGCAGGACGGAGGGACCCATCAGATGGGCATCGACGGCTCGCGCACAGCCGCCGTGCTTGGTCTGCACGGCAAAGCGCGGGCTGAGGCAGGGCGGCGTGGTGCTGGAGCGGCGGCGGCGGCTGCGGGGCTGGCCCAGGCAGGACAGGGCTGGCAGTGGGGCTCCGGAGCCGCGGCGGCGCTGGGCCAGCGAGGATGAGGGCAGCCCGGCTTGGGAACGCCGCCGGGCTTTGCCCGTGGGCACGGCCACCGCGCTGGCACGGCGCAGCCCCTTCCCACCGAAGTGCCGCCTGAAAAAGGTCTCCATCGCACCCGCACTTGGCTGTTGACACAGAGACCGGGAATTAAATAGGCTCCCATGGGAGTCCGCAGGCGGGGGGATGGATGGAGACAGAAGGCAGCAGTGGGGGACATGGGTAGGACCCTCTGCATCCCTTGCTGTGGGATGAGGAGATCTGCATCCCAAGGCACAGAGGCAGCCCTGGCATCACTCCTGGTGCTGGTCCACCTAGTTTTCCAATGGGAACCGCTCTGGCTAAACACCAGACCCATCAAATTTGCAGCAAATTGAAACTAAGCTCTTGTGAATCCCAGTGAAGAAAACCAAAAGAGCAGGAAAGTAAAGTAAAAGCAGGACAGGCAGACTTGGTAGGAGTTAGCTGGGCGAGATGGAGTAGCGTGGCGGAAAATCATCCCATGTGTCCTGTGCAAAACTTCCCCCTCCTGATGAAAGAGCTTTATTGGGGCTCTCGAGCTTCCCCTGCCCAGCCCTCAAAGCTTGACAGGCAGCCTGGACATTGCAGCAGCCCATGGAAAGCCCCAGGCCACAAAGTGGATGGTGCTGTAGCAGTTTCAGCACTGGCAGCTCAGCATGCAAAACTGGACTGGAAGAGGCTGAATCTGGCTCGCTCCAGTGCTTCAATTCCCACCCTCCAGCCACCACCTCTCTACAGCCACTAAACAGAGAGGATTTACTCAAAAAACACCCCACCAAGACCCACAGTTTGGTAGAAGCAAACTTCTGGCTCTTCAGTTGCTCCCAAGGCAAGGAACTGGCTCATGGCAGCCTGCAGGCACACACAAGCCACCACCATCACTCTCAACAATGGCTTCTCTACCCATCATGAGGGTACGGGCATGCTGCTCATCATCACACTAAGATTGTTATCTCTTCCACTTGCTTCTACCTTCCTCATGCTCTTATACACATTTGCTTGCAGCAATACCAGAGGACCTTCAGAATAACACCCTGACCCAAACCTCCACTGCCCTGGGGACCACACAAACAGGAAAATTTGGCAAAGCTTCCCTTTTCCTTTGGGAACTGCATGTAAGATGGGACGTGTGTTATTTTCTGGACGACCATTTGGAGCTTTCACTTAGTGCTTGTAGGACAAACAACCCACTGGGCTTTTTAGATGACTTTTAGATGACTTTTTAAGATGACTTTTAGATGACTTTTAGAGTCATCTTTTAGATAACTACAAAGCTGAGCTTGTATTTTTGGAAAAGGCCAGGCTTGGTTTGCTCTCCTCCAGCCTGGTAGGCAAGGAAGCCAGCTCTTTAGTTTCTACAGTCTCATTGCCAAGCCTGTACTCAGTAACATAGGCCAAGGAGGGAAGGAAGGACAGCAATGCCCTCCAGAGCAGCTAAAACCTGCTTGAACTGAACGCAAAACCAAAGTGCCACCTTGTCAGAGGGGTTTCTCCAGTCTCAGCACAGCAGCACTGCAGGTCCTTGGTCACCAGCAGGTTATCTATAACCCCATTGAAGCCCATGCAGCTTTGCAGAGGACACATTTTGCTGTTCACTCTGCTTCCAGCCTATCCCCGACACTGCAGCGCTCCATTCCTGCTCCTTCTCCCCATTACCTGCAGGGTGATGCCCAGTAAAATGCATCATCACCAAAAGGTGTTTGAAATTGAACAAATAAAATACGTTAAAAACCCAAGAGAGAACATTGCCTGGGTATGGCACACTGCAGCAGACCCTTTCTGGCCAGCTTTAGCTGCCGGGGGAGATGTACTGTCCGACTACATCCCAAATGAGCTGAACAGATGCTCCCTCCTGCCCCACATATTCCACTAGCATGAAGCTGCTTGCTGAGCTGCTGCCATGGCAGGAAGATCTCTCAACACAGCTTCCTTCCTTTTTGCACCACAGTCTTGTGAAGAAATCTGCTAGAACAGCTTGACATTTATGTTTTGAGTACTTGCTGATCAAGGCCCTTTTTATCTTCAGGGTTGTCTGCAAGTGACACATGGGCTCACACTCTGGCCACCAGTCTTTAAGGTTATTATGAGGCAACCCATCTGACAGCAGCACATGACAGCTCAGATATGATGGGTGAAGATATCCTAATCTCTCACAACTTACTTCCAATCTGAGCTCCAAAGGGTGCACTGCAGGTGCTGAGAGCTGCTGCTGGTGGAGCAGATGGACAGACTGCTGGGGGTGCCCAGGGTTGATTTGTATCAGCAGGGCTGCATGCAAAACAGCCAGGGAACCAGGTACTGGGTGGAGAGGAGCCTGAGAGGAGCTAATCCCTGGAAGCCCCTAGACTAATGCCAGCACATCTCTGGGATCCCCACTGTTTGTCACTGAGATAAGATGAAGAAGAGCCATCATCCATGGCTGCTCTTCAGATGGCATCACTCAGCTCAGTTGGGTAAGGAGGCTGGATGGAGGCAGCCTGGCATCTGGAGGGTGGCAGGGAAAGGAAGTACTGCTGCATGCACGAGGATATCAGCTCTACTTACAAGCAGCTATGCACTATCATTTCAATCTCCTGTGAATGAGGAGTAGCTCTGGTCTGCTCGTGATCTGCAATCAGAGCTCTTGGGAGGTGATTTATCTCTCACCAGACCCCTCAAGATCCTCAGTCTCCCTGCCTCACATCAATGGACAGAAGCTGCTGAAGCAGGAACATGCTCCAGACCATAGGCAGGCAGCAGTGCTGTGCTCAAGAGCTGGAGGAGGAAGGGGCTGCTGCGGGAAGCTCCCTGAGCACTCAGAGCAAGCTGCTACCTCTTACTCTGAGGGCAGAGCTAACCTCGGTGGCAGGAGGTAAATGCCCCTGGAAAGACAAGCAGGCATCGAAGAGGAAAAACTTGCATCGTGTAACTTCAGTGCACACAGCTCATGGACTGACTGATGTGGAGACCCTGCCATCGAGACAAATAGCAGCATCCCTCCTGCAGTGTTGGGAGCTCCAAAACCAGACAGGGTGACTCCTAGGGCTAAACATACATTGTCCCGCAGGGCCCAGGCTCTGCCCATGTCAGGAGGAGCTTCTTGACATTCAGCTCCATTATTCTGCTTTGCTTCCCTAGTCTCAAACAAACTTCCTTTACCAGACTGAATAGGCCCTATGTGCCCTTAAGACATGTAGAGGGATGCTGCCTGTGCCATATGCCTGCTCAGCCCTTCCTCTATGTTATTATTCCCTCTGCCCCTCCAGCAGCCTGATTTATTCCTGCCAGACCCCAGAAGAAGAGAGATCCCAGGTTGCTTTCAGTGCCAAATCTAGCATCCTCTCTCCTGGCACCAGGGATGGCAAGAGGATGCTAGTAGAGGACACCCCCAGCAGCACAACACGCAAGCTTGGGCCCTACGTAAGTCAACCTGAGAAACACATTCAGCTTCTCCTGACCTTTCAGCAAACCTCCCGTTAGTCGACTGGAAAGCATTTTTCCAACCACATGGCTACAGCAAGGGGAACAAGTCCAAGAGTTTCGCCTTGCTCCATGACGAGCGCTCATCCTGATGGCACCTGGCTGCGTTCCTGCATCCTGGCTTGCTGCAGGCAATGGGGAGATGCTGTGGCACTGGAGCTGGCAGCACGCAAGCAGAAGCCCGTTTCAGTTTACACACTGTCTTCTCCTGGCAAGGACGCTTGGCTTCCACAGCTCGATCTCAGGGAAAGTGCAAGTGTTATTAATAGCCACCCCTCCGTGACACAAAGATCTCCTGGGCTTCTGCTGTCTGTCTCCTCCCTGCCAGGACACCAGAGGGACCGAGGGACAAGGGCCCGGGCACCCATCCAGGGAGCTGCGCCTCATCCCCTCCTTGCTGACACACCACCACTTGCCTTCAGTGTTGGATTCCATCACAAGCTCACAGCCCCCTTCCTGCTCCTTTCAGTGCTCTGATACTCAAGCTTCTCATGTACATTGCTATACCCACACCATCCCTGCTGAAATCCTGTATCCGCTCCCCCATCCCGCTCCCAGGCATCAGTCACCGACCAATTCCTCTCCCTCAGGCTCCTCAGCCAGCCCTCTCTGATGCACCACAAGAGCAACCAGCACAGAGGAGGTGCTGAGGAAGTCCCCATGCCAGATGGGGAAGGGAGCATGCTGGGCAAGATGTGCTGCAGCCCTCAGGGCTTTGGCTGCAGTGAGGTGAGCAGTGATCAGCAAGTTTCCAAGCTGCGCAGTTTGTTTCTACCCAAAGTTTCCATTCCAGCTGTAATCTCTCCTACATTACACAAATAAAAGAGACTCAGGAGCTCCCCTGTGCTGGGTCCAGCATGAACAAGGACATGCAGCTCCCCCCAGCATACAGGTAGAGAGGCCGTGACCAAACCACCTTTCAAAGCATCGCAAGGGGTGATCTACAGACTGTGCTCACCCTCTATTTTAGGATTCATTCATTTGATCTATTGCAACAAGTGCCACCTCCTACACGTGCCACAGCACCTCATTCCCAAGCTCCCAAGCTGCAAGAGCATGCCATTCCCAGGGCAAACCGTGGCCAAGGGCATCCTCAGTTGTGCTGTCACCCTCATACTGCAGAGCAGACTTCTGCTGCAACTTTAAGGCTGCAGAAGGCAGTTTCTGGTCCTTGCAGGGCACTCAGAGGGAAACAGATCCTCACCTATCTCAGTGAGCCCTGGGGTTGAACCAGAGCACTTCAGACTTCCCTCCTAGTGAGAAAGCAAGGCAAAGGCTTCAAAACTGCCTGGCGGGCACACACAAGCAGCTATAGAGGACGTCCTCTCAGCCCTGTGGCTTCCGCACATACAGCCCCAGCATCCCCCTCTGCAGAGAGCTGTGTAGAGGCCCCTGACAGGGCCACTGGGCATGGACAATGAGAGCAAAGTACCCCTGGCAACATCAAAGGGCTCTGCTAACTTGCTCAGAAGCCTGTCAGTGTGACTGGGCACTTTGGTTGACCAACCTGGAGGTTCCCGGACTGCATTGCCTCCCAAGGGACCTCCAGGTACATCAGTCTGGACTCTATCCGTATCTTGCACAGGGCAGAAGAGCACAACTCGCAACCTCCTGCTCCCACACATACACACCTCTGTTCCATGGCATGGCGATGCAAATACCCTGACACATCCCAGGCAGGAAACGGTAATGGAATACCCACACAAGATAGCCAGAAGCAAAACTCACCCCTGGGGTTTATTTCAGGGCACAGGAATATCAGGGCACACCCCAGCTGGCAGCGACAGCTCAGCATCACCACTTCAGCATCACTTGGGACTGCTGGTACCCAGGGCAAGTCACCACACAGCCCACACCAGGGATGGGACACAGCCACTAACTTTAACCACACACCATTTTCTGGGCAGTCTGGGAGCTGGGGATGCCACATAGAGGTGATGCAGCCCCTAAGCTGCCTTCTTTGAATGAGCAAAGCATGGGGATGGATGCAGCAGCAGGAACCAGCTGCCTTGCAACACCACAGCTTTGCAGCTTCCCATGGGAAGCTTCTCCAAAGGGAAAAGACAGATGGACAGAACTGCCCAAGGCCACACAGCGACCTGAGCATGGTCCCTACTTGCCTGGCCCTGCCTCAACCAAGACAAAGGATCAACCATTCCATGCTCATGCCTGGCCCTTCACAAGAAAACGCTCTCAAGCTGGGTTTATGAGAAGAGCAGGGGCTGGGAGCAGAAGGGCCTGAGACTTTTCCTACAGTTCCTAGCATAACTCTGACATCCTGCTGGTGGCAGCTCCATCCTACTTCTCCCCAGGGTCTGTAGGCTGCCCTGATGCTGCCTCCCCATCATTGCCTTCACAGGACAGACCTGAGATGTGCTTTAAGGCACATCTGCCAGACTAGCTCAGACCCTCCACTTACACTTCATAAAGTCAAGAGTTTCCCAGCCCTAAGGCTCAGAGTAATGTTCCCATTACAGCAATGTGATTTCCTTCCCAAAATCCGTGGAAGACAGTGTTTTGTCTTAATTTAAACAGAAGTCATCTCCTTGGAGGCGCCTGGGCTGACTCGGGGCGTTCATATCCCTTGACAACTTTCCACCATCATAACATTATGAAGTTTACTTGCCACTACACTAAATAATCTGCCTCCTGGTTATCAAGAAACCCGACAGCACTGACTTAAACAATCTTTTGCTGTGTTTGGCAGGGGAGCCAAACAGCAAGACTGATGGCCCCGGGCAGTGAGTTAACTGGGGATGAAACGCAGAGGGTGAGCCACCACCATCAGGGCTGGGGCAGAGGCAGAGCAGGGGTCGGGGGAGAGGCCAGCCATGCAGTTTCTATTTCAGTCCTATCAGCACCAGCAGTGCAGGCTGGGAGGGACTTTGTTTCTTCTCTTTCTGAGCTCCCTTTATAAAGCAACACACACAAAGCAAAGCGGTGGGAGGCTTGGCAGGGTGCCCCAGTAGTTTGGGGACCCAGGCTGTGCTTTCTTTAGCTGATTCCCACTGTTCTCCCCAGGGCTGGTCCCCTCCTTCAGTACACACAGCTCTGTGCCTCCTGGAGATGCAAGGGACGTGCTATTTAAAGGGAGGCCAGTCCCACAGCCCAGCTGTGTGATCCAAACTCCCCAAGCAGCCCCAGCACACAGGGACAACATCCTGGTGCACGGATGACATCCAGGCACAGTGCTGCCCCAGGCAGGGCAACCCACAGCATCTGCCCAGGGCAGCAGCCCCGGGGGGAGGTGATGAACCTGGTGTAAAGATAAAGCTCCAGCGTGGCAGATGCAGAGCACAGGCAGCAATTCCCAGGGCTAGGAAGTCTTGGCACCTCCCAAAGCAAAGCCAAGAGTCTCAGGTGCTCAGTAACAGGCACTGATAATGGAAAGATGGGAGCTGTGTGCCTCCCTCCAGCATGTGCCTCCCTCCAGGCCACTGCAGGGATTGGGAAGGGCATCCCACTGCAGAAGCAGGGAACCTCAGCTGGCACCAGCACCAGGGGAGATGCCAGGAGCCCCCAGGTCTGTCCTGCTGCCCTAAACTATCCCAGTGCAAAGCCGACAGGGCCTGGAAGTCACAGCGAGACACAGGCTGGCTCCCCATGCCCCTGTCCTCTGTCACCTGCACGTTTTCTGATGCCACCCCCATGGGGGTCCAGTGCTGTCACAAGCATCTGGAAATGCCCCTCTGGCAGGGAAACCGCAGGGAAGCCAAGGCCAAGCACCACTGAGTGTGAGGGCCACAAAGCCCCTCCCTCACCCCTGGGGATAGCTCAGAGCCCCGTGCGCTCACTCCAGCCCCGGCAGCGAACCCCAAACCCCGCTCAGCAGGAACAAGGTTGAGCGCCTTGAGGCTGACCCTGGGCTCTGCTTCCCCCTGCCTTTCCCCACCGAGATGGGACCTGCTCAGACCGTTCCCACAAACTAAGGGCTGGCTTCCCCCCCCCAACCCGGCACAGGCAGAAGCAGCAAACACACAGGACGAGGAGGAAGAGGAGAGAAGGGGAGAGCGTGGGGCAAAGCCCCGTGACCTGGTCCGGACGGGCGCGGGGTCCCTGCAGGTGCGAGCGGTGGCGATGGCCGCGGAGCGCCGGGCCAGCCCTCCCCAGCCAAGTCCTAGTTTGGGAGAGCGAGCGCTCGGCTTCTCCCTCCGCCTCCTGCCCGCTGCCCGCCCCGACAGCGCTCTGTAACCAACCCACAGCGCTTCCGCTCCCAACAGCCCGAGCCCGCCGGGCCCCCGGCCGGAGCGCACGCATCAGAGGGGACACAACAAGAGAGGGGTCCCCCCCAGCACACAGCCGCCCTCCGAGCATGCAGGGATGCCGCTGTGCTTCTCTCGGAGCAGCAAGAGATGAGGGGAGGAACACGCCGAGGAGGGGATTCTCTCCTGCTTCCTTGGGACGTCGATAAAGGGGTTTGTGTGGAAAAGCCAAGCTACCTGCCATGGAGAGCCTGTGTCCATGCACAGGAGGTCATTTACTCCTGTGCCTGCTCCGGGCCAGCTCCACAGACATCTCAGGAGCTGTTTACCTCCCCTTGTTGCTGCATGAGAGCCCCTCATGGGATTTCTCAGAGCCAAGCTGGGGAGTTCCCTGTCATGCTCCACAGCTATCTGTGTCCCCCAGGCATCACCAGGGACCTGCTCCTGGCCAAACACAGCCCAAGCTCCCCTTTGGGGCCACAAAACCGACGTCCACTTTGGCCTTTGCAGAGAGTGGAGGGGCGGTCACACTGAAGGCCAGCTCACTCCAGGGTGCCTGCATGGCCTGAGTCACCAGCGGTTGTTATTTTGGTCATCGACCCAGCAATGGGAGCCATAGCCAAGCACATGGCTGCAGTGAGTCAGTGCAGGCAGCCGCAGCCGAGACCTCGTCCTTTCACACCCTGCCTCCTCCTGCCTGCCCCTTCCCCTTGCCTGCATGTCATGGTTAAAGTCAGACAGGGAGCAATTCTCCTCTCTGTGTAGGAGCATGTGTGGACCATGTTCAGTGCTCCCTGGGGTACGGGGATAGACCGCAGTAAAATGACAACAAAGCATCAGGGAGGTGTCTGTCAGCACAGTGAAAGCAAAGGCAGCCAAGCTGCCTTTCTCGATGGGTATCTGAAAGTGGTTCACAGGAAACCATTAACCAGAAGCCCAAAGGCTGAGCTACCACTGCCACCACCACCTCTGTCACGACAGGAGCGAGTGGCCTTTGCAAAGCAGCAGGAGCTGAGATGGGTGAGGACACATGAGCAAACCTCTCCACAGCCCAAGGTGCTGCACTGGGTTCAGCTCCTTTCTCACAGCACCAGAGGGGAAGAGGTGGAGATATCTGCTCAGGGCAGGCAGGAGATGTTCACCCCTGCTCAGCCCTCCCTCAGACCCAGCAGCTGCTGAAGGATGGAGTGCTCTGCCCCCTGTGTGTCCTTCGGATTTCCCTTCCCAGTGCCAGGAAAGGGCCAGCTGCCACTAGGAGCTGAGCAGGTCCTGGTGTTCTCACCAGGGCAGCCATGGTGCAGGCCATAGCCACAGGAGGAGGAGAGGCCACAGAAGGGCCCCTAGGAACAGTCCCCAATCCATCGCTGTTAAGACCCACTTAGTGGGATGAGCAGGATGTTCAATCAAAGAGGAAATTAAAATCATGTTATAACTAGCTGCCAATTCAGAGCAAAGAAACCTCATAAGGGATATGTGTGGCTCCTCCCCAGCCCCATCTCCTGCCAAGGGAGCTTATCATGGAATCACAGAAAGGTTTGGATTGGAAGCTTAAAGCTCATCCAGTTCTAACCCCCTGCCATGGGCAGGGACATCTTTCACCAGAGCAGGGTGCTCAAAGCCCCATCTGCCTTGGCCCACCTCCCTCCTGGGCCAGCAGGACCCAGACCTGCAAGTGGGAACAGCCCAGAGGGATGTCCAGGGTGGATTCCAGCTGTCCCCAAAACCTCTTCCAGGTCAAGCAGAGCAGCAAGAGACCAGGTCACTGGTTCTCCAAGTCCCTTTTCCTGGAGGCAGCAGGAGTGGGAAGCCCGAGAGCGCTCTCCTCAAGCCAAGCCAGGCAAACTTTCCTGCTGCTGTTCTCCTTCCCTCTGTGACTAAGCCCTCACCCATGCAAACATGCACACAGGCAGAGGGGTAGCCAGGGAGACCTTGGTGTCCCTGTGCTGCTGTCACAGGTTTGAGTCTGCTGCGTTCAAGCAGAAACCTCTGCCCCAAGCTGAGAGGCTCCCCAGCCCCATGCAGCCCTGGGCAAGGCTTTCCAAGCGAGGAGAAGACTCTGGTCCCACGCACCTGAAACCACAGCACCAGGGGCAGCCCCTGCAGGTGTCTGCAAGGAGGGCACTGCTCAGCATCCCTGAGACACCCGGTCCCCAGTGATCTTCCCACACACACACACACAGCATGAGGCTAAAACAGGAAAGACACCTCCTCTTTCTGCGCCCCAGGCCTTTATCATGACCCTGTGACGAAGCAAAGCACATGCCGACTTGCCACGAGAAAGGCATTTGTTGGTTTAACTGTGACCCTGCTACTGATACCAAGCCTAATCTTTGGTTTCACTTTTCTACCTCATGGCAGTGAGCTACCAAGTCTTCTTCTCGCCCAGCTCAAGTCAAAATCAAAGTAACTCCTTTTAGCAACGTTAAATCTGCCACTTCTTGGGTTTGCTAAATGTCAGCCTGTCCCTGTGCAACAAATGGAAGGGCAGGAAGAGAAGTTGTTTTTTTTGTCCTCCACCCTTTTTGTTCTAAATGCCTTCAGCATATCTGCCCTCACATGCTTCCTTTTCTTCTCTCATTCTAACAGTCCCACATCTGCCAGCTTCGCAGCCACACTGACAGGCTCCTTTCTCCATCATCCTTTGGAGAGGAGATCCCAGGGGAAGAGGGCAGACCGCTTTCTCCCTTCCCAGAACAGGCTAACACTTCACTGCAGACTGGTAGTGCAGAGTGCCCTCACTCTGCTCCCACTTCACACAGTCGGAGATCACTGGAGCACCCAGTGCAGAGGTTGGGTGGGTGCCATTGTGTGGGTCTGGGTGCTACCAGGACACACAAGCCAGCAGTGAACTGGCCACCAGCTGCTTCACCGTGGCAGCACAAAAAAGCTCCATGAGGATGCTTTGCAAAGCCCTCCCTTGCAGAAGAAAGGAAAGCAAAACCAGTAGCGAGGAGATAAGGCCAGCATGCCACAACACTCAGGGGAAGCAAGCCCCAGGGCATGGGCTGGGGCTGCACAACAAGAGCACCCAAGAGCTCAACAGAGCACCCAGGAGCTCCGCAGAGCAACCGTGCCCTCTGGTGTTCAACACACGGCGCTTTGGGCCTCTCTGAAACCCATGTGCCTCCCTGTGCAGAGCACTAACAGAGCACACCACTT
Source organism: Pezoporus wallicus (assembly GCF_028554395.1). NCBI lineage: Eukaryota > Metazoa > Chordata > Aves > Psittaciformes > Psittacidae > Pezoporus > Pezoporus wallicus. The sequence goes on along the minus strand of NW_026638015.1, from coordinate 107,687 downwards.
CCCACCAACACCTCCAACCACGGGCCTCCCAGGCACACTGGGACATAGACCTGTGTCTACAAGGCTGGGCAAGCTGGAGACCGAGTGGGGAACCTGAAAAGCCCAGGATGCTGTGCAGATGGGTTGATACCAGAGACACCGCTCAGCAGAAGGCAGGAAGCAGCAGTCCTCAGTGAGGCTTTGCCACTGTGGCACTCTGTATGGCACACAAGTGCAGCCAAATCCTGACCAGGCGGATGTGCTGCTCCACAAAGATCATGGTGCAGGGGAGCCTGGGAACAGAGCCTGGGACTCAACCCTGTGTCCACATCTCCTCGGGAGCACTCATGAGCCCCCATCACCATGAGAGCCTAGGTATTGGCTTCCACACAGCAATTACATCCTAGCAATGTATGATTACCTCCTAAGCCTTATTTTTCCACCCAAGCCCTGCTTTCCCACCATGTCTGTCAACCCCAGCCCTACTGAACTTCAGGCTGCTTCAGCCGTTTGGCTAAACCACCCTCCCAGCGCTGTCATCTTAGGTCTTCAAAGCACTCAGCATGCACAGGGTGTAGGTGCTACGGCCCTCATGCCCACACCGGTTAGCACACAGAGGAGGAAGACCTCGAGTGACCGTCACCCCAAACACCAGCGCAACGGGGGCACCGTGTTAGCCGATGAAAGTCCAGCAGCGAGCTGCCCTCTAGAGCAAGTTAGTGACGCAGGCAGCAGGCAGGCAGCCTGGCTTCTGGTGGCCTGGTTAGTACAGACACAAGAGGGTGACGTGGGGTGAGACGTGGGAGGGAGGAAGGGGAGCTCTTGAGCAGAAACGCTTCGGCAGCTGCTGGGACTGCACAGCCTGTGCAAGCCAAGGAAAATACCACGTACTTATACACCGCCGGACGGTGCTTTATCCTCCTGGATCCCCATCGGCTGGGCTGGCTGCCCGGGAGACAGGAGAACACACCTTTGTGGGGCAGGTGGAGTCTAGGGACACAAAGAAAGTGGTCAGCAAGCCCTCCCCATAAACACGTCTGGCTGCCCAGCACACAGCACAGTTCTCCCCATCCATGGCTTTGCTGCCCCGGTGCCATCCCTCCACCCCACACCCAAAGGCCCTGGTGTCTGCAGACCCCAGTGTGTCAACGGCACATGCACCACCATCCCTGCTGTCAGACATGGAGGTCCGTGCAGGCAACATGCCTATGGAGCTGGGGTCAGCAAGGCTGTTTCTTCCTTTGGAGCCAGGCAGTGAACATCAAGCAACACACTTCTGGGATACGAACCTGGCCCAGTCCATAATCAACTCCAGCCAGACCCATCCGGCTACAAGAACCTAAGGGTGCCCAGGCCCTGCACCTCCATGGGGTGCATGACTCAGGGACCAGGGCCAGGCTGGCACAGGGGGAGCTCTGCTTCCCTCCCTCCTGCTGCCTCCTGGCAGCCTCACCTCGACTGCTGGGTCCAGGCATGGATTTGAATTTCAAGTAACTCATGCAGGCACTGGCCAAGCCTTGCACGGAGGAGCACTGTTCGGTCAGGGCAGGGCAGTTCCACTGCTCCCAACCCTCCAGCCTCTGCGTGTGGGCACTGAGACCCGGGCACCCAACACACCGCCAGCCAGGGGCTGGGAGGCAAAGGTCTTGGTACCCCAGCACAAAGGGGGAGCACCTTTCTTGGGACCTCTGACACACCCCCCTGTCACATATACTTCCTCTGTCATTGAAACAAGAAAACTGGGTAAGTAATGCTGTTTGAGCCCAGGAGGAGGGTCCTCACCAGCAGCCTCTGCTGGAGCATCTCCCAGCCCTGTGCAACCCATAGCCCAGCCAGTAGCTGTGCTAGGGAGTGAGATATCTCTGACTGTGCCCTTGGCAGCAATCATAGTACAGGAGCCCCACTGCCTCTTAATCCTGCCATCTGCCAGCCTCTGATGATTGCAAAATCCCTGCAGAAAACATCCCCCCCATCACATTTCAGCAGCAGCAGCTGCTGGGTGCCTGCCACCAGAGTGCCAAGCGCCACGTCCCATGCGTGGTGACCTCAGGCTTGGGCACTAAGAGGCTTAACGCTGGATTCGAGAGGCTCCTGGCTGGGGCTGGGCAGCAAGGCAGGACGAGATACAGATGATCTGATCCAGAGGGAACTTTCACACAGAGGGGCTGGCACGTGGCCGACCACATCCCCCTGCTCCCATTCCAGGCTACAGGAGGCCAGGATCACAGGAGGAGGCTCCAAGCTGTCTTAGGTACTTGTGCCCTGTCACTCTCCATCCTCATCCCACCAGAGAGGAGGTGGAACACCCCAGCCCTGCAGAGCAGGCAGGAAGGAGTTCCCCTGCTCTCTGGCTCCGCATCCACACCTGTGCTCAGTGTAAGCAAGGCACAGGCTGTTCTGGCACCCATGTTTCCTGTGGGAGCTGAGCTGCACCAAAACAAGGGGAAACCCTCGGTAAGGAGCTCTTGGTTAGCGGCACTGACTTCCTGGGACAGCCAGTGGGACATGTGACTGTCTGCAAAGACACAGCATATGTCAGAGCCAAGGCTGCTCCATGTCCCTACATGTAGGACGGGACACAGCCAGACGGTGGGATGCCAGACCTCCGTCTGCCCCCAGAGCAGGGCTCTCCCCCACCACTGCTACCACATCTTGGGCAGCATCCCTGAATCCCCCAAAGACACATCCCCAGTTCCCACTGGTCCCTGAGAAGCTTGGCAGGGCTTCTCCGAGATGCAGGATGCTTAAACCACTGGGAAAGGCTGAAAGCCGTGATGGGCAAAGCTCAGAAAGGCTGTTCCCAGGTGTGGGAGCAACGGCCACAGGTAGAAACTGGAACTGGCAACCTAGCCCAGGCTGCACAACCTGCCCAGCAGGCAGGGCTGGGGCAGGAGGCACATTAACTCCTACTGTCTGGGCCGGCAGGGACTGGGAAGATGTCCTCTCAGTCAGTCCCTGGTGTGATGAGGAGGAGTTTCCCGTGGGAGCAGAGCTTACAGTTAACTACAAAGTGAGGCCATCAACCCCTAAGCAGCAGAACAGCACTGGGTCAAACACATGCATGCAGTACAATAGGACTCCAACCCCGCTGGGCACTGGCCTGGCCAGCGAAGCCTCATCACTTGTCAGAGCTTTGCCCTCCACCTGACATCCTGATGAGAATAAAGCCTCCAAGTTCCCAAAGAGAGACTGCAGCTGCTGCTGAGCCTGCGAGTTGCAACAGAAACACAGGGTATTTATTACGTCTGTAATACTGGAGAGCTGGCCTGGGGAAAGCTGCTGGACTCGGGATCACAGAGCCACTTATTCCCTCAGAACCTGGTGCCAGCTCAAGAACCAGCAGGACAGGTTTGCTCTATTTCCACACCTTGTCTGTGTCCCCGAGTCAGCCCTGCACCCGAGTCCCTACCTCCAAAAGTCTTCAGCAGAAGCCATTCACCTCCTGCCAGTCCCCACCTCTTCCAAAAGGGATGTGTTGTGAGCCCAAGGGTCAAGGAGCCCCAGCCTGCAGCCCTCGCTCTGCTCCTGAGCTCAGCATCTCAAAGTCAGCACTCACGTACAACAGCCAGCAAGCAAGTGAACATGTGCTGAGAGCTAACTCGAGCTTTAGCTCACAGTCACCTGGGAAAAAGAAACCAGAGCTCCACCAAGAGTGGAGCTGGAAGGTGCATTGAGAGGCTTTGCCAAGTCTCTGGGGAGACCTGGGCACAGCTCTGCAATGGGTGAAGGAAACCCTACACTGCATCCCCACCATGGGCCAGAGCTCGGGTTGCCTTCCATGAGAGCATCCCCACCATTGTAGAGTGCTGGCCTCACCCTGAGAGCATCTGTGTTAGCCCACAGGAGTATCCATGTACCCAAATTCCACCCTTGCACCACGCATGGCTGTTCCTCTCCCCTCTCAGTGCTGTCTTCTCACAAAGACCAGTGCCCGCAGTGCCCCCCACCCTGCACTGCCTTTCTCCCCATCACTTTTGCTTGACGAAGGGAAGAGGCTCATCATCCTCCCTCCTCCCAGCCCCTTGAGGAGATTGCAGGGTTTCCTGGAAGGGAGGCTTCAGCTCCTACACAGATTAAAGGTTCTGACACCTTCTCCAACGTGTGGCAGCCCCTGATCTGATCTGATCTCAGGAGGGCCATGGGGCTATCAGCAGGCACCTGGGGCTGGAGAGAAGAGGCAGGAGGCAAGAAGGGACCACACCAGGGAGCAGCTGACACCCTCCACTCTGATCCTTCCCTGCTCCATCCCAACTGGCGGCTGCCCCGGTGCTTTCCTTTTCCCCTTGATGAGATCAGAAGTCCCCAAGCTCCTCAAGGGAGGTAAAGCCTGGAGCGGAGAGCACAGAGCAAACACAGCAGCAGCGGGAACAGCTCTGCCAGCACATCCAACCTGCACCGCAAAACAAGCCCAGGGACAACTGGGGACTCCCACCAGCATCGCTGGCTTCAGCCCAACTGATGCCACACATTGCCAGGAAGCAGGATGGGGAGCAGAGGCTGGAGTTATTCAGAGCTAGAGGAAATCTGCATGCACGGAGGAGGATTGCTCAACAGCGAGCTGGCAGCAAGGTACCTTGTGAAAAAGCCTGTCCTGAGGTAAGCGCTGCTCTGTGCCTGCCAACATCAGATCACAAGCTTCATGCTCCTCGCCAGAACCTGGTCTTCCCCTGGGCTGCCTGGGGCTTACCCCACCTCTACTACACCCACACTAGGGGCAAGCAGCCGAGAGCCCTGTGCTGGGGCAGGCAGGGGATGGAGAGGGCCGTGCTGCCATCCCTGCACCACCTCTCCCCCGGCTTTCACACGGGTGTGAGCATCAAGCTGCGAGAAGGATGGTGACAAGCGACGTGGCAGAGAGACGTAGGCGGGCGCGCGGCTCCGCTTCCCGAGCGCCGTTTACCCACACGCCGTGCCACCCACGGCGCTTCCCTGGGGCCGTGCAGGCACCCCCCGGCTCACGTGCAGCCTCCAGCACCGCGCCTGACACGGGACCACAGCCAGAAACTCAGTCACAGGCGCTCTGAAGGGTGCTTCCATCGTGCTCCCTGCTGCTGCTGCTGCACCTGGCCATCGCACACCTCCTCTAAAGGGGATGTGCTGAAGACCTTAAAGCCCCCAGGGAAAACCCATTGCAGCATCCCCCCCCTCCCCGCCAGCACAGGGGAAAGGGAATTTGTTCTCAGCATTCACACTCCCTCCCCAGTTTCCCCCTGGAAAGGGTGAAACGTGTTGTGAGAAACGGGGCACCTAGGAAGGAAATTTAATCCTAACCACCCATTATCTGATCAACCCCAATCTCTTTATCAGCCCAATTAAAAGAATTACCCATCCGTGGCCTGGATGCACGTATTGTGTGCACTTGTCTCTGGCAGCTCTGGAGCCAATTACTCCACCCTCCTGTAAGGCAATTACAAGGTACAGGAATAAGCCCGCTTGCAAAACACAAGGGACCAACCTACCACTACCACCCGAGGCTGGAGCTCAAGGGCTCTTTGCTTCAAATGCCCTAGGGGCCCACGTGCTCTGGGGACGAGAGGCTCTTTGCTGTGTTATAGACCTGTCCCTTGCCTGGCTGTGCCTCCTCGTGTCACAGCAGGCAGAGCCCAGCAGCACGTGTCCACCTTATGAACCTCTCTCCTGGAAGCTGGGCTCTCCAGAGACTCAACACTGCGAGTGAGCAAGCTCCTGCCCATTGCCCAAGTTTCCTCTAGACCCGCTTCCCAGCCAGGCCCAGGATGGAAGGGAATGCACATTCCCTCACCAGTGGCTGTTGGAAAGCATTTGGGATGTAGGGGCTGTACTTCTCACCAAAAGAAAGCACAGCGAAGCCTTCCCCCGCAGCTCCCTCGCAGGAGGTGGTACTTCACACCATCCCCTGCTCCAAACCTCAGGTGGGCAGGAATTCAGTGGTGTGCTGCCAATTATCCTGCCTGGCTTCCCATCAAGCTCACTTCCCATAGGCATGTGTGGGAGCCCCTTCCTTCACAGAGGCCTGTGAGAATCTCTTCTCACTCTGATGCTGCGGGTGCCATATTTGTCATCCTGAGATGGAGGAAAGAAGGGCAAGAGCAGCATCCACAACCCGATGGGCACTTCCAGCCATCATGGCAGGCGCGTTCACCCCTTCCAGCTCCGCCACCTCCTGCTTGGCCAACTTTGCCTCACCCCCATATGTCCACACTGTAGAAGGTTGTTCACACATGGAGAACTTCCCCTCGGTGTAGGGTCTGACAAACACTGCAGTCACAGCAGCCTGAACCCCTGGGAGCCAGAGAAAGAATCAGAGCAGTACTGGGGACAGGGCAGAGCCTGCAAGGAGCTCCACACAGCCACTGCCACCAGCTCTGAAACCAGAGCAGAGCACTGCTCTATGGTGAACTGACCTTATAAGCACTTTGCTCCTGGCTCTGGCTTGGCTGTGGAGGTTGAAGTTGGTGCCTTTCCTCACCCAGGAGCACTGCACCCTGCTTCAGGTCCCCCCACCCACCACCACCCCCTCCACACACCAACAATGCTGATGAGCGCTATAAAGATCAGCACAGAGCCACCAAGATACTTGTTATCAGATACAAGGCCAGGCTGAGATAATGGTGGTGGTTTGGTCTGCGGAAGGGAAGGTTAAGGGGAAATGTTAATGTGCTCGGCAACCTGATGGGGATGTACAGAGAGAAGTGATCCAGACACTGCCCAGAGGTGCACAGTGACTACAGCACAGGCCACAACAAAGGAAACACTGAATAGGCATTGGAAGGAGGGGGGAATTCCCGGGAAGCTGAAGCACAGGACCAGGTGTCCGCGGAGCCCGATCTGTCTCGCTCTTGGTGACACTCAAAGCACAACATGAGCAGCTTGATCGAATCTAGCCCTGCCCTGGGGTGGACCAGGGGACCTCAAAAGTCCCTTCAGACCCGAGAGGTCCCTTCAGACCTCAGTTGTCCAATGCGTTCACACAGATCCGGATGCCAGGGGCACCCCTTTGCTTCCGAGAATCCCCGAAATCCCTTGAGGCCAACAGCCAGGCTGCGGGAAGTGCAAGGAGTGGGGCTGACTGCGGGGAGGAAGTGAAGCAGCGATCGCAAGAGCTGGAATCGGGGATCCCGGCAGCTGGAACCAGCTGCGGGGTGTGCGGGGATAGAGACGCGGTTCTAAGCGAGTGGAAACGAATCCTCCAGAGCAGCGGCTCCAACTTATCCACGGAGGAGCGCGCTCACGGCGAGGGCGATGCTTCCCAACTCGGATAAAGGAGGACAACACAACCTCCCCCCCGCTCCGTCCCCGCACCACGTCCCGCGTCCCTCGGCGGCTGTGCTCAGCCGGGGGCCCGTCTCGGCTGCCTGCTGACAGCTGCCCGCCGGCGGGGTTGCCCCTCGGCTCCGCAGCCCCCGCTCAGGATGCTCCGGCCGCCCGTGGCCACCCCTTGCCCCGGGGCCTGACCTTCCCCCGCCGGCGGCGCTGCCCGCCCCGCCCGGTGCTCACCTGCGCCCGAAGAGCTTGAGGCCGGTGAAGCGCTTGTTGCTGTGCCGGCGGCCCAGCGGCGGCGGGCCCCGCTCGGGCTCAGCGCCGCCCGACGCCCCGGAGGTGGAGGCGGTGGGAGAGGCGGCGGCGGCGGCAGAGGAGGGCGAACCGGCGGGCGGCGGGACCCGCGCCGCCTCCATGGCCGCGCTCGGGGCTCGGCGCCGCCGCTCGGGCCGCGCCAGGGGAGGGGACAGGGGCGGCGCGGCCGCGGCTCCCGCCCGCCGGGGCCGCAGGAAGTGGCCGCGCACCGCGGCCGCCAGCGCCCCCTTGCGGGCAGCGGGAGCGGGGCCGGGGGCGCTTCGCGACGCCTGGGCCGGCCCCGGCCCCGGGGCTGCCGGGTCAGGAAGTGCCGCGTCCGCCCCGCGCTCGGGAAGGGGCCCGGCGGCAGACGCGGAGCCTCCCCCCGCTTCCTCCTGCTCCTCCGCCTCCCATTGTTCACCGCCGGACGGGGGGACGGAGCCAGCAGCCCCGCCGCCGCCACCACCGCCCTCTCCGGGGACCGGCAGCCTCCGCTGGCCTTGCAGCTGAGGCGGACACTGCGGCCCCCTGCCCGGCCAGCGGCCTGCGTGCGCCCTCATCGCTGTCTCCCAAGCGCCGTGCGGCTCAGAGGGCCGGGGACCGCTCCGCACGGCGGTGCCGGGGCTGCTGTCAGCTCGGGAGCGCTCTCCCCGCCGGGCAGGAGCGATGGGCAGCCCTCTTGTGCATGGAAAACAGGCTGGGCGTGATGGCCCCCTTCCCGTGCTCCCCAGGAGTACCGAGCCCCGCTGGAAGCACAGCGCAGCCCCCTTCAGGGCAGGTCCTCCTGGAGCACCAGCCCTCCCCAGCAGGACTGGTGGGGACGGGGATTTGCCTGCAGGAGGAACCTGACAGCTCAGGCTGACCCCATGCTCTTGCAGGCTCGGGACTGAGAGAGCCCTGGGACATCCCCACTGGGGACGTTGTGCTGCACGAGCCGGGCGCTGGAACGGGTAGAGAGGAGGGGATTGGTGGCGAGGCAGTGGGGAAGCGCGGGGAAGCCTTTCCCCCAACCCCCGAAACACGGGCTGTCAGCGCCAGCCTCAGCGCCTCGTCCCCCTGAGAGCAAGGGGCAGGCGGCAGGGCCCGGCTCGGCGGGTACCTCGTATCCTCGTCCCCCGGCGGGCTCTGGGGAACGTCCCAGGAGCGGTGCCGCCACATCTGCCGCAGCACGGGCTGATGCGCTCAGCCGGCCCGGGCTTCACTCTCGCTCTTCCTCCCGCGGCGGCTGCTTTCCGGAGTCATCCCGAGGGCAGGTCCCTGGCAGTGCTCCGCCGCCCGCCCGGGGCCCGGCTTTGTTTGCACCCTCCACCTGGTTCCTCCGCTGCACTTCCTGGAAGTGTGAGGGCTGCTGTCATCGCGGCCGGCTTCCCCTGCAGCCCATGGCGCGGGGACACCGCCTCCGACGGAGCCTCGTGTGCGCTCGGGGCAGGCAGGAGCATGCCCTGGCGCGCCGGGCTCTGCCGGAGACACCTCCCTTGCGGGTGGCTCTGCAGGAGCCTCTGGACTCGAGCTTCTTCTCCCACAGCTGTGAGGGTGCTGAGGCGCTGGCACAGGGTGCCCAGGGAAGCTGTGGCTGCCCCATCCCTGGCAGTGTTCAAGGCCAGGTTGGATGGGGCTTGGAGCAAACTGCTCTAGTGGAAGGTGTCCCTGCCCGTGGCAGGGGTTGGAACTGGGTGAGCTTTAAGGTCCCTTCAACCCAAACCATTCTATGTTTCTATGCAAGCTGCCCCAGCACCACTATTGCAAACCAGGCTGTGGCAGTGGGGTCATCCTTTTGCCACCCACCTTGTGCCACACGCATCCTCACCCTGCACGGTACCACAGCACTCACAACCCCTGGCAGCATGTGTCCTGTGCTGCTCATCTCCAAACACCCTCCAGCTGTACATTGGCGTTCGTTGAAAACCACCCAGGTAAACCAAGCACAAGCATCTTGGAGGCTCCAGGCCAGGCTCCAAGGAGTGGAGAGATGGGCTGACATTCATCACCCGTCCCGTGGTCAGGGTTTGCAGGGCACAGCATGAGCCTGCGGGCTCAGCCCATCCCCACAGAAACCCTTTGCATTCAGGCCCTGCTCTGTCAGCTCTGGCTCCAGGAGAGCTTCAGATCAGGGAGGGGGTCTGTGCACAGCTTCTGCGGGGCTGCAGAAAGGCAAGCGAGCAGAGCCAGCCCCTGCGGCCCTCATGGATGGCATTTCTACAGGGGCGCTTGGTCTCGCTTTAGGAAGGAAAACAATCGGCAGACCTTGATCTCACCAGGTGAGCTCTGAAACCGAACACAACCACAGCTCTAATTACAGTGCAGAGGGAGGGGAAGGCAGGTCCTGGATGCCAAACTCCTGCTCGGGAGGGGAGAGGTTTTGTTACTGCAGAAAGGGTTCGTCATCCCCACTGCTTTGCATCTTTGCTCCCAGCCTGCAGACGTTTCCCTTTCATGTCTGGTGCTCTGTCCTATGGCATTGGGTCTAGTCCTCTTACAGGGGCTTGGTGGGGCTGTAGCACCCCCTGACCCAGGACTTTTACCCTCCTCTCAGTGCTGTGCCCCTCTGCATATTGTGTCCGTGCATCCTTCCACAGTCCTGTCCCTCGGGCTTGGTGCAAAACCACAGGGATCCCACGAGAAGCCAGATCCCACAGGAAACCAGAGGGGACAGACCCTGCTGCTGCTGGCTTCCCTGCAGGCAGCAAAGGAGCAGGATTGGGGGTCACTGTGCTGTGATCTGGCACCCCATCTCACTGTGCTTGTGTATGCAGTTCGCTGGTAAGGAAAGGGTTGAGCTGCCTGCTTCTCCCAAACCCAGCAGGATACCTGCCTGTGGGATTCATGCCGAGCTGGGATCAGGCAAGGGAAGGGATGCCCACTGTTCTTGCCATGTTCTGTTCATGGGTCCCAGCTCTTCCACCCAGGAACATGCAGGAGCATTGCCCCCAACACCACCTCCCTGCCAGCCTGCTCTCGAGGAGTCCCACACCACAGCCCCCATTGCACCCCACTGCTGTGGGACAACCAGGGGAGGCTAACTCAGTGTCTTCTGCTGCCTCAGGGGGCTGGCCTGGCCCCTGATGTGGAAAAACATCAGCAGGGGGGAAAACTGGGGCTTCCCCTTTGGCAGCACATCTTGGACCAGCTTAAAACAGGAACTGTGTCTGGTTTAAGATGAAGGCTTTGGGCTGTGTTGCCCTGCCCTGGCATGTCCCTGCACAGCCGGGCTGTACCCACAGCCTCCCAGCTCCTCCAGAACTGCCTCTTGGGATGTTTCCATCTCTCCTTACACACAGCCCAATCCCCAGTTCAGCACTGCCTTACACCTAAGAGCAACCAAGGTGAGAGCCATGGAGTGAATGCACACCAGGACTGTCCACTAAGCATGATGCTGACTCCAAACCCATCCCACCCCTGTGTCCACCACAGCCTGTGCCTGACAGTGGGATGTTCCAAGGAAGCAGAGTTTGGCTCTGGCTCCAGAGAGGATCAAGACAGGATGCTGAGATACGTGCTTGTCACTCGCTCATTAGGACTTCCCAGTACTGTGAGCTTCCCTCCAGCTGTGCTAGCGGGTGCCAGGCATCTCCTTTCCCTGGATCCAGAGCAGGATGCAGAGACAGATGTGTCTGTCAGAGCGGAGCAGGCTCGGCTTGCTCGGAATGAATGGCAATTTGATTATGCTGCTCTGCACAGACCCGCTAACACGATTAAGGGCTCTAAAGCAGCACTCGGAGGAAAGAGCCCCCTCTCTGCCCCATTCTCTCTCCCTGCTGCTGACAGAGGCTTCTCCTTCCCTTCTTCCCCAGCCTGGACCAAGGGGCTGCTCACCCTCTGCCCCAGGGCTTGACAAAACCCAGGGCACAGCCAGATCTGAAGGCAGAAGGAAGAGAAGACACCAGAGACCCACAAGCAGCCCCACAGGCACCCCAGCAGGCCCTGCTAGCTCTCCCCTCTGCCCTGCCTGTGCCTGTGACCAAGCTTCCTTTGCTATTTACATTACAAAGCAGCCCCCTCTGCTCTCTGGGTTATATTTAGCTCCCTGGCACAGAACAGCCTGTGAGATGCGTTAGCTGCATCCCATCTGCCAGATGGGGACCCTGCCGAGCATAAGAGCTGGCAAAGGGATGCTCTGCTTTGCCCTGCAGGGGCTGATGCCAGCCTGGGGGGGCACAGAGGGCCACAGGGACCCATTACCACAAGGTGCTGGTGAGGAGCCCTTTGGAGGTGGCTGAGAGCAGAAGGGGACTGGTCTAAAGCCCAGCACATCTCTCACCCAATGTAGCGTGTGGGGAGCCTGAGCTTTTGTGTGCTTGTGGTTTCCTTTCTGGGTAAACACCTCTGCGGGCTGGGTTGCTGGGAGCAGCGACAATGAACAAAGGCCACTGCTGCAAGATCACCCTGAAAACAACTGACAACGTGCTGAAGATGAGAGCGAGCCCTGAACTGCATCCAGCAGCACCTGCCCCAACCCTCCCCGGCTCCAGATCACGGAGCAAAGTTCCTCCAACCACTCTCCCTATGGAAGCTGCTCCACTTAAGGAGCTAGAGATGCTCCTGCCCCACCACTAACTCTTGATGGAGACACTGGAGGCTCACAGGAGCTGACCTGAGACTTGGCCGAAGCATCTCTCCAGGAAGCAAGGCACAAAGCCCTGGCGCTTGCTCAGGGCTCACTATGGTCACAGAGCACGAGGTCCTTCTGGCACTGCAGAGGCACCTCCCTGCTGGGAAAACTGTCCCAGAACGTGCAAATCTGGTGCACAAGCCAGCATCATTAATGAGTTTGGCATGAAACTGCTACTCAAAGCCCTAAATATAACCTGAGTGCTGAGCTCTCTTCCACCCTCCCAAGGCGCCTCCGTTACACCGCAGCAGCTATTTATGGAAGTCACTTTATTTCCATGGGCTTAATATCATTTCTGCTCATTTCAAAGCCTTTATATAGCAGCTCATGCTGCCTGCCCCTTGTGATGACTAATGGGTCACAGCAGGAACAGGCAGGTTGGCAGCAGGAGGAATGGGGCCTCCAACCTTCGCTTGACATTGAGCATTGACATGCTCACAGAGGTCCTCCAGTCTCTGTACCAGGGGTTGGTAAGTGCCTCCAGAGACAGGCACCATAGTGAAGGGGTTTATATCAGCACCCCCAGGGCTTCTCATGCTGCAGGGATGAAAGGTTAGCCCAGCTCTGGGCAATGCATCCATCACAGCCTGACCTGGTGTGGGTGTCACAGGATGGCACAAGCAGTTTTCCACCCTAGACACTTCTCCCATTTCCCCTTCTCTTTGCTCCGCTGCCCCAGACATAGCGTGGAGGAAGCAGCTCATCCCAAAGACCACCCTCATAGCTGGCCTGCAGGTAGCTGCAGCACCCCCTCCAACCCCACCGGACCCCTCTCTCCTGCAAAGTCTGCATTGGACGGACCAAAGTGTCTTGCAGAGACACCCCTGGTGATGGTGGAGGAGGACGGATGTGCTTTGGCCAAGCAGCATGGGCTGGAGTGTGTCAGCAGAGACAGGGTGTCAGGGGACGAGCAGGATGTAAACAAAGCCCAGCATCCTAAGACAATTCTGGAGCGAATTCAGGCTGATCAAATTAGGTTGCAGTATGGTCCCTTCCTCCCCTGGGGAGGCTGGATAATTGCAGCTGGCTAATCCGTCTGCAAAATGTGTTGCGCACATCTGGAGGAAGACAGCTAAGAGGAGAAAATCCTGCTCTGGCTCCCTGCTCTTGGCACAGTAATCCCTCATCCTCAGTGACATCGGAGCAGAGATGCTCCCAGCACCTCACAGAGCAGCCCTGGGTACCAGATGATTGCCCCAGCTCACAGCAAGGCTCGGGGACACGGGGCTGCCTCAGGGAGGACTCTGCCACCCCGCTCCTGCTCGCCACCCACTGCAGGAATAACAAGTGCTGGAGATGAGTCAGCCGTGGGCCCCTCCTGCTCTGCAGGCACTAATACGGTTTCCCATTACTTCCCATTACCACAGTATTAAAGAGCAATTTACTCTCAGTTCGCTCCACAGCCGTTGCAAAGGGAAAGAAGTGTTGTATGGGTAGGAGCACAAGCAGGGGATGACTGATAGCTCCTGCCCCAAATCTGGCCCCAAGCAGGGCTCTGTGCACAAGGGTCCCTGAGTCCAGACTGGTGGCAGGAGAGCCCATCATGGCAGCAGGAATGGCACCAGCATCCTCAGTATCACTTTTCCACCTGCTTGTAAACTGCCTGCTGCTTGCTGAGCACAGCATGATGTGGTGGCACAGCCCAGAAGGACACAGAGGTGTCCCTTGGCCAAGCCAGCTCAGCCGAAGGGTAGGGAGGAGGCTTCTGCCTTCTGCCTTTCACTTTGTTTCAGACCCTGCAGCAGCTCAGGGGCAGTCCTGCAAGTGCTGCTGTTACTATAGACAGGCACAGGGTTGAAGGATTTCTGAGAGCCATTCCGCACAGTTTGGGGGTGCTAAATGGTAGAAGGGCTTAAACAGTGAAAGAAAGGGGAAGGTGAGACCAGACCTTATCCACCAGAGCTGAGCTCCTGGAGGTGCTGACCCAAGCAGGATTTCACACAGGATGGAGCAGGGAATAGGAGCTCACCTGAGCATCACCAGCAGTGACTTCTATAAGCTCCCTGGGAGCTATGAAAACCACTCTCTGCCTCCACTGGCATTGCTGGGGTGGGTAAGCAGACCAGTCCCAGTAGTGGGGTCACACCAAAAACCAGCACAGTTACTGCTTGTGCTGAAAGGTGTCCCCAAAGGGCACATTTCCAGTCTGAGCCCCAATCTCAGCCCTTTCATCTTTGCAGCACTGCTCAGTCTCCCAGGTGGGATTGAGGTTTCTGGACCTGGGAATCAAGCAAGGGGATGTTTGCTTTGTCCCCTTGGACAGGGAAGAGGAGAATCAATGTTATCAGAGGTCCCTTGTCACCCAGTGCACTGGACAATAAGCTGATTAAGAGGGAAATGTCTAGCCCATGGCCCGTGCCAGAGTCTGAGGGAGGCTGTTGGGCACAGACTACCTGGAAAGAGGCCTGGGAAGCATCACAGCCACAGGTTGGGAAAGGGAAATTGCACAGAAGGAGAAATAAGGGGCCTGTGAGGGTGCCAAGGGGACAGCCACTGCGGAAAGGGTGTTGCATGGATGGGAAGGGAAGGGGCTAACCATCCCCTTGTCCCTGTGCTGAGGTGGTTGCTGGTGGCACTAGGAAGAGCCAGCCCTGACCCCATAGCAAGGAGATGCCCCGGGACAGGGCACTCCTCTGCCCCCAGCCCAGCCCCGGCACTCGGGAACTCCTACCTGTAGGAGACCTGCTTCCTGATGGCCAAGTGCAGGACCTGCTCCTCCACCCCTGCCGCCGCCACCGCGCCGCTCATCTCCCCCCAGGCTGGGTCCAGGGAGCTGAGGCCCGAGCACTGCACTTGCCCAGTGCTTGCTGCATCCACTGCTCCCCGGGGGCTCGCCGTGGCCCCTCTGCCCTCCTCGCCATGGTCCCTGCCCGGGGTGAGGTGTCTCCAGCTCCCTTCAGCCATGCTGCAGTGAGTCTGTCCACTACCTCCGCGGCAGCTCGGTCTCTATCCACAGGGTACCGCGATGCCGCACCTTCGCCTCCCGGAGACGTGGGACAATCCTTAGCTCCACAAGCACGGAGGAAAAGCAGCGTCCAACTTTTTGCAGGGGTGGTTACCAGCCTCTTGAGAGCGGTTCGGGCAGCTCAGCCCGTGCAGCTCAGCCTTCCTGTGTCTCTGCTGCCCTGCCACTGCAAAGCGCAGGAATAGCTGATGGAAAGCTGGAGACGTTGGTGCTGCTCCTCGGAGGTACCGGCACTGCGAGGGCAGTGGGGAACACAGCACTTACTGAGGATGGGGTCTTAGGAGAGAGCACGTCCAGGGATGGGGATGCTCCCAGCAAGTGATGAAGAGCTTGGGGTACCTCCAGCCAGGTCCTCTTGGGCCAGGTACATACCTCGGTGTCCCCAGCAGCAGCAGCAGGAGAGGCAGGCAGAGGTAGGCAGCGAGGAAGGTGCCTGTGCACCGATCCTGCAGCAGCCCTCAAAAGACAAAGCAGAAAGTGAGCGTGAGGGTGTGCGTGGGGAGGGGGGATGCAGAGAGCTGCAGAGGCAGCCTGGTGTCACCTTAGAGACACTCAGAAACTGGCACTTAACCCTTCACAGGCCAGGGAGGCAGAGGACGGGGACAACGGCGTCTGCTGCCTGTAAGGGTACACAGGGAGCTGGGTCTCAACCACTCATCAGGTAAGGTCAGGCAGCCTGGAAAGCAGCAGCCCCAGCAGAGCCAAGTGCCTGCTGCTCAGGCTCACTGTCCAGCACGGGTGAGATCTGTCCAGGGATGGGGTCCCCAGCTTTGGGCAGTGGTACCCAAGGAGAGGTATGGCTGTAGCGCGGCTCACTCAGGTCCTTGCCACTTGGGAAGCCACATTGTTCCTGCTTTTTACTAATTCAAGGCATTATTCCTCCAACCCTGGCACCCTGAGGTAGGAAGGCCCATCTGCCCTCTGCCTACATCCATCAGGAGTGTGGTATCGTCGTCTGACTTGGGTTTGGACTGACTTTGTGGCCCCGGTCCCAGCTCTGGACTGCCTCAGCCTTGCCTGTCCCAGTGCTGCTGGGGTCAGAGATCCCCCCAATGTTCCCATATGTGCTTGGCTGCTTGGTTTGGATTTGTTCTGCCCCAGATTTACATGTGGAGGCTTTACCTGCTGGGCACTGGAAAATTTGAGATGTGGGTCTGCAAGAGCCACCTGTGCATCGGTTACCCGCAGCAAGGTACTGAGTTCAAGCAGTACCTCAAGAACATGTTGCTGTCACCCCTAATTCCAGTGTCTTCCATGAAGGGCTGGCACAACTGGAGCTTTAATGTGTTCTCAGCCTGCTCTGATGGTTTTATCACTCTGGGAATTGTCAGCAGCAGCTCATCCATCTTGCCACCTCCATGCAGCCCTGTGGCAGGGCACATTCCTGTCCCCATCCAGGGAAGCAGCAGGGCCTGGAGCAGAGCTCCTTTCCCCGGTAACCACAGGGCTCCAGGTACCCAGACAGAGCTCACAGAACCCTTGTCTGGCCCTAAATGTCACAGTGACATCTCCCTGTCCTGCACCTGATTTGTGCATCCCCGGGCAAGGCAGCCCCCGGGCCCACTCCTCCGCACAGTCGTGACTGCAGGAGCCCTGCACCCTCCTCGCTGCATGACTCAGCCCCTCCAGCCCCCACAGGGGCTTTGTTCCCCCTGGAAGCCGAAGCATGGGCAGAGCTGGCCCTGGGGAAGCAGCTTCATCCTCACTCGCTGCGATGGAGACCTGCCTGGGAGCCTGCCAGTGCTCCTTGCACCCATGCACAGCCCTGCTGCGTGTCCTCCTGCTACCCACAGGCACAGCAGATGCTGGGAGCTGGCTGTGGGAAGGAAGAAGCAGCAGGTACCGGGTGGTGCAGAGGGATGTGTGGCACCTCGCTGCTTCTCAGCACCCACTGATGCTTCTCTGCCCGCCCTGGGGCTTGCCCTAGCCTGAAGGTGCCCTGATGGCCATGTGCTATGAGAGCCACCTTCATCGGCACTGGCTGAGCTGCCCAGAGGAGCTAAGGAGGATGCGGGATGCAGGTCAACTCGTGCCCTCGGATTTTGGCACACTTATGTCTTGTCCCCCTTGGTTGGAGTCAGTGGCTGAGGAAGGGGATGGCCAGGCTGGGGTGGATGTGAGTTGGAGGTTGGGGGAGCGCAGGGTGCGGGAAGGAGGGGTGAGCCACTTGGGGCTGCATCAGTGCCATAGGACAGGAGCTTCTGGGAGGGAAGCAGAGGCCCTTATTGCAGGAAAGCTCACAAGGGCAGGCACAGCAAAGTGCAGGGTCACAGCACCTCTGGTTGAGGCAGAGAGCAGCAGGGCAGCGGGTGCCTTCTGCCTTCCCATGGGGGCTGATCCTTGCTACATAAAGCCTCTCTGGGGAGAAGAGGATAAAATCTGATGAGGATTTTATCCTTTTCTACCCAGAGTGGGGCTCTCACACAGGCTGTGCATCCAGATCTTCTGTGTGTGGAGGAGAAGAGATATCAGAGCCTGAATGATGGGAGGGAAAGGTTTGCTCAGGCTTCTGCATCCCTCTGTGCCCACCCAGGATGTTTCACATGTCTGTCTCTAATGGGGGCATCCTTCCCTTGGAGGATGCCATCAGAGCTCCCTGAGGACCTGCAAAGTGCAGGCAGACACTGCTGGGGACACTGTGGCTGGATGGTGGGGTTGGGCAGTCCCATCCTTCTGGCACCAGGTCACGCACTTACCTGGAGCACAGGCAGGAGAAGGCTGCTCCTGTGACCTGGGAAGGGATTTCTTTCTGCATGGGCACACGGAATGGTGCAAGTATACTCAATGCTATCATAGACGCCGTCCTCACTTTTGCAGGCACAGGCAGGACACAGGCTCTCTAGGGAGCAGTATTTCTAGTGAGTAAAGCTCTGGGAGGAGTCCAAGACCCTCAGCTTGTGCCTCCCCTGAGCACAAGAAGTGGAACCTGAACCCTGCTTACCTGGAAGCACTGTTTCAGCCACCAGGTTAGAAAATCCACAGGGATTTGAGGCTGAGGCAGGCTGGGTTAAGTTCCATCACTATTAACAAGCCCTCAGTACCTGAGGGGTGTCAGGAGGTGTAGACACCCTGTTCTCCACAGAAGGTGTCCAAAAGCCCAGGCTGTTGCCATGCAGCATGACTGAAGCCTGCCAATCCCATGGTGGGTTCACATGAGGACTCCCTGCACAGTCCCAAAACGTGACAGCAAGAGGAGATGCTCTCCTGAGAGCCCTAATCCAGGCATCCTTCTGTAACCAACTCAATATACCCGCCACGCACTGCCAGTGGCCCAGGGAGCTGCAGGAGCCAATTCTGTTCTTTTCTCTTATCAAGTTGGCCTGGTAACAGAGAACAGTTGGGAATAATTTCTGAAAAACAAAGCCTGTGTTCTGTTGTTCTTTTGTTCAGGGCTTGAACTTACCGAGAGTGCAGAGGCTTGTTGGAAATGTGGCCCCACATGGGCAAAAGCCCAGCTTGGTGTGGTAGGACTTGGCTGGAGGCATTTAGAGCAGACCCAGTGTAACTGAGTGAGGCTGAAGGTGACTTGTAAAGAAGGTTCCCTCTCATCCTGCTTGTTAATCTAATAAACCAGACTGGTGTGATTGGCTGGTTCCGTTCAGGAGGCATAGCAGGGATCAAAAGATCCTGATGTGCCTGCTCTGAGCAGCTCAGCTATCTGGTAGACTGTAGATTAGGAGGATTTGTCGATGGAAGGGTAATTTGCTCCTGATGGATGGGAGTTAGGGTTGCTCTGGCTGCGTCAGTGTTAAAGGAGCCAAAGCCTGAGAACTTGTCCTTTTAAGAGCTCCCCTTCTACACTTGTCTCCCTTGTCGTTTTGGAGGGTGCATGCAAGGTACAGGCCACAATGGGCCTGGATGATGGTTCACAGGGGCAGCAAAGCAGGAGCCTCTCTCTCAGATGGGATCTGGTGGTTGCAGAGAGAAGCCTGGTCGCAGGATGGGGGAAGGAGCATCACACTGATGCAGGGATAGGAAGCTGATTTGGACAACGTGCCACAGGGAAAACCTCAGACCCTCGACTTAAAACTCGTTCTGGTGCAGGACAAAACTGCAGAGCAAGGTCAGGCTTTTCTTGAATCCATCCATGGGTGTGTGTAGGGCAATAGAGCTCTGCAGGGATCTGTAAAACCTGGGTCAGGCTAACCAGGCATGGACCCCATGTCAAACCCCTCTGCAGAGAAGAGGGAGCTCCTCTCCACCAGCTCCTCTCCACAAGCCACAGTGCCAGCCCTGTCACAGCAGGGTGGCAACAGCTCAGTGTTTTGCTCTGTCCACAAAGAGATCACAATCCACAGAAAGAAATCTTTGAAAGACTCAACCTCCTCCTGCAGCAGAGTCCTGCTGCACCAGCCCTGATGGAGCCACGTTTTAGCATCTGAGAGGGGCTCCTGCTTGGGCTGCCTTGCAGATGTGGAGGCCCCATTGCAAGGAGTTGTCTCAATGGCCAAATTCTAACAGACCCATAGGGAGCTTTTTAGAAAATGATTTGCTTTCTAGGCCCTTTGTTGCCTCATGTTTCATGCAAAATCAGAACAAACCCCACCGGTGTTTGCAGATGTGAATGGACTGTCAGAGGTCCCAAGTCATTGCCAATCTGAGCTCAGCTGCTCTGCTTTTACCATTAACAGAAAGATTTAAGCATATTTTCAGACAGGATGGGACCAGAGCCATGGAGCTACTACCAATGTCTTTGTTGCCCCTTCATCAGAGGAGCTCATTGCACTTCATAAACTCTCTTCCATGATCTTCCTCCACCCGAGAGGATAATGTTAGTGGTATTTATGAGGGGGAGAAGAAACTGAGGCAGAACGGTTCTGACTTGTTCAGCACTGCAGAAGAAATCAGTGCTGCTGGAAACATCCCATCCACGTTTGCTTTTAACCCCTGACACCAAGCACGAGGTCCCAGCACTGAACCAATCCTGCATGTGGGACAGTGGGGGGAGCAGGAGGTGAGGAGCTCTGCATGAGGGCTGCTGGCACAACCATGCCTCAAGGAAAGGACCCATCAACCCAGGGCTGATGCTGCATCTTTTTATTTTCTTTTTCATTTTGCTTCACTAAGCAAATGCAGAGCCAGGGATAGGAGAGGAAAAGGTGGCTTGAGAAAAGACCAAACCCGAACAAAAAGAACAAAAACCAGGAGGGAAGAGGCAGCTGCTGGAGTATAAGGAGAAAGTGAGCTGCTAACAAGGAAGAAGTTCATAGATGCCAAGCCCGCACTAATTCTTAATAAAATACAATACTGAAAATAGGATCTGAGAGTCTCCAAAATACAATATCTTAAGGGATCAGCAATAATACAAAATAAGGTTCATTATGTACAAACGAGTTCTGCTCTTGTCTCTGTACAATGTGGGAGTGGGAGGCACGGGGGGACATGCTCAGTGGAGATGGCAGGGTGGAGGAGGGCGTGCTTGGACCCGGCAGTGGTTCTTTGTGCTGGGATGAAGGATGGGACACCAGCAGGTCCTGTGGGAACCTCAGAAAGAGCAGGGCTATGCTGAAGGCCTTCCTCTTCCTCAACCCACTGGCCACGCATTGGTTGCAGTTAGCTTTGTCCAAATTTGTCCTGAATGGCTTCAGGGGGCAAAATCGGTTTTAAAAGGGAGAAAAGAGGGATGTGAGGGCTCCTCCCTTGCTTCTCCCAGTCCTTGAGCAAGAACCATCCCATCCTTCTCCAGGGAGCCCTCTCCACTCACAGCCTGGGGGGCAAGGAGAGGCTGGGGCAGTGCAGAGTGAGTCCGGAAGAAGCCAAAGAGGAGCCTGCTGTGAGACCTGCCAGAGTGCACAGGTGCAAACGCGGGGCAAGCAGCCACATCCCAGATCTCCCACAGTCATGTCCCACATTGTCCTTCCATCAAATGGCAGCTGAGGGAACAGAGTGAGGAGACACTGGAGCCTTTCAGCAGGGCTTTTGCTGGGAAGGAAAAAGGGTCAGAAGTGGGTGTCTGGATGCTAAAGAGGATGGCATAGGCTTGAGGTGAGGTCATTTCAGCGCCGAATTTGGCAGGTCTGGCCTGAAGGGTGGAATGGGAAGTTTGCTAACTTTGGTGCCAGCACTTAGGTCTAAAACAGTCTTTGGTAACCCTGGCCAATTCTGATGGGCCACCTCTTTCCTGACAGATGTACCTGTCACCAGAGATACCAGTAGGTCCTCAGTGGCTTTCACAACACTGCTGTGCACATGGAGGATGTGAGGGGAACGATGGTTATCCAACAGCCCTCCAATGGTCTTCAGAGCTCTCCTTGGAAGTTCCTAGAAAGACCCCATTTGGCATGAAGCAGAACTGGGGATGGAGAAGTGGGATGGGGTTAAGGTCTCTCACCTAGTCTCAAAGCTTGAGGCCTGCAGAATGGAAAGTGGAAAGGCCACTGACCTGGTTAGCACTGCACTGTAGGGCCCAAGGTGGAAACAGAAAGGGAAACACCACCTTTGCCAAAGCAAGGGTGCTGAGCATGGGAAGAAGTGGGCTGTGGGGGGAAATTGTTCTCTATTTCAGAGCTCTGGTTGTCCAGAAGCTGCTGATTCGTATGGTGGTTTATCTATCTGGGATCTGTCTCCCCCACTCCGTTTGTGTGCAGATCTTTGCAGATAGTTGGTGTGGAAGTTACGTTGGCGTGTCCATCAAGAGAAAACTAGAGTAAAGGAAGATCTAGGTTTTCTCTCAACAGAAGCAGAAGTATACTAACAGATGGAGGGGAAGGAATGAGCTCAAACTCTCCAGAGCCATCTCTTCAGCACCAGCATCACCCACTCCTAAGCCCCCCAGGCAGGACAGTCAATCCAGCATTCTCTCTCCTTCAGGTGCATCTGATGTAGCCAAGGGGTACGTACCTGGGGACAGCCCCCTTGGTCTGGAGGCTCTGGGGTGTGAGCTGAACAGTTTGAGGGCTTCCTCTGATCTCCCTCCACTCCAAGGTGAGCCCACATCCATAGGGTAGTGCTCATCTAATCAGGAGATAAGGCCAGGAGAAGAGGGTGTCCCAGGGCTTCACCAGCCGTTTATTGCTGGTTCTGGCAGTCTTGTGACTCCCCTCAGAGAGATCAGTACTAAGAGGGGGCACGGGAAAGAGGAGGAGCTGAACCCAAGGCCGGTTTAGGAGTGTCTGAATGCAGTGTCCTCTCCTGCCAGATCCCCTCAGTTGCTTAGTGAGGAGGGAATCCTGCAGTCAGACAGATGAGGCCTTGAGGTCCAGCAGCTGCTACAAGTATTCAGCTGTCTCACTGGTGCTTGTCTCCCTGAGGAAAAGAAAAGACAAGGCATCAGACAAGGTTTATTACAACCTCCTGTGCAAGTTCACCTCTGTGTGCCCAGCTGGTTTGCTCTGTCCAGGAGGAAGCCCTTCCCCAGGGAGCTGAATGACCAGCAAGCCTGGAACTACCTGAATCACCCAGTCCTTCTTGGCTCTATGACAGTGCTTGATGTAGTCCCAGACTTTTGCTCTAGCAAATAAACTTGGTTTTACTCTCCCTGCCAGCACTGGCCTCATCCAGCCATGATTCTTTAGCTAATGTACTACCCAGGCAGCTCAGCTGTCCTTCCTTGCAGCAGAAGGGACATACATAAGCTACTGCTCACTCCCAGACACCATGCTGTGTTTTGGGGCTTGGAGGGTCCCCCCCCAACACTTGCTTACCTCTCGTGGAGTTGCTCTTTGAGGTGGGTGAGAGTTGGGTCAGTTATGTTCTGGTCAGGATTCTCCAGGTGGGATTTGCTCAGATATTTGGCTGCCTCATGTGTCCTGGCCAGATGAGGTCTTCCCTCCTCAGACTGCCCCTTTTCAGGCTCCCACCCCTCAGGATGGTCCACCGTTAGGAAGGAGCTATAGCTCTCTTCTAAGGAGCCAGCACCCTCATCATAGAAGAGGAGGCTCCGTGACTGAACTGGAAAAGAGGAGAGTGTTGGTTAGCAATGAGGACAAGTTCTCTTGCTATGGGTGTGAGTCACAGTGGTGGTTTCAGCACACCCTCACCCAGCTATGGCCTTGCATATGTGCTCTGCAGGATACCCATCCTCCCTCCAGCTTCAGGAGGCAAATGTCCCCCATTGCACACAGCCTCTTCAAATGACAATCTGCCCCAGGACTCTTTCCTCATGTTCTTTCCTCTGACACTTGTCATGGTTTTGGGACAATGGTTAGTAGGGAATTACAACAGGTCCAAATATGGAGCTGTTATCAGAGTTTGTACACTGACAGTCCAGAGCCCCAGCATATGGGGTAGGCACTGAGAGGAGGATGCTATCCCTGAACTGGGAATGTTGAGAGAAGAGCTGGAAATGGTTTGTCAGGGTGAAATGGAGGAATCACGTTAGACTCACTCTTACTAGTTGTGTAAAGGTCTGGTGCTGGTGTTGCTTTCACTGTCTGTGATGTTGAAGAGAACTCGGGGAGACAGGGCATCAGGGATCCCAGGATCAGAACGAAGCAGAGTGCCAGCACCTAGGGAGGAGATCAGCACAGAGTTAGTGCTGCTAGCCCTGGAGAAACACTTCCCCCAAGCACACAGATGTAAGGCTGTGTGAGAGCATGTGGGTTCCTGTGGTCCTTCACAGGAGGAAAGGGCTTGCTCTGCCTATCCCTGCTGCAAATCTTAGAAGGGAAGTCAGAAGCTTCCTCGTGTTGCTTTATTTGAAGTATTTCTGGTTCGATGATGAGAACTTGCCTGTCCAGTTGTTGAGAGATGGTGGAAGGCATAGCTGGGGAACTAGGTGAGAAAGAGGGAGACTCAACAGAAGGGATGAACTATGCCCTGACCAAAGGGAACCTGGTAATTGTCTCAGTAGGAGCTGTAAGAAGAGAAGCTTACTGGGAGGAATCTGTGAGGTACCACAGCACACAGCAAGGTGAAGCCACTGTCCACAGAAATGACAGCAGAACTGCAGCCACCTAATACCTGATAGCAATGATAGTCCAAGGAAAGGGTATGGATGCTTGACCATGTGTACCTTCTGCTGTCAGGCAGAACAGTCAGAGCTACGGGACAGTGATGAAAGGAGAGAGGCAGATGAAAGCTCCCTCGAAATTCCCCTCTGGAAGGTTCTGCTATGACAGCAAGGCTTCACACTGAGATGCCAGTCCTGATCATAAAACTCTATAGAGTTTAGGGAACTACCAGTATAGAACAAGAGGGGACACATGGGAAACAATACAGAGCCAAATGCTTGTTACCTGAACACCCACGTGCCATGGGTGGTGTACAGCTGCTGCTAGCTCAGTGCTCAGACTGAGCATTTCAAAGAGGCAATGCATCTATGTATAAACCAGCTAAATTTGACCTGTGGGGACACCTGTGGGGACAGCTAGCAATTGCTTTGACTGCTTTTCAGAACAGCCACCCATTTAGGAATAGCCATGCCTAAGGAACACACAGAAGCTGGTACATCAAGGTAATTTTGACCACCAGTGGATTCCAGGACATGTGGAAGATCAAATAACAGCATGGAGATACTGTGCTATGTGAAGAGGGATTTTAATTGTTCATTCTTCATGGCTGGATTTAAAGTAAGGGAATTAAATGTCTAAGCACATCATATCAGGCACACAAGGCATTTAGAACTCTTATTCCACTAAAAAAAGAGAAGGAAAATTAAACTTTGAATAGATGTTGCTTGGAGCTATCACAGCCAAACACACAGCTCCCAGAAAGGGGAGCCAGCCCTGTGAAGCCTGTTCTTCTCTTCTACGTCAATATAGGCTCTATGGGCTGGGAAAGAGCAGTACTTAACAGCTTGCTTTAACATGGCTTTCAGCTGGGACTTTGAAAACCAGCATTGGTTTTACTCTGTTTTGTTTCAGGTTAACTTTGATGCTCTGATTCGGTTCCAGTTCAAACTCTACAACACTTCATAACTCTTGGTTTGACTTTGACCATCACAGCTTTTGACCGTCTCACTGTTTTGCCCTCTTAAAATGAGGGAAACCACTGCAAAAACACTTGGAAAGGTGGAGGCCAAAATCAAAAAAAGACATCCTGAAAGCAGAGTTCTCACATGGTTCACTGTCAAACTGAGGGGAAGCAGCAGATGGAGGAGCAGAGAGCTCTGTTATGGCTCTGGCAAGATTCAACAGTTTTAAGCTTGGCTTGAATGATGGACTGTGTCAGATCTACAGATGGGAGAGCCTGCAAGCAGACTGGCTTTTGGTCAGGATTCAAATTCAGAATGATCTTGACCATGGGGAGAAGTGGTCCAAGAGAACAGCAGCAGATCTGTACAGACAAATGTCAAGACCTGCTGAGATCCTGAAGGTGGCAGGCCTGATTGACAGAGGAAGCACATCAATGGCTTTGTGGCCAGGTGGAAGAGGACCTGGGAGTTAAAATGAAGCACATGGTGGGAACAAGTCAGTGTCACTTTGCAAAGGGCGAATCTCAGCCCATGCAGTATGAACAGGCTTTCTGGCTGGCTCTGTACCAGACTTCAGGTGGACCACTGTGTCCAGCTTTCGGCCCTGTGCTTCCAAAAAGATGTGGGGCAACTGGAAAAAGTCTGGAAGAGAAGTCTAGGAACAAGCAGTGATTCAGCCTACGAGGGAAGACTGAAGAGTGGTGATTTAGCAGAGCAGACTGAAGAGAGTTGCTCAAAAACCATAGTTATCAAATATGTAAAATACAGCTGCACAAAGGGAGAGTAAACTCGTCTTGCTTACCGTGGGCAGAAGTTGTAATAGGCTTAAGCTGATGCAAGGAAGACTTAGATGAGATAGCAAGAAAGCTTTATCTGGGAAAGATAACAAGGGACTGGAATGGTTTGCTTGAGGAAGCTGAGTTCTGTTCATCACTGGATGCCTTTAAGGACAAATATCCAGCAGGAATGACACAGGGCTAAAAAAGAAGGGTGCTCTGCTCCACTCCCATGCTACAAGGCATGATGATTCTACGTATCTGTTGTGATAAGGAGTGCTGTATTTGGAAATGGGAACTGGGGGGCCTATGAGAGGAACTGGCCAAAGACAGAAAAGCAAATTACAAATTCTTTGAATGCTTTAGAGCCAGGAAGCCTGAGAGAGTTGGTGTGTGGGCTGGGATGCTGTGGAATGAAGGGAGCAGCAAGGAGAGATAAGACATTGCTGGGAAGCTAAATTAGGTATTTTATCAGCCTGCAGCGCAGGGGATGTCTGGAGGGCTCCTCTTCTGGACTTGCTCATTCCAGGTAGTAGCAATGAAGGATTTCAGGAGCCAGGGGTGCTCTTACGAGCTGCTGCATTAAGGAGCAATGAGTCATTGGGCTCAGCTGGGTCACACCCGAAAACGTGGAAACAACTTGGGAATGAAGCCACAGAGCAGCCAACAGAAAAGACAGTCAGGCATTAAAATCTGGTCTGACACGGGGGCAGCAAAGAGTAGCAAAGGTTTGAGCAGATTTTGGAAGGAGAAAGTGCTGGAAATTACAGAGCAGGGGCTCTCGAACCAAGGAACTGAACCAAGAGTGAAAAACAACCCCTCAGGACACTGGAGTGCTGAGAAAGTGGGGCAAGCACCTCACCATCTGCTTGCATTTCATGCCTGTTAACAGTACTGAAGTGATTTCTAGATGTAGATAACTAACTCTGACAAAGTTGTCACAAACAGCTACTATGACAATGCTGCAGACATCACAGGGTTGAAGGTTATATTGTTACCATGGATCAGAAACTTTCACCCTAGCAAAAAAATTAGATGAAGAATAAGCAATTGACACTTATCTATGACCACACACACACTGGAATGGCCCAAAACTCCACAGTGAAGCCAATATTGCTTCATTATGAGAAAGGAGAGGCAAACAGGATTACCAAAACCATCAGACAACCCCAAATCATTTTGGTTAGTCAAAAAGGGCAAACAAAGGGAATTCCAGCTGGACTTAACAAAGCCTGATGTACAGACATAGCAAGAACAGATGCTATTTCTTGCTGATAAACACAAGGTAATAGCCACTGGGAAGAATACTTGAACTGTTGGCCTGTCCTGCTGGTTTAAACATTAAGCATCACCAACTGAGCAAAAGAAAACTCTCCCCATTATGATGGAAACTCATTGAAGATTTTTGCTGAATGGCCAATAGCTAATGCAAAGCAAACAAAGTGGTGGTTTGCCCAGGGAAGAAGGCAGTGAAAATGCAGGAATTATTCTAATGATGTTGCATTAACAGCTGACACTACCCATGTACTTATACAGGGCCCAGTTCTGGTGACTGTGACACAAAAGGAGACAGATGTAACTGGCAACAGAGCTGAGCAGGGGGGAAGAGGGCAGAGACAGGCAATCAACAGAGCTGGCTGGGGAAGCATGGCCCATAAGGAGGATGGAAATGAAGCTTATACCATTAGGCAGGTCCCAGTCTGTGTGGAAGCCATTTTGTAGGGTCTGGAGACTTTCCCAGCTACTAGAGCCTGCAGCTTCTGTAACTGCTGGAGCAGAGTCCTGTGACAGGAAACAACCCAAACCACAACTTGATAAGGATACAAGAATACCAGTACTCCCTTCATATATTACCCTGATTTTCCCTTCCTGTGAGAACAAGTGTGTCACCCTTGCTATGTCTTGCTCAAGTTCTCCAACCAAACAGGCTTGGGAAGCAGGAAACAAAACTGGGTGAGTTTGAGATATAAAGTGTGCAGGAACTGCAGGTGGAGTGCCCCAAGATGCCGTTACATTAAGGTAACCCACTCCATCTCCTCACTAGTAGATCTACCACAACATTCACTGCAACTACCCACCATTATGAATGACCCGTTTAGGACTCCTGGGTGCCTCAAAGCCCAGGGAGTCACATCCCAGAGCAATGGAGAGGCAGGTTACCATGAAAACCAGGCTCTGGAATGGAGACTGAACTCTGTGGTCAGGTCAGACCTAGAGTACAGACCCACTTGCTCCCTTTTCACTCAGACACACACTTTGGAGCTCAACCTGTGCCCCAGTGGTGGAGAGAGAAATAGAAAACAGTTTAAATCCCCTCCAGCTTCTTCAGTTTTGGCAAACCCTGCACAGGGATGTGGGCAAAGCCAGATCTTGAGCTCAGATTCATTCTCTGGCTGCCCTGGCTGGAACATGTACCAAGGTCTCTCTGCCCCATTTAACTGGACCTGGGCACTGGCACACATAAACACAAACCAGTAGTAGGTGTGTTACTAAAAGCTACCAAACCCTTCACTGAGCTGGTGGAGAAATATGGGGTGAGGGAGACTACAGAGCACACAGTTCCCCAGGGCTGCAAGTTACTCACATGCAAACTACTGCATGCTTCCCCTTGAGAGCACTGACTGTTTAACACAAATACGTTTGAGTTTTATAAAATGCCAGGTCTTGGAGCCAGGAGATTGCAGGAGAATCCCAGCTTTCTCTCTTTCCAAATCCTCTTCTGCTCTTTGAAATGTGGAGAGAAGCACAGTGTCCCACTGGCAGCGCTCAAAAACCAAACCCAATCAGAAAGAACACAATGTGTATTCTAACAAAATAACCCCTAATAATTTCCTGGCTCCATGAGCTGCAGTGGCTGCTGGGGGGAGGGGGTTGGGACTGGCTCTCTAGCTGCAGTTCTCCCCTTCAGTTTCAGCTGGGGTGATAGAAATGGGGCTATAAAAATGAGTGCCCACCTCACCAGCCCTGCAGCTGACTGCCCTTGCTCACATGTGCTGCCCCCAGTAAGAGGGAGCAGAGCTGGGCTCAGTTCCTGCTGCCCATTCCCAGGGCAAGGGTGGGAATCTTTATTATTTGCTTCCAAGGAAGCTTTCTCCTTTCAGGTGAACAGCAGCAGCAGATGGGAGAGAGATTCTGGGCTTGTTTTGCAAGGGAAGAGGCAGGGCAAAGGCCAGGGTACCACATGCACAAAGGGGTTGCCCTGGATTTGATGGCAGCTGGGATCTCTACCTTTATTCAGGGAATGGGCTTCCCCTATATTCACCAAGTCTGTTCAGCTCTTTCTCAAGAGAAATGACACAGCCACATTGTGTCCAGGGCCTTATGTTCCTCCTAAGAGCCCAAGAGCAGAAACAATGGGTCCGAGAAGCTGGTGTGAGGGGCTTCCCTCACACAGGGAATGCAGCTGCCCTGGAGATGGCCAGAGGGCTGGAGGGCAAGGGGAGAAGGGCAGCATGAGCCCGAAGGGCTGCAGGGAGAAGAAGGAAGGGATATGAGAAATGCTCCTTCCCTCCCTCCCCTTGCTGTGGAGCAGCCTGGCTTTCCCAACACAAACATTCCAGGCTCTCTAACCAAACCCAGCTGCTGTCATGGGCTCAAACCCAGCGCCTCACTGAGCAGCGCTTGTGCTGCCAGGAGCTGGGGAGCTGCCTTTCTCTGCTCACCCCCTGCTTCCCTTCCTGCCCCCTGCCCTACCATGGGCAGCTCTGGCCCTTCTTACCTGTTTGCGTTTTCCAAGGTCTCCACTTTTTTCCAGAGTTCATTGTTTTCTGTGGTGTATGTCTCAACCCTGTGGGAATAAAACCCACAGCAACTTAGTTACAAAGGCCAGACAGAGAAAGGAAGTGTATCCTTGTCTCTCCTGGTGTGTGGAAGCTCCGTGGCCTCATCCATCACCTGCAGATATGGTCCTGGAGCCAGATGTTCCTGGCCCATCTGGTTGCAGCCAGCCTGGATGGACCAGGGATGATATTGCAGGTGGACAGTTAACGTGAGACAGTTCCCAGCTCAGGCTTTCCCCAGGGTCGGAATGCCAGTAGCACCTGGTTACAGGCAGGTCAAGTCAGGGCAGACTCAGTTATTATACAGGCTTTTCCATCACTTGAAAACCCCCCTAAGGAGCATGGAAAAGGAACAGGGGGACAAACTCAAACCTGCCCCACTCTGAGAATCTGCCCTGGCTGTGCGCCTTGTGTGTGAAAACCGGGCAGATGCTGGGCCAGCTCGCACTGCAGGCACACGAGGGCAGCAGAGAACCTGCAGGATCCATCCCACGGCTTCGAAGGGAAAGTGGTTGGGATGAGAGAAGGGGAGTGTCTCCAGGCCGGCAGGAAGGCAGGCCAGGGACACAGCCTGGTCCTGCGGGAGGTTTCCAGCACGGTCTCTGAACCAGGCGTTCCGTGTAAAAATTGGGCTTGCAGCGAAGGTGTCAAACTGAATGTTGAAGGGCTCAAGCGGAGGTTTTGACAAACCAGCTCTGCCAGAAAGCCAAATTGACCAAAGACTTGTTCCATTTAAAAAGAATCCACAATGCTGCTTTTGGTTCACATTTAAACCTGGCATTGTTTGAAAGCCATCTGTCACAGCAATGAACCAGCGGAACAAACCGCTGAGCACACACAGGCACTGCAGCCACGGCTGGGGAAGAGGCCCCAGCTCGGATGCTCTGGACCTGCCACTGGAGCGAGGTCAGCCAACAACCCAGCCCCAGCTGAAGGATCTGCTGTGGGTGATGTGCTCTGATGCCTGGACATGCACACAAAGGTGCTGCTTATGGAAGGACAGGAGAACTTGAAGGTGCTTTGAGGCACCTGGTTTTATTCAGTGTTTCTGCACGCTTAGAGCACATAAATAGCATCAGTGAGAAGAGCTCATTGAAGTTAGGTTTGGGGGTTGGTTTTCTTCCATTTTGCTGATCTCACATCGTGTTAATAACAGGGAAGAAGATGGTATTTGCACAGAAATAGGAATTTGCACCTGGATTGACTTTTTTGTCTGGGAATGCCCATCAGGGGCTGCTTGTACTAAAGGCATCAGAGGATTAGGTCCTTAAGACTTATTTTCCACCCTATCAGTGTCATGTAATGTCACCTTAGGCTTATGCCTACCATATATGCAAGACCTCAGGGTTCCAAGGAGAAAAGCAGAGCTCATGCAGGGGAGGGAATGTGGGGAATAACTGTAGTGCAAGGTTTTTCTTGCTATCAAATGCTTGTGTATCCACCCTTATGGAAAGAGAGGGGGAAAATCTGTGGTCAGTGCCCTCAGAGGGCCTGCTGCGTATGGGACAGACAAAATAGAAGCAATTTCTAGTGGTGAAATGTGACTCTTACCCAAAATCCCACCTTGCTGGCAGCCAAAATGGCCTGTGTTCTGCAGGGGACCAGCCAAACTAAGCAGTTGGAAACACAAGGTTTCTAGAGCAATCGTTACCCTGCAATAGGATTTCTAGGAGGGAGGGGAGTAGGGGCAAGATCCCAAAGCAAACTTCTATGCAGCCAGCCTTGCAAGGAATCGTGCTCTTTGAGCAACTCAGAGACAAAAGCAGTAGAAAGGGGGGCTGTGCATGGACAGGGCTGAGAAGAAGAAACTTACTTTTTCTCTAGACACTCCACATACTCTTTCTTCTTCCTGCGACTCTCCTGAGCAGAGATCTGTGAGGGGGGCAACCATCAGAGAGGAGTCAGTATCAGAAGCCTCTAGACATTGCTTTGGGGCTTCATCTTGTCTGTTCCCTGCACACACAGCACCCTAAAGGTAAATGGGGAAGTCTCCTTCCAGTCTGCTGTTCCTACTGGTCTACAGGCCAAAACTGGGAGGGATTGATGCTGTAGGTATGTAGCCTACAGGCCACAACCATTTCTTGCAGCATGCCTGTCCCCCCTGCTGCTGAGAGTATCTTTAGGGTTCCTTTGAACACCTCTGACTCACATGGGTACGTGCTGTGGTCATCTGGTCAGATTCTGCCCCAGACCACTTCTGAGTCACTGGGTGACTAATTCAGGGTCTCATTATTTGTCCCAGGGGATGCTTTCTAATCACAGTCTGAAGTCTCACAGCTTTTGCCTAATGAGCTTTGTGCATCACTTGTCCTGCACCATGCAATGGCTCTTGTTTTCCAGCCCCCACAGCAAGGTCTGACCAGGCTGATTTGTCTGACCTTAGCTTGGTGGTCCCACCAAAGGCCACACTTCCCAGACGCAGCTGCATGCCTAGCATGCATGCAGAAATGCCCCATGGCACCGTTTCTGTGGGTTGGGAGGCTTGTTCCAGAGTACCAAAGGCTGGATCCCAACTTTTCTGAGTGGCACTGCAGCTGAGCATGCTCTGGAATCATGAGAACAGCATGATTATGTATTTTGCAGTCACCTTGTTCTTGATTTTCCTCCTGACCCTCTTCAGTGCTTTCTCCTCTGCTTTGGTGAGGGGCAGCTTGGTAGGAATGGGGTAGCCCTCAGCAATCAAGGTGCGTTTCTCCTCTTCAGTCAAGAGAAGTGGGCCAGAGGTCCCTTGTAACTTCTGAAACACACAGAAAGCAGCCATCAGCATCAGGAAGGAGCTCTATCCCAGTGACCTTCCTTAAAGTCTTGCAGAGCAGCTAAGGGCTCAGTACAAATAGGTGCAGGGCAGTGCTCTTTCCTACTCTCAACCTGATCCTGGGATACAGCTCAGCAGTTGCTTTCCTCTTTTACTTGGGAGGACATCTGCTCCTTCATGGTAAGGC
Organism: Pezoporus wallicus; assembly: GCF_028554395.1. Taxonomy (NCBI): domain Eukaryota; kingdom Metazoa; phylum Chordata; class Aves; order Psittaciformes; family Psittacidae; genus Pezoporus; species Pezoporus wallicus. The sequence continues at coordinate 75,251 of NW_026638015.1, read as the reverse complement.
TGGCTACACACTGGCACTGCAGGACCCTGCCAAAGAATTTATGGGTGATGTTTAAAACACAGCCTGGTTATGGGAATTCTTAGTTATTCCCTTCTCTAACCTCCTCAGAAAGTCCTGCATTGCATAGGCTGCATCCCGAAGTACAAGGTGATAGCACTTGCTAAAGCAGGGTAGCTGCTGGTAGTCACTGTGCAAGACTTACTGCAGCTCTCCTCACTCCTGTGAGCACCATCCTGTCCCCACTCCCTGTGCTAAGGCATTGCCTTGCCAGAGCATTTCAGGTCAGAGACCTGAAGAAGAGCAGGATCCCCATCATGAGCCTTGGAAAGCCTCCAGCCCCCTCTGAGTAGTAGCCCTGTGTCCCAGTTACATCCTCCTGCCTCCTTACGTGTGGTGCTGTGAGGAGAGGTGAGGAGGAGATGGCAGTAGAAGAGCGAGCAGCAGGACGGGCTGGGCTGGAGGGAGGCAGGGACCGAGGGCTCTGAGATCCATCGCTGTCACTACCATGGCTGCTGGGAGGAGTTGGAGGCATCTGCACCAGGTCATCTACTGGGAAATAAAAGATCACTCATGTCAGCCTGTTGGTACAGGCATAGGGACCTGAGTAGCAACAGGAAAAGGCATTGCCATAACAGAGGACTGAAAAGAGGGTGATGAGTCTCTCACAAGGTGGGTCTGAGAGCAAGGCTGGACTGAGCGCTGCCCAAGACCAGGGTGAGGCTGACCTCAGATGTGCTAAACTGGAACTGCAAGAGTCGGAGAGCTGGCAGGGGCTTTGCCAACACACTGAAGATATTTACAAAGCAACAAGGTACTCCAGTGTCAACCAAAAGGGAATACAAAGCCTGTGATATTTTGCTCACAAGCACAGGAAGCTCTGTAAGAGAAGAGCTCTTCCAAAAACACTGCAGGGCTCACACACTTGCCAGCATGCTTGATCCAAAGGGGCTCAGGTCACTCGGTTGGTTTCCAAGCACTTGAAAACTGTCCCCACTTTGTACTGGAGAGCCCTGGGGCCTTCGTGGAGGTGGGAATATGCCTAAGGAATGTCTCTCTGCAGCAGTGGGAGTTCCTATAGTGCTTTCATTTGTGCATCGGCAGATTTTCAGATGGTTGGGTTTCTTTCAAATTAAACTGGATCCTGAATTTCCTGACTTTCAGATGGTTGTTTTTGGATAACACTGCAGTCTCTCTGAGGCTTTTAAAGGCTCTCTTGCCTATTTCCAACTCTAAAGTAGCCTGGTTTGCCTGGGAGTCCCTGTATGAATAATTGTGTGCGTGACTGCTGGTCCAGACACTGATCTGAGTTGGAACAGTGCAGCACTCCCTCCTCTACTCGGCTGTGTCCCAGTGCTACCTTGCATGGCTTTGCTCTCAGCTGTTATCTTTTCTCACTGTATAGGAATGATCTATATCTGAGTAGTATAGAGGGATGTAAGTTGACCAGCAAATTCTATCTTCTTACCTGTAGGTACATTTAAAAACTGGTTCACTTCTTTGGGTTCAGCTTTGATCACAGGTGCTGGAGTCATTTCTATGGGAGTCTGTGGAAGAGAAGCAGAAAGAAGCTCCTGGGTGCTGCCACGTCTCCTGCCCAGAGGGGTCCCAAGCCGCTGCTCCCCTGCTCTCTCTTGCACCCCATCTCACAGCTCTGCCCCAAAGCAGCCTCTCACCACATGTAATAGTAACCAAGAGTCCAAACAGAAGTCCCCATGGCCTGTGTTGCTGGGCACACAGACTGCAAACACATGTTTGCAGAGGAAGAGGCAGTGGCAGATGGATACACTGCCAAGCAGTGCTCTGAGTACCTCCAAAAGGGAGATGACTTTTATCCTTGGCAATCTGCTAGATCCAGACAGTGGAATTTAAAGCAACCTATACATTACCCTCTTTGATCTGCCTTCATTAGAAATGGGAGGATAGAGGCTGTACAGAAACAGCAACAGAACCACCCCTGTCCTGCTTACATGATTTTCACCAGGGCTGCTGGGCAGCTGGTTCCAATCGCAGGGGACAGAGTTAGAGAGTAGATTTATTCCCATCTGGGCTGTGCTGCCCCTCAGCTCACCAGCCCCCAGCCCACCAGTGTCTGGGGGAGCTTTTACACTAAACAGACACACTGTAAACTCCTCCACACTGTAAATACAGCTGAGAGAACCATAGGATGGCTGCTGAGCACACAGAGCAGAGCTCCGAGGGCACAGCAAGTTCAAGCTGTGTAAATAACAGAGGAAGTTTGTGCACAGTTTTGGCTGGAAGTACCCATTTGTTTTGGATGGTTGTTTAAATGGGAAGATGCTCAGCATGAGTGAAAAAAGGAAGTGAACCCCAGAGATGCTCTACTGTTATCTACTGAGCTGCTATAAGATAGCCAAGGTCTGTGTGAGATGAGTCAGACTTTCCCATCCAACATGGTTGGACTGAAGACATGAGCCCTCAGCCTAGACCCATGACCAGTGGCATAAGTGAGCCTCCTCCCAACAGACTAGGAACTTAGATATTACCAAAAGACTTGGTCCCTTTTTCTTAGAAATCATGGTTCCTGCTGCTTCATAGGAAAAAGCAAAGCAGGATCTGGAGTGGGACCTCCACTTCCAGTGAAAAACTGATAAAGTGAGAGGCCGTATGATAAGCCCAAAGCCATGAAAAAGGCAGTACCAGAGCAGGGGTTATACTGAAGAATCGTGGGGTCAGTGGCATCACATTTAATTGATGCTGTGAAAGATTAAAATAAGGCAAGAGTGGCTACAGAAATACTGGCAGATTGGAGGCCTCCAGCACATGCAAGCTGAAAAGCCTTTGGCTTTTGTGCCAAGGGAATATGCTTGCATTTAACCAAGATTGTAAAGCATTCTGTGCTGGAGGAAACCTTCCTTCCACTGTTTGCTCTGGAAGCATAAGCTGTCTTGTAGCTTAACTGCAGGAATCAAGAACAGTTCCACCTAGCATCAGTAGTGCTGCTCCTCTGACTGCCATTTCAAGAGGAGAATGACAAATAATGCAGTATTTGGGCTTTGCATCACCTTCTCCTTTCTGTCAGCAGCTAAATCCCCTAGCAGGACACATGGCAGGGCCTGCACCATCAGGGGTGCTGCTGTGTGAGAGCCCAGCTTCCCAATGGATTTTAGATGGGCTCACCTCCTCGGGGACTGGCAGTCTCTGCAGAGGGTTGAGGTTCAGCACTGGTATGGAGCTGGCAGCTAGCTGGGACTCAGGCAGGTCTAGAGCCAGGTTCTGTTCCTGTTTCACCATGATGGAGCAGAGCTTGGGCCCCAGCGACCACACTCCATTCTCCAGCTCTGAAACATGCACAACATGAGAGTCAAACTCCAGCAGGAACAAGAGAAATAAAAAGCCATGCAGACAGCTTCCCCCCGTCTGGTGAGGCTGCCTTTCCAAGTTTAGCACTGTCACCACACAAGCATGTGCAGGCCCACAACACAGAGTACAAAAGGGAATGAACCCCCAGCGTGCAGGGAGCAGACAGGACACAGCTAGAAGGGTTGTGGCTCTGCTCTGACTGTGCAGCCCAAGCACTGGAGGAGAGCTGTGGGGTTTCTTCCCCCAGTGATGTCTGTCTCGTCCTCTGCAGCTTATTTCTATTTAGAGCTCAGTAAGAGGAGGATGCAGGGCTGTTGCTCCTTAGGCAGCATGGCCAGCATCACAGACCTGCCAGGTTACAAACAATAGCACCATCTCTGTGCTGGAGAGCTGGTGAGAGGGCAAGCACAATGGCAGTGAAAGGCTGATAGTGCTGCTTTGGTCTCCTGCCGATGTAGTGCCAGGTACCAGAGCTTTCCTGCATGATGGGAGAGGAGGAAGGTCCATTTCTGTGGAAGTCCAATGTAGTATCTGCTTGTGAGGCTGCTCCCATGACTGCTCTGCTTAGTCTTACCTCCTCCATCCTGTGCTGCGCAGGGGCCCTGCTGCCTATAGGTGTGCCCTGCTGCCATTGCTGGCAGGGACAGAAGCAGCAGTGAGGGAAAGGAAGTATCTGAAGAGACGTGAATGGAGCTGTGTTAGCACACTCTGCTCACCCCCTGCCTGCTCTGTCCTGTGTGCATCTGTGGTGTGAGCCTGGCTTGTCACTGGAACCAGAGATCCCAGGAGCTGGGATTCAGGCAGTGGTAGATAAGCTGTAGCTCAGATGGGAGCAAAAACCTGCTAGGCAGGAGAGCTGCCTGGCCTCTGCTCTGAAGTTTTGGTCCCTTCACTGCTCTTCAAAGACTTCAGCCCGCCAAAAAGTTACTCCTCTACTGGCCTGGAGCCTGCATCCTCCTCCCTAATCCTCATCCCTCCTCTTCGCCTTTTTATCTGACAAGCATGAAACTCATTTAGCTTGACAAAGGACAGACTAAGTGTGTCACCAGTGCCCTAGTTGGCTGAACATGAGACCACAGTCAGGCTTAATCCCTGACTCCTCTGCACTACACTCTGCATTCAGCACTCAGGGATGCTGCCCAGCTGCCTGCTGCTCAAAGCAGCTCTGCAGTGCAGGTCTCACTTCAGAAGATGTCCTGGCAAGAGGGTGAAAAAGGTCCTTCTCAGCTCCAGAAAAGCCTGCACAAAGGAACACAAGCAAGTAGCTGTTCCTGTGGGAGCTGCCATCTGAACTAAACTTAAAGGAAGCTTATCATCTTTCCCCAATTCAGTCTCTGTTGCCATCAAGAGAGGACATGACAGAGTTCCGCCTCTGGCTATTACTTGAAAACTAGTGTTAAAGCTTGGACAAGAATTGTATCAGTTAACACAGTGCTACCCTTGCCAGTGGACTATTTATTTGGTCAAGCACTTCTTATTTTGCTGCCTAGATAGGTGTCTCTAGCAGAGGCTCATTCTGTGTGACTGGACACCTTCAAGCACAGACATGCGCTCCTGTGGCTGCTCTGTGTGCTGGAGAGCAGTTAACCCTGGTATGCAGACAAGCCTTTTCTGATAGAAGGAGGTGAGGTGTTAACACAACCACAGGTGTTTGCAGCCACAAAATGTGGACTGGCATCTTCTGCCTGGTCACAGCCTGTCACAGAGATGGACATTGCCTTCCCATTTATCCCACTGGTCTAGGCAAGTTCAACTAAACCTGTCATCCTGACAGATGGTCGTCTGACTTGATCTTACCCTTCTGAAAGGTGGTGAAGAATACACAGCTTCGTCCATTAAATCTCTTCTACAGTTTCACTATGCCCACCACAGGAATGTTTTGCCTTCTGGCTAATCTGAAGTTGTCTTACTTTGATTTTATTCTTCATCTTCCTCATCCTCCCTTTCTGTTGTAAAGCTCTGTATTTCCCTTTTTCTCAGACGCTTGGGGCATCCTCTGCCTGGGAGGGCTGCTGCTGAAGCAAGTTGCTAGACAAGGGAGAGCAGACCACCAAGTGCTCTCCCTGTGCAGACTTGACTCGGCAAGAGAGCAGTCCCCAGTGCTGTCAGTCCAGACAGTCAAAGGAGCAGACACCCAAATACATACGGACTGTCCTCCCATTTCCTGTCTACATTCTGACCCTGCTCTCTTTCCCACCCTTGGAGATTTATCTGGGGAGTGATTGGGTTACAGAATCAGAAATGCATCAGAGGGTCAATGAGGGACTGAGAAGGATTTTTGTGTGGACACATCTATGTTCTACTGCGTGAGAAGATGTTTCAGAGGTATGGCCAGTCTGGAACCACTGAAGGTTTCACTCTATGTTGGTGGGTGAGGCATGCCAGGAAGCTCATCCCCTGCTCCAGATACTCTGTGCATAATGGGAAGAAGTAACGGCTGAGAGACATCCATAGATGCCCTGGGTTGAGCAGGTGAGGCACAGAGCAGGACCTGTGTAGGGGTGCAAGCAGCAGCCTGAGGCTGGTCCAGCACCCACAGTCTTTGCTCCTCCTGCTCCTGGCATCAAATCCCACCCTGCAGAACTTAGGGCTGGTGCTGAGAACCAAAGCAGCCAGTCTGCATGTGCAAACCATCTGGAGAGCAGACTCCACTGATAAGCAGGGTCACGATGCACCCAATGGCTTGCCCTAGCTGACCTGTGTTAGTGGGAACCATGTGGGAAGGGGCAGGATTTGGAAGTGTTTTGGAGTTCTGCAGAAAAGCTGGGAGAAAGCTGATAAATAGCAAGTCTCAGCCAGCTCCAAGCCTAGACAGAGCCCAAGCATTCCTGAGGAGCTCTGCAGACCAAGCAGAGCTTGCTTAATGTCAAAGAAAAGCCATTTCTGGGTAATTAATTTGAAATGAATGTCTAAAAGGAGTGAGACTGGATGGAGCTGTGCCAAAAGGACTGCACAGTGTTGCAAATACTGGACCTGACTCAGGGCTACACTAGAATATGACTCACATCCAATTATGAGTCAAGACAGCCCTGGAAAGATGGGTTGAATTATCCCACTGCAGGACTGGGATAGGGGCATAGATACCTCTATACCTGCCACATTAATACTAGGCCTTACTCCCTGTATAGAGCTGATCTGCACTCTCTGAGACCAAGTGCCACGTCCATCTCAAGCTCTCCTGGGATATGCACTGTACACCCTGTGATGGCCTCTGTCCAAGGACCAGTGTCACACTCCATTCAAGAGAGTCATGGTCTTGCTTTGGAGACACTGCAGCTGAAGCTGGGGCATGTCCAGACACAGAGGAGAGGAGCAGAAGTGTTGACAAGTGTCTCAGAGAGAGTCCCAGAGGTAGCTTCATGTGGGCAAACTTAATTTCACTGCCTTCTACAAACTCATGCTTTTTGCTTCTCCCATTACCAAGCCTCATCTTCTCCTATTCAGATGCAGGGGCAAAATAAGGATGTGTTTATTTGTTCATGCTGGTTTGTTTTCTGTTAGTCGCCCGGCTGCCTCTTTGGGCTGAGTGCCCTCCAAGATCATATTGGGACTAAACCTAAGGAAAAAGGAATGCAAATGGAAAGCTTTTTGATACAAGGCAGAGCTTGCTTGGCCTGCCACAAGCCTCTCTCCCAGCACCTCCCTGAGTGGACCCTAACTGATGGCTGCGCCTTTGCAGGGACCAAAGGTAGTGGATCGGCTCCTCTCCTTCTGCCTTGTCTTTTGTACCAGAGAGCTGGGATCATTCCCGGCCATGAGAGGGAAACCTCTGTCCCAGGTCTCACTCTCAGTCAAAGGAATGGCTTTCTTCTGTGTATACTGAGCCTGTGCCACTGCTTTTTCAGGCAGCCTGGTGCCCATCAGCTGTTGGGACACCCACACAGTCCCACAAATTACAGGACTCTCTGCAAGGACAGCTCTAAAAATATCCAACCATCATAAATTATCCTGAAACATTGTTTTAAAAATAGGCTTTGAAATGACTGTTCCTCTTTGTCTCCTGCTAGAAGATCTGCTGGTGAAGAAGCCACTTAGCTTTCCATATGTACCAGCACTGGTTGCAGCCAGAAACTCATGCTTCCTATATTCAATCCAAACCCCTGCTGCTTCATGCCAAAACAGACCTGGATCTAGGGCATCCACACCCAGGTTTGCAGGGTCCTTAAGAGACATTGTCTAGTGCTTGCCAGAAGCTGGCAGAACACCAAACCACAGCCAATTATCATTGCCCAGCAAAGGAGCAATGTGGCTGTGAGAGCACAAACTGAAGGAAAAAATGTGGGCTGTATTTGACAACAGTGGATCAAGCCCAAGGAACTGCCAGTTTGGCCTTATACATGGAAGCAGCTGGAGCCTCTGCTAAGAGATGTGCCCAAAGCTGTGCAGTGTGCATGTCTCATGCTCACCATTAGCATTATCTTCAGTCTTGACAGGCACGAGGGGGCTCTGGGGAGCAGAGTCTCCACTGAGGGAGTAGCTGTGCTCTGCCTGGATGCCTGGAGTGGGTGGATCCAGGTCCATATCCAGCAGTGGGTTCTTCTCAGCCAGTACTGGGTCATCAAAGAAACTGCTGAAGAGGTCGTTGGAGAAATCCTCCATGTTGTCGAAGTGATCCAGGTTCTCTGAGAAATGCTGGGGGAAGACAAAGAGAAAGCATTTGTGTCAACTCCAAGAGGGATCTGAGAGCCTTCCTCTGTACTGGGAGGCAAACCTCAGCCACAGCCCTTTTTGGATGAGAAAAAGCAGTTCCTATCCCTTGCCTGCATCAGTTTGATAAAACCACCTTGAATTAAGATAGAAAGGGCTGTGGTGCTGGACGTCTTCTCTGCCTGTTTATCTATGCCACAAACACTCATGCAACTCTTCTGTATTCTCACATCTCCCCCTTCCTCTGTGGTACCTATCTTTGGCTTCCTAGCATCACTTCACTGTGACAACAAGCAGGATAGAGCGCAAGGCAAGAAATCCCTGTGATGACAAAATGCAAGTGTGGCAGAAAATCACCATCTTCAGCACCTGTCCTTGGTGACACTTTCTCATGCTCTCTGCCAGCAGCAATAGGCACTCCGATGCCCCAGAGAACATTAACCCAGCTGCTGATTTCTATCAGAGGCAAAAAAAAAATCAGTTGGATCGACATAACAGGAAGACCCCCTGTTGTATTTCATTTCCTCTGGGATTTCACAGCCCCTCTGTGGACCATATGAGGCTGTCCTCCAGCCAGATAATGCCTCTGAAATTCAGCTCCCCGATGAAGTTTAAACACTACAGATGGGCTGTTAACAACAAACAATCATCCCACTAATCATTCCAGTAACAGTCAGTAAATCTGGCCAGTGCTGCTGCAGAGCTGGGCTCCTGATGCTGCAGGGAACCTGCTTCCTTTGAGGCATATCCTCCTATTCAGAAGTCAAATCACTAACTTTTCCATTTGCTACAACAAAGCATTGGTTGGGCAGGGAGAAAAATGGTGGCTGCCAAACACCAGCTGAAAAATTATCCCATTTGTTGGCAGATTGAGGCTTCTGGCTCAGGGAGAGGAAAGAAAAGACAGATACATTCAAGTGACTATATTACACAGACGGAACTGTGTAACTTAAATGAACTGGAGAGAGCTCGGCAGACTCAGACTGGGTCCCCCTGCCTGGAAAAGCATCTGGGTGGGGCAGAAAGGCATTGAAAGCAGCATACTGAAATACCAAGAGCAACAGGGTATGGATGAGAGAGAGGGGTAGAGAGCACACAGGCCCTAGGCTGGAGATACAAATGCCAATGAATTCCAGTGTGAGAGATGAGCTCAGGAAGGAGCATGAGGTGTGCGCAGCACTAGAACTGAGGGAGGAGTTGGCCAAAGGACCCCGGATGCTGGAGCTTGCAGGTTCCTGCTCCTATTTGTTTTACCTGAGCACAGTACCACTCTGTCAACATTACGCTGGCTGTCAGAGTGTTGGGGTGAGGCTGGGGAGTGAAGCAGCTGAACAGACCCACACTTCCCACCAAGCAGAGGAGGGAAACAGTGCCCTTCACCCTCCAACTTCACCCCTCAGCCACTCAACGTAAAAACTCAGATGCCCACAGAGCATGCTGGAAGTGGGGGGAGTCCCTGACACAAGGTTTCCCTCCCTTTGCTTCCTTCCCACTTGTCCTGTCCTCCCATTGCCAGGAGTGAGCCAGCGCTGGGAGGGCAGACACTACATGTGTAGGTAAGGTGGAGAAGGCACACTCATGCTAAATCCCAGTGTTGAGGCCCTCCCTGGGATGTCTGGGCTGAAGTTTTCTCCACTTGTTCCCATGCCGGAAGCAGAGTTGGCAGGATAGCTTGGTAAAACCTACCCAGCCATTTCCAAGTTGCCTAGAAGCATTTCTGCCCTTGAATCAAGCGACAGAAAACACCTCCCATCTGTGCTGAGCACAACTGTTTTTCAGAGGGAGCTGAGTCAGCAGATGGAACTGGGTTAGATATTTATCTTTAAAAGCACTGGAAAACCAGGGTTTGTCCTATCCTTCAGCAAGGAGGAGTAAAGAGTTTGGAGCATTAACTCCCCGAGAGTGCCCGCTAGTGTAGCAGCTGTTCTTTGTCTTGCTTTCTCTAAACAACACAAGCAAACACAGGATGTAAATATGACAGCCTTACGGTAAGGGCGAGAACGCAACCACAGAAGTGAAGGGATTCAGAGATTTGGCTGCCAGCACACCACGAGAGCACAGCAGAGCCAGGATCCAACAAGAGGCACTCAAATCAGATGTACTGTTTTAATCAAAACTACAACCACCTTGGAACCCTGGAAGAGGAGCAGAGCTGGATGGACAGCTGCAGGGAGAGCTGCGACTGCCACATGCTTCCCATTTCTTTGACAGCTGTGTATTAACAAAGGCAGAGTGGGAGTGAAGAGAGTCAAGAAGGTGCACTTACGCAGTAGTTCCACATATTTTAGCAGTATCCCACCCATGCTTAGAACAAGGACCTCTTGATCAGTCAACTGTCTTCCCATTGTAGGATGGAGGTAAGAGGCAGGGATGTGTCACTGGTTTTACTCTGAGACATTAAAAAATCTCTCCAGCAGCAGCTATGGGCTTAGAGCTTAGTAATGAGTGCAAGGGGCTGAGTATTGGAGCCTTAACATGAGCATTGGCATTGGCAGGAGTAATGGCATATTTTTGATTCTTCTTTAAGCCACCACACAGCAGCCTTCCTGGAGGACCTCACTGCCTGGAAGTGAGGATGAAGGCAACACTGTTTTCCCAGAGATGTTCTTCCCCAGGAGATGGAGACCTACAGCACAGTCTGGGAAAAACATGGGTGATAAGCAAAGATTTCCTGGGAATCCAGACATTTTGGGGCATGTAGCCCAGTCTAGGCTCCTGGGTCCTATCCTCCAGTGCACCTAAATACTGGCAAAGCCTTCTCATCGAAGCAGCTGCCCTTCAGCTTTCACCAATCATACATACACTGTTCCAACATTTCCAGACACAGAGGATGGGAAGAAGGAAGCTAGCCTATAGGATTGGGAATAACTATAGTTACTGTCAAAGGGGGCATCAGACATCAGGCACACTCAAAGAGGAAGAGCACCTAGAGCTGTCACAGAGCTGGAGGTCAGGAGGCAGAGGCAAGGCGATGAAAGGATAAAGCAAACAAAGATCATGACATGGCTTTGTAGCTGTCTATATCCACAATGGAAACTACAGGCCAAGCAGGAAGCTAGCCACCATGTCCCATGAAGACTACTGTGTCTCTTGGGTTGGCTCTGTTCTCTCCTGATGACAACAGGTATTAACTTTAGATTTCAGATCAGTAAAGACAGCCGTGCATGCATGCAACCGCATGGTAGCAGGAAGATGTGTTCTCTTGTCCAGATCCAACTGTGATGGGCATAGTGGGGAGCAGCCCAGAGCTTATTTTGGATAGATGACATCAAGACGGCTGCTAAATAGTTTAGATCAAGCCTGCTAACCCAGAATATGCAAACTCTGTCCCACTCTCGTTGGGGGAGCTGCTCCTATCTGGCAACACTCAGAGAAGGCTTCAGCTGTGCTTCCTTAATGCATGCGAGAGAGAAGGCTCCAGGGAGCTGCACATCCCAGGGTACGGTGTCACAGGCCCGTGTGGATCGTGGCACATCATGGAAGGGTCAGTGCTCTAAGTTCCTGAGCAACAAAGAGGAGCAGGTTTATCACCTGACCAAATGGACTATAGCTTTCTCCTGGCTGGAAGCTCACATGCCAAAGGAACTGCTGGGCAGCCACTAGCCCTCCCTTCTCCCCCACAGCTAAAGGCCTTCATGTGCTACCAGAAAAGACCGTGCTGGGCTTTGGGAAGACTTTTGCCAGTGCTGTGGCACTTGTTGGTCCAACAAAGAATCCACAGGATTCAGATATGAATGAAGGTGGGATGGACAAAGATTTATGATCAGAGCAGGGTGATCCTCTCACAGCCTCTCAAAAGCACCTTCCAGCCAGAAGAAGATCAGTCAGCTCCAGCTCCTCAGAGAGCTGGCCAAGAATTTCCAATCGTGACAATGAAGGACTCTACAACTCTACTGAGATTCTCCTTTAAGATATCTCAAGTAGCTTTCACACATGGACCTGGCTTAAGCAAGGGAGACCAGTCAACTGGGAAACATGATCTTTACCATCCTGTCCCAGAGGGAGTGGGTGTGAAGTGTACTGGGGGAAAACAGCTTCCAGATGGGATGGGAAGCTCACAGCACAGTCTCATTTTGCATTATTTGCTCTTGCTATCTCCCCCTCCCTTTCACACCCTCCTTCCTTCTCTTTCTAACTATGCTCCAAAGCCAAGAAATAGCACGTGTTTCCAAAGCTGTATTACCAGTGAGCGGTCAGGAAGGGGGCAGCCAAGGGACAGAAACGCAATGGCGAGGATGTGCTGGATATCCTGATCCAAGCCCCACTTCTGGCTGCCCGGCCCCCCACATCAGTTCTGGGAGGATGGGGAGGCAGCACCCAAATGGAATGAGCCAGCATGAGAGGTATGGGGGCAGGCAATGACCACCACATCCCCAGGTTCATCAGAGAGCCCTAAGTTGCTGTGGTGCCACAGGAGAATCTGCTGGGGCTGAGGCCACCTCAGCCATGGGGAAAGAGTGCAAATCTGTCAGCTGCTGGCTCTTGCTCCCTCCCACTCCTGGTTGACCGACACAAGCACTGACTCTTCCAAACATATTTCCACCACATGTTTTCATCCTGACCTCATGCTTAGGGTTGTCTAAATAGCACACTGTATGTGCGTGCGTGCACTCCTCATTTGAACACCCTTTCCTGTTGTACAACAGTTATCCTGGGAGCTAATGTAAAGCATCCAGATATTCCAATGCAAGCTCTCCATCTCCCCCCTATCCAGAGCTGGCATTATACCTCTGGGGGTCCCAAGAGACATTAAGCCTTTTCCCCTGCCCCACTGTGCATGGAAGGCCTTAAGGTGTCACTTTTGTAGCCCAGTGGCACCACACATGGCTGAGGAGGGAACGTTTTCCTCTCCCTGGATTCACTTCTCTGTGGTCACCCTGGCTGTGTCTATCCCTCCTTTTCTCTTTCACGCTTCCATCCTTGGACTGTGACTTTCCCCTTCCCACCTCCAGCTGAGCTGTTTGGAGATGATCTCCCGTCAGGATCAGCCTGGTTCTCACAGCCTCCCTGCTCCCACCACAATGGTCTCGCTCCAAAGAGAACGCGGCGAGGGGCTAATCCAGCTGGGCTGCAGCCCAGGCCCAGGAGACGAAGGGCCTTTGCAGGTTGGAGGTTGTGCTCGTGCTGGCACGCGGTGCAGATGGGGAGGGGATTCTTTTGAGTTTTCTCTTTTCTTTTTGAAAGTATTTTTCCTCTTTGCTTGCCAAGATAAATCTCCTGTCCCAGCTGTGACATCTGCATTTCCCTTCTCTGCTTTCACTAAGGAATGAAGCCCCCTGCACTCCAGCTGCACAGCCGAGGTTTCCTTTACATTCCAGGAAAGAAGAGCCCGTACACTCCAGACAGTCCTCCTGCTCTCTTTAAAATACAGTGGATTCTAGACCTTATGAAAGGGAAGATCTTGACAGCGTTAACAAGATCCAGGCAGGATGGACAGATGCTGCGCACGCTTCTCACAGTCTAGTCAGTGCATGTGCCCCCCGAGGGGCACAAGGGATCAGCCAGCCAGCTCCTGGCTCTCCCAAACCCCTCTGTCCTGACTCGTATTGCTCTTGGTCTCTCCCCTCACAACACCACAGCTCCGTGCTGCCATTCTACTCCCTGGATAGCTCGCCACTGACCAGGTACCCCATTGCTTTCTGCATGGCATGGCTGAAGCACCCAAACCATGCTAACCCCACTATTTCCCTCCAGCAGCGGGGCAGCATCCTGACCAACAGCACCCCCCAGTCCTTCTCAGAGATTGTCACCAATGCCCCCGTCACGTCTTTATTTGTCAGCTCCCCTGACACCCAGCCTCCAAGTGATGGAGGATTTGACTGAACCTGATCTGGAACCAGGCCCAGGATTACTGCTGTCTGTAGAACAACGCAGAACGAGAAGCAGGAGAGGTTATGGCCATGGTGGCCTGCTCCCCACAGGCCTGCTGTGCCATTACTTCTCTCTCCTCAGACCAAAGGTGCCACAAGCCCTCGGTGGCAGAGGCCGCCATGTCCTCGGTGCTTTGCGAAGCCCCAGCAAGGCTGAGGCACAGCTCGCTGTGGAAACCTCCTTCCACCGCGCACCCGCGCCAGGGACCTGGATTTACAATTTCCAGCCCCAGGCGCCACAGGACCTAAGGAGGGACGACACACAACCGGGGGAAGGCGACTGAGGGCACGGCGCCCTGAAGGGGGCCAGCAGCACTGCGGGGCCGCTGAGCTGCCCTCAGCCATTGCCCCCCCCAGCCCCAGCCCCAGCCCCGTGAGGCGCTCAACGGCCGCCGCGGCACGCTTCCAACGGCCGGCAGCCGCGGCCGCCCATTGGCCGACACCGCCGAGCGGCGGCCAATGGGAGGCGGCTGCCAGCGGGGCCGCGCGAGGCGGGCGGGAGGAGTGCAGGGTTAGGACGGAGCGGCCGCGGCCCCTCAGGCACCGGCCCCGCTCCTCAGGGCCCCGGCTCCCCGCGGTGCCCGGCGGCCGCACTGCTCGGCGGGGAGCTTGGCGCCGGAGGGGACGCCTCGCCTCTGCCCCTCCGTGGGTCTTTCTCACCCTGCGATGTCTTAACGAGTGCCTCAGAGGACATTGCCTCGCTGGGAAGATGCCGCTTCGGGTGCACGCTGCTCCCACGGTTTGCAGTGATCTCTGGCAGGCGTAAAGGTTTTGTGAGGTTCTCCCCCCTCCTCCCGTACAGCTGCAGCGTGTGTGTGTGGAATAATGAGGATCATCGAATAGAATCATACAATCAAGGAAAAGACCTTTAAGCTCATCCAGTCCCACCGTTCCCCAGTACTGCCAAGGGCACCACTAACCCATGGCACTGAGGGCCTCATCTACACGGGGTGTGAACACTTGCAGGGATGGTGCCTCCACCACTGCCCTGGGCAGCCTGTTCCAATGCTTGACCATGCTCCCTGTGAAGAAATGGTTCCTAATATCCAGTCTAAACCTCCCCTGGCACAACCTAAGGCTGTTTCCTCTTGTCCCATCACTTGTTACTTGGGAGAAGAGACTGACCCCACCTCACTACAGCCTCCTCTCAGGCAGTTGTGGAGAGCGATAAGGTCTCCCCTGAGCCTTCTCTTCTCGAGACTGACCCTCCCCCCCAGGTCCTTCAGCCGTTCCGTACCGGTCTTGTGCCCCAGACCCTTCACCAGCTCCATTGCCCTATCAGCTGACAGAATGAGTGATGCTGTTAACAGCACACACCCCATGAGGACCATGTCAAACTTCTGTGGCTCTGTTTGTGAGCTGGCTGTTCACTGGGGAGGAACCTCAGGAGGCACTCAGGAGTGGGTCTTTGACTTACATGGGTTTGCCCATGAAGGAAAACAGGAGATAAAAAGGTCCATGGAAAGCTGAAATCTGACAGCCTGTGGATGGGTTTCCCAGTGGCTCAGAAGGAGGCACCAACAGCACTTGCTGCTGCAGTGGCAGAGGAGTCTGGACACTGGTGTAGCCACTGGGATCGATGTGCTCAGCATAAATGGGACTAGCATCCACCATGGGCAGTGATGTGGGACAGGCTGGAAGCACCCTGCGAGGAGGAAGACTGTGGAGCGGGGCAGAACCCAAGCCAAGGTGATTCAATGTGTCAGTGTGGCCATAGTGGTGCGGCTCTCTGTGTGCCCTCAAGCTGCCTGCAGATGCCAGAGTGCAGAGCAGGTATGCCCATGCTAGGGAGGAGGAGGAACATGTCAGCCACCCCTAGGGCAAGCAAGGCTCTGCTAGCCCAGGGTGGAAAGCATCTACAGTACATTTTGCCTGCTGCACAAGACTTGCTGAATCTGCAGAGACAGGAGCACCTCTCCTCCCAGCAGCAGCACCCTGGAGGATAAAGAGGAATGCCTCTGCTTTCCAGCAAGTTTTTTGCTGCGTGTATGCTACATATGCAATGAATGTCCCACATTTCTTTTGGCTTACAGCTTGCCTTGCAGCTGACTCTGATAAAAAGAGTATTAGACCAGGACTTAAACCATAAGCAGAAGTGGACACAGCCCTCTCAGGGTGAAGCATGCAGATTGGCTGCTCATTAGGTATCATTTGGCAGATTTGGGGGTTATTTCTAGGAGTCCATGAAAGGTCAATAAAAAGTCTGTCCTTCAAGGACTTTCTTGAGCTCAGAGAACTGAAGAAGACACCTGGGTGCTGCACAACAAAGCTGCCTTTATTTCTGAGCCATTGTGGTGGCAACCGGGCTGCGTTTGAACACACATCTTGTGGAAAGTGTTCCCTGTGGGAATGCAGGTACCCCTGACCAAGCTGGCAGGGGCCTCTTCCTCTTTGCTCCTTCCCAAGCTGAGGTCACTTACAGCCTTTGGGCAGAGACTTCACACAAGCAGCAGCTCTGAGAGAAGTTGTATCATCATCACTGCCCCAGGTCACTGCCCCAGGTCAATTGGTGCTTTACCTCTTTGTGTTGACTTGGCAGCCTCAGTAGGCTCCTGGTGACACCCGGACTCCACACCGTGATGGGGGACAGGAGTCTCAGCTGCTGTAGCATCAAGAGGAGGAGGTTCATGTGAACTTTACCTCCTTAGGTGTGAAAATGTAAACCACCATCTTCAAGAAGGCCCATTCTGCTGTTACCCTGATCCACCTCCACCCAGGCGTGCCCTTTGCAGAGCCCAAACACATCCATCCCTTCTCAATCCCCACAGAGCCACAGAACGGCTGGGTTTCCATAGCCATGCCTGTTGGTGTGCAGGACTCCTGCACAACCTAGGGATGCAACTCCAGCCCAGCCCTGCAAATCTAGAGGCAAATCTACCCTGAGAAAGCCTACATGGATTGAATTGTGTGTGGTATGTCTGCCTGGACAGCTGAGGGGAAAGTTCTGCTTGATGGAGAGGGACACACAGTGCGATGAAAGGCAGCAAGCAGGGCAAATGAAAGAAAATACTGGCTTACTCTGTGTGACTCTGTGAACTGTACTGCTGTGCTGCAGGGGAGCCAGGTCACAGTATCACCAAAAGACATGAAATACAGCAGGAACGTTCAATACAACTGAAAATAAATTAGAGAGGTGCAACTCAAACCAGTCACCAGCCAGTGGGAGGGAGAAGTTGATTCAATATCCAGTATAAACCGGGATAAACACCACTCTACCATTTCTTCCATCTTTCTTGGAAGCTTCTGGCCCTGCCCAATATGGGGTTGGAGCCACCAGAGCTGGCAGATCTTTGCTCTTACACAACTTGTCACCTCCATAGACCTCAGAGCAGCCTTCCAGTATCTGAAGGGGGCCTATAGGGATGCTGGAGAGGGACTCTTCATCAGGGACTGTAGTGACAGGACAAGGGGTGATGGATTTAAACGGGAGAAGTTCAAGTTAGATATAAGGAAGAAGTTCTTTACTGTGAGGATCCTGAGGCACTGGCACAGGCTGCCCAAAGAAGCAGTAAATGCTCCATCCCTGGTAGTGTTCAAGGCCAGGTTGGAGAGAGCCTTGGGCGATATGGTTTCATGTGAGGTGTCCCTGCCCATGGCAGGGGGGTTGGAACTGAATGATCTTAAGGTCCTTTCCAACCCGAACCGTTCTACGATTCTAGGCCTTTTTCTGTGTCTTGCAAGAAAGGCAATCTAAGCAATGCGAAAGGTGCCCTGGGAGACAGAGGAAATCTGCTTTGGGAGGTAACCAGAGGAGGAGGTATTATCTTTTCAATCAGTTTCATTTGTCTCATTGAAACTGTTTCATTTTAGTGTTCAGAGAGCAAAATCAGAGATAATTCACATTTTGTCCTCTGGCAGGTCCCTGGAGACCCATAAAGAAAATCAGGCCTTGGAAGAGGAAGATAGCTGTGCTCTGTTTAAGTCCCAGAGCTGAGGCATGCAGCTAATACCAAACATTACTGGTGGCTCTCATTCCCTGGGACTTTGTAAAGGGCAATTACAGAACAACTAAGTCTGGACCAGCTGATTTGCCACTCAAAGATGTGAGGGATTTTCACCCAAAATCCTGAAAGAGCAAGAGCTGGGACTCTTTTCAGTGGCCAGACAGGGTAAGAGCTGGGTTTTGCAATGAGCAGACTGAATGCGGACCCGCACCAGGAATGTTTTCAAAGCAATTCAGCCTGGAATGCAGATTTCTGACCTGCTGCCAATATCACAGTGGAAAATCTGTGCCCTGAGCAGCAGATAGGAAATTAAACTTCAGCTCCAATGCTGAGGGTATCATTTTCACCTCAGTGGTGGAGCTGCAGAAACCAGAGTCTCTAGAGAATGGGGAAATCCTTCCTAGCCCGCAAAGGGCAGTAACACCTCTCAGACCATTCGTCACTACTGGGGCAGCCTGGATTAACACCATCCTGTTGTTAATCCTGACATCCTGGGGGGGGGAATGAAGGTGTGATGTTGGTGAACAAGGAATCAACGTCATGTGTTTCCAAAGATGAAGGTGCATGCAGGTCTGCTTGGTCAGAGGTAATGCAGTCACTTCAACCACGGGATGAAAACCAAGGCTGAAGGAGAAAGGCAGCCTGTGAAAACCCTTTCCAAATGCCTGACTCTCCAGCTGTCCCCTCTCCAAGCTGAATGTCTACATGACAAGGCCCAGCAGCCAAGTACCCTGTAGCTGGTAAAAATAAGTATAAATATGAGGAGGCCTGGGACTGTAAGCTCAAGTAAGGTCAGAAGCTTCTGGGAAGAAGAGATCCCATGTTTCTTTGAAGACAGGAAACCTTGAAAGCTCCTGTGTCTGAGATCAAGCAGGCATCTGCACCCCATCACTGGATGAGTGTCTGCAGAAACCAATGGATTTGGAAATCCATTCTCTGGGCATCCCTGGAGCAGCCCAAGGAGGCAGTGGATGGCTTCATGGGTTTTGGGGCCTGGAGGAACCACTGACGTAATCAAACATGGCTCCTTACACAGCTGAGTACAGGACCTACATTCATGCCTCCTGCTTCAATTTCGTCAGCTGCAACTGAGCTTCACAGAAAGAAATATCTCAGTTTAAAGGCTTCAGAAAAATCCACCCCTTTCTAAAATAAACCCTGTTGTAGAAGCTAACTACAGTCACCAAACATGAGTCACTGCCAAGAGGGACTCTTGAGCTTAAACTTCCAAAGTGTTTTCTCAGGCTTTTTGCTCTTAGATGAACAAGTCCGTACTATGAGACACCTTCCTGAGAACGAAACCAAGTCACTTTTTAATCTGAGGAGTGTGGCAAGGCATGGCCCCCCTCCTGGGTTATTCTGCAGGCAACAGAAACCACAACGGTCTCATTGCAGGCAGGGAGAGCTTGAGGCCTTACTGAATGATGGCAGGCTGTAGTCATGGAACTCCACATTAACAGCAGATTCAAAGATTAAATTATCTTTCTCTGTAATTGTCA
Organism: Pezoporus wallicus; assembly: GCF_028554395.1. Taxonomy (NCBI): domain Eukaryota; kingdom Metazoa; phylum Chordata; class Aves; order Psittaciformes; family Psittacidae; genus Pezoporus; species Pezoporus wallicus. The sequence goes on along the minus strand of NW_026638015.1, from coordinate 55,970 downwards.
GATTTTAACCTAATCAAATCATAGGTGGAAGTGAGTGATTCCTGTGGCAAAAGCTACAGCCCTGCCATGATGGCCAGTGCTGCAAAACAGTAATGAAGGGTGTGAGCTTAGAAAATCAAGATAAAATCTGTAGCGTTTTGGCTTCTGGGTGTCCTTTCTTACATGGCCTTACTATGCAGGTATAACCCAGGATCAGAAGCAACAATAACCTCTTAGTATCCATCCTAGGTTTATGTACAACAGAAGAGGAAAAGCATCCGCGAGATCTTTCCTTTCTGTCCCTTAATCCCGGCACCAAGTGAGTTTTCTGAAGTACGGAGTTCTTGTGCACATAAAACCTTCACAAGTGGTTACGGTGTGTCTCAGAACCGATACACCCAGCCCCTGCTCCTGCCTGGATGTTCACAGCACCAGACCTTCTCATGCTACCCTCTTCCCCCATACTTCTGCTGCCTGGTTCTCCCCTGCTTCTCTCCTCCGTCGCCTTTCTCCTGTCTCCTCTCTCTGAAAGGGTGCACACATCTGGCTTGCCTTTATTGTGTGATAAATCTCACCCTGCATCTTGGGTTCATTTTCTGAAAGTTTTGAATGGTGTCTTGGAAATGCTGTTGGACAATAGGAGCTCTTTGAACCCAGGCCAGCTGGATGGGACTCCTCGCATTGCAGCTGACATGCAGGCTTTGGCGGTCTTTCTCAACTCTTTCCTCTCTTCTTCTTTCTTTATAGCATTTGAATTGCCCTCAAACTTTATTTTTGGAGTGGGCAATGCATTTCTGAATCTTTTCATCATTATATTATTATTAATTATGGTCATGGCTGTTTCTCTTTCTGCGGGCGCTCCTGGGTGGATCTCTCCTCTCTCACTTAATGTCTTGGGTAAGACTACCTTGGCCGCAACCCACTTGAGCGGTGACTCAGAATCCCTGGCCTGCTCCCAGGAGAGATGCAAGAGTTTTGCCAGTTGGTTTATAAAGAGGCCATCATTTTCCTCAGCTACTCTCGCTCAGCAGAGCCGAGCTGGGTGGAAAAGCTCAGCTGTGTGGTTCCAGTGAGTCCATCCCTGGTGGACAGGCCATCCCTGAGGTGCTATGAAAGCAGGGCCCTGCTCCTTGCGGATGCAACCAGGACAACTGCTGCACCAGGCAGGAGGATTCTCCCAGGGAGTCACTGCACGCAACTTCTCCATTCCCAAGCCCCTGAAAGATACAAAGAGAAGCAAGGCATGCGGGCAGGATGAGGCATTATGAGGGAGGGAGTACTGTTGCCTAATGGCTCATTTCACAGCTACCCACATCTCTTGAGTCAGAGAACTCTGTGTACTCTGAAGCAGGCCCCTCGGATCACTGGGTTTGAGGTTTGCTTGCAGCAGTGGTACACTGCAGAGAAATGCCATCCTCATCCTCTGGACATCTCAGACCTTTCCAGACAGTGGGAGGGTGAGAGCTGCTCTGTTTCTAAACGCAGAAGGGGACCTATGGCTCTACTGTTTGCCACTCCACACATTGAATTTATGTAGTGAAGAAGACAACTTTGCTACTGCGTGGATCTTGTAACTTAAATATATTCAAACAGCGTGCTTTTATGGAGGTGGATGTGCAAACCCTCTTCATTTCATGTGCTGGGAAGGACCCAAGAGAAAAAGAGATGGTTGGTCTTGGTGAGGCATGGCTGTCTCCCACAGACGATGGAGGGAACACAAGCCTGAATCCTTCCCTGCACTGCCTTCTGGAAACAGCACTGAGTGATGGAGGCAAGAAGATCACAGGCCTTGGCAATGGTAGTGTCAGACCATGACCTCCCCAGCTCCCCTTCCCACCTGCTTCACAGGGTAGCCGAGAGTCCTCACACTCTCCAGTGCTGGCGTTAGCAAAGGAGAAGGGCTGAGATCATCAGTTGCCTTTTACTGACATCTACCAAAAGGAGGAATAGGTCTTGGGCCAAGTAAAATTCCCCTTCCTCCTGTTCTGCTGCAAGAACAACCAGGGCAGGGAAGTGGGACCTACAACTCTGTGTTGGTGCTGAAGTTGACTGCTGAGCTGAGCTGCAGCAGCAACGCCAGGTAGAGGTGTCCCACTCTCTCCAAGCACAGCACCATGCAAACCACAGCCAGTTCCCCCTCCCTGGACAGCAGGATTTGTGCCGGCAGGGTGGCATTGCTTCTGCAGCTTGAGGAATGCAAACTGCCCGAGCTGCTCTTGAGGATCCGCCAGGAAAAGTCCACAAATAGCAACAGGAAATCAAAATGCCCGCTCCAGACATGCACCAGATACGAAATCATCCAGAGCAAGGAGAAAAACGCTGGACGATGGAGATTACATCATGCTGTGGATAAACCTGTGAGCCCGTCCAGCTGGGGCCATGCCAACAGGTCCAGATGGCGCAGGAATGCTAACTGCATAGCTACCTCTCTCTTGTCTTTGCCTTCTATTCCCTCTTTCTTTCCCTAATCTTCATCCCTCCTGGCCTCCTTCCCTCTTTCCTATCCCAGAATATAAATAAATAAATCCTCTGGCAACTCTACATAATCCAATTTCATTGAATATCACAAAGGCATCCGAGACCAGTGGATAGGGCACAGGTCTCTAACACTCACTCACAGGTACGAAGGCTGCTGGGCAACCTCACGGCACTCCATAGCTGCTGGGGTTGACACAGGAATGTGTGCCTTGATCCCACCTGGAACTTCAGCCCCCGGCTGCAAAAGAGGAGGTTGCCAAAGCTGCTCCCTTGGAGCCTGAAGCACTCAGGGAAATTAAGGAATGAGCATTGCTCCTGCTCTGCTGCCGCTCGCCGCAGCTGCTTACAGCTGCCACTGGCTGCAGTTACAAAGGGAGGCAGAAAACAGTTTTGCTCTCGCAGCTGGCAGCCTCCAGCTACCACCCTGGTACTAATTAATGACAAAGAAAGGAGTGCAGCACCCTCTGTACTGTCCTCAGCCTTGACCAGAGCATCTGGTGCTCAGCTCTCCCTCAACATGATAAAAACTGGGCTCAAAGACATGCAAGAGAAGAATGAAAGGTGTATGTGCTCTGCCGGGTGCCAGAAAGGGCTGCAGGCCTTTTACTCATTATTTGATGCTAATCCAGCTGCTGGGCTGCTGCCAACTGTATCTGACAAATCCTGAAGAGCAGCAGAAGCTTCAGAGAATGGAAAAGCAACATTTGCATCACTCTTCCCAGTGGAGGATGGTGATACTGACTTTACAACGGGTCAGGTAGACTTAGTCTGGGGAAAAAGCACCTGCAAAGAGAAGGGGGAAGTGCAAAACCGTGCACTGAGCAGCAGGAGGGACTGACACAGAACTTAAATACCCTGCTAGGGGACTGATAAAGCCATGGCATGCTGGTGCTTTCAGGTTACGACATCTGTCTCAGGTACAAACCAGGTGAGACACAGTTTGGGAGCCTCAGAACTTGGTACAGCCCTGACCATGGAGCAGTTTGGGGCAGAAATGTAATGGGGTGCTCTCAGGGAGAAGCTGGGGTTTGTGACCGGGCCAGGATGTGATTGCGCAGTGGAGGATGAGGTATGAGCACAGCCCAGTCACTGGATTTATAAAGCACAAATTGTTTGGTTTTCAGGAAGGCCCAAAGAAGTCAGACCAACAACAGTGTGGACCAAGTACTTTAAACCCTGCTGCTAACCATTCAGACTGACACAGGAAGATTACTTCAGGATTAGCCTGAAGTATCTGAGGTCAGAATCAGACACATGCAGTCCCTAGGGATAAAGAACAGGAGAGGGGTGAAGGATAGCTGGGACATCGGTGGAGGATGGACCCACCAAACTTGGTGGTGGTTTTTCAGATGTTGATATTCGAAAAGGTTCCAAATATCATGTACATCCACAAAGACAGTCAGACTTCAATATGGACCTTTCCCAGCAGATACCTAATAGTAAAACCCCACTTCAGTCTAACTCTTCATTAATCTGCTTCACCCATTGATGGCAGAGCCCCATGTCAGTAACAATAAGGGTGTGCACTATTTTATAGCAGCAAAACTGTGTCACTGCAAGTGACACCCTGAAGATCACACATGAAAGAACAGGCAGAGCTGGGACCAAAATACAGTTCTCCCATTCCCAACATCCTCCCTGCACCACTGTCCATAAGGAGAGGAAAAAAAACACACAACAAAAACAAACCCCACATCATTCAGTTGGCAATTCAATATCTGTGGCTCAACAGCACCTCATCAGCTCTCAGAGTCTGCCACATTTGCTTGGAAAGAAGAGCCAGATTTCCAGCACTCCCTGGGCAAAGAGCTCTCGGATCGAGAGACTGAAAAGCCTTTGAAAGAAACCTTCCATCAACAGCCTTTACAAATGTCAGAGCTGGTTTCCTCCTGCCTGGACTGCCTGGCTTGCAGTCCCTCCCCTGCAGCAGCACTGAGTCCAGCCAGAAGCACCTGCCCAGCTTCTTCCTTCAATTGCCATGAGTTTACCGGACCCACTTAACATCAAGCTGCTCTGACATGTAACAATTAACTATCAGTGCTCTGGACCTGCGTCCTCTTCTTCATCCCGGTCTCCCTTTTCCCTTCTGGATGGAAAAGCTCTCCTCCCATGAGAGGGAGGGCTGCAAATACTGCACTGAGGAGCAGGTTTGCAAGGTAGACCCTTGGCCAGCGGAGATGGGTTATTCTTGAGCACCCACCTGGATGTACCATGGCATAGGGAGGAGAAGCCAGTGCCCCCCCAGCACAGGGGAATTTCTTTGGGCATCAGTCTGCAGAAGCTCACCTGCAGGAGGGATGCTGACAATCCACTCTGAGTGTCCAAAACCAATGCTGCATCCAGCTCCCTCTTGTGTAACGTGCTTGGTGTCAGGCCCAAGCTGTATTTCTCCTCCAGCCTTGGCTGCCAGGTTCTTCCTAAGGGAGCCCTGACATTCCTGCTGGAGGGGAACTCCCGACACAGATCGCTGAAGCTGAACATGTTACGTTGCATCTATTCAAGGAAAAATCTGAGTTTTGAGCTTTGCTCTTGAGGTCAGCCAGGCTGCCCTAAATGAACATTTTTTCCTAATCAAGACAAAGTCACAGTGTGAAGAAGCCAAAAGCAACTTTGCTGAGGTAGTCAGGGGCGAGTTTCCTCTGGAACGGGCTGGACAGTGATCATAATGAATGACCTCACATAAGGCATCACCTTTGAGCCCTAAAGATGGTACTAATTACCCCAGCACTGGTTTAAATTACGTACTAGTTTGAGGGAGAGGAGCCATGCACATTGCTTCCATCCTGAACGAGGAATTGCTGTAATCCTAGAAAGTGAGAAGATAAAATAGGAAGAGAAAGAAAGGAGTGAAAGAGCGTGTGGGTATCTGTGGTTCCAGCCTTCACGACATGGGTCAAGGTCAGTGTCAAGTGTCACTTGGACATTGACCAGAGTAGAGCAGCTCCACATGATTTCAAAGGCAGGAAACCCATGGAGGGATGTAAGAAAATATGAGTAAAAGGAGAGATGCAAAGAAAGAGAACGCGGGTGAAGAAGTTAGAAAGGGGTGGGTGAGAGGGGAAGGCTGGAGCATTCAGGTCAGCTCAGGAGACTATGGGAAAGGAAAACCTTAAATGCTGTGACCCTACAGGAAAGCAGAAGCAAGAAAGAATCACAGAATCATAGCTGGGAATAAGTTGGATGTAAACACTGCCTGGAAGGTGTGCAGGGAGCAACTGGGTTGCAAGACACAGCCTGCCTTGCAGAATGCTACCTGCAGTCCCCTGCCACCCCAGCCATGACCTTGGCTCTTCACAACCCATCAGCTATTTCTGATCTGAGGGACGAGGCAAAGCGCGCAGGCACCAACCCAGGAAAACACCCAACAACTCACAACACAAGCCGAGATCCAGAGATAGGAAAGAGTAAGAAAAGGGCTCCATACAAGTACCCACCCTGTCCTATTGCTAGCCTGAAAACAGGGTCCTTAGCCAGGGGACACCAAGTGACATTAAAGCTGTATGCACAGAAGTCAGCTGCTACAGCAGGACAGCCATAGTGCCAGCATGGGGATGGCTGAGAAACACAGCTTTGGTTCCACCCTTGCTCTCACTTCTCATCTCATGTGGAGACACGAAGTCCCAGCAGTGCAGATGTGTGAAGGAGGATAAATAGGGTCCCCAGCAGAAAGCTGGGGTTGGTGGGATGTAGTAACCCCTGACTGGCTGGAAGTGAGGACTAATGCCCTTGCCTCCAACAAGAGCCACCTCTCCTGAGGAAGAACAATGCTGGCCGCAAGGCTGCCTGTGAAGCATGGCATCACCTTGCAGCACAGACCTGGGATTTACCTGGGAAATCTCCAAACCAGGTCAGGCTAAGAGACAGTTTTGGCCATTTCTTAGCTGAGCTGTAATGACCTGCTTCATCCTTGGTGCCCAACCCCTTCCCCTGCAACTCTGCAGCGAGGACACGCTTTTGCAAACCATCTGGTTTCCTGCAGTGGACTGTCCACAACAGAAGCACAGCACACAGGCTTCAGTGCGGTGACTCATCCCTTCCTTGAAATGCACTCAGTCAGTCAGGTACACGTCAGTCTTGAGAATCAAATATTCAAACCCAGCACAGTCCTACCTGTGGCTATGAGAAGAGGACGTGCCTTGTGGCCATCATAAAGACAGCTCCAGAGAGCTGAGCGTTTTCATTCGCTTCCTTTAACACTAAGAATTCTTTAAATTGTAAAGAAGTAATGGACTAAATGCTATCTAAATGCTACAGCCTTAAAACCTACAGGGAAATGCTGAGACAAGGCAGGAAGGAGCAAGCACAGGAGTAGACCTTTCTCAGAGGAAGAACAGGAGTACGCTGCAGAAGTGTCAGCCTGGCTACGTTCTGAACAGCGGGACTGCACCCATGGCTATGAAATCCCTATTTCCAAATTTCCCTTTAAGGGACTGCTGCAGAAAATGCTCTTCTTTCCAAATATCCCTCTCTAGCACAGACAGCTCTGTTCCAGGCTTCAACGTGACCACCACAGCACCAGATGGGACCAGCACAGTGCCGGATGGGATCACACAGTAATGGATGGGACCAGCAAAGCACGGGATGGGAGCAGTGCAGCACTAGAAGGGCTCCTGGTGGCAGCAGATACTGCGTTGATGAACCCAGCACATGTCATGGGATTCAGAAACCACCAGACACTATGCTTGGGCAAACATACTGGTACCAAGAGGAGATTCAATGGGCCAGTCTCAGAGGCTTTCTACAGTCTCATCTGTACAAATGAGACCTCAGGTTTCCTCTCCTCAGAAAGTAGTGATGGCATTGGATGGCTGCCTTATGACAGACTGCGTGGGGATCACCTGGCAGATACTGTACACGACTCCAGCATCTCCCATCTGGTGCTGGTGACATCCTCCTTCAGCAGGAGCGGACAGACGTGCTTCCACCTACTGCCAAGCCCTCCCTTTATTTACTCTGCAAGCACTTCCCCAAAGTCTTTCCTGCTTCTCCCCACCAAGATGATGGCTGTCTTTCCACTGTTTAACCCTGCTTTGGACACATGCATTCCTGCCCTCCTGCCCTGAGTTGCAACCTCTCTCCTAGCTCTGGCCTCCCAGTGCAGTTAAAGGGTTCTCCCATGTCTGCCAAGATGAGCATTTAGGCCAATGGATCCCCAGCACATGCAGGCAGCTGTCCCACAGATGAAGGTTTTGATTTAGGAAGAGTATCCCAAATGTTGATCGGTTTCTTGGCAGCTACGGGAGGACATACAAATGATCCCCAGCCTCTGTGGGGAAGTACTATCCCAGAGTTTTCCGAAGGAAGTTCAAGTCTCTCTCTGTCTTCATTACCACAGTGGAAACATGCTTTCTGGTGATAACCCTGCAGTGATGATGCTGTAGGTTCAGGGAACTTGCGTGTTCAGCTCTGGCTGCATCCGGCTGTTAGCATTTCTGCAGGTGTAAGTACTACTTTGAGACAGTAAGGAACAGCATGGATATGAAATGGAGGAACCGTGAGGTGGATCCAATAGACTTATGAAATAGGAAATCTGGGAACTATTATTTTCGGATTCATATTTTTGGCTGCACCAGGTCTCTCTGTGTCTGTGCTCCAGATCCCATGGGAAACTCTGACCGGCAAGCTCCAAGTAAAATGTAAAGAAAAAGGTCTTGCTTTACCCAGTACCTGGCTGACAGCAGGGATGTGTCACTGACCAAGTTTACCAGGCATGGGAACAGAGGCCCAAAATGCTGCATGTGTCCCCATGGGGGATTACCGTCAGTCCCAGGGATTCAGACTCCCATTATGGGAGAAGTCCCCTGTCTAGCAGCTGAAGAGATAAGAAGTGGATGACCACATCTGCCTGAGCTCTTCATCCTCCCTGTGTGTGGAGATGGTGAGAAGGAGCTTACACAGCATGAAACTCACTCAGACCAAAGGTTAGTCCAAGACATAAACACCACTTAAGTGCTATTTATGTCCCGTTGTAGGCATAAGAGGAGTAGAAGTGTTACAGGCTTCTTTCAAGAGTGATGGTCATCCATAATGAATAGCTTCTCTATCTTCAGGGGAAGCTCTCCTTATGAGTTGTTCCAGCACTGCTCACCACACACAGTCCTGCTAGTCTCCTCCTTTCTTTTGGCCAGGACAAATTAAGGGGAAGAACACAGTAGACACTAAACCCAGTTTGCACTCCAGCAGCAGCCCATAGAGACAAGTAGTTTCCCATTCTGCGGTCCCCTCATGAGCTCCAGAAGATGCTGCTTGTCACATTGCCCAGGCATACAGGATCACACAGTGAGGGAGCACATCACTGTGCATTCCCCAGGGAAGCTGGGTTAGCACTACTGAGACAGCCTAAATTGCCATTTTGCAACTTCTAACAGTGAAGACCTCAACTAGCATGTAGGCTATTTTCTTGTCTTGATGTCTCTCTTTTAGAAGGAGGTAAAGAAAATGCTTTGAAAACCATAGAGTCAAAACAGAGCTGTGTTTGTATGAACACCCAAAGTAATCTTTGAAGATGTTTTTCTTACTATGAAATACAGAAATATAGTGAAGAAACAAACTCACTGGGGTACTGGGTTAAAAAGAAACACAGCTCCTGTTTGGTTGGTTTATTCTGGCTTCATTCTGACACCAGTAAAGCACAGAGGTGAACATGACTCAAAGATAAGGCTTTTGAAGAGTTTCACATCACTGATAAGAGCTGAGAGAGAAAGTAAGAGCTCTGAGTGCAGCTGTAATAGACCATAAGTGAAGAGATGGGTGCTCACAGGAACAGAAATGCTGGACTGGGCAGGAGACAGCAGGTGAAATGGATAAGCAGGCACTGCATGGAGGGTCAGCTTCAGTTATGGTGGGTCCTTCTGGCAGAAAAAGAGAGCAAAGTTGCCTAAATTCAAGAGCAGTGTGTGGCCTCCTGAGCAAAAGCAGACTGAGGGTGCTGTTAGCAATCACTGTATGTAAGTCCTGTTAGCAGAGGTAAGTGAGGTAAAAGAATCCAACCTCCTGCTCAGAGCAAGGCCAACCCTAAAACCAGAGCCTCAGAGCTTTGTCCAGATACGTCTTGGAAACCTCCAGGACTGTGTCTGTGGGCAGCCTCATCCACTCCTAATTCTCCTTACAGTGAGAAATAGTTTCCTTACACCCAGTCTAAACCTTCCCCGTTCCAATTCATGACCACTCATCCTCCTGCCATGCACTTATGGAAAGAGCCTGGCTCCATCTCTTCAGTAACTTCCTCACCAGTGCAGGCAGCTCCTGCTCCTCCTGAGCTGCCTCTCCTCCAGCTGAGCCAGCCTCCCTCAGAAGAGAAGCTCTCAGCCCTATCTATCTCAGTGCTCACCCCTCCATGCACTCAGATTTACCAACATCTTTCTGTCCAGAGCTGAACACAGATTTGTATTTCAGTTTTACAGTTGTCAGGAAAAGAGGGATAATCCCTTCCTGCTGCCTGGCTACCACCACCCTGCTGCTGCAAGCTGCTGCCTTTGCTGCTGGGGCAGATGCACTGGCTCAGTGCAACCAGCCCAGGGGTAGGAGTCAGTATTTGTCCTTGCTGAATTCCATGAGGTTTCTGTCAAACCATTCCTCCTCCTTCCCTCTGAATGGGAGCCCCACACTTACTCAGAGTATTTGTTTCAGTGTCAAGCACACAGACCTTTTTGAGGACACATCTACAGACCTGCCTTCATTCGCCACAATTTAGATGAACAATACAAAGAACCATTTTTTAAAGACCAAGATGACTCATTAGAAGTGCTAATGTTCAGGAAAGGAGAGTAGTTTAGAGACATTGAATCTTGTCCCAAAGGAGCACAGCCTCTGCAGCGAAGGTCCATCCATCTTTTCTTTCCGCTTCCTTTCTGAACAGATTACCCTCAGACTAAGTCTCATACTGGCATTTTATGACCAAAATTCCTGGCCTGCTCCAAGAAGAAAATGCTTGAACAATATCTGGAAAAGTTTGCCCATCTTTGAAGCAAAGGCACTGGCAACTTTGTGAGCTATTGTGCACGGTGATGCCTTGCACAGTTCCATGCAAAAAGAACTTCTCAACACATCTCAAGATCCCAGGAGATCTGGGTTTAGTAAGAAAATGTAAGTGTATTCCTTCCCCCCATGTTGTCATGCAGAGGGAGAACAAAGAGGGTGATGTATTATGTTCTGGCTCCTGGATCACCAACAGATTTGGTAGGCGAGAAGCAGCTACAGAATCCTTTCCCTTTTATCATCTACAAGAAGAGAAAGCATCAGCTTGGCTTTCACACTCCAGCAGCAGTTTGTGGGGCTGGCAGTTGGGAGAAAACCCACACAAAGAATTAATAATCCTTTGTACTTATAAACTAAGCACAACGGTGCCTGAGTCACTCAACCCAGTTAACATGAAGTCAAGGGCAGGCTACTTCCAGAAGCAGCGAAAGGCCAGTTAAATGAGGCAGGACAGAGCCACCTCACGCTTCAAACACACTATCCTGGCAGGTGGCACCAGATGGCACTCTTACACAAAAGCTCCTTTTCACAGGGTCTGCTCGCAGGCAGAAGTTGTGTTGAAGCTATAAAGAGATACCACCTGTAGTCGGTTAGGGGTTCCCTGGCTTCTGAGTGCAGCCCACCTTGCACCCAGGTAAAAGGGTTGGTGCCCATATGTATGATTTTCACTTTGCTAAGGGAATAAATGGTCCTGGCATAAAGCATTTTGTATCAGCACAGCTTCATCCAAGCTGGCTGTATATGGAAGTAGGGAAAGCATAAGTCTACCAACAGGTCTCTCAGATATAGGCAGACAAGGCCTCAAGTGCCCAGTCCAGGCTGACATGCCCTTGGAAGCCTGGCAGGACACAGAGGGACTCTGCCCGTACAGCCCAACCGGAGTCAGTCCTTGAGGCATGGAGGGATCTTGGAAGTAAGGAGCTGGCAAGGTTTCTGGGAGATGGGGCTGCAGAATCTCTTTCCCAGACCCGCTGTGTCTCCACACCCCAAGTGTGGTGCACTGAACCTTGATGCAAATTCTGCATCTCCACTGTCTCCTCCACAAGGGAAGCAGCATAAAAGGCTTTAGATATCTGTTGGGTAGCAAAGCAGAAATGGGTTCATCAGATGTTTGATGGCTTCAGCCCTCCTCTCCCTGTCTCCTGCTTCTGTGTGGCCAGAGTCACTCCTAGCACTACAGTGGGATCGCTGAAGGGTTGTGACAGGGGAGTAACAAGCCATGGCTAAAACCGATGTTCAAGGCAGGCACTGTCCCACGGCTACGGCTACTCAGAGGCTGCCCGGGTTCCCCCTTCTGCCTCCGGGCTGGGTCCTGTGGGAGAGGGTTTGCAGGATTCGCAGCACAGCCTCCCACAGGGAGATCAGGCAGGGCAGCAAAAAGCCTCTCGGGGGGGGGAGAGCTGCTGGTCTGGGGACTCGCCTGACTCCTCGGAGAGGCTGGGCAGCTTCCCGAGAGGTGAACAATGCCCCTTTGGTTCCTCGGGACTGGCAACACATTTTCCTCCGAAGTCACTCTCCCCCCTCACCCTCCTCTCCAAAGTAAATCAGCCCAGCCCCAGCGCCAAGCAGGGGATGCTTCATTTCCAGACGCCGCTCTGAGGGAAAGTTAGAAGCAGACGGGAGCGGAGGCGCTGAGCCCGGAGCTCTCCCGACGGCACCGGCAGTGCCTCCGAGCAGAGCCGGGCAGGTTGTTCCCTCCCCGCTCGGGACCGCTCGCTTCGCCCCCAGCCGTCACTCATAGAATCACAGAACCAACGAGATCGGAAAAGACCTTTAAGACCATCAAGCCCAAGCAGAGCGCGTTGTAAGAGGAAAACCCCGCGGTTCCGCGGCCGGACGCCCGGGGATACCGGCTGGGTGCGGGCACCCCGCGCACCCCGCGCTCAGGGACGGGACCCCGGCGCACGCAGCCCCGGCGTGTCCCGTCCCCGCTGCGGAGGACGGGGAGGACAGGAGGGTGCCGGGCTGCCGGCGGGCCCTTACCACATTGCTGAGGAAGTCCGCCTCGCTGAAGTCGCTGAGGTCGAGGAAGCCGGTGCCGGCGGCGGGGAAGAGCCGCTCGGCGGGGAAGGGCTCCAGGATACTGTCCATGGTGCCCGCGGCTCGGCCGCCCGCCGCGCTTCGCCGGGCTCACTGCGGCCGCACGCTCCGGCCCGCGCCCCGGCGGCGCCGGTCCATGGGGCGGCGGGGCCAAGGGGCAGCGAGCCGCGCACCGGGGCCCGCAGCGCCCGGGGCAGCAGCTGTCAGCGCCCCGCTGCCGAGCGCCGGGCGGGCTGCGGCACGGCCCCGGCCGCGCACCGGGAGCCGGCGGGGCGGGACTTCCCTCGCCGACACCCCCTTAAGGCAGCGCGCCCGCCTCCCGGGCATCCTCCCGCACCGACGGCGAGCACGGGCCCGGCGCCCGCGGCTCCCGAAGGGCCCGAGGGTGGTGCCGACACCCGGCAGGGCGATGGACGGAGCAGACCCTCCCACAGCTCTGATGGGGACCCCATCCATAGGGTTGGAATAATGGAATCAGCCGGGCTGGAGAAGACCTTTAAGCTCATCCAGTCCAACCGTTCCCCAGCACTGCCAAGGGCACCACTAACCGATATCGCTGGGGCCCTCATCTACGCGGGGTGTGAACCCTTGCAAGGACGGTGACTCCACCACCGCCCCGGGCAGCCTGTTTCAATGCCTGAGCACCCTCTCTGTGAAGAAATGGTTCCTAATATCCAATCTAAACCTCCCCTGGTGCAGCTTGAGGCTGTTTCCGCTTGTCCGACTTCTTGTTACTTGGGAGAAGAGACTGAGCTCACCTCACTACAGCCTCCTTTCAAGCAGTTGTAGAGAGCAATAAGGTTCCCCCTGAGCCTTCTCTTCTCCAGACTAAGCCCCCCAGTTTCCTCAGCTGCTCCTCAGCTGCGGACTCTAACAGACGTTTCCCTCATAATCAGCCATGAGTGCAGTCCATTGAAGGCAATGCAAACATCACTCTGTGTTCAGAGTGTTGCTGCTGAGCCTTTGGAATCAAAAAGGAGAGGTATTTGTGCAGGTAAGCTTCCCTCAGGGAGCAGAACTGGAGCAGAGCAGGCTCCATGCCCAAGGGGGAGCTGCATGGATATCCCCCTGCTCTTGCTCTCCAAAGCTGGCTTGCAGGTAGGCCTGGCTGCAGCAGCCCATGTGGCTGCTCTGTCATTAAGGAGTTGGGCACCATTAAAGAGCTTCAGGAAGATTATATGGCTTCAGATAACTAGGATTATGGATCCCTGCCCTCTGTGATCCTTACTCCAACCAACACTCAGGAAAACCACTTATAATAATCCTGCTGAAGAAGCACTGAGTTTTTATTAATGTCTCTGCTTTTATGGCTCCATAGAGAACTGGAGTCCCAGCCCTGAGCAGTGGCTTTCCTGGTCACAGGAGTACAGAGAAAAAGCCCACAGGCAGCATCTCTTCTGGAATAAGCTTGGCAGAAAGTTGTCAGTGATGAGGGTCCTGGTTGAGGAATGCTGATTTAACCCGTGCTTGCACCAGACACTGGGTTTCCATCCATCCAGGATCTTCCTCCATGGGTCTCAGGACTAACAGCACAACCCAAGGTGCTCCTTGGCAACTCCGCGTGCTGCCTCCTGCACACAAAAGCCTTTATACTTGCACGCACAATGGGCTCTTTCAGTTACATTTCCTTTTACCTTATGTTTCAGTCAAGTGTAAAGAGCCTTTGGGTAAAAGGTCAGAAACATAAATTCAACCAGGATGGAGCTGTGCTGAGAAAATAATGCTGTTCCTCCTTCCTTAATGGTGAAGAAACCTCTGTCAGTGCGAGTGCCAGCGGGTTGAAAGGGGGAAACACAGAAACCCTTGCCACGGGAAGATGGGGAGAAGAAATACATCGAGACCCTTCATCAAGAAACAAACCTCTATCTCCAGCAAGGAGAAGGGAGTCTTTCCTCAGGGCTCCCTGCTGTTAGGGGCAGAAGGACCGAGCTCTGCAATAGCAGTGGTGTGACAGCCTAGAGTCATAGAACACATGCAGAGCCACACCAGGGCCAGCTTCACCTCCTGCCACTATCCACACACGGATATACCTCCCTCATGGTGAAGACTCACCGATGACAGTTTCTGGTTCAGTTAACTTCCAAGTTAACAAGAGGAAGCCTCTTCTCAGGCCACATGCTGTATTTACCCTCAGCACCAGGCTGAGGAAGCTCAGATGGTGTCAGCCCCCGTGCCTGTTTGCACAGCATGGGTGGCAGTGTCACAGGAGGGGTCAAGCAAAGTAAACCTCACTTGTTTGTCTGTGCTCTGAAGGAGAAATGCTTCGGCACATTCAGATAGGGCTTGTGAAGTCCGTTTGGGAGATTAAAATAGCTCAGGAAGAGATGGAACTGCCTCCTCTGAGCCCCTGCTTCTTGTTAGTACTTATACTACTGAGCAGAGCTGTGTGGATGCAGCTCCCCTCTATCACTGCTGTACCTCTGTAGGCACGGAAGGCTCAGAATCAACCTTTTTGGTATTGCAAAGCTGCTCTGTCCCATATCCCAGAGCTCTGATAGGGACCCCCATCCCTAAGACTGGAGCTCTGAAGTGAGCATTTCCCCCCTGTCAGACAGGAGTGCAGTCCATTAAAGGCAATGCAAATGTTACCCTGTGTTCAGGGTGCTGCTGCTGAGCCTCTGGAGCCTAAAGTGGAGGCATTTCTGCAGGTCTGTGCTCCAGAAGAGACCTGCAGACAGGGAAAGTGTTGATGGGGAGAGGGGAGGTGGCTGCAGTTCAGGAAGACTCAGGTGTGCTGCTGCAGTGATGGGGAAAGGACAGGCTGAGCAGCACTGCTGCAGCAGAGGCCCTGCAACTACAGTGCTTGCAACATGTGAATGGTGTTAACAGCATCACGTGGCCATGAAAAAGGTAAATGGCAAACTAGGACACAGGTGTAGGAATCGCTCCACAAAGCCTTCAGCATGCAAAATTCCCCTTCTACTCTGCAGAGGACTGATACAGAATATGGCATTAGCCAAAATACCACATTGGAATTGGGTTTCTTTGGTCTATAGAGATGCCCGTGGCAGGGAGTTGGAACTGGATGGTCTTTAAGGTCCCTTCCAAACCAAAACATTCCATGATCCTATGGCTTTGAATCACATGATCACTCAAATTCCTTTTCAGCCCTATTTTCTCTGATTTTCTATTTAGATTTATCTGCAGTCTGATCACTGCAGGAGACTGAAACAGCAACCGAGTATGTTTAGGTTGAACAAGTCTCAAACTGACAGCAGATAAGCCTTCCCGGCCTCACATCTGATACTGCAAATGCACATGCATGACCAAGCTCATTTTATCAGTGCTGAGAAGTGAATCATCAACCCTGTTCCCATAAGAAAGCAATCCTGCTGTGCTCCATCCTGCCTTGTCTTGCTGCCTCTGCCTCCCTTTATACCTGTGGACAGAGGACCACAAGTCTCTCACTGTCGCACTTTGTCTTCACCCTGCACTGTTGTGAGCACAAGGGAAGCAGCCCCTGGGATTACATGCAGAGCCAGCAATCCAGCTTGCAAAGCTGAAGCTTTTGGTTCCCCCACCCAGACAGAGGCAGGAGGTTTCACAAACTCTTCGAGGATGAGTGTTTCCTGAGGAATGTGGGGTGAATTGCCTACGTTGGTGACTTCTGGTTTGCTGCATGCAGGCTCTGTTGTTACAAGAGGGGTTGTCTGCCTGGGGTTGCAGCTGGAGAGCTGATATGGGAATGATCCACGCTGTTATATCTGGCTGCTTTGGGAGTCAGGCTCTTTAGGATTTACCACATCAGAGGTTTTACTTCAAATCTGGTGAGAAACATCATTTGTCCTGTTTGTTTTTCCAGCTTTGGTGTTCCTATGGATGGAATAGCTGGTTTCTGCCACAAGCCTTCTTCCCAGCCACAAAGGCTGTTTGGAGCCATGCTGGCTCCATACTTCAGCTCTTCACTAGCTCTTTATAGCACTTCTGCCTTTCCATCTCTCTGGCTTTCCTCTCGATTCGCTTACCTCTCAGTGTATTTCCTGGAGATGGTTTTGCTCACTGTTCCGTGCAACACAGAGGGAGCAACTGCTGAGCTGTAGGTGTCTGCCGCTGAAGTCCCACTGAGAACAAGGTGAGGATGGAAATGGGGCTTTCAACCTCGTTCAAAGAGGCACTGTAGTCCCCAGAGAGCCCTTTAGGAGTCAGGCCATGTGCGATGGGACAAGTAGACATGTCTCCAACGCCTGCGCTGATTTCTTCATTTTGGTTTTGTGGGAGCAATACAAAACCCATGAATACAGAACCCAAGATAGGAGGGGGGGAATCCAGCAAAACATCCTCTAGCAAAAAAGTAGCTTTTGAGGAATGCCTTGCAGATGCTGGGGCCTTTCTCTGCCTTATGCTCCACAGCCCCACTCCATCCCAGGAATCCAGCTCCCTTTTGATTTCCTCCCATGGATGGTTTAAACTCTCACACACACTTCCCTCTCCAGCCAGCTTCAGCCGCTTCCCAGCCAGGTACCCAACACACCTGATCCCACCACCAGTGAGCAGCAATGGGACAGGGAGAGCAGCCAGCAGGGACATCATCACTGTCTCAGCTCCCTGCTAAAACCAGAGCCTGCATAAATCTGCTGCCATAGCTCAAAGAGGGAATGAGCTGTGTTCTGAGAGTTGCTTCATGTGCAGCTACACAGAACTAGTGCTGCATCAAATGACAAGTCTGCCTGCACGTGAGTAATCATCAACATGAGATAGGCGTGAGCCATGCTGGAGCACTCCTGTGTGCTAAGGGAGTGTACACCATGACTTGTGCTTTTTCCCTCCCCTCTTGCTTAGGAAGTAAAGGGGAAAGTGAAGAGCATATTAATTGCATGTTTGCATATGGCAGGGTTCCACGAATGCTGCGGTTTCAGTGAGCACCTTAATGCTATGTGGGGAATGAAAGGGAAGCCACAGAGCTCAGCACTGCAATTATTATTCTTTCTGGGGTGAACTTAAGGCCCTTGGATAGATCTAAATCGGCCTTGCAAACAAGGAGTGACAGGCAGTGAAGTGGGGAATGCAAGACCTATGGGAAGGAAATCCTTGAATACAAGACACCTGATCCCAGGAACATCCCTCCAGAGAACTCCTGGGAAGGCAGCTGAGCCACCTGCAGCAGGATTGGGTATGTGAGAAAGCAAAGCTCCAAAATAGTCAATGGGTACTAGAACAAAAGATAAAACCTGAAAACTCTCCACTTTGAAGGCAACTGATAAAGGGGGAAAATCTCTTTGTACCTCCTTTACCTCATCATGGGGGCTAAGACTGCTTCTTTACCTTGTCACACACAGTCTGCCCTCCCTGCTGTGTACCTCAGAAAGAGCAGACTCCCTAGAACCCTTTCTTTTCCACTGTCAATCTCCCTGAATTCCAGACAACTTTCAGGGTGACTAACGGAATAAAGAGGAACTCCAGTAGGAGGGCATCTCCTGTCTGTTAGCATTTGAAAACACTGCCAATCACTCCCCTTCAGGAAACTCAGGTGAATGGGAAGCTGCAAGACAGCAGAGGAGGGTGACTGCCTCAGGTTCCCATGCACTAGTCTGTATTTATTCTACTCTACTTGACTTCTATCCTGCATGGTTGCAAGGCCAGACTGCAGAAGGGACCCAGGCAACCTGAAGAGTCATTCCGAGGGGGCTATGTTGCCTTATTTCTCTGAATAATTTCCTACATCTGAAGCCTCTTCCTGAGAAGGATGAGGGCTGTAGCTGCACACCCAATTTTGACTGAATTTTATGCCAAGAAGATACCTTGCATCAAGGAGCAAGAGCTCTTTAACAGGGCAAGGAGACTGCAACAGCTCTGCCACAGAACCAACTCCAAAGCCCCCGTTTACCCACATGATGATGAGGGGGCAATCCGTGCTGGTTTGTGCCACTTGACCCCATGAGCACAGTGGAAAGTCACACACTCACATCGTGGCTACGTCCAACAGGATCTGCCCTAACAGCAGCTGAGCAGATCCAGGACATGGCTGTGGAAGCGAAGTGACAGTGTTCCAAGGGTTAAAAGCAAGGTCCGGGTTCACAAGCAGTCCTGCAAGGAGAAAAGCACAACCCAGCAATTCAGGCATGTCTCACCCCCGTTCAAATGACATTGTTTGAGCACTCTCTGCCTCGCCCCTCAGTGGTAATTACAGACTTTGACTATGGGGAAAGAGTCACAGCAGAGGAAACCTTCATTACAGACTTATCTCCTAGAGTAAAAGCAACCCCAGTGTAATGTCTGGGGCATGCTGCCAGCATCAGCCACCAAAGCAAAATGCTGACATTTAGGACAAAAATAAAAGAGGGAGAAGTGTTAAGTGATTTGGGAAGATGAGAAGCCCACCAGGTTGGCTGCTGTACAGCGCTGGGTGTGGGGAGCAGTTTGGAGGAACTGGAAAGCTGCCCTGCATTTAAGTGGTGCGGTTTGCATCTTACATTCTTCCTTCCTTCCTCCTGCTCTGCGTGCTCTTGTCCCCTGATGTCTGCATGTGTCCCTTTGTCACCCCTGGCAAACAGCAGCAGGCTGGGAAGGGATGGTTTCTCCTCCTAGCCTGATGTTCCTCAAAGGAGCAGATAAATCTGTAGGTGTCCTTGGCTGACCCCTTTGTACACCTAACTTACGGTATGCAAGCAAGAACAGGATTCTTATATCATAGAATCATGCAATGCTTTGGGTTGGAAGGGACCTTAAAGCTCACCCAGTTCCAACCCCTGCCATGGGCAGGGGCACCTTCCACTAGAGCAGGGTGCTCCAAGCCCCTGTGTCCAACCTGGCCTTGAACACTGCCAGGGATGGGGCAGCCACAGCTTCTCTGGGTACCCTGTGCCAGCGCCTCAGCACCCTCAAAATAAAGAGTATCTTCCTAATGTCTAATCTAAATCTCCCTCTGTCAGTTTAAGGCCACTGCTCCTTGTCTTGTCAATATATGCCCTTGCAAAATATCCCTCTCCAGTCTGGGGGCTCCTTCTCACATTGGCTGTATCACAGGGGCCTAAAGTTTGAGCTCTGTTACAAAGGATTCAGGAAGCATGCAGGAGACCTTTTCCCCTGGTAGGACATGCTCCTGTTACAGCCTACAACTGTTTCCTGTCAGTATTGTGCATCTCTCAGGGTTGGTGTTGACCTGCCTACAGGTGGCTGACACCTCTGGCAAACATGGTCTTATTCCTCCTGCTTTCTTCCTCATCCCAACTTTCTGTCATCAAGTGACACAGTTCCAAGCTAAGTTGCTCTTCCTATCCGTGGGCATTCACACATGTGAAACTGTGAACCACTATCATGGCATGGTTACTCCGTGTTTCAGAGCTCATTTCAGTGACAGAGTTTACCTGCTGCTGGTGGTAACACCTTGTTCTTGCAGGATCTTGATGCTGCATTAGGCAGATCCTTCAAAGCAACAGGCCTTGTCCCCTGGCAGCTAACAGCGGGGATGGGAGAGTACTGGGAGGAGGAAAGCATTCAATCAGATTGCTATTAAGATGTGTCTGGGGAACAGGCTGCATTTTAATTGTTCTTTCCTACTCGGTGAGTGAGCACAGGAAAAGATTTACCTTCTGGCCCTTCTATTTGTGCATGTTGACATTTCCAGGCAGCACTTTCCTCTGATGGAGAGCTTTGACGTCAGGTGGGCTGATTAAAGCCTGCAGTGCCTCTGACTCACTTGGCTATGGCCTGTGCAGGGGGATTTGTAGCGTGTCTCTTCTCTTTCTACCACTCGTTATGTTTGGGCTTAAATAAATAAAGCTAAGCTCTATTCACAACTTCAGGGAAGATGCAGCTCCGCTCAGGCTCAAATACGCATCGCCATGGTAACAGATGCTGTCAGGCACACGCAGATGTGTCACTCTCACAGAGAACTCCCCTGCATGGCCCTCCCTGCCCATGCAGCGCAGGGGCTGGCTGCAGGAAGGCAAGGTGAAGTTGGCATTGGGCATGCTGCTGCTCTTGGGAGCAGCCTGGTGCTGGCCTTGCTGTTCTCCCAGCCTAAGGAGAGCCACCTCAGCCCTCTTGCTGAGCAAGAACCACTCTGGGGAAGCTCTGGTGTTTGCAGAGTTCCCTGCTTGACTGGCATTTCCAGGCTGAAAAGCCCTTGTGTGGCTTTTTCAACCTGCAAAAAGGAAGAGAGGGAATTCCTGGGTCAACAAGTCTCATACAGCTGCAGCCAAGCGTGTAACGCAACCCCCTTCGTGAACTGATCAAGTTCTGAAATGAAGAGATCCAAATTACCAGATGCCTTCCAGAAGCCCCTTTGAGCAAAGAAACCCCTTGCTAGACAGATGCCCAGCAAGGAAACAGATGCAGAGAGGTGGTTTCTCCAACTGAATCAGGTGTAGACAGGTTAGGCAAGGCAGTAGAGTCTCTGCCTCCTCTGACCCCGAGTACCCGTCTCCTTGGCATGCTGAGCATGGTCCCATTGGTGTTGCTGTGTCCTGTATGCAAGCTTTTGATTCATCGAGAGCTTGAGTATGGCAGCAGCCCAAAACATGAAGCATGAAACATGCCCAAAGGCAGCAACACTAAGGAAAAGGCTCTCTGAAGTTCTGGAATTCACCACCTGTGGCACTGTGCCTGTGCCTCTCTAATGTTCACTGGTATACCAGAGAAATGAGAGGTTCTGGTGTGTGTGGCAAAGGGGGTTAAACACAGCTGCCAGGTCTTTCTTTCTCGAGCATCTCAGGACATTAAGTAGTTTCCTTAAAGCCTGAGCACCTGGAGTCCTGGGAACATGAAAGCTTCTCACCTCCCCTGCCCTTTTCTTAGGAGACTCCTTATGGCTGCAGGGCACTGGCTGCAAATGCACCTCCTTGGCTATGAGACAGATGGACAAATCTAAGTAACCATCATTTATTGGTTTCAATCCCATTATTTTTAGACCACCCCTATTGACTGAGCTCTGAATTACAGTTTTCATTTTGGATCCTGGGCAAGCACAGTGCTCACAGGGAGGTATTTGGGCGCTCTCCTGCTGACCTGAGCTGCACCAAGAGGCACCATATACCCTGATGGACACTTTGGAAGGGGGCAGAAAACAACTTGAGCCAAGAATCCAGCCTCCTCACATAGATGACTAAGACTGGGGAATGGTTTCTAGGTTAATCCTCCTTTGGTAGGTTTAATGTCTCCCCAGCTGCAGTGCCAGGTCATTTTTCTACCACAGCTGATTTGAAACTAACCTCACCTCCTACAGTCACTGTACCCTGCCACATCTTGAAGTTAATAGCTTGAGAAGAGTTTAAACATGTGAAATGTTTTTATGGCTGCATAGATTGAGCCACATTTCCATGACAAATCACTGAAATTGGAGAAACCTAATTTACAACACAAACTCTTTTTCTTCTGTGTGTCTTTCCCAACTCAAATCCAAGTCAGAAGCTCCGGGTTCTGCAGTACCTCTAATCTAGCAAAACTGTGGGTGTAAGAGAGATGAAAAGCAATTGCATGAGGTCTCCAGGGCTGGTCCACAATGACTCCAAACCCTAAATTGCTCATCCCTTGAGCGTGGTTTACGACTGCAATGGATCCTGGTGGAGCTGTGTAACCAGCACTTAAATAAAGGGGAGGCAGCAAACCCTCCTGAATCAGTGGTATCTGTTCTGGGAAGGGCTGACCCAGAGACAGCCACAGCAAGAAGGTACTGAAACCCACTGTCTCCTCCTAGAACAGAACTGAAGGTCACAAAGTAAAGACCCCTCCAACCAGCCCTGGCCTCTGATTAAAATAAATCCCTTTCATGCACAGACAGTGGTTTGAGAAGGGGAAATACTGAACTGTGGTAAAAGCCTGGAGAGTTAATGGCTGGGCATCCTGGAATGGAAACACAAGTGGCATCAATTCAGGTACAGCTCTATACCCCAGCCGCTGGCATCGACATACAGTCATGTTCCCTCCTCTTACACAACTTCTTCCACAGTAAGCTGATTTTTATGGTTCTTTCACCTAGGAGCAAATGTGAAAGCAACTCATTCTTGGGAATGAGAGATGAAAGGTTGCTTGGTGTCATATACATGCCACTTCTGGAGCCAGGAAAACCAAGGTCCTCTATGGACAGTTGGTGCTTTGCCCCAGTATGAGAATTAGCATCACTATTCCCAAGTGATGGCAGCTGCCACTGTCTCTCACCAGAATGACAACAAAACCAGCACTGTAGTGTGGTCCTCCTACCCCCTGTATTGTACTCTCAGGGCCAGCAGATACCAGAGATATTCAGGCACTCACAAGGTTCTTTATTTAAAATGCGCTAGAGGAAATCCTGGTATAATACATTGCATGATTGGCCCACATAACTTACTGCTGTCAGCTATGACTGAGAAGGAACTGTGGGGAAAGGAGATGGCATTTATAGGAGTTGAGAACATCCTCTATTACACACATAAGCAAAGGCCATGGCTTGCAGCCCCACGAGAAGACAGGTTTTCATGAAGTACCTGAAGCAGGGGATTGAAAATGGAGAGCAATTAGAAAATCTCCAGACCAAACCAGCAATGTTCCTCATGAGCAGGTTGATGTATAAATATACTTCACACCAGATCCGTATTTCTGTGGAAGACCATTAAGTTCCTGGGAAGCCAAACTCTGGCAGAGGCAGAGCTACTAACCAAGGGAGGCTGTGACCCTGAACACAACTCTTACACCAGCATCACAGACAGAGAATCTTGCAGAAGTGTTAGTCCTGGTGCCAGCAAGCCTTTTGCTGCCTGATGAATCCTGTGTAAGTCACTCTTCCCTCAGTGCAAGCTGCTATCCTCTCCTCCTTGACCAGCTACCCAGTGGATTATTTTTGTCTTGGATCACACAGTCCCAATGTTACAATTACACGCTGACCTCAAAGACTTGCTTTTCAAATTACCCTTCTTCAGCAAACCCTCTGTCTAGTGGCTTGGGTGGTTTTCTTCTTTTTTATTTTTATATCTAAATGGTTAAATATGGGTGTGGTGGAGGGAGGAAAAGAAGAAAGAAGCAGAGCAAGCAGTGAGCGGGAGGGTTGTGGGGGTCGTAACTGTCCTACTCATGACAGAGAAGTCCAGGTGCTCCAGAGACACACTTGAATTCCTCCCTTTCCACAGCAGCATCTTCTTCTGGAGGGTCAGCTCTCCTTGCTGACAAATGTCATTTCACCACAGTGACAGCAGCAGTCCCTCTTCCTCATAGCTGCACCTAGGGACTTATTCTTGCAGCCACTACCTAAACTCAGAGACCCAACAAACCAGTGTCCTTCAAACATGGTGTAAAAACTGGGACTTTCCTGTAAATGCCGATGTTAAATGTTTTCTAAACAGAAGAGGCAGAAAAGCAAACAAAGTGCTCTGAAAGGCCTAAAGGTGAACAGAGATAAAGCAGCCATGACTGTAGAGATGTCTTCTCATTGAAAACCATGTAGGGTAGGTGTCACCTGTCCGTGTTGCTGCTCGCAGTCCATCAAATCCCTGCAAAACTTCACAGAATGCACAGAAACCTCCTCAGGAAAGATAAGCATCTTCTTCAAGGATGGAGAGTAGGAAGAAATAGGACATGGGTCTGTCCTAGCAAGGAAGAAAAGGGAAGCAACTCATAGGCTGACAGGAGAAACTTCAAATCAGCAGCAGCATCTCACACCCACGGTGCACACACAATTTTATCAGTTTTCTACACACTCAGGCTTTCCCTCCATGCTCTAAATAGCTTTAAAGCCCAGTTGAAATAGTTTTAAGGCTGATTTGAGCCACAGTGAGTTGGCTCCAAATGATGTAAGAAGCTTTGGCTGGACTGGTTATGAAAGTTAGCCTTTTAACAGCCTTCTGTCACCTGGCCCATGGCTGCTCTTCCGCTCATAATGGTCTCCTTCATCTTCAGGCATGCATATCGCTTCCACACTGATCCACATACCTTGTCCTCCTGTCACCTTTGCTGCACACTGGCTATGTCAGGGTCCTGCCAGGGTAAGCTTCCATCAAACCTCACCAACACAAAGCCAAGAGTGGTACTTGCAGAGGAGACCTGCACACAGAGCCCCGAGCTGTGTATTTGAGAAGGGACCAGTTATTCAGGGGAGTGAGCCTGAGCCCCTGTTCTCGCTGGGGGTTCAGTCACAAAGACAGATCTGAACATCATCAGAGTGGAAATGATCTCAGCAGCATTTCTGGCAAAATCAGTGTTCCAGAGGCTTGGGAGGGATAGTCCTCTTCTGGAAAATGGTATTCTTCCTGCAGCTCCCCTTGAACACAAGATCTTTTCCCCTTCTCCACTTTTTACACAGTGGTTTTGGGGAGCTGTCCTGTGCTGTGGCAGAGCTTCACCCTCGCTTGCAGTGGCTGCACATCCCAGTGGATGAACTGATGTGTGGTTTGGTGAAAGCTTTTTGGTTTGGTTGATTTTGTGAAATGCTTTTGAAGCCAATGACACTGAAATGGATCTGATATCCACTGGCACAGGCTACAGGCTGGTTAGCACAGCCCAGGCTGGGGCAGAAAGCAGTACTGAGCTCCAGTTAAGTGCTACCTATAAATGCTGTTAAGGGACACAATGACTATGAGCAGGCATCTGAGGACTCACCTTTTCTCTCATTTGGATTTAAAATGCCACATCCACCTGCCAACATGTGCTGAAATGTTTCACTGGCATCAGTCAGCAGGACAACAGTCAAAGGTCTTCATCTCTGAAATAAATAAAATCCCAATTCCAAACTCTGCTCCTTTAACAACCTACAGTAAATTTGCTCCTTTTTGCAGTCCTGGGGTCAATCAATTAGAGACTGCCTGGGTAGAAGCTTAATTAAGCTCAGATAACACAACAGAGCTTTCACCCCCTCAGTCTCCCTCTGTACACAACCTCCTTTACACATCTGGATAAAAGCTTCGCTGCTAAGCCTGGAGAGAGCAATTGCTTCGAGCAGAGAGCCCCGGAGAGCACATCTGAGCTCCCAAAAAGCATTGCAAACTCTTGCATCATGCAGAGGCAGGAGAAGCCAGAGCAGCTCGGAAGTGAGAAGATCCACTCTGGCAGCTGCTGCCACAGGGATAGGGTGACACTGGAAACAGCAAAAGGTGTTTTGACTGAGGAAACGTGGTGCCACGAGTTATTAATCTTCCAGCGGAGGCAGGAATCCCAGTGCTGCTCTGATGGTGCAGGAGGAGCAAGCCAGCCATTCAGGACTAGTCTGACAAATCTTGCTCCAGCTGCTTGGCTTTATTAAGGACAGAAGCCCTCGAGGGGTGGGATCTAGAGGCATCACAGAGAATTTCTTTTTCCTCTTTCCTAAGCACAAAAGACAGAAGTGGAATGTAGCTGAGGAATGCTTCGCCCTTGGAAGGGATGTCATAAATCTCCTTGGACGTGTATTTGGTTTATTTTGTGGGAGTCATTCAAAAGGAAAATGCAGATTGTGGGGCTTAGCGCTCAGCCTATGCTGGCAAAGGATCCCTGACAAAGAATGTCCATTGGCAGGGAATTTCCTGACTTTGCAAGTGAGCAAACGCCTCTTTTTCAGTTACTCTAAAAGCTGTCTCGCTATTATATAAAAGGTTGTGATGAGGCAGACTGTGATCAGTTCTGCTCCAGAAGAAGGACAAGTAATAATCAGCCTGATTTGCAGGAGGAAAGATTTGGGTTGTGCTCCAGAAAGTGCTTTTTTTTTCCCCAGGAAGGTCTCCTGGGCCGCAGGGGGCTGCTGGGGAGCTGCAGCATCCCCATGGCTGGAAGCATTTCACACACGTGTCAGGCACTGCTCCTGGGTGACTCCACCTCGGAGAAGGGGGAATGGCTTCAGAGACTTCCTGAAGTCCCTGCCAGCCCTCTGGTGATCATTACTGTGTCATTATTTAACAGTGGGAGTGTCGCCTTTGGGATAGGGGCTTAAGGAGGATCCTTCCTGCAGGGGAGATCACTGGACCTAAGGATAGGTTAACAGGCAGAGAGCAGGGAAGAAGAAAACGGATGGGAACTGATGTGCAGATGGACTTGAACAAAGCAGCCTGCCAAAGAAAAAGCCCAAAGGTGACTGTGGATCTACCACAGAGCAAGATAAGGCTGAGCTGGCTGGCAGGTGTGCAGGGAGGAGGGAAGGGATTACTCCTGGGGTCTACCAGTGAACTCCATGGGGAGATCATGACAGAGGCTGGTGGGATGGCAGTAAAACGTATGGGAACCCTAAACCAGGGTTAGAGAGGACCTGGTGGAAGAGGAATAGACTGCATGGAGCCAACCACAGCTGCCTGCAGTGGTTTCACCCTTAATGTGATTACCACAGTGGAAGGTAGCAGAGGCTACCAGCCATTAGCTATCAGCCATTAGCTCTACACAAGTATTTATAAATGGTAGAGACTAGGTTTATCACCACTTAGCCAGTGGTGATAAAAACCCCAGCTATAAAAGCACAGAGCCCTTCTACCTGTCTGTTTGGGCAAGAGTGGGGGAGGCTGAGCAGGCAAAGCTGCCTTTAGAGCTGCAGGATGCCTGGGGAGGGGTGGAAGCATGGTCCCTACACACACCCCATGACCCCTGCTGTGAACCTCAAAAACTGGCCAGGTTGACCCCTACTAGAACCAGCCGGGTGGTGGCATCACCGCTGGAGGCCACAGCTCTGGATCAGCCACACATTGTCATCTCATCATTCTGTTCATCCCCCAGCAATGCAGCGTTGCTCACTCTGTCAGGTTACTGGAGATTTCCCTTTCCCGTGTGCTTGTGAGGAGATAAAAGACAGTATCATCAGCGAGGAGATGTCTGTTAAGAGTTTAATTTCCTAGAAGAGGAAGTGTGTTTGCAGTGCTCGGTGGAGGGGCAAAGGCCCCCACAATACATTCTAAGAGTCCTTCAGGTTGTTGCCTGCCGTTGGCATCATGTTTTCAGTGTTTCTGTTCTTGTCAGGGTGCACAAGTATCTTCTGTTCTGCACCCTCTGATTTCACATGGAGAGGAGGTGCCTGTGTAAAGCAAGCGATCTTATCTAGAAGTCAGCAGTCTTGGGTTATTACCAGAGCTGGACTAAGCACTTTGCTGCTGTTATCACTGCTATTGATTTTACATTTATAGAGAGCTGAAAATTTACACAGAGCTTAATAAACACAAAGTTTCCTGGACTGCAACTAGTGATAGGAGAACTGGGAGGCCTCTAAAAAAAACCAACCCTCAACATTTAAAACACCCAGCTCACATTTACATGGTATTTCTATGCTATGTTTTCCAGTACAGTAATAGGCTGAAGATAGAGGAGCTGCTGATGTACTCCTGTATGGCCACACACGTAAGGACAACATGAGAGCAAACGGATCTAACATCCTCCCAGATAGAATGGCAATTTTATACAGCCTATCCCACTGATGTCACCCAATGTTTTAGACAAGTCCAAAATGTGCTAACAGTGAGTTAGCACAAGGTACCGGGTTCTATTCCTGCTGTGACACAACATTTCACTCAGGTTTTCCAAAGATGCAGCACGTCCTTCTTGCAAGAGTGGGTCTGAGTCTTGAACTGGGTTACAACATGAGATATCACTGGGCTGAGTTATCTGTGAGCAGGAAAGTCAAGCAATGTAAGATAGGCAAATTAGCTCCCTCAGGGCACAGCACCATTATCAGCACAAATGTTTTGACTCTGGACAAATTGTTCATCAGTTTAAAAATTAAAACCTTTTGGCTTAAATCTTTGTTGGCATTTAAAGGATGTTTTTTCTAAAGGGACCTCTGAGAGCAGGATTAATGTCTCGTGGCCCCTCTACTGCACATCCCAAAGTATCACTTTGTGCAACACTTCCTGGCAGAGAAACTCAAAAGAAAAAGGAACAGGAAACAAGCATGGGAACAGGGAAGTTGGAAGATGCAAGGAAAGAGTGGAAGTCATGTGGCCTTGAAGAGAAAGGAGCACACAGAGAATCCTAATAATCTCTGATGAATTTAAGAGGTAGGTTGAATGATGATTCCAGGATGAAAGCACTGGAGAGGCCTCAGGAGATCCGAGTCATCACAGGCTGGTGCTCAAAGGGGACCAGAGACAGAAGTAAGGTTAAGCCCAGTGTTGGGGAAGCACTCAGGGAAGTGGAAACCAGTACCTGAAACCCCAAAACAAAACCACAAACAAAAACAACCAGAGAAGGTTTTAAATGCAGAGATGACATGTGAAAAAGCTGTGCTATGGCAGAAACCTTGCCAGGAAACCCTGCACGAGACATGCTCTCTGGAGGTGTGGATATCCTCCAGGAGTTTGGGTCCTCCGCTGAGTTTCATCTTCAGCTCCTCACGAGCAGTGAAAGTTGTGGCACTCCTCACTCCCTGCTTCTGCTCTGGAGATCTGGCTGTAAATGGAGGTGTACCACTCACACAGTTTACCTTGGCAGGCTGTAAACATCCTACTGCTGGCTCCAGGGTGTGGCCAGGCCCTTTCTGCAAAGCTTCTCCCTATTCCCAAGAGGCTGGCACGGATGAATGGCCCAGCCTTGGAAAATATTATCACCTCCCAGAGAATGCTGGTTCTGAGCTGTACCCAAAGGAAGCCAGGCTGCACTTGGGGAAAACTTGGTGAGAGGCTGCGTGAAACACCCTGCTCACTACATGTACATGGAGAGGAGCAGAGACATCAGCTTTTGAGAAGCTCATCTAAGAATATGCCCTTACATCTTAGCCCTGACACTGTGCTTTGAGACTGGTACCTGCCTGTGTGCCACAGAGTGTTCCTTCATATTTTTTGAGTGCTGGGCACATGTGGATGTAGCATATTTACTTGCCTACCTTTTGCTCCAGACTATCCCAAAATAGCTGATGAGGCATTTATGGCTGGCGACTCCCAGGGTCCCACAGGAGTATTTCCCCACAGAGTATTGACTCTAGTGAGAAGGACCCTGAAGCAGGTTTGAAGCCCCTTGGCCTCACTTGAGGCACACCCAAGCACAGCTCTGCAATGCCATCTGTCCAGGTATCTTCCTGAACCTCCCACACAGAGGCCAAGGGCTTTCTGTCCAGTTCTGCGTCATGTCTGACGTCTACAGGTTGGGTGGAGAATTGACTTAGAGCAGCTCTGTAGAGGACTTGGGGGTGTTGGTCAATGAAAAACTGAACATGAGCTGCTTCAGTGTGTGCTTGCAGCCCATAAAACTAACCATATTCTGGGCTGTATCAAAAGAAGCGTGAATAGCAGGTCAAAGGAGGTGATCCTGCCCCTCTACTCTGCTCTCGTGGGACCTCACCTGGAGCATTGTGTGCAGTTCTGGTGTCCTCAACATCAAAAGGACATGGAACTGTTGGAACAAGTCCAGAGGAGGCCACAAGGCTGATCAGGGGGCTGGAGCACCTCCTGTATGAAGATAGGCTGAGAAAGTTGGGGCTGTTCAGCCTGGAGAAGGACCAGGGGAGACCTCAGAGCAGCCTTCCAGTAGCTGAAGGTACCTTCAAGGATGCCAGAAAGGGACTCTTCATCAGGGACTGTAGTGACAGGACAAGGGGTGATGGGTTCCATCTTAAACAGGAGATTAAGGCTGGATATAAGGAAGAAGTTCTTCCCTGTGATGGTGCTGAGGTGCTGGCACAGGGTGCCCAGAGAAGCTGTGGCTGCCCCATCCCTGGCAGTGTATGCCAGGCTGGATGGGGCTTGGAGCAACCTGCTCTATTGGAAGGTGTCCCTGCCTGTGGCAGGGGGCTGGAATTACACGATCTGAAGGTCCTTTCCAACCCAAATCATTCTGTGATCCTATGATGACAGAGGGAATTAATTACATATAATTCTAAATATGATTTTTTTCTTGGTATGGTACTGTGTATCTCAGCAAGACAACTATGAGGGCTAAGCCATGGTTGTTCTGCTGTGCACAGGGTTAATGCACAGCCCTTGCCAGTGCTCTCCACAAAACATTTCAGTTTCACTTTAACCCACCACTGCTCCACCTGTACCTCTCAATGCAGCTGCCAGGCACATATAATGTGATTCAATTTGATCTGGGTGCTTTTCTACTCTACATGGGCCAGTAGATATCAGAGCCTCAGTATACAAGTTATTTTCAGCTTGTCTGTGACACACAGTTCCACCCACCAGGCTTGCACAGATATATAAATCATGAGGAGTCAAAAATAACAGGCCCTGAGGAAACATCTGTCACTTCCAGAAGCTTGAGAGGGAGGAGGATGGAGCATTCAACTCAACAACTTACTGAATTCTCCTTAGCTCCAAGAAAGCAGAGTGCAGCGAGCCTTTCCAACACAGCCCAGATGCCTTGGCAGTTAGACATTCACATTGCCTTCACACTGCATTTGACCTGTGAATGTAGCACAAGCAATACAGAGATGCTCGGGATCTGGGTGACTTTATTATCACCTTTTATCATTAAGATGAATGGATTGCTTTCTGGATCTTCTTCCCCCCAAAACTGACTGGCTGATTGGCCTTTGCAAACTTATCTCCCTCAGAGCACGCTGAACTCGCTGGGATGGAACTTACTGATGGCTGCTGTAGTGCTGAAGCCTGCCACCTCCCCTGCTGGTGGAGCCTGTAGGCCAGAGCCTTGCATATCCCACAGCTACTGAAGTAAGAAATCAGGATGATGAGAGCTGAAGTTGTCTGTTTGTTCTCTCCCTCCTCCTTTCTGATGGGATCTGATCTTCTTTTTTGGATCCCAACTCCACTCGTTCTTCGCTGCTCTTCAGAGTGGAGGAAACCGCAACGGAGAAGACACTGTATGGAGCGCTGCTCATGCACCTCACACGGGCCAATGGTGCCAATTCGTCAGGCATGAAGGTAAAGGGAAGACGGGGGGCAGATGGCGCTGCTCTCCTCACGCCGGCAGAGGCAATCCCTGTACAGGCTGCAGGCCGGGGCTCGGCTCTCACGGATCCCCCTGCCCCGCCGCACTCCCTGCCCCTGTCCCTGCTCCCGCCATGGTGCCAGCCGGGGAACGGGCGAACCGCGGCCGCTCCCGCCGCACCACCCAAATATTTACACTGCGGGGGGCTGCGGGACGACAGAAGGTGAGCGAGGACAGCGCAGCCTGCGGGTGCAGGAGGCCGCTTCCCCCGCCGGCTGCCCCGGTCCCGTTTCCCCCTTTCCTCCGCCTGCTCCCCCTGCCCCGGGCCGCCATGAGGAGAAGCCCCTCCCCTAGCCCCCCCCGCACTGACGATAGCGAGGCGCAGAGCGTGCAACGCTGGCCCAAGCCGCGGCGCTGCTGCCCCCTGGCTGCGGGCGGGCAGCACTGCAATGTCCGCATCTCTGCCGGTCTGTGCTCGTCCGTGTCCGTGCCTCGTCCGTGTGTGTCTGTGTCCGTGTCCGTGTCCGTGTCCATGTCCATGTCCGTGTGTGTCTGTGTCCGTGTCCGTCTGTGTCCGTGTCCGTGTCCGTGTCCGTGTCCGTGTCCGTGTCCATGTCCATGTCCGTGTGTGTCTGTGTCCGTGTCCGTGTCCATGTCCGTGTGTGTCTGTGTCCGTGTCCGTATCCGTGCCCATCCATGTCCATGTCCGTGTGTGTCTGTGTCCGTGTCCGTGTCCATGTCCGTGTGTGTCTGTGTCCGTGTCCGTATCCGTGCCCATCCATGTCCATGTCCGTGTGTGTCTGTGTCCGTGTCCGTGTGTGTCTGTGTCCGTGTCCGTATCCGTATCCGTGCAAATCCGTGTCCATGTCCGTGCCCGTCCGTGTCCATATCCATGTCCGTGTGTGTCTGTGCCCGTGTCTGTGCCCGTCCTTGTCCGTGCCTTGTCCGTGTGTGTCGTGCCCGTGTCTTGTCCGTGTGTGTGTCCGTGTCCACGTCCGTGTGTGTCCGTGTCCGTGTCCGTGTCTGTGTCCGTGTCTTTCACCGTCGGGGTCCGTGCCCATGCAATGCAGAAGGATGGAATAAACGACCAATCCATGCTTTCCACTTCTGCAGCCTTTCGGCTCCTGGTGTCGGTGGAAGGGCTCGTTTCCCGGGTCACGGGGATCGGTAACCTCTCCGCATCACCTCCCGTCCCCAGGAGATGTCGGTGACTTTGTGGGGCAGTTGGCTCCATTCCCAATGCCCCGCTGCCGTTTACCGTCACCCCATTCACACACACACGCGTGTCCCCGCGGGGTGGTGACAACCTGCCGGCGGCAGCACCCCGCACGGCCGCCAGGGGGCGCCGCCGCCGCGGTCATGGCGGAGGAGGGCGGAGCTGCGGCCGCCGCCATGAGTCCTGCGCGGAGCGGAGGAGGCTCCGGTTACCGAGCGGGGCGGGAGAGCCCCACGGGAGGCAGGGGCGGGCGCGTCCCGGAGCGCCCCGAAACCCACTGGGAACAGCGGTGTCCTCTGAGTGCCCGCAGGGACGGGGCTCAGCACCTCCGCTTGGGGAGCCGAAACCTGCCACAGGGAGGGGCCGCCCCGGAGCTCTTGCCCTGACCCTCAAAGCGGTGTAGGAGAGCCATAGAATCCCAGACTGGTTTGGGTTGGAAGGGACCTGAAGGCTCATCCAGTTCCAACCCCTGCCACGGGCAGGGACACCTTCCACTAGAGCAGGTTGCTCCAAGCCCCTGTGTCCAACCCGGCCTTGAACACTGCCAGGGATGGGGCAGCCACAGCTTCTCTGGGCACCCTGTGCCAGCGCCTCAGCACCCTCACAGTAAAGAACTTCCTCCTTATATCCAATCTAAACTTCCCCTGTTTAAGTTTGAACCCATTACCCCTTGTCCTATCACTACAGTCCCTAATGAAGAGTCCCTCCCCAGCGTCCTTGTAGCCCCCTTCAGACACAGGAAGCTGCTCTGAGGTCTCCACGCAGCCTCCTCTTCAGGCTGAACTTTCTCAGCCTGTTGAGTCCTCACCTGCTTGCTCAGGCTTACAGACCAGCTCCTCACCTCCAGCTCAAAATGTGCTGGTTTTACCAAGCCATCAAAGGCTTGGTAAAATTTTCCTTGGAGGAAAGGAAACAGAGGCCTGCAGGACAGCTCGAGAGTCCTCACTACAGGAAAGGTACAGATCTGTTGAAAAGAGTCCAGAGAAGGGCCACAAATACAGCGAGAGACTGGAGCACCTCTGCTGTGAGGAATGGCTGAGAAAGTTGGGTCTGTTCAGCCTGGAGAAGAAAAGTCTCCAGGGAGACCTTAGAGCCTTCCTGTGCCTAAAGAGTCATGTATGAAAGATGGGGAGAGATGTTTTAGCAGGGCTGGTTGTGATAGGATGACGGGTGATGGTTTTAAACTGCAAGAGGGGAGATTCAGGCTGGATGTGAGATAAAGTTCTTTACAATGAGGGTGCTAAAACACTGGCACAGGGTGCCCAGGGAGGTGGTGGATGCACCATCCGTGGAGACATTCAGGGCAAGGCTGGATGTGGTTTTGGGCCACCTGATCTGGTTGAAGATGTCCCTGCTTGTTGCAGGGGGGTTGGACTGGATGAGCTTTGTAAGGTCTCTTCCAACCCAAACTATTCTATGGTTCTATGATAGAGGTGATACTAAATCTGCCTCTCATAGCAAGAGGTCTTCGCATCGGGGATCCAATATATCTTTGTATCACTGCACTGACACAGAGCACCAGCCTCATCCTGATGCCCAGATGGGTCCAAGATGTAAATATGGAGGAAGATGTTGATGGAAGCAATAACTAAGGATGTAGATTCGCTGTCCAATCTGGCTGTTTCCTACTGAATAAACTCACTCTACAACTCGGATGTAGCAGCACTTCATGTGGTAGAGCTGGTTTTCACTGACAGCTTGGCTCCTAACCAGTCTGTTGTGAGCAGTGTGATGCGTCATGCCAACCACAAACTCACTGAGAGGCTGGGCAAAGACCTGGGCACTGAACCCCAGTACCCGTGGCTATACTGGTAGGGGCTGCTCACTGGCAGCTGGCTCAGGTCCATCTCCACTGCCCTGGCAGCAGGGTGGCCGTGCAGTGAGAAGTGCTCCTGCTCCCTGTGTGCCAGTGGGTTGATGATGTCGTGTCATCTGTTCCCTGCAGGAGCCCGGGGCTGCAGTGCAGAAGGATGGGATAAGTGAGGAATTCACGCTTTCCCCTTTCGCAGCCTTTTGACTCATGTTCTAATTTGCATCAAACACCCACCTTTCGCAAAACCACCTAGTCTGTTTAAACCAGAATCCAAACAGAGCTAGGAAACAAAAGGCGAGGGCAGAGTGAACCCAGGTTAGCTCCCTGCCCTTGTAAAAACTAGGACTGATGAGGGCTTTATAGTGCTTGGCTAAAGGGAAAACTTTATTCAAGAAGTGATCAAACTTCTAATAGGTAATGGATAATTATAAGAACATGGAAACTTTCGTAGATGTTAATGTTCTTCCTGTCAGCAGACTGAACT
Organism: Pezoporus wallicus; assembly: GCF_028554395.1. Classification (NCBI taxonomy): domain Eukaryota; kingdom Metazoa; phylum Chordata; class Aves; order Psittaciformes; family Psittacidae; genus Pezoporus; species Pezoporus wallicus. The sequence goes on along the minus strand of NW_026638015.1, from coordinate 21,308 downwards.
GGCAAATACATATATACATTTGGCAAGGTGATGTAAATGGTAGCAGATCACCTTAATGAGATGGATAGAAGAAGGAGGTGCATAAAGACATCCTTACAGATTCCTCACACGTGCGAGAGCTGATCGCCAGTGCCATTGCTGTGTCAGTATCTTTAATGCTTTATCTTTGATGTTGGCTCAGCATAATCTAGGACCTGTGGTTTCTGCATAGTAGCAGCTCCTTAGGCTGCCTTGGGCTGCCAAGCTGTCTCCAAGTCATGCAGAGGAAGGAACATCCACAGAAACAGGAGTGGAAATCAGCAGAAAATCTAATGCTAACTTACAAAAGAGCTGCTAGAAAAGGGGGTTCAAGATGTGCCAGTGAAGCTGAGCATGCTAAGTTTGTGTATTTGGTAGGGAGCTATACAGAAAATTGTCTGTGGACTGAAAGCTCAGAGATATAAAGGATTATAAAAGGCACGTCAGGGCTGAGCTGTCTGCTCCATGGAGTGCACGGGCACAGCTTTTCCAGCCACAAAGGCACTGCAGAGACTGCAGCAAGTGGAGTATCAGACACAGAAGAGTTCAGTGTATCATGGACACATGAGCTGAAAGAAAGAACCAGGAAGCTGCTCAGGAGCAGGTTGTCCAGGAACAGTTCACCAAACATCCTATCCCTTTTAACACATTTTCCATGGGCACTTTCTTTCTTATACGTAGCACATCCTTATTTAAAGGGGGAAGTATCTGGATGATGAGTCAGGTGGCAACTGAGAGATGGCAGCTAAGTTCAAACAAATTACATACTGAATAAAGACATAGATTCCACTGAACTTCTATGACTGTGGATTTTGATTTGGTTAAAAACTAGTCAGAACCAAAGTTTGAAGACATTTAGCCCTGGAAGTGGTTTTCTTCCCATGTACCACAGTACCTGATTACTGTTTCTGATATTATCACCTCCTTTAACAGGCAAATTCCCTCATACAGCAGTCTGCCTTAATAGATCCCTCTTCTTTTCCCATCTCTTTGGCCACATATTGCTTGTTGTGCTAAGTGCTAAATAGCTCTTGGAAAGTGCTAAGGGGGTGTTGTGAAAGGGCTGGAGAATTGAACTTCACGTTTGTCTTCTTTAAGATAATGTAAATGAGACATTTTCGCAGTGTGGAAGTGAAGTTTTATTGACCCCAACTGAAATGAAACCATTGGATGCTTGGTCAGAAATACCTGACAAGATCAGTGTGTTCCTGCTAAACAGGTCAAGTTCATCCGCTCTGTCTGCCCACCAGAAACCACCCCAGTCCCAGCACTTGATAAATCTCAGCAGTGAAGAGTGGTTCCTGGAAGATGATAGGAGCAAAGCCCCAGGCCCACCAAAAGTCAGGAAGAAACCCAAAGCACCCACCCTGAAAAGGGGCACGCAGTCACCAATTCAGATGTTCCCCAACCAATCACCATTGTCCAGCCATGGGCAGATAATGGATGAATATTCTTTGTTTTCTCCAACAAAGTGGCAGCATATTGGATCCACCAACAAGCACTGACCAGGGTATAAGCTTCAACGTGCAAGTAGAGAAGCTTTACCATACCAGGAGCCGCTTACCTGCAGGGTGATTTCAAGAAAGGAGAGTGGACGTGGCCTTCTAAGCGAGGCAATCTCCTGGGTGAACCAGCTCAGTCTGTGGTTGCAGCTTGTTTATCTGCTTGCCTATTGGAAGGTGTGGTTCTTGCCCTGCGTGCACATGAATTGGGATCACAAGACACCTCTTTGTCGCTGTCACTTGGGGGATCTCTGATGGGCTGTGGCAAGTGGATGGAATCCAGTGAGTGCTGGCATGGACTGGCTTCCAGCCCGAGTCAGCTGCTGCTCTGTGACTGATGGTAAAGTTACTTAACTAATCCAAGGGGTTTGCCACCCCCCCCCCCCATCTTTAGCTGATGATTATTATGTTCATTTTATTGGGTGCTATAGATATTATCCATTTCTGTATAAAATAGATGTAATATCATGAGCATTGAGGGCAGCCTTGCTAATTGTTTTAATTCTGCAATTAAATTTTTGCAATTAAATTACTGCAGGTTTGGTGCTTGCTAATACATTTAAATCAGCCCAATGAATTGGTTTTTTATACTAACAACACATTCTGAAAGCACGTGTTTCCCTTAAGAAGCATAGCATCTGTAACTGTTTTACTGAGCTATTTGGGTTTGGAAATGTGTTTATTACAAAAAATGCCACAGAGCCTGGTGTGTCCTATGTAGTATTTGCCATGTAGGCTATTTATAAGACAAGTTATTTATAAGGAGAATCATTCATAAGGAAAGTCAGTCTGTGTTATTTATAAGGAAAAGCCAGGCTCATTATCTCATTTTATAGTTGGAGATTTTATAGCACAGGGACAAGTGAAACAGCTTTCCCAGTGTCCTGCAGCAAGTCCGATTTGTCCCAGCACATCCAGCCCTCTCTCCACTAAGCCACATGCTCCTCCTATTTATTCTTCTTCCCCCCACAACTCCACAACAAACAGGATAGTTCAGTTTTCTTGCATCCTTCCAGCTACAATCTACTGCAGAGGATACAACTTCCTAAGTAATGACGGATCTCCATAGAGATGCCCAACTTTTACAAGAACCCCATGTTTCTTGATTGATTTTCAAGACCAGTGTACACCTGCTAATCCCATTTCATGCAAAGCAAAGGAGACATTAATAGATTTGGCTGGTGGAGGTTAACAAACCCATCTTTGCCACTCACCATGGGCTATGCTTTCCTTCTCGTGGTTGAGAAACAGGGTGAAAACCTGTGGGTTCCAGAATGGTTCTGAGTTTTTGGGTGTCTTGTTTCCTCAATAAAATTCAAAGCTCTGCTACTCAATGCAGCCAACTCTAGGGAGAATTGAAAACACAGGGGAAAATATTGTCAGTGTTTGTCCCCAGTTAAATCACGACAGAGACTAACAGCTACTGAAACACAGAGTGTCCACATAGATGCAAGTAGACAGGCAAAGACTGCTTTACTGACAATGGCTTAGGCACTTTATATTGCCTCCTGGAAGCCTCCAGGATCTCCTCACCAAGATGCTCAGGAACAGCTCAACAGGAGGGGCAGGGGACATAATTCATGGCCTTTTCCCACCAGCTGCCGCAGGGTTTCTCTGTAACTTGGTAGGTAGGAGGAAGTTGCTCTGCTTTCACCATCAAATTAAATGTTGGCATCTCAGGGGGTTACAGCAAAATAAGTGATTTTGTCTTCATTTCTAGAGTAGCACAGTTTAGCTATGGCCACCCTGAGCAGATGCCTTGAGCTTGTTTCCATCTGCATCCCACATTTGCTGCCCATTGGGAAGCCTGGCCATACCTGCAGCATCCCTGGATGAAGTTGGTCATGACATGGTAAAGGACACAATGCACGGTCACCTCTTTAGCTCCACGACTTCATTCCCTTATAGAATCATAGAATAGTTAGGGTTGGAAAGGACCTTAAGACCATCCAGTTCCAACCCTCTGCCATGGGCAGGGATATCACACACTAAACCGTGTCACTAAATTATACTTAAATGCAAGGGGCTTTCGTATCTTCCTGTTCTGACAGCAGAAACCTCTTCTTGTCCCGTTTACATAGGCAGTGAGAACATTTCATCTTTACAAACCAACAGTCACCACCTCATTCTCTAGGCTTGTCCTTAAACAAACCTTCTCAATCTTAGCATCAGACGTCCCTGCCCATGGCAGGGGGACTGGAACTGGATGATCTTAAGGTCCTTTCCAACCCAAACCATTCTATGATTCTATGGTTCTTTGCAGGACATGTTTTCAAAGCCTCTTCTCGGATCTGCTGCTCAGTTGTGAAACTTTCAGTTGGTATCCTGCCTTCCCCATGCCAGGAAAACCAAACTGGTCACTTGCATCGTACACCCAGCACCCTGCATTAGCTCTACCCTTTTTATGTAACAGCATCATACTCTTGCCTCCTGTTCAGTTCATGGCTCACGCTCCAATCTGCCTGTCTGCAGTAATGCCGCCTGGCCACTTATTCCCCATCTTCTCTTTGTGCTTCTGATTTCCTCCTCTAAGTGTAGCACTTTGCACTTTTCTGTACCGAGTTGTTGATTTTCTCCAATTTAGCAGGATCATTCTGAATTCTCAGTCCATCCGCCAAACTGTTTGCATCCTCTCCCAGCTCGATGATGTCTGCAGATTTTATGAGTACTCTTTATTCCCTCGTCACAGGTTGTTAATGAAAATACTGCATAAAATGGATTCCACACACAGATGTTGGAAGGACCCTGTTTGAAAATTCCTCCAAGTCTGACAGTGAGAAATTGAGAACGGGGTTGTAAAGCTGTTTTTTAACCAGTCATGTGCCTACTTTATGAGGATTTCATCTGAGCTGGGGTTCTTTCTTGTTTGCTTAGGAGAAAGTCATGTGGAATGGTGTCAAACCCTTGTGAGAATCAAGATGTATGACAACTCTTACTTCCTCCTTGCCTATGAAGAGGGGTATATAAAGCCCACACTCACCTAAGCTGAGAAGGGTATTTTTGTACAGGCTTGAACTGCTTTATCACTCTTCAATCTTCAGTTCAATTGCTACAATTCTTTTGTGTAGCCATAGCCCAAGTAATTGTCTCCAGTATCTCAATGATTAAAGCTCATTCAGAATTCCGGCAAGCTTCAATAAAACATTTTCCTCCCTCGCTACAACAATAGTCAGGGACCAGGGATTTTTTTTATCATTCCAAATTCAGCGAGGGAAAAGTTGGCGCTAACACACACAGAGCAGTGAAAAACTCCTTTGCAAAGCCACGGAGATGTAGGTAGGTTCTTGAAGCTATTTCCTACTTTGTAAAAGCCACACTCAAGGAAGCACATGGAAGTGTGATAACAGTTGTGTATGCCATCCATCTAATGATTTTAATTTATGCACTGTTCTGTACTACTATGAAACCCTGATGCAATCAGTGTCATTGCAAGAAAGCAAAGCTGTTCTTACAGATGAGTTACAAATTCTCATTAGCCATCAGATGTTGCATTAGACAAGTGTTTGCAATATCCTCAGTATATGATGCACTTTTTTGTGCTGTTTATTGGTCATCTATGTACTTTAATAGCCTCCAGCACCTCCGTATCCGAACAACTCAATCCCACATATCCTCATGTTAAAGAGTGGCTCACCTCTCTGAGATGCTTTTCTTTTTAGGGAAACTAGTACTTCATCTGAAGGAATGAATGGTTATGATTCTGTGATATTGGAAGTGACTAATCCAGTGTTGTAAATGGGATAAAGGGAAATGGAATGTATTTTGAGAACAAACAGTAATCATTGACACAGTAATTTGCATCCCTAGATGTTATAATAATGACTAAGTATCACTTCCCCTTGTTTGCATAAGGAAGAGGAGGCAGAGAAATCCAGTGATTTGACTAGTGCACCACCAGCAAGCCACTAAAAAGGAGAAGAGCTGAACGTAGATCGCTGTTCTTGCACCTTGTTTTCCTGTTCTCTGCTACACGTGTGGAATACAGCGCTATAAAAGGTGTGATCCCTTCCAGTACTAAGGACTCTGCAAGGTCTTCACTAGTTCATGCTGGAAACAGCCAACAAGAGTTGGTCAAGACTTGGGGTGGATTTAAAAGGCATGGGGAGCAATGCATTTCCTTCTGAAGAGCTGGTTTGGGTAGTGAGTTGGGATATATGAGGTGCCAACAGCCTCAGTCTGTGCTGTCGTGCTGATGGAGCTAACATACTTTTGCTGCATAAGGAAACTTTATGCTCTTCAGAAATAGATTCCAATTGCGTGGATCAAAGAATATTCAGTGACCCTTCTGCTCCAGCTTACATGGATTTAGATGGGGAGTACTTGCTATGAGTGGATCCTAAAGGTGTGTTTGTATAGGGAGCAGCTCTGCACAAACATTTCTAGACAGGCAGTCCGTGGGAAGCCAGAGCCACTGCATCAGAGGGATGAAGCGTTCACAAGCTGGAAAGCAAATATGTTTAATGTCTTAATATTTTTAGGAGAAAATTAAGCACCTGTGGTGCAATCCGCTTTGTAGTGAATAAAAGGAGTGCAAAACATCATTGATAGTACTGGTGGTAGCATTCTAAAATCTTTCAATTTCACACTGGCTGCAAACCACAGAATCAGGGCAAATAGCAGTTAACACAACCTTTACTTAGCTTCTCCTGACAAATACAAAGCAAAGGGTGAGGCAGTCTCACACTGACATATGGCCAGATACAGGCAAGATTTACCTAGAAAAGGTAATCACTCTGTGTTCTCTTTGTGGGTCCAGAGAGAAGAGCAAAATGGGAAGATCTTACAGACTTCTCAGTCTGAGGATATAACAATCTTTAATAAGGGTCAGTCCTGCACCTTTCTGTAGTCCACATATCTAAACACAGGCATTAGACTTTACCTAATACACAAAATAGGAGTGTGTAGGGTCCAGTTACAGGCAGCAAAGGGCAGAAGAGCAGAGTATCTGGCTGCTGGTACATCTCAGGCAAGAGGAGTACCAGAACTGATGCAGGCCAGGCTGTTTTGCCAGAGGGGTCATCCTGGCTCATCTTCGGGCAAGAGTCTTCATGTTTTAGGTTTGGTGGAAAAAAAAAACCAAAACCCAACCAGTTTTAACCCCCCCCCACCTGACAGCTTTGCAGGTGAGCTGTACCTTCCTCCTGCTCCCTGCCTTTGCTTACAACTTAAGTGCTGCTGGGCCTGTGAGGTCTCCTGTGTGCGAATAACCCCACTGTGCTGCGGGTTGATTGTCACACTTTGGGCACCAGTGAGATGAAGAGGAAGAAATATCTGTTTCCATTTGAATAGGAGATCGGAAACTCAGGATTCTGACTCACTGCCACAGCACCAGATAACTGGGAACACCCTTCTCTTTTCTTCTGTGTTTTCCAGCTGGGTTTTTTGTCTCCTTTTCTTTCTTCTTTTCCTTCCCTCTCTCTCTCTCCCCTTACTATGTCTGAGTGTTTCTGTGACTCTTGGTTCTTCTTTCTGATTTTGCCTCCCTGCCCTCATTTCCCTTCCTTTTCTTTCTTCCTACACACTTCACTTCCTCTCCAGCTTTCCTCGTGGCTTGTTCTTCTCGAGTTCTCATTGTAAGTCCTTCTTTCCAAGCTTGTCCCTCTCACAGGCTATCGTAAGCCCGACTTCCCACAAGGAGGAGAGACAGAGACATTTTGCCTGGAGGGTGACATTGGCAGGGAAAGCTGGGGCCAGGGGAGTTCCAAGCAAGCAAGGAATAGGATGGAGGGAGAAGAAAGGAAGGGACACTCACCAGGATACAGAAGGAACAAGAAGGGGAAAGAAAAATATCAAGGAAGAATGGGGGGAAAATGATGGGAAGCTAGGGAGGAGCATAAGCAAGAGCAAGGGGAAGTAGAAGGATGGGAGAGGTGCATTAGGAGGCAGGAGAGAATGCAGATTTCATGGGGGGAGCAAATAAAGGTAGAACAACACTTGCAATGACAGAGGAGAGATTTAGATCAGACATTAGGAAGAAACTCTTTACTGTGAGGGTGCTGAGGCCCTGTAGCTTGCAATGCAAGCCCTACTTTGCTTTGTAGCACAGGGACTAATGTCACAGTGGTGTGTGACACTGCACACAGCCTGGGCGCAGGCATAAGAAGCCCATATACATTTGGACTTGGATATTTTTCTGCACTCCTTCCATCAGCTGCATGAAAGACTGACAGAGGTACTGCTTGGACCAGGGGTTTCACAGGGGATGAAGGCACAATGGATCCTCTCAAACAAAGAGAGTGACACAGAAGAGATGGTGCTCAGCACCATCAGCTGAGTTGCCTGGTACCTTCCCAAATCCAGACACCCAGAGACCTCCAAGCTCTGCTCTTCTGGCACCCACCATACTCGGGTATCCTGACAGCCCCTTGGGCAACCTGTCCTCCACAAGCTGAGGTTCCCTGGTCCCTCTATATCACACAGTCCTACACACCAAGGACTAGTGTGCCTTGAACTAACTCACATCACCATCATGGTTGTACCCTGACCCTCAGTATTAGCATACTGAGGCCAATGGACTGAGGTCTGGAGACCCCCCTGAACGTTGAGTGGTCTGTGAGTGGTCCTCACAGAATAAATGCACTGAGTGTCCTTAATGTTAAATGGAGATGTCCCACATTTTCCCAAATGGAGGCTTAAGTGACACTTAACTGTAGCAGTCTAGGGTATCTTTCTTGAAGCATCACCCATATCCCTGAGACCAAGGAACCTCAGCTGGTCCCAAACCAAGCACCTCAGTCCCCTCGAAATTGATGTTACTGGTCCTTACATTAAAATGCTGAGGAATCTCCAAATCACATTCTTGTGGGCCTCAGTGCATGGCAGCACCTTGGACCACTCCGGATGCTGCTGTACTCCCAGGCACCATCCTGCCCCAGCCCACACAGTATTGAGATACCCCAGACCCAACACAGACAAGGACCTTCCTCACCCCACACCACTGCTGTCTCCCTCAAAGTGATACAGCCTGAGATGCCCCCATGAAACATGGAAAGAAGCAGCCAGCAGTGGTAGAGGACTCATTGCTGTATTCAATTTCTTCTTCCAGGTGAAGATAAGGACCATATCTGAATAATCTTAATGCAAGCTCTGTTCTGGCACAGGCGTATCCCCTCTGCAGACGTTAAGCCCAGGGTCAGAGGTGGCAGTAACAGTAAGATAAGTAATGGCAAAGGGCACATTTCCTCACTGTATGCAGTTTCAGACTGAGATAAGGGCTGGAGTTTGTTAATGCTGATGCTGCATATTATGTTTTCAGGGGTGGAAACAGTCTTTTCCTTAACTATTTGCACCATGTCCAAAACCCCCTCAGAATCAGGTGTTGCTGATGCTGCCCCATGACAAGCATTGTACGTGTGGGACAATCCCATCTTGCAGTGGAGAATCCCCCTGCTTCCCAGGACAAGCTCCTGTGCCTGTATCTTTCCAAAGCGCATCAAGGGGGCAGCTGTATCTTGAGCCAGAGGATGCAAAACGACACTATTATTTACCCATCTAATCACACCGTTTACCCTCAGTATTGAAACAGAGAAGGAGCCACTTAACTTTTCAGATGCCCAGTGGAGAAGCAGGTCAGACAGAGGCAGATCCCCCCAAGCAGTTCACACCAGCAGCCAAAGGGAGCGACACAATGAACCAGGAAGCCAAAAATCAGCTAAACCCCCTCAATCTCTGCTGCTTCTGCAGCTGCCTGATGCTGAAAAGGAGCCATCTCGATGCCAGAAGGAGATAATCCGCTGACAGGCGGTTATGCTGGTAAAGATAAATAACACGGGCTATTCGATCCCCTCTAAGGACTCCGCAGTAGAAAGGGTGTCACTTCCTACCCCTCAGTGCTTTACAAATAGCAGAGGACTGCTGAGGGGCTCAATGGGCTGGGAATGGGCTTTTAGCACCTCGATTTGGTTCTGTCTCAATCTGTGCAGGAGGCATTCCTTTTCCATGAGGGCAGGTAGAGTTTGAGGTCTCTCCCTTTATCCATCAAGGTTAATACTCCTCATGCCATCTTCTCATCTCTGCCAGGAGGGAGTCCCTAAAGAATTCCTAACTTTTGAGTGAATTCCCCACAAATATCCATGGTTATAATTACTCCCTGGCCCTCTAAGTTCAGGTTTGCTCATAGCGAAGCCCTAGGAAGCAGCAAGCATCCTATGCAAGGAGGAAAGACACGGTTCATGTGAAGCTAGGGAGTTAAAAATATACTTTGCCAAGTCTCAATATTATATTTAGTAGTGCTGTCGTTGCCATGGTCTGAGGATAAAGAAGGGCAAGTCTTGAAGGTAATATGTATCTATTATGAGATCAACCAGTACTGCTGGAAAACAAACCCAGCTTTTAGGCACAAAAGCCTTTCTTTAGGTCCAAACTGGAAGCTGCAAATTTCACACAGATATTTGTAAATAGAATTTTATTCTTGTTATAATAGGCACTGATTCCTCTCCTAAGTGCTGTCACACAGGATGTTTCATCTCCCCGACTTCAGATATCCCATCAGGAATGAGGGATCCACTGCTCCTCAGAGTACACCTGGTGCAGAGAGAAGGCTTTGGAAAGAGGGGTCAATTTTTAGTCCTGAGAGTAACACCTGAGGTGGGAATGAATCAGCCCAGCAGCCATCCTCAACAGAGGTACATCATACACATTAGCTAAGCCATTTACAAACACATGCCCTCATTCCTGGCAATAAAACCTTAAGTCTGTGATGCTTTCTGAACTCTTCCCTCTCCTCTTCCTCTTCCTCCTCCTCCTCCTCTATGTAGCAGTGGCCCCTAGTGGATGCTGCTGGTTGAGTCGACCCTGGTCTCCATATCCCCAGGGAAGAGGTTGGCTGGGATGGGAGCTGCTGGGTGCCTGCCCACATCGGGCAGCCCTGGGCCTGCTCCTGTCCAGCACCACCTGCCTGTATTTCAAGTGGCAGGGAGCAAGGATGCTCTTTTGGTTTAGGAGGGATGTGTAGCCCTTTTCCTCCATAGCCTTCCAACTGCCCCCTTATGTGATTCCTGTTTGAACAGTGTGTTTTATTAACAGATAAACTGCTTCTCATTCCAATGAAGGTGATATGAATGGCAATCTAAGGCCTGTTTTCATTCTCAGAAGAAAAAACCCCAACCCACAGTACAAGAATGTTCACTCTATTCAAGTAAAGCCTATATGCCATTGGCACACATGGATAGAGAGGAAGCCTTGTGCACTGATTTCTTCTTATCCTCCACCAAAATATTACTACTTCTTTTATTCCTGAACTCATGAAAGTGACAATACTAAAGGAGACCAAAGATGCATCATTTGTCACAGCCTTTCTCTGATAACATCCCAACTTGGGTACTTAGGAGGACTGTGAGAAATGGGGTGCATCCAGAAGGATCTTCCTCCTGGAAGCCTCTGGCAATCAGTGGTAAAAGGGCTTGCTGACTGTGGTAGGTTTGTTTCATCCCTTTCTGAACATATTCATACTTTCAGGCCCCATGAAATCTTGCAGTGATGAGTTCCAAATGTAATTATGCATCAAGGAAAAAGGTATTGCTTTTTGTTTTAAACATTGCCTAATCATTTCACTCAGTGCCTTACTCTTGCATCTTGAGGAATGGTGAACAACCGCTCCCCATTCTCTTTCTCCATGCCACTCTCCATTAGCAGGTCTCTTATGTTGCTTCTCAGTTTTCTCTTATTTCAGCTGAAAAGTCCTAGTCATAGAATCATAGAATAGTTAGGGTTGGAAAGGACCTTAAGATCATCAAGTTCCAACCCCCCTGCCATGGGCAGGGACACCTCACACTAAACCATGGCACCCAAGGCTCTGTCCAACCTGGCGTTGAACACTGCCAGGGATGGAGCATTCACAACTTCCCTGGGCAACCCATTCCAGTGCCTCACCACCCTAACAGGAAAGAATTTCCTCCTTATATCCAATCTAAACTTCCCCTGTTTCAGTTTTAACCCGTTACCCCTTGTCCTATCACTACAGTCCTGTCATGGTTTAAACCAAACCAGACAACTCGTTCACTCACTTCCCTGCCCCTTACTTGCTCTCCCCCTGCTCCTGGTGGGACAGAGAGGAGAACTGAAAGAATGCAACTCCCACAGGTTGAGACAAGAACAGTTTAGTAACTAAGGTATAACACAAATCACTACTGCTACCACCAATAATAATAATGGTAAAGGAAATAACAAGGGAAGAGAATACAACATCTCACCACCCGCTGACCGATAACTCGCCCCCCCCCCCAGCCCGACCAAGCACTGACCGATACCTTCTCCAACCCTGCAGTCTCCCAGCCCTTCCGGGTAACCCCCAGTTACATCCTGGGCATGACGTGCTGTGGTATGGAATACCTCTTTGGCTATCTTGGGTCAGGTGTCCTGTCTCTGCTTCCTCCCAGCTTCCCCTCCTCCCTGGCAGAGCATGAGGCTCACAAAGTCCTTGGCCAAACCAAAACATCATTGTTATCAGCTCTGTTCCCAAGCCGAAAGTCAAAACACAGCACTGCACCAGCTACCAAGAAGGAGAAAAATGACTGCTACTGCTGAACCCAGGACAAGTCCCTAATGAAGAGTCCCTCTCCAACATCCCTATAGGCCCCCTTCAGATACTGGAAGGCTGCTATGAGGTCTCCACGCAGCCTTCTCTTCTCCAGGCTGAACAGCCCCAACTTTCTCAGCCTATCTTCATACAGGAGGTGCTCCAGTCCCTGATCATCCTCGTGGCCTCCTCTGGGCTGGTTCCAACAGTTCCATGTCCTTTTTATGTTGAGGACACCAGTCCCTACATATTTTTCTTCAAGGTGAATGTTATTCCCTATCCCTTATGTTGCCTTTCTAATTCTAGTGTATTTTTGAAACACCATCCTTCAGCTTGCTCTGATGGGTTGGGCACGCAATGGTTTCATAAGTAGGAAAATACTAGTAGTATATAGTAGTATAGTATATATGCTATATACTATTGTAGTATATAGTAGTATAGTATACTTATAGTATAGGAGTAGGAAAATAGGAAAACTTCCATAGGATTTTATAGACTTCAGACTGCTCCCAACTCCTTGTTTAACAACCTGGCTGATGGCAAGCACTGCGTCAATGCTTTCAGAAGCCCTGCTGATACTAGCAGCGAGACTAAGGTGACCTGGAACTTTGCAAGGCTTTCCAACTATCACAGGCTTTTATTTATCCACTCCGGTGTTTCCAAGTCCATTGCAAGAGAAACTAATCAAATTATGTCATGTTTCCACTTGATTGCCTAACAGAGTTTTGTAAGAAACAGCCTTTTCATTCTGTCCCTCCTAGTGAGAGACATATATTCTGTCCCTCCTAGTGAGAGACATATCTTATACATTTATGCTTACATGTACGATTCATATAGGGAAGCGATGCCAATGAGATCTGTGAATATATTGACATCATCTAACTGTCTTTTAGCTGAAAAGCATAATGCTCATGTATCTTACTGTTTTTAATCGATTTTGAGCACAAAGAATGTACAAACAGGTTTAATTGCTGAATTCCCTAACTCTTGAGTGATATATTTTGCAACTTGCCTATCACTCAAACAACAGAAGACTTGAGTGGAAGATATTAAAATCAATTATAAATAAAGTATCTGTGTAGACCTCTCTCTACATACACATGCCTCTGGATTTATGATGCAGTAGCTGTATTGGAAGACATGACTAAGTATAAAGGGCATCGTCTTGCTGTGCAGATGCCTTCCATGTCTGTCAGCTTTATTGACTGTTTCTTGATCTTTCTTTGCCCCTTCCCACTCTATTCGAAATGGAGCTGGATTCAACTCTGGATTATCTGAGAAAGCAGCAAGACAAGATAATGCATCCAAAGCAGAAATCCAGGAATAGCCAGGCCTGCCTGGAAGGTCAGAGAAGAGGGTGTCATGCCATTGGGAAGGATTGGTGGCCACAGGGGATGTGATGGGCAGGGGACCACAGTTCCAGAAGATACAACACAGTGATGCTGCAGGAACACTGCAGCGCTGCCACGAGCCCATGCTAGTTCAGTGTCAGTCACCTCAGGGGTATCTGCACCCACGATACAGTTAATCCCAGATAATCTCGAGTTGACTAACACTGTTTGTTGTTAGGCCATGAAAGCCCACTCTGAATCCCTGTACTGGCACTGACCTCTCTGTCCACTGAGTCATCATTAGCTCTTACTCCTGCATGCAAAGCCAGGCACGGCTTCGCTCCCCATCCCTCCTTCGTAACAGTTGTACAAGAGTAAAACAGCCTCTTTTGTAGTTTCACAGCTCCTCTTCCTTCCCCTGACCCTACGCTGGGCCACTTCTCAGCACAGTGAAGTCAGGACAACATGTAATATACACATGGAATTTCAATAGTTTAATACTCCCCAAAGCTTACTACTTCTGCACTGCTCTCAAACACCAGTGCTCTTCTTGCTATGTCATTCTATAGGAGAAGATGCTGTTCAGCTGGGAGTCCCAAAATGGCAGCTCAAACATACACACAGTCAAATACTTAAAATTAACCGATTTTTAGGTGCTCCATTCACTCAGATCCCAGGCTCTTTATGTATCATAGAATCATGGAATGGTTTGGGTTGGAAAGGACCTTAAAGCTCATCCAGTTCCAAACCTACTGCCACGGGCAGGGACACCTTCCACTAGACGAAGTTGCTCAAAGCCCCATCCAACCTGGCATCGAACACTTCCAGGGATGGGACATCCACTGTATCTAGTGATATGGAAGGATTTAGGGGACAAATTTATGTAAGCATTTTTGAAATCCATAATTATTATTTGTCATTGAAGTCCTTAACATCTTGAAATTATCATCAGCACATAACTTTCCTAGGGCACCTTGCTTTCCTGCCTCTCCCCTGTAGTGCCTTTCTACATTGCATGTTCTTTGGGGTAGGCTCTGCTTTATCATGTCTCACCTGCAAGGTGCCAAAATGACCACTAACACCTAAAAGAACTAAAAAAGAAATTACATCCTGTCTACTGGTGGTGGTGTTGGTGGTATAATTTCCTTTGGTGGGTCCTTAAAAACTTACTCAGCAGCTTCATTTCCATCCACAGCTTTCCAGTTCTACTCAACTTTATCCCCTCCAAGCTCCCTAAAAATAGAAGTGAGAGAATTGTGCTGAAGGCATCTGGAGAAGGGTAGTCTGATGGAGACTAGATATTCCTAATCACAGTGGTGCAACAATCTCCAGGTGAAACATTAAGTGAGGTGACCGATGTGACAACAAATCAGCCTGAATTAGGGGTATCATGTGGTTTAACAAAAAGGGTGATGAGCCAAAAAGAGCTTCTTTTACCCGATGAGCTGCATTTGCTCCTAGGATACTTCATAGTGCTGGCTTAAAAATGAGAAACTGTTCCCTGGACCGTTTGCATCTTGGCACACAATTTCCAGCTCATTGTGATTCTAAACAGTGTACGGGATCTGTAAGCGTGCTTAGTCAGCCCGGGCAGCCACCTGAGAGCCATGAGCAATGTCCCCTTTATGACTGCTCACATCTACTTAAAGAGAAAAGATAAAAAAAGGGTGAGGAAACCCATTCCTCTAGATTCCCAGAGCCAGTATCGCTGCTCACATATGCCTCCAATCTGGAAGCAGGCAGACCACCTGCAGATGCACCTCCACAAGTGGAGAGCAATGGCCTGTGAAAGGTAAGAGACAAGGGGCACTCTGGCCTCCCCAAACTGCAGGTCTGATATGGAATTACTGGTTGAAATAGCCAGCATTTTGCTGGAGGTCAGCAGATAAGGAGCTACCAACCTCCCTAACTTCACATACCGTAACCTTACTGTGACTGGAACCCTAAGAGGGGAGCAAAGGGAGAGCTCGGGGGGCTGGTGGCAGGTACAAGATGATAGTGGCTCTTCACAGGTTACCCCCTGCTCTCTGGTGCAACAGGCCAGGCTACCCTCTGAGCTGCACTCCTCTGCTTTGTATGAAGTAACCGGTATCTCTGGTAAGCAAAACAGTAAGTGATAAGGGGAAGAGAAAGCGAGACAGTCATCCTCTCAAGGCTAACCTTGGGAGAGCTCGCATGCCCAGTGAAATCCCGCTGCAGGCACGATGCTGTGCTGTGCTGACAGGCCTTCCCTGGCAAAACATGAATTTTGCAAAAGGCACAGGGCAGCACAAAGGCTGAATTACCTTCCCTGGAATACAGATCCCAGGCAAGGCACTCCTATGACTGTTTTAACTCTACCTCCCAGGCACAGCATCTGAGGAACGAGATTTGCAGCTACATCGCTCCCAGCTGGACGAATGGACCACTGCTGAGTGAACAAGTCCTTTTGGATGGGCCAGGGTAAGCAGAGGTCTGCTTCATTAGCTCCTGTGCAAGGCAATAATCCACGGTCGGAGTCATAGGTTGCTGTGTTAAGCCACACAGTTTTACTTAGGCTGATGTCCTTACTGGTGTCATGTTTTCAGGCTGTGGCCCCAACTGGTAGTCTAAACCGTCTGCTTAATTTTCCTTATCATCTGGAAGTGAGTGATGCCCTGTCCTTCCCAGACCCTGGGAAGAGGAAGGTATCTGCTTGCAGAAGGATTTCTTTGCCTGGATCCTGCTGGAGAGATAACCCCATGTTCAAACACGGATGAGAAAACCAGGCAGGTTCCCGACTGTTTTCATAGGCTGGGGTATGTCTTGCCTGAAACGGTCTTACAGCTTTCTCTTTAAAGCATGGCTGCAGAGGTTATCTCCCCTCTTACTTGCAGCCATTCAGCATCCCTGCCAAAAGCACAGTGAAAACCAGCAATAGGCAAGTAACTAACTCCTGGTTTATCTTCTAAGGTAGTTTTGGTTCAGAAAACCAGGGGAAGAGAAGGTGCTGTGTGGCTGCTCCACTGCCAACTTGACCTCTGTAACCTGTAGCTCAGGAGCCTTTGCACTTGCTAACTCCTTTTAACACGAGTTGCTACAAGACTGTTCCTGCATGTGACTAATGTCTTCTCGGATGTTGCTCTAAGTGTTCTCAGAAAAGAGCACTGTAAGATGGGCTGGCTGTAGCAAAGCTAGCATGCTATGATGCAACTTGTTGTTTTGAACATACAGTACAGTAACCATCAGTAATGACAGTCGATTACTCTCAAGATGCCCCTCCAAGCATACTTTACACAGACGGCGCTTCCTTCTCTGAAATTCACCCAGACTGGTGAAAGAGCATTCAATGAGCAGCAGCATCGAGCAGCTGCCTGCAAGTTCTCATCAAAAGCCTCTTGATTTTTGTGACTTCTCCACTAGCTTTGGAAAGAGTTGACCTGTACTTGTAAGAGCTCCTAGGAAACAAACTGGGCAAAGCGAGCATTCAGGGCGATGTGATCAAGGAGACAGTGGAAAAGCCAAACCAAGGTACGACTTTTGATGAGCAGCATGAAGACCGCATTTGGAGGCAGAAGTACGGAGGGCAACTTGTGCAGTAAGACTCAGAAAGCTAAGGAGAGAATTCTTTTCTTAGGCTTCTAGCAAGATTTCCTTTCACTGCCAAGGAAAGGGCACTTGAGATCTCTGTACAAAGCCAACAACCAACTGGTTTACTCAAGCGTGTGTAGCGGTGCATCGGATGCTACCATTGCTTCTACATGACGCCATACATGACACCACTTCTAATGCTGCTAGAAACTGGATACCATACATACAGCTACAGAGGTCCTTTTTGCTGGTCTCATACATGACACCACTTCTAATGCTACTAGAAGGTGGGCACCATACATACGGCTATGGACGCCCTTTCTGCTGATGTGGAAATGAAGCTGGGAACCATGGAGGCTGGGACCACTCCATCATCACAAGTCTGAACAAAGGAGTAGTGTTCATAGAATAGCTAGGGTTGGAAAGGACCTTAAGATCATCAAGTTCCAACCCCCCTGTCATGGGCAGGGACACTTCACACTAAATCACATCACCCAAAGCTGTCCAGCCTGGCCTTGAACACTGCCAGGGATGGAGCATTCACAACTTCCCTGGGCAACCCATTCCAGTGCCTCACCACCCTTACAGTAAAGAACTTCTTCCTTATATCCAATCTAAATTTCCCCTGTTTAAGTTTTAACCCGTTACCCCTTGTACATGTACCGTTATTAAAGGAAAAACTCCCAGCATACTTATAATGCTCAGGATCTATGGCTTAAACTGCCAAGTTTGGGGTATAAAAGGGGCTGAGCACACCACCTGCGAGCCAAAGGTCAGTGTGGGTAGCATGCAGTGAGTGTACCAGGTATCGCGAGATGCCTGTCACAGCCTCAGTTCTAAGACAAACCATGCACAATTTCTTTGCACATCTACAGCAGCAGCTAACGGTTATTTTTTTGGCTTTGAACTTTGTCCAAAGTTCATCTCCAAAACAAACTTCAGTCAAAGTGCCCGTATCGACTCCTCAGCAGAATAAACATGCTGAATCTCTAATAACGTTTCAGCACTCGTGCTCACTTCTTTCAACCTGCTTCTTAACCAGAAAGATAAAACCCAGTGAAATAAACAGCCTTTACTTGGGATTTGTTTTTCTGGTGCCTCTATCAAAGGCTCTGAAGGACAAAAGCAACTCCTGTCTGGTTGTTTTCAGAGTAAGCCGACTGCTTGTTTTACTTCAAACCTTAACTGAAGGTAACGCGAAAATCCAGGCTGTTGTTGGGTTCTAACACTCGGGCTCTGCAACTTGAACCACTGGTAGTAAAGTTTACACAGAGGGGGGAAATATGAGTATTTGGAGGGGTTTAAGAATTGGTTATGGAGTTGAGGCTGGAGGGGTGAGAGGAAGGAAGGGGCTGGATGTAACTGCAGTAAACTAATGTATGATTGGACGGCAATCAACCTGACCCTGGTATTGCTTGATCTGAGTGGCTATAAAGTACAAAGAACTATTAAAAGCAAACACAGTATTATTAACAATCCTGTAATATTTTTATTGCACTGACCGTAACACTTCTTGTCACAGTTGGACATGTTAGAAAACCTATTGTGAAGGCCACTAGTTTTTTTGGTAGTCCAGTGGTATGTGACCTTACCTATTAACCCATGATGTGCACCTTTCAGTAGCTATTTGATGGTGTTTTCTGTGGTTTTATGTTTTTTAGTTCTCCATCAACTCTGCTTTTCAGATTCAGGCTTGTAAAAAAAAAGCAAAACAAGTTTATAAAAAACAGGGGATAGGAAGAATTCCCTCAAAAAGCCAAACAAAATGAAAATGGAAAACAAGGGCATTTTTGGAGGACTCCATTTGCTTCGTACGTTTTCCTTTTTGTGCCCTTAAGGTTTGCGTCTTCAGGCTCTTATTTACAAACCCACAGGCTAGAAGTTTAATGAAACAAAAATAACCTCAAGTTTCTCACACAACTGTATGGGCCCAGGAGCTACAGCTTTAAGAAAGGCACCAAGTTAAGTTCACAATTCAAATCCCACAGAACTTGTTGACCAATTAACAGTAATTAAATAAGCTACAGCTTGGTAGCCCCATTTTTTGACTGTGGAGGGGGTACCTTGCTGTAACCCCCCCTCACATCGAGCACACCAGAATCCTCCAGATGATAACACTGCGCATTATTGCCCAATTATGACGAGTCCCCGAGTTACTCATCACAACTGCTTTATGGATTTAGTTTCACAACATAATGAGTTCATTGCAGTTTCCTGAAGCATCTGCAGAGATAATGCAAACACTTACTTTTCTTCCCAACTTGTGAAAGCTGCGAAGGAATAAAGTGATGCGAGAGGATATTAAAAAGAAGAAATAAATCATTTTTGCATTGCATCAACCCCCAGCTTTCTGTAAGAGCTTGTGCAAATCCCGCAGCGTCCAGAACATGTCCCACTGCTTCATAGCAATGGTGGCTCCGAGATAAAGGCAAGGTTTGGGGTAATTCTGGGACTCCAAAGAAATTCAGAAGCCGGAGGCATATGCCACGGCTGGAAGTTAAGCTGGTTTATTGCAGGTAAGGACTGATCCTGCTTGGGTTTGGGCAGCCCCCAGCATCTGAATGCCTAGGAACTGGGGGGGCACAGCGGCCCCACGCTGCTCTTTCACGGGAGGACGGACACAAAAACACCCAAGGGGCACTGTGCACCCCAAATCCTGATCCTGTTGCCAGCAATCCCCAAAGCCGATCTCACGGTTGTTCTCCTTTTGCCTCAACAGGCACCGCAGGGTGAGATGCGTGATGTATAACTTCCCCGCTTGGAACCTGCCTGGGAAACTTTGTGACTCGCCGAGATTTATTTTTGCCTTTTGGGAGGGGGATTTAAAGAGGAAGAAATAAAATAAAAGGAAATAAAAGGTAAACGCAAAAAGGCGATGAAAGCTGTCGAGCAGCCCGAAAGCAAATGGCAGCATCACCCAGCGCCGGAGCAGAAGTTAATCAATAAATAACCGAACCCCGCTGCATGAGGCGGAAAAGCGGCGGCGGAAAGAAGGGAAAGAGAGAAGAGGGAAAACCCTCCCCGGGCCCGCGAGCGGGAGCGCGGCTCCTGCCAGGAACACGGCGGTGCCGGCGGGAGGGAGGGAGCGGCGGGGACGGGATGGGATGGGATGGGAGCAGGGCTCGGGATGCGAGGAACACCGCTCTTCCCCCCCGCCGCAGCTTCCTGCGCCCCCCCCCACCCCCGGCCCTGTTGCATCAACTTCCTGTGCGGAGCCCCTCGCGCGCGGCTCCTCCCGCCCCAGCTTCCTGCGCGCGCTCCCGCGCCCGCGCTCCCGCACGGGCGGGCGGGGGGAAAGAGACGGGAGAGGGAAGGAGGGAGGGAGGGGAAGCGGCGGGGGGGGTCGGCCCGCTCACTGTCCCCCCCCCCAGTCACCCCCTTCCATCCATCCATCAATCCCTCCCTCCCTCGGCCGTGCGCCTCCCGCCCGGTGCCGGTGGTGCGGTGCCGTTCAGGTGCGGTGCGGCCGCCCGGTGCCGTGTCGCCCCCCCCCCCCTCCTCCATCGCCGCTCCGGCAGAGTTTGGTGCCCTACTTCACTCTACTTTAGTTTCACTCACTTTACATCCGGGCTTTTTCCCTAGGCAATGGGGGCCGCAGCACTACCCGTTCCTTAGGCAAAGGGAAATAAATTCGCCGCACCGACACGTCAAGTAGTCCCCCTCAGGAGGAGACGCTGAGCCCGCCCTCTACTCCGCTACACGCACACACACGCCCCCCCCCCCCCCCCCCCCCCCCTTCTCCTCTTCATCCTCCTCAACCCGGCCCCGCTATGGCGGTGGAGGATGATGAAGGGGAGGGCGTGGACCCGCCGGTCCGGTCTTCCCCTCGTTTCCCCCCGCGGGTCTCCGTCGGCGGGCCGGGGACGCGCGCGGCGGCGTGTCGGGAGCGCGCCTCAGGCAGGCAGGGAAGGAGGGAGGGAGGGAGGGAGGCCGGCGGCGGAGGGATCCGCAAGCAGTGCTGCGGCCGGGCCGGGTGAATGGGATTGAAGAAGAGTTCAGCTTCTCGGCTTGTTTTTGTGTCACAGTTTGTCTCCTCCTGCGCCTCGCCGGCTTCGTGCCTCCCTCCCCGCCCGCACCCTCCTCCCCTCCGCAGGACGAGCCCCCCGCGGACAGGGGGAAGGAAAAGGACCCCACAGAGGCGAGAGCGAGCGAAGAGGAGGAGGAGAAGGGAGCAACCTACCATCTTCCACTCCCCGCTTAGCTTAAAGAAAGTGAGAGGAGGAGAGAGGCGCCCAGAAGAGGGGGACAGGGAGGCCCGGAGGAGCGGCGGCGCCGGCACCCTCCCCCTATGAAGAAGAGTCCTCCCCCTCACACAGAGGTCCTGCCAGGGGGACCCGGGCCGGCCCGCACCAGCACCGCCGCCGCCAGCAGGGTGTAGTATCCCACCTTTCG